>NC_080853.1:24385596-25030769 GCF_030435755.1 Ochotona princeps
GCGTAGGTCTTTGAGAGACACAGCTGAGAAGGGTGGGGTATGGGAGAACAGGAAGTGTGGGTAAGTCAAGTGAGGCCCAACTCATGTGTGCAGCCCAGGGGACCATAGGAAGTGGTGGGTGAAGGGTATGCCCATCATTGCATGCATGTCTGGGCACATGCGTGCTGCATCCCACCCTGAGAGATCGCTTCCAAGGTTAAGGACCAGTCAGCGACGAGCTGCCGCCTGATTCACCATCCACAGGACCCCGAGCAGGTGACTGAACCTATCCAGGCCCCAAGGGGGCAGTAACAGCATGAAAATTCAAGAGGCTCCTCATTTTCAGGACCTTTGAACAGTGGCCATTATCTACCTGTGTGCCAATCCAGCGGAGTGGGTGGTAGGAAAGAAACATCTCATCAGGTGGTGGGGAGCGCGAAGCCTTACAGACAGAATAACTGACCCAAATCATGCAAGAACTAGGAGCCCAGCTGACAAGGTGCTCACTCTCCACTTTGCAAAGCAGGGACATCAAGCCGCACCTAGAACCACGTGATGCTGCCGATGGAGGTGATGGACACCACGGCTGCAAAACCGCTGGTGGAGACCGCCATCTTACCAGTGTCCTCACTGGCAATGTCCTTGCTGCTGACCTGGGGACCCAGGAAGAAGCGGTCTTAGCCCCAGTCCCTGAGCCAGGTCCAGCTCAGAAGGCCTTGCTTCAAGGGAACCAGAAGGTTCCTCAGGTCCTGCGGGCACTCCACTCCAGGAGTGGGCAGTCAGTCCAGGCCCATGTCCTCAGCCGGGTACTGAGCCCCTCCAGATGTGCTCCAGGCAGGACAAGCCCCTGCCACCATCAGGAGCAGCAGGCTTGCCAACAGCTACAAGCATTTATTCACTTAGCTGCCGTTCTGTACCGGACACAGACAAAGTGCTTTTGAAGGATAGCATTGTGGAATTACCTGTTGTTGTTAAAGAGTTATTTACTTATTTGAAAGTCAAAGTTAGAGGGGTAATGGGCAGAGGCAGGGAGAGAGGAGGAGATGGAGATCTTCCTTCCGCTAGTTCACTCTCCAGATGGCTGTCACAGGGTTGAGCCGGGCTGAAGCCAAGAGCCAGAGCTTCCTGTGGGCCTCCCATGTGGGTGCAGAGGCCCAAGCCATCCTCCACTGTTTTCTCAGGCTGTTAGCAGTGCACTGGAAAACAGCTGGATTTGGAAGTGGCATCCACACGAGATGCCGATACCGCAGGTGGCGGCATTATTTGCTACACCATAGTGCTGGCCCTGTACAATTCTTGGGAAAGTCCATCAACCCCCGGTTTCCAGGTGGAAGATAGAACCCTAGGAGTTGCAGTTACGTGCTCCAAGCTGCACAGGCGGTAGGTAAAGCAATCTGGGTACGATCGGGTTGCCTCACTGCTGCAGTTCACCTGTTTCCCTCACCTGTTCCACCTGTGTGGTGAGGGAAGCTGCGGCTCAGGCCCCTGGGGGCGCCCTGGCCTCCGGATTCAGGGACACAGTGTTGGGAGAGCTTGACAATATGTGTGTGTCTGTATCTTCCCTTCTTACCACCTCGCACTGTCTCCTGACCGCTCCTCTCCGACCATCACAGGGGACTTGTGCCCGGGGCTGCTCGGCCCAGCTCACCCTAAGGGTTGGTGGGCTGTGGGAGCAGGCAACGAGCCTCAGCCTCCCCCTACAGAACTCCCAACTGGCCACAATGGCCAGAGCAGAGATGAACTCCAAGAGTCAGGAGCTTCTTTCCAGGTCTTCCATGCAGCCACACTGCCGCAAGGAATTGTGCTATGGGTTTTTCCACCCAGGTGGGAGATCCAGAAGGAGTTCCAGTGTTCTGGCTTTGGCCTGCTCTAGGCCCAGCTGTTGCAGCCACTTTGGGCATCACCAAATAGATGGAAGATTCTGTCTCTGTCTTCTTCTAATCTCTGTGAATCTGCCTTTCAAATAAAGTTAAAAAATAATACTAAATGGACGAACAGCATGTAGTGCACTAAAAAGGCTATAGAACCATGGAATCCACTGCCTTCTAGAAACACGAACAGGAACTGCCAGCCTTTGATTGCTAGAGAACCATGCCCAGGGGTGGGGGGGGGCAGGGGACATCAGGGGGACAACAGGACTTGACAGGAGGCACTGGGCACAGAATGAGAGGCGTGTGTATGTATATATACATAAAAAATCCAGTATCTGCTGCAAGGTAAGGCCACTATGCCGCCCATGATGGAATTATGTGGGAAGGCAAGCTGCACAAGGCAGGAAGCAGTGGGAACCCAGCCCCGGGGGACCGTGGGGGACCACAGGGGCCCAGGGTGCTAGGGTCAGGTCCCAGTGCCACAGCGTCTACATGCTAGCAGGTCTGGGCGCTGGGTTCCTTGTCCGTGAAGGCACAGGGTGTAGCTCAGTCTGCTGGCAAGTGTGACAGCCAACGGCCATACATGTGACACTGAGCGTTTAGGAGGGAGCCGAGCTAAACCGAGACCTCCTGCATGTGAAACACACTGCTTCAATGGCGTGCAACATTGTGCGTCTCAAAGAAGCACCCACTGTGCGCGAGTCCGTACAATTCTGCTGTCAATAAAAGGGAATAGCACACACACACACACACAAAATTGTTCAATATCTATTCCACACTGGCAGATTTCTTCTATGCTTTCCCTTGTTTTCAATGTTTTTCATGTGAAAATGCAGACTCGTGCCTGCATCTCACGTTAGCACTGCTCTGAGGCCAACACCAGGTGTCACAGTCTAGAAAAAACTTGATACACAAAGGGTGGGGCCAGCAGTCTAACCCACTGTTGGCATCCTGGCAGCTCAGACCAGAGCACCAGTTCAAGTTCCGGCTGTTCCACTTCCCATCCAGCTCCCTGCTAATGATCCTGGAGGAGCAGCAAAAGATGGCCCAAGTGCTTGGGTCCCTGCACCCACATGGGAGACTAGGATGGAGATTTGGCAGTTATGGCAGTTATGGTCATTTGGGGAATGAACCAGTGGATGGAAGATCAACACCCCCCTCCTGTTCTGTCTTTAAAAACAAATAAATGGATAAATCAAACATACACACACACAAATATTGGTATCAGGGTAACCATGCTACACTATAATACAATGAACAAATCGTCACCATGGTGACTACTAAATCTCTAATCTTCCTGCTATTTCCACTGTGAGGGGCTTAGACCTGTGTAGTCAAAGGCTTGTGATCAGGTGGCCTTGCACACTGGGCAAGTGACATCTGGGCACCAGGAGATGCGCTGGGCTACCAAGGGCCAACGCTCAGTTTGCACCCATTCACAGACCCCTATGAAGATCTGCTCCATGGAGTCACTACGAATGGACACAAGATTTGGGTTCTGGCCATTTGCTCGACATGGACCCAACATCCCTGTCGGCTGCTGCTCAACAGAAAATTATTTTCCTCGGCCATGCCTGCATGGAAACGTTTCCACACACTGGAGAAGAAAGTTCAGTGCTGGTTCAAACAGAAGGAATCGCAGGGCCCTAACTTGGGGCCTTGCCAGTTCCAGATGATTGGAAATATGTTCCCAGACAAAATTCTTACAAATAGAATGCTTTTTCACACAGTGGGGAAGAGAGACAGGTGGTTTGGGGAATGCTCAGCTGAGGCCCAGGGGACCACCACCCCTGGTTTGTATCATTGATTGGACCAGATTTTAGCCATGTGCTCACTGGGAAGCTTGTCCTGCCTCTATACAGTGGTAGACAGCTCCTCCATCGCTTCTCAGGAATTTAATTAGATGGACAGGTGGCTAGCCAGGTTAGGACACATGAGTCCTACATTGGAGTTCCCAGCCTCGGTGCCTCGCACCCGACTCCAGCTTCCTGCTAACACAGAATCTTACAGGCAGCAGCAATGGCTGGACTACCTGGGTCCCTGCCACACTTGCACATTCCTGGATCGGGTTCCTGGTTTCTGGATTCCACCCTCTAGCCAAGGCAGGCATTTAGGGCAAGACTCAGTAGATGACAACTTGCTCACTCTTTCTGCTTCTCACATAAATTCATACACATTGTTTTTTTGTTTTTGTTTTTTAGAAATATTACAGCTTTGTGTTTCTGAAGGACAAACATGATGCTCTTTGCTAAGAAAACCAAGCGAGGGCCTAGCACATCAGCCTAGTAGCTGAAGTCCTCACCTTGAATGCACCAGGATCCCGTATGGGTGGCTGGTTCTAATCCTGGCGGCCCTGCTTCACATTCAGCTCCCTGCTTGTGGCCTGGGAAAGCAGTCGAGGATGGCCCAATGCATTGGGACCCTGCACCTGTGTGGGAGACCTGGAAGAGGTTCCAGGCTCCTGGCTTCAGATTGGCTCAGTTCCAGCCGTTGCGGCCACTTGGGAAGTGAATCAACGGGTGGAAGATCTTTCTGTCTCTCCTCCTCTCTGTATATCTGACTTTCCAATAAAAATAAAATAAATCTTAAAAAAAAAAAGAAAAAAAAAAACAAGCAAGATGACAATGAGGCTCTTGCTGGGTCTGTGCTGCTAACCTGGGCATCCAGGCAGGACCGTCTGACTTACAGGTCTATGTGCAGGGTCCCTGTAGGGCTGACGCATTTGCTTCTGGGTAAGTTACCATCATTTTCCATTCACCATGTCCCAGAGACACAGAAATTGAGATTTACATGCTGGTCACCCTGTGGGCCCTTGGCCAGGGCTCCCACACCTGGTCCTGCCAGTTTCATTTTTGGAGCCAAGTTAAGGTAGGCACTTCATGAAACCTCCCTAGCCAGTGAATGGGGTCTCACCCAGCCTGGAAGGACAGTGGGAGACTGTGTGGCAGAGGTGAGGAGAGGGAGAGGTGGCAGTGCGGGCAACATCCAGAGACCAGGCATCAGCGGAGAGGGCTGATGTCACTGCAGCGCCAGAACAGGCTGCCAGGGGAGGGTGGTGGCACAGAGAGTTGGGGCAAGTTGTGGGAACTCCATGAATGCCAAGATGGAGGCAGCGGACATGGTCCCGTGCTCAGTAAGGTGCCAGAGTCTCCAAGCAGGTGATGGGAATCAATGGAATGGTTTGGGAACAAAGACGCAAACATACATAATGGGTGTTGGTAAGGGTGGGCTACAAGTGACATCCTCTCCCATGATGAACGACGGAGACTCTGTGAGAAAGGGACCGCAGGGCAGGGAGGAAGTGGTCTAGGGTTGGTTATGCAGGATTTGCTAGCACCTGGTGCTATTGGGATGGGGGGTGAAGCGGGGAGGCTCAGGGTGAGCGCTGTGACTGAGAAACAGGAGGGACCAAATGACACTGAGTTTCCTTGCAGCTAACTCGGGGCCACCCAGACCTTCTCCAGCTCCGATGAGGTCTTTGCACAATCTCATTCGATGTACCCTTCAGGGGGCTTGTGTCGCAGCACAGCGGCTTCAACCACTGTAATGTCGGCATTCACAAGAACACTAGTTCAAGTCCTGGCTGTCCCATTTCTGATCCTACTTCCTGCTAATGTACTTAGAAGACTGTGGAAGATGACCCAGAGAGTTCTCTGCTGCCTGCCACTCAGGTGGGATACCTGGATGCAGTTCCTTACTGCAGGCTTCAGCCTGGCTTAGCCTCAGCCTTTCTAGCCATGTGGGGAGTGAACCAGCAAATGGAAGATTCCGTTCATCTCTTCATTTCTCTCTCTCTCTCTAACTCTCCCGCTCAACAAAAGTAACACAAACCTCAACAAAACATGCCCTTCAAATCCATAGCAGTAGGTGCCCAAGTCCGTGACCGCAGATAGCTCTGCCTGTTATGTTCAGGATATCACTCCCACCACGTTTCCCCAGTGACCTTATGCTGCAGGAAGCTATTATTCCGCACAGGTGGTAGAGCAAAGTCAATGACGGTGCTGTGAAGGACCGTGGAGTGTGTGTCCAGAGTATGTAGTCAGAGCTTCCAAGATGCGATTACCAGGAACAACCACCACGGGTCACGCTCTCTAACCCCAGATTGCACAGACAACCTGTGCAAGCTCTCCAGGTACCTCAAGTCCTCCAAAGCCTCCTGAGTCATTTCCACATGGCAGTAAAGAACCCAGCTGCTTTCTGTCTGTACGTGACCCCTGGCAGGTCACGTAGGCCAAGCACTCCTCAGGAAGGAGGCCCCTGGTATGCTTCGTAGATGAGTTGCTCACCACCCTACAGCCCATCAGTTTGTACTTTTTGAAAGTTGCTTGCTTCAAACCCGCCAATAGAAGCCTGCCAACTTGTTCTTTTTAAAAAAAGTTGAACCGACCAATCATGACTGTATAATTATATGGAATTGGCCTGAAATGTATAAGAATCCTGTGCTGTTCAACCTCGCTCTCTTTTCGAGCAGCTGCTAGGCTGGGGTGGTGGCTGGGAGCCTAGGTTAACCTGAATAAACTGCCCTTACGCATTTGCATGAGTTCAGACTCCTGATGATTTTCTGGGCACAACAGCAGGACAGCTGGAAAGCACAGGTCAGGGAGCTAGCAGCTGTGGTTTAAGAAGATACTCTGTGAGTGGGGGAGGTGAGAAGGACGAAACAGAGGTCCTACGATTACCATTCAACTGTGTACATGCTACACAAAAATCATCCCAATAAACACATGGAATTGAGCTGTGAGCCAAGCACAAAATTCAAGAATCCTCACACTTCTCAAAATGATCCATAGAGTTACAGCGCTTCCCTGGCATTTCTGGGAAGCACAGGCAGCGGCTTCATTAATAGCCCATGCTGCGGGGTCCAGCACTATAGCCTATTGGCTAAAGTCCTTGCCTTGCATGCTCTGGGATCACTTATGGGTGCCCAGCTGCTTCCCTTCCCTTCCAGCTCCCTGCTTGTGGCTTGGGAAAGCATTCAAGGACAGCTCAAAGCCTTGGACCCTGCGCCCACATGGGAGACCCTGAAGAAGCTCCTGGCTCCTGACTTCGGATCAGCTCAGATCAGCTCAGCTCCAGCCATTGCGGCCACTTGGGGAGAGAACCAGCAGATAGAATATCTTTCCCTTTGTGTCTCCTTCTCTCTGTATATCTGCCTTTCCAATAAAAACTAAATACCTCTGACTATGCTATTGTAATAATACAGGTGAAATCAGTGGGGGAGAGATCTGTAGAGGGGAAAGGAAATCCCAGAGCCCAGAGCAAGGTCCTTCCAGAGCAAGGACCCTCGATGACGTCATGGATTCTCTGGTCCTCTTTGCTCCTCACACAAACCCCCCCTCGGCTCTTAGGAATCATAGCCAGTGTTCAGTGCTGTGATCATACACTTAATACTTCTCTTTACTACCAGAAAGAAAGTTTCATGGGGTTAGGGATGGCTTCTGGTTTTGCTTTGCTTTCTCCTTGGCCTAAGGGCAACAGCGTGGCTGATGACAGGTGTAAAACAGGTGCAAATGGCAATGAAGAATGGGGAGAATCAGAAGGGTCAAGGTCCCAGGAGGTGCAAAAGGAGACCTGTCAGCAACTGACCTTGACTCTAAGAGCCAGCGTTACTTATCCACAGGGCAGTTTACACGTCATCCTGGCACATGATCTTTAAGACTAATCAGAGCATTCCCAGAGAAGAATAACAATGTTTACAAAGAAGAAAGAAGTATATAAAGTGACACCATCACCTACACAGAACATCTCCCTTGAATATATTAAATAACTGAAGCACAGCAAAGAAACAAGAGGGTAACAAGTGAAATGGTACAGGCTTCTTACCCCATGGCTACCTCAGGGGGATCTGGCCCAGGAGCCCTCAGGTGGAAGGACTCCTTCAGCAAGTCCAGGCGAGTCTCTCACCTTTAGCCTGAGTAGTTGTTTGCATTTTAACAGAGCTCAGGCTTAAATCTCAACCCGCTGATCCAATGGAGAAAAAACAAGCAGTTCCCAATATGTTTCCACAGGTTACAATGACGGACTCACCAAGATTTAGGCAGTGCTTTGGGATAAGGGAGAGTTTGGGATTAGTCCTCGTGGCATATACACAAAGGCTGCAAGTGAGTGAGCAGCTGGCCAAGTGCGTATCAAGCCCTAAGTATCCCCCTTGCATTCCTCTGCCCGGGTGGATAGAGGTTATTACAGGTTTGATGAACACTCTGCAAATCAATGGAGAATTGAAACAGCTTACATCCACAGAGCTCAGCTACTGGGAAGGCAAAGTTAGACCATCTGTGTCAACAGCACTTAACTCTTTCTCCCAGGATTTTCCTGCTCAGAGAGTTTAGGTTGTAACCCAATAAATAACTTTGCTATTTGCGGCAGGAAATTCCTACAGTTCTGACCGACAGTTTGCTCACCTGGGAAAACAAACAACGATTCGCTCATTCAGACTCATTTCAAAAACCCACCAATGCTGAGCTACTTGGCCACAAACCTCGCTCAAGCCCAGTCCCTTCTGCACCTAGAAAGACCAAGCTTACAACCTACGGTCAGTAGGTTTTGTTAGCTTTGCTCTGTGAACAGGCCCCTTTGGCTGGATTTTTGAGTAGGGATGGCAGTTGGTCTCTTGGCAGAGGGACGTATCTAATAAAACGAACGCTAACACATGCCTGCAGCCCACGAGGGCCGGACTAATCATTAAACACAATTGTTTTTTCTCAGTAAAGAGGTTCCTCATCGTCCTATCTCTGGGAACAAGCCGGTGTTGGCACACTTTACTTCTATTTTCCTACTGTGTGTATGTTTTTTTTTATTTTGCATTTTCCAAATGTTTTATAATACACATGAGCGATTCCAAGGATGAGCAAAAGGAAACAAAGCAGAAAGACACAAAAGGGGAGACAGAATCATCAAGTGTCAGAGTGACCAGCAAGTCTCCATGACACATGAAGGCTCTGTCTCTAGTTCCCCTCCATCTACATGCTACAAATATCCACCACAGGGAATACACAGCATGAGCAGGTACTAGGAAGGGCACATACTTCACGGGCAGCAACATGTAGGCATCCATTTACAGTTTCATCTCATTAAGCTACACAGAGAGGATGGATGGCTTTAACCACAGTGCCCTGCTTCTCTCAGGCTCTAGTCTCAGGAGCCTCCGGGGTGCAAGATAAAAGTCACCAGCAGCAAATCACACCAAGCCAGCCTGCCGCACAGAGTCCAGGAATGTGTTGTTTCATTTGTGAGCCCCTGAAGCGATGTGTAAACACGCAGAGAGTAGAACACACTGGCCCGCAGCACCCACGTCCCACACAGCCAAGTCCAACTTACACTGTAAAAGCACATCCAACTGAGAAACGGCTTAACACCCACCTCCCCTCAACTTCCCCCTGGGTGCCTGATGGGGTGTGGCATCTCCCTGTGCCCGGCCCTTGTGCCACACAGAAGAACAAACTCACAGAACCTCCAACCTGCTGTAAGACACACTCGGGAGCTGAAGCACAATTCGGGCAGGCTGTCTGAGCAGCAGCTGGCCCAGAGTGAGTGAGTGAGTGAGAGAGAGAGAGAGAGAGAGAGAGAGAGAGAGAGAGGAGCAAGTGCCGGCTTCTCTCCAAAGCTCCCCAGGCGGCCAGAACCAGGGAGCAAGCTGAACTTTCACGATCGCCTTCAAGGACTTCTCCTTACCTTAAAGAAGCTTCCTCGCTTGTCCAGCCCACAGGCGCCCATGGTTGGTGTAGACATCTCCCCAGTGAGGCTCCACTGTGCGCCGGGAACTCCTGAAGGTAGAAACATTTTTTAATGGTTAGTCCAGCCTGTAGGAAATTCCTTTCTAAGCCACAGAACACTCACAACAACAGTCTTGCCAAGATCTTTTTCCGTCAACAACACAGTGCCATTTATTTCCCACCACAGCCCTTGCACCTCCTCACAGCCCGATTTCCTGCCTGGCCGGCAGGGTTCCTGGGCTGTGCCCTACCTCGCAGCCCCACCCCCAAGCTCTGCAGCTGACGGAACAGGTCCCCAGGACCACGGGAGACATAATGACGGCTTTGTGTGTTTTGCTTGACCTCAGCTGAAGCCCCCAAAAGGACCCAAGTACGTGTCCCCATAATATGCTCTCAAAGCTTGCAGATTTGATGTGGCGGAACAGAGAGGGGCCGAGGAAGAAGAGGAGGGTCTGTGGGGCCCAGAAAGCTGCTGCAAGGAGGTGAGGTCATCTACAAGTCCAGCCGGCTCTTTTCCCCAAGGCAAGGTCAACAGAAGGTCAGTGGGAAGAAATCGGTCCATTTTCTCTGGAGCAATCACAGGGACAGGGGAGCTAATCTGCATCCGCTGGTGACAGAGGTCAGCTTGTGCTAAGCGGCAGTACGTAAACAACCCCAGAATCATGCAAAGGCAAGCTGACAACACGATCCTGAAGCCAAACTGTGCTTACTGGAGCTTGCAAACTAACCTGCACGAGTGTGAAAAACTCAATGATCTCGCCCTTGGAGCCACAAAACCTTCAGCATTCACGGGGGAGTTAAATAAATCCCCACCCAGAGCACAGTGCACACAGCCTCCCCCCATCAACTCCTGCCATAACACGCACAGGAGGTAGCTCACCCCAGTAAGGGCAGACACCCATGGAAAAAAAGTAAAAACATCTCCCGTATCACCAAGGAATAAGCAGAGTGCTCCAGGGAGCCCAAGCTGCTTCATTCCCCTCTGGGAGACAGAGCCAGCCAGCAGCAAAAAAGGGACATTGAGGAAAGCGTTTAGGGATGTTACAAGCGGGGAAGACAAGTGTGTGGGCACAGAGGGGGGCTGTGGCCCTGCAGTCACCTCTCCACTGCTGTTCAAGAACCACACCTGGGAAAACTAAGACGGCATACCCCCCAAGCCTTCTTCCAGAACCTTCACCTGTTGGCGTCATTGCTTTGAAGACTGGGACCCCAGGAAGGTTCAGCGGGGTCTTCCCTGCGTTTGTTTCTGCTTGCAAGCCCACTGGGATGAAGGCCAGGGCTAGCCTGCTGACCTGGCGGCTCAGGAAACCATCAGGAACCCTGAGCTGCAGGGACTCTGAAGCTCATCCCTTAGGAACAGTGGTTCCAGAGCAGAGAACACGGAACACAGAGCAGAACGGGAACACAGAGCAGAACGGGAACAGCAGGGAGGGAAGGATGAACTGTTTAGAGCCAGAAGCACAGAACATTTGCAAAAAAAAAACCACCAGCTACATATGGCTTCCATGGAGCATTTTCCTCTTTCACATGTAGCCTGTGTCTTTCACGCAGCCTGGAAATTCAGGCATGGCGCAGTCAGAGCCAGGACTTCATTCCTCATCCAGCTCGTCCAGATCTAAGTTGCTCTATTCAGAAGGGTTTTTTTTTTTTGGGGGGGGGGGGCATTTATAAACCCTGTTGGATGAGCCCAGACAAGCAAGGAATTTTGCCTACAGTAGTGGAGCAAAGGCTTTTTTTTTTTTTTTTTTCCTTTTCAAGTCAGGCCGTGCAGTTTGAGTCCCCAGAGGAACAGACAGATCCCTTTCATTTTTTGTCAGAGGACACAGCTGCCTAAAGCAGCCCTAGGATGGAGATGCGTGCAGGTGACGGGGACACAATGCCAGGTGCCGCAGCAGGTGCATGCTGCTGTGAAGCGAATACTGGGGACTTCCCCGCAGCCCAAGCGGACAGCACACACACGGATGCCTTTGGAAAAAAAAAAAAACCAACCTCCCAGAAGTTCTGATTTAAGGTCTTTCCTATTGCAACAAATGCTTCCTTCCCAAATTGTAACCTCTTACACCTTGGCTCAGTATCGACAGCAATTGAGCCTAATTTAAAACAATCTTTGTTCCTTTCCATTCACAGTTCCCTAGCCCTCACCAGCTCTTTTGTCCCCAGACCACCCTAGGAACAGCCAGACTAAACCAGAAGGTACTGTGGTTGGAGATGCGGGGAAATCCTTGCATATATATATTAACATCAGCTGTTCCTTTCCTACTTTCCAGAGAAATGAGAAAAAGACTCTTGGGGAAAAAAAGAGAATTAAAAAGCAAGCCCGGTGCATCCAATGTGTCTTTCCAGATACTAGTAGCAAACAAAACTCAGCCACAGAACCCCTGACAACAAAATGTAGCCCTAGTGGGCCAAAGGCCACAGCAAGCAGCTGGGAACTGCCAGGCCTTTAGGAGAACACCATGGAAAGAATCTAAAGCAAACTCGAGTCAGGGCTGCCAGATGGCCGGACAAAGGCAGGCAGCGAACATGCCTCACTTACCCAGCAAATCCTGGCTCTGTCGCTCCCCAGAGGACAAGCAGCCGTGGTGCTTCAGGTGGCCCCAAGGGTCAAAAGTTATCGCTCTGGTAAAGGAAGAGCAGACCTTAAAAATCCAAGACTCCTGGCTGGGTTCCAGGCCAAACTGGCTGTCTGTTGAAAAGATGGCTCAAGGCTACCACCAGCAGGGCCAGCCCATGCTACTGACGGTGACCGAGTACTGAAGCCATGGCCACCTCCACCTGGATGCTGGCTGCCCCCGGGGATAGCAGCCGAGTGCCCCAAGAGTCCCAGCTCACCGATGAGCAGAGCTGGAGTGCACCAAGCATTCTCCCGGCTTTCGCACTACCTGGCCACAGGCCAGATTGGGCAAGAGAGAGGCTCTGAAAAGTATTAAAGAGACTCCTCTTTCCAGGCCCCGCCCCCGCCCTCCCCTTCCGTCCCCGCCTCTTACTTCATGAGTCAAACCGTAGCCTTCCTATCTGGGCACCGGATGCTGCTTATTTACTTACGTTTATTAATTAGCAACTAAAAATCACATCATTTGTGGTGTGCATCAGAGCACAGTAAAATCCATGGACAAGGCAGGATGGCTAAGTCAAGCTAATCGCATGGCCACCAGCCCCTCCCATATTCATCATTCATTCACAGAGACAACACTGAAAGCTCTTTTGGTGGTTTTCAAATACGAAGGGTTGGGGGGTGGGGGCTATTTCCAAAGAGTTTGAGGAAAATGGTATTAAAAGATAAGCTTATGCTGCTGCCAAGAGTTTTGAAATCCAGGCACTGTGCATGCCTACTGGCCATTTGCCATTAACTCGTTCAAGACTCCTGAATACAGAGCACCTCTGAAACTGAAATTCTGTGCCTCCTGACCAACATACCCAACATGGATGTCCTCCTTCCACACCCAACTCAACACACACACACAGACACACCCAGCCCCACAACCCCCTGCACCTGTACTGAAATCCGCCAATCATAATTCATCTTGGCCCAGTGCCTGTCCTCTGCTCCAGACTGCTGGGAGAAGCAGCCATAAAGCAATCATTCTCTTCTTTTTTTCTTTCTAGTATTTGCATCGGCCAAGGCCAAGGTGGACTTCAGTCTTGGTGAACAAGACCTTGTTATTAGAATTACTTTACAGCTAAGCTGACTGCAGCAGGACAGCATGACTCACCCGGGGGACCTGTCAGGTCAAGCCCAAAGCTGAGATCTGCACTTCACCTTTTTCGCCTGAGTCCTTAAACAGCTTCCACACCTTTCATTTTAATGCTTTTCATTTTTTTTTCCTAAGCAAGTAGGAGCGGCTCTGTGTCTAGAAGGTCTCTGTATTTTTCCAAAATTATCTTTGTATTACCAAACCTGACAAATTGGACACAAAAATGCTATTGCTGGCTCTGGTTGACAATTTCAGTTAAGTGAGCTTAAAAATTAAAGCATATCTGTGTCCATCACTGGCTTTCCCTCACTCAACATTTTTTTTATAAATGATTTGTTATCAGCCCGGCGCGGTAGCCTAGTGGCTAAGATCCTTGCCTTGCATCTACTGGGATCCCATATGGGCACTGGTTTATGTCTTGGCTGCTTCACTTCCCTTCCAGCTCCCTATTTGTGGCCTGGGAAAGCAGTCGAGGACAGCCTAAGGCCTTGGGATTTTGCACCTGTGTGGGAGACCCAGAGGAGGCTCCTGGCTTCTTGGCTTTACATCAGCTCAGCTCTGGCTGTTGTGGCCCTTTGGGGAGTGAACCAGTGAATGGAAGACCTTTCCGTCTCTCCTTTTCCCTGTGGATCTGAATTTTCAATAAAAATAAAATTGTTTTTACAGATTTGTTAAAATTTTATTGAAAAGGCAGAGGTACACAGATAGGATAGGGAAATAGAGAAAAAGAGAAAGATTTTCCGTAAGCTGGTTCACTGCCCAAATGGCTGCAGCAGCCAGAGCTAAGCTGATCTGATCTGGAGCTAGGAGCTTCTTTCAGGTCTAGGGGCCCAGGGTCTTGAGCCATCCTCTGCTGCTTTCCCAAGCCATAAGCAGGGAACTGGGTCAGAATTGGAGCAGCCAGGACATGAGCCACCTCGCATACGGAATGTCAAAGCTGCAGTGCCAGGGCACCGGCCCCTTAATTCTCTTTTAAGGTTTTAAAAACCCATTTAAGAGCATGAGTGCTTTCCACTAAAAGAGAAGTTAATTAGATCATTTATAGAAAAGCATGAAATCAAAAGTCAAGAACTATATTCCTGAAAGATTGGCTCCATCACTGCATTTTCCAATAGAATTAGAAATGATGCCCACATTGCCTCATTTTCTTAAGAACTGAGGAAACAGTTGGCCTGTTTGTGTATAATTATTATCCGTATTCTTAGCCAATGATCATTCCTGGTGTCCACAGCACTGGCCTGGTGTGCGGCTTATTCTGTTGGGAGTCCATGTGTGACTGGGTCACAGACTCCCTGCCTCTCTCACCTTCTCCAGATAACACAAGTTCAGTGCCAAACAGCCACCCGAGGAATGCAGCCGGGCAGCTGGCTAGGAACTTCTTTTCTGGGATAGAACATTACCTCTTGCATCTCCCATCCGATGCCCTCATTTCCCCTTTAAATCCATCCAGAATGCTCTCCGGTAAATGTGCCAATTCTCTTACTCATCTCTTGAGTGACAGCTCCTCCTGCCCCCCCTGGAATGGGTGGCCACTCCCAAGGTCACTGAAAGTACGTGTTTTCAAACCTCCTCCATGTGGTCAGGCACCACTGCGATGATGTCACACACACAAAGCAGCATCACAAAGCATGCGGGCTCTTATCCCAAAGGACCTGTGTGCACAGGGAGTCCACCTGCTCCAGGTGTCCTTAGGGTCTGCTGGCCAACCTATGGGGACCTGAAGTCAGTGCCTCCTTCCCACAAGGCCCTCTGACTATGGTGGAGGAGGGTCTATGGATGTACTACTGCTTTTTGGTTTGTCTAGACAGGCAGAGTCAGAGATGTTCCGTCCACTGGCTGACTCCCTAAAAGCTTCCCAGCAGCTGCAGGCAAGTCAAGACAAAGCTGGGAACTAAGTATTCCACCCAAGATGCCCAGTGGACAGCATTTGGGATCTTTGTTAGCAGGAAGCTGGAAGCCAGAGTGGAGGATCAGGTCCAGGGTGGGATATAGATGTGTTAGAGGGTGTCATTAAGCCGCCTGCTGGGATACCTGTTTGGTTGGAGTTCCGGAAATTCTAAACTTCCAATTCAGCTTTCTACTAACCTGCACCATGCGAGGCAGCAGATAATGGCTGGGTGACCTGGATGGAGTGAGACTCCTGGCTTCAGCCTGACCTGGCAGACAGAAGATTTCTTTCGCTCTGCCTTTCAAAGTAAATAAAATAAATAAACATTATGAATAAATGATTACATAAGTAAATCTAGGCCAGGTGCCTGGATGCAGGTGTCTAGTGGTAGCTCTGGGGCTGAGCCCACACTGAAGACACATAACAACAACACAGTTAAGACACAGAATAAAAAACATGAAAACTGCTTCTGAAGACTTGTGTTCAAGTATTTCATTCAAGTTGACTCCAGGTGATGCTGGTGGGGAAAAGGGCAACGCACAGGACATGCGCTGACAAGCAGGAATCACCCTGGGCACCTGCCATTTACCAGTTCTAGGGAGCTCTGGGAGCCAGGGAAGATGATCCCAACAGAAGGGAGCTGGATCTGTCCACCAGTTTCCCGGAGTTATTGCTGAGAGCCATCCCTAGGGGGCCTTCATTCACCAGCCCTTACACATGCTCCTGCAGCCAAGACAGCCCTGAGACCAGGCCAGCAAGCATGCAAGTGTTAAGGGCCTAAGGTGTATGGAAAGGACTCAACAGTCCCTCCTGCTACGGCCAGCAACGTTAGTCCATTAGGGCATTGGGCGTGGGATGCAGATGCCAAGCTTCTGGTGTCACACCGAGCTGACACGACAGGATGGCCAGTGCCAGACTCTGCCCCACTTGCTCCTGTGCCCTCATGACCCACCCACACAATTGGTGGAAGGACTTACATCCTGTGCAGATGTGCAGGGCTCACGATTCTGACCTCTATCCCACCCTAGGCTGAATCCCAAGCAGGGAATTTTCTGTGCAAGAACTTGAGTTGAGAGGCCCAGAGGAGCTGCTTACTAAGCTCCAAGGTTGCATTTGGAGCCCTACAGAGGCTCATTGTATGGAGAGTAGGGCTCCTGATAGGAGTTTAGGAGAGGGTATGAGTGGTTTGGGTGGATTTACATTCCTTTCCAACAAAATATGCTTTGGCCAGAAGGAAGGAGAACAAGAGCTCTGAGGCAGGTGGAAACTTCAGATGCTTATCACTATCTTATCAGATGTTTACTTCAACTTCTTGAAACAAACAAGGTAAATGCCGATAAACAAAAACAAACAAAAATTATGCCCAACAAACCCAAACAAAGCTCGCAAATGTCACCTCTGATGACTTCCTTTGGAACTACTACAGGGAGGGTGCAAGGTGAGTGGAGTACTTGCTTTCTCTCTAGTTCAGTAACTAATTTGAGCAAAATGTGGTTGATTGAGTTTTCTGTTCGTGGGGCAAAGCTGTGGCTTGTTGTCAAAAGATTTCTACCCTGTTACTGTAATCTGGTCTTTGTAACTTTAGAAAATTTTTAGCTTCATGTTTAATAAACACAAATGTTTTTGTTGGAATAAATCCAGGAACAATAGTCTACATGAAGGAAATATCTTTTGGAACTAAGTTCATTCAGCCACCTTAAGTATCTGTGTTAGTTTTCTCATACTGTGCAAACTGTCTTAAACCTTCTTCTGCTCTATTTTAACCTACGTGCCTTTCTGTTCCCCTGAGGCAAGAACTTACAATTATTGGAGATTCCTGCTTCATTGGAACAGCTTCATAGCTTGAGCCTTGATGGCCGGCTCCATGATCCACTTCTATGCATGGTATGTGGGCAAGGACTGGAGTTTTCCTTTTTCTAACTGGGATATTCATTTAAATCTAACTTGGTGGAAAATAGCTTGCAGAGATGAATTCCATTCCTCATAAACTTTCAATCAGAGAAGTGATAGATCCAACAGATTTTTCCCCCCTCTAGGAAGCTTTGCTGCTTAAGGTTACTGACCAGTGTCTACAAGGTTGCAACATTTTTAAAAGATTTATTTATTTTTATTGCAAAGTCAGATAGATAGAGAGGAGAGACAGAGAGGATCTTCTGTCCGATGATTCACTCCCCAAGTGGCTGCAATGGCTGGAGCTGAGCCGATCCGAAGCCAAGAGCCAAGAGCTCTTCTGGGTCTCCCACGCGGGTGCAGGGTCCCAAGGTCTTGGGCCAAGCTCAACTGGTTTCCCAGACCACAAGCAGGGAGCTGGATGGGAAGTGGGCTCACCGGGGTTAGAACCAGCGCCCATATAGGATCCCAGCATGTGCAAGGTGAGAACTTTAGCCGCTAGGCCACTGTGCCAGGCCCAAGGTTGCAATTTTAAATTTTGTAAGACCAGTGGGTATTTCTGTCAATGTCTCATCAATAACAAATGTGACTGTGCATGGTTTTTCTCTGGTCTTCGATTGCCAGGGTAATTTTTCTCAGGTCATGGTAGTTTCCCCCTCTACCAAAACTATAATCTGTGATTCTTTAGGAAACAATTACATTAGGTGCTCCTTTGTCTATCTTTTTAAAAAAAATGTTTCTTTATCTTGATTTGAAAGGCAAAGTTAGGGAGAGAAGGAGAGACAGAGAAAGATCTTCCATCCACTGGTTCACTCCCTAAGTGGCCACAAAGGCCAGAGCGGAGCTGACCTGAAGCCAGAGGCTAGGAGCTTTCGAATCTCCCATGCAGGTGCAGGAGCCCAAGGCTTTGGGCCATCCTCCCTGCTTTCCCAAGCCACGAGCAAGGAGCGAGATCAGAAATGGAGCATCCAGGACTGGATGGGACGCTGGACTACAGAGGATTACTTTACAAGCCATAGTGCCAGCCCCTGTGTCTATTTCTGAAGTGGCTTCGACGTTGGAAAATTTGTAATATTAGATAATCAGTAAAAAAAAGGCATCTGGAATATTCTAGTGCCTAGCAAGGAACTACCCTAATTTAAAACTGAATAGCCTTTGTCATTTCATATTTCTGTTTTGTTTCCTAACAGCCCAGCCTGTGCTTCCAGTGAATTAGAGAGAACATGTGTCTGTCCACACGCACCCGTGTGCTTAGAGCCTCCACACTCCCATCCCTGCTCCCAAGAAGTGGGCTGCAGAACAGCTGTCTGTTCTCTGAGGAACATCCCCTTGTAAAGCTGCAGACTCCAAATGGAAGCATGGTGGCCACCAACCAAGCAGGAAAATACCAACTCCTCTTCTACACATAGTAGATGTTCTGATAACATGTGTTTGTATCACCCTGCAAGTAGACCCCAGAAGTTAGGAAGGGCGATGCATAAACTAACAGTTCTCCCAAAAAGATGACTTAATGTCTGGGGTGTCTCCTAAGGGATCATGGGAACTACAAGATACTCTCAGGGACATGGGCTGTTGTCACCAAAAGGTGGTTTGGTGTCAGCCCCAGAAGTTTGGGTGAGTTCAAAGGATGCTGTCTTCTGGTTGGCCAATGGCATTCATGTTCCTTTCTGGAGAGACAAGTCCAGTTGGGGAATTTCACAAATTCATGATTTAGCAGTGCACAGAACAAAATCACCAGCAAGCTTCTGCAAGACTCTCTCTGCAGGTTCTCTGGGTAATGTAGGGACTTCCTTGCCCTCTTCTACCCTACTCTGATCTTCCTACTCAGGTGTCTGACACCTGCTGAGGCCGAAGGCCAGGCAGGGTGGGCCTAGCTGCTCTGTGTGGAGCCCAGGATAGCAGACAGACATCCCAAAATTTGGGGGACAGTGACCCAGTTGGGATGCTGTGTTTTGACTTAGAAAGAGTTTCTATTGCAGGTAAAGATACCTGCTACTTTGCCAACATTCCTTATATGGGCGCTAGTTCATGTCCTGGCTGTTCCTCTTCTGACCCAGCTCCCTGCTAATGTGTCTGAGAAAGCTGGGGAAGAGGTTCCAAGTGCTTGGGCCTCTGGCTTTGGCCTGGCCCAGCCCAGGCTATTGTAGTCATCTGAAGAGTGAACCAGTACGTGGCACATCTGTCTCTTTCTCTGACTTTTCCTCTAACTCTTTCAAATATGCAGAGAGAGAGATTCTCTTACAGTCATAAGCTTCCATCTTGACCAAAGCCTCACCATTCCCCAACCAGGCCCTATTCTCCAACCAGGCCCTATTCTCCTAGGGGTATCTCCTCTCTGTGTCTCTGGTTTTTTTTTCTATCCCTGCATTATTTAATTGAAGTGCACAAGAAAGTAAAGAGAGATCAAATCACCCCGTTGGCAGACCTGTAGCATTTTTGGATAGCAGCAAAAATTTTTTTAATTTTTTTTTTTTTGGTCTGGTTCCAATCAAAATAAGTTAAAAGCAAAAACCAGGGGACTGTGGAGTTGTCTTCTTCCTTTTGTACTTCCTTTTCTGGACTCAATTTGTCTTCAAAAAGCCCAGGCAGCAAGCCTTTTGGGTTTAGCTTCCAATGCAGGCTTTTCACTTCACATTCCGTTCCCCTGAAGCCCTCCTTCACTCTCCTGCTAACGACAACCCCAGGCTGGAAACAGCAGGAGGCCCATCCATCACCCACTGGACAGCTCTGCTGAGTCCACAGTCCAACCTTTCTCATCTTTCCTCACCCAGGCCGAGGGCGCTGGCAACCTTTATGACTGGAGCAGCTCACGGTTCTCGGGCATGCCTCCTGTCTGTGTGGACTGTCTTAGACCTCCACAGTCCCTCAGGGATTCTTGGGCTCCTGTTTTCAACCCAACCTTCCAGTGCACGCCTCCTAAGATGTCTCTACGGCCCTAACTGCCTCTGCTCAGTGTAATGTGCTGCCTTTGCTCCTTTGTGTCACTGTAATGGGATGCTGGCGATTCCCAACTCAAGGTGCTGAATTCAGGAGCACAGCACTGCCATTAGCCCTGCTCGGCCACACCATCACAGTGTGATGGTGCAAGCAGGGAGGGGATTCATGGGAGAAGCTGGTCTCCCTGACAAGAGCCTGGTCTCCAGTAACTTCCAGTGGGAGAATGTTTCCTGTTAAATACCTAACCCAACCCCACCTCTTAAAGGTAACACCACTTCCAGCTTTACACTGGGGAGCAAGGTTCCAGCAATGGAATCTGCCATATCCAAATCCTAGCACCTGCTTTAATCTCTGCTCCCCTAGAACAGGCTTGGAAACAAGTCCTTTATTTGGGTGCCATCCCAGGCAATGTTGGTAGGCAAGGGAGCAGGTACCATGTGAGAGACATCAGCATACAAGAATGGGTGCATGGGACCAACGTGACAGTTCAATTGGCTAACCCTGTGTTGGGACTGGCGCAGTGGCCTAGCAGCTAAAGTCCTTGCCTGGAAAGCATCAGATCCCATATGGGGACCAGTTCTAATTCCGCAGTACCACTTTCCATCCAGCTCCCTGCTTGTGGCCTGGGAAAGCAGTCAAGGACAGCCCAAAGCCTTAGGACCCTGTACCCATGTAAGAGACCTGGAGGAAGTTCCTGCTCCTGGCTACTGGCTTTGGTGAAGCACTGGCCACTGAGCTCACTTGGGGAGTGAATCATTGGATGAAAGATCTTCCTCTCTGTCTCTCCTCCTCTCTGTATGTCTGCCTTTCCAATAATAATAATAAAAATCATGTGTCATGTCTGCAAGTGCCAGCATGCCCTGTGGGCACTGTCATCTTCCTCCACTTCCCATCCAGCTCCCTGTTTGTGGCCTGGGAAGTTGGTAGAGGATGGCTCAAGTCTTTGGGATCCTGTACCAACACAGAGACTGAGAAGAAGCTCCTAGCTTCTGACGTCAGGTGGGCTCACTTCCAGCCCTCCCAGCCATTTGGGGGAGTGAACCAGAGAGTGGAACATCTTTCTGTGTCTCTCCTTTTCTCTGTAAATCTGCCTTTCCAATAAAAATAAACAAGTCTTTTTAAAACATGCATCTAAAAAAATGAGGCCTGGCGCGGTAGCCTAGTCCCATATGGGCACCAGTTCTAATCCCAGCAGCCATGCTTCCCATCCAGCTCCCTGCCTGTGGCCTGGGAAAGAAGTCGAGGACGGCCCAAGGCCTTGGGATCCTGCACCCACATAAGAAACTTGGAAGAGGCTCCTGGCTCCTGGCTTCGGATCAGCACAGCTCTGACCATTTCGGCCACTAGGGGAGTGAATCAGCGGACAGAAGATCTTCCTATCTCTCCTCCTCTCTACATATCTTTCCAATAAAAATAAAATGTATCTTTAGAAAAAAAAAGAGTATGCTGTCCACTTTTGGGTTATCTCCACTTCACAGTCACTTCTTGAACTTCCTTTGTTCTGTAAAGTTCTATAACGTCATTGCCAACAGTGGCAAACAATGAAACGTTGCTCCTGGAGCCTGCTGACTTAGGTTCCCTGGGCCTCTGGTCATAACACTGGCATGAGAAGGTCATTAAACCTTATTTAATGTGAGCCGTGGATTTCGAACACTGAACTCACAAATAGATGCATGTGCGCTGTGACTCATGCTTGTAAGAAACTTATCTAATGCACATACTTCCTCCTAACGCACGCCCTAGCCATGGTGAGCTCAGGTACACCAGTGACGACTTTGGGACTATAAGTAGGGGCTGCGGGAAGTAACAAAATTGACGCATCGCCCCTAAAAAATTGCAAAAATGTAAATAAGATAGCACTGTATAGACCATAAAAAGCTACTGATTTACAGTATGGGCTGGCCACAGAGGCCAGAGGGCCCCTTGGTCAGCTCAGCTGCAGGTGTCTGGTGATTCAGCATTTGTGCAGCTTTGTGCATGTGCCCTAGACACCACAAAGAAAACACCACAACAATAGGGGACCAGTAGCTAAAGTCCTTGCCTTGCAAGTGCCAGGATCCCATATGGGCACCAGTTTGTATCCTGGCTGCTCCACTTCCCATCCAGTTCCCTGCCTATGGCCTGGGAAAGCAGTCGAGGACGGCCCAAAGGATCCTGTATCCATATGTGAGACCCAGAAGATGCTTCTGGCTTCAGATCAGCTCAGTTCTAGCCATTGCGGCCGCTTGGGGAGTGAACCATCGGACGGAAGATCTTCCTGTCTCTCCTCCTCTCTGTATATCCGACTTTCCAATAAAAATAAATAAAATCTTAAAAAAAAAAGAAAAGAGAAAACAAGGGATAAGTCCGTGGGATAACTTTGGTCTGTCATGGCAACATCTCCTATGGGCACCAGCTTTTGTTCTGGCTGCTCCCTGTTACGGCCTAGGAAAGCAGCTGATTGAAGTTGATTCAAGACCTAGGACCCCTGCACCCATGTAGGAGTCCCAGAAGAAACTTTTGGCTCCTGGCTCAGCTCTGGCCATTGTGGCCATCTGGGTAGTGAACCAGTGGATGGAAGATCTTTCTCTCTCTCTCTCTGTAACTCTGTCTTTCAAACAAAACTATAATGAATCTTTGCAAAAATAGTTTTGAAAAAACCTATAGAAATGTGGGTAAAGAGAGGTGGGTTGGACCCACTGAACTCCATGCCCCTCCCACCTTTGCATTTTGATGGCTGCATCTCCAGCTCTGCTCACTCACCCAAAGTTTGTTCACTCTTAAAAGGCAGGCTCCAGGTCATCTTCCCCCTGACAGTTCCCACGACCCTGCCCTTTCATCAAGATCTCACCTTGGGGCCTGGCAAAAAACGATTCAGTAGCCAAATCCTCACCTTGCACGCACCGGGACTCCATATGGATGCTAGTTCATGGCCCAGCTGCTCCACTTCCCATCCAGCTCCCTGCTTGTGACCTGGGAAATCAGCAGAGGATGGGCCAAAGCCTTGAGACCCTGCACTCATATGAGAGACCCAGAAGAGGCTCCTGGCTTCAAACCAGCTCAGCTCTGGCCACTGTGGCAATTTGGGGAATGAACCAGCGGATGGACGATCTTTCTCTTTGTCTCTCCTTCTCTATATAAATCTGGTTCTCCAATAAAAATAAATAAATCTTTTTAAAAAGAAAGAGCTCACCCCATCCATCAACTGGGAGACAAACTGACCCTCAGGAGAACGAAGTTGCCTAGTGAGTTGGTGCCTGAGCTGTGTGCCTGCCCTCCCACAACCTCTGGGTTACGCTGGGAATGGAGTCAAGCCCTCTGAATGCATGGAGTCAGAGGTCCTACTGAGCAGGTTCCCTCCCAGTTCTTTGAGTGCGGAAATGCAGGGCCCGGTCCCTGCCCTGTTTACAAAAACAGACACTTCCAAAAGTAGATGAGTGACATCTGCAGGCTCCAACAGCAAACACAGACCAGCTTTTTGAAATGGAAAGAAGTTACAGGACCAGGCAAGGAGTTCTACAGACACACCGAGCCCCATACACTGCTGTCTAGTGCACATCTGACATCCCTCACTTGGATCCTTCCTCTCTAGCTAGAGGACGCGGGGATGAAGTCCCCAGGCCGGCTCAGCAACACTGCCTTATCTCCCTCACTCTCCTGCTCCCCTCACAGCATTCCCTTCACCTCTCAAGCAACTATCTGTCCTTGAATCCTTATCACAGCCTTGTTTCTGACAGCCGCAGTCGTGGGAACACACACCCCCCCCCCCACTGGCTGATCACACACCACCAGCTGCCCCTGGCCCACTTTCCCATGCTTCCTGATATCACCTCCTAGTCAATTACTGTTCCGATCACACATGGTTAACAACAGGACATATTCTGGGGCCAACATGATGGTACAGAATACTAATACTCTGCCTACAGCACCTGCATCCCATATGGGCACCAGTTCAAGTTCTAGCTGTTTGACTTCTGATTCAGCTCCCTGCTAATGTCCTGGAAAAAGCAGCAGAGGATGGCCCAAGTGCTTGAACCCCTGATACCCACACGGCAGACCTGGAAAAAGATGTCGGCTCCTGGCTTTGGCCTAAAATAGTCCTGACCATTGTGGTCATCTGGGGAATGAACCAGCAGATCGAAGATGTCTCTCTGTAACTTTGACATTCAAGTAAAACTAAATAAACCTTTAAAAGAGAAAATAGGGAACTCAGTGGCTAAATCCTCACTTTGCATGTGCTGGGATCCCATATGGATGCCAGTTCATGGGCCGGCTGCTCCATTTCCCTTCCAGCTCCCTGCTTATAGCCTGGTAAAGCAATAGGGGATGGCCTAGAGCCTTGGGACCCTGCACCCACATGGGAGACCTGGAGGAGGTTCCTGACTCCTGGTTTCGGATTGGCTCAGCTCTGGCAACTGCAGCCTCTTGGGGAGTAAACCAGCAGATGGAAAAATATTTCTCTGTCTCTCCTTCTCTCTGTAAATCTTCCCTGCCAATAACAATAACAATAACAATAAATCTTTAAAAAATAATTTAATGATAGAACAATTTCCAGGAAATGCATTTATCAGGCAAAGTCACAGAGCATTTACACAAATGTAGATGGATAGCTTACTGCACACCTAGGCTATATTATATAAACATGTATGACATACACTTACTTAAGCTGTTCCTACAGTGGTGATGAACAAAAGCACATGGGATTAAGTCAAGCACTAGAGGAAAAGGATGCAATCCTAAACATGTGGCAGGTACAAGATGCATGTGGCTGCTGCCTGTGTTGACACTCACTGTTTACAAGCCTATTTCCAACACCCACAGAATGAGTGCATGCTCAAGAGATAGTAACAGGGGCTGGGCTGTTAGTGTGGCAGCTAACACAGCCACATTCTCACATCAGAATACCTAGCCCTGACACCCCGCTTCAGCTCCTGACCTCAGCCTTATGCCAATATAGATGCCATAGGCAGCAGTGGTGGCACAAGTAACTGAGTGTCCACCACTCATGCAGGAGACCTGGAGGGAGCTCCTTGCTATCAACTTGAATCTGGCCCAGATTTGGGCATTGTGGGTATTTTGAGAGTGAATTAGCAGGTGGGAGCTTTCTCTCTCAAAAATGTATAGCATAGGAAATACATAAGCGAGTAACCTAACCATTTATTATCATTATTGAAGATTATGGACTGTACATAATTGCATGTTATATATACTGAGGAAGAGATCTATTTACTGAGTCACTCCCCAAATGGCCACAATGCTGGGCTGGTCCAAACCAGTCTCCCACTTGGGTACAGGGGCCCAAGACCCTCGCCCACCCTCTCCTGCTTTCCCTAGGCCATTAGCAGGAAGCTGGCTCAGAAGTGGAGCAGCTGGGACTTGAATTGGCAGCCATATGAGACGCCAGTACCACAGGCACAGGATTAACCATCACTGCAACCCCTCCCCTGCCACCAGCATGGCATATTTGCATGTGGTAGGCTGCTGACCTAGGGCTGTTACGCAGATGACTTGGTGGCATTTTCTCAGTCTGTCACAATCCTCCGAGGAAGCTTGCTCAATCCACACTGTACTAAGAATTCATGCAAATATTTTTGCCAAACAAAAGTCCAGAAAAAAAAAATACATGCAGACACAGTTTGAGTAAAATCTGTGTCCTGCTAAACAACCACTATCCTGTGCCCATGTAACTAGCCTGAGCCACTGAAGAGTGATGAGAACATTGAAATGTAAGATCTTGGTGCAAATAAATTGAGATACTATTATTACAAGTGCTACAGTGAATGATACATCCATCATCTTATTCTGAACAGGAAATGCCATTTGTATCAATAGAGAATCTGTGCCTTTTTTTCTTCTGGTCCAGTTCTCCAAAGTCCTTCTTCGTAATCCCTTGTCTGTTCCATTGTGGTAATTGGAAATTAACCTCACAATATAAAGGGGCCCTTGAATCAACCAGGAGTTTCTATGTGGGAAGTTAACAGAAAACCAATTCAAGTGGCTGTAAAACCAACAACAGCATCTCCTCACATGTTGTGCTGTGAACTGCCAAGGACACGAGTGTGAGCAAACACCTGGAGCAGGTGACGGGAGGGTGGGCAGAAGCTGTGCTCTTCCAAGGATGGCGGCAGGAGAGACACGCAGCATCACAGCAGGTGCTCTGGAGCAGGGCTTGATTTGTCACAACACAGTGGGCGAACACACAGCAAGACGCTTCAACAATGCCATGGAAAATGGAGTTCAAGGATGATCTTGATGCCTCAAAAACTGAAACGCAAAGTTTTGATCTTAAAGTAGTAAACATGCTAGCCAAGTTTAATGGGGAAAATGCACCCGACAGACCAAGGCAGACAGCTCAATCAAGAACTAGGGGTCCAGATGGGAGTTCTTACAGACTTGGGTATGGGCCCTCCATTTGTCCTCACCCATGCCTACTTCAGCAATATTGCTGGAAAGAGGTTTTTCTGGAGGTGGAGATCCTGAATATCTTCGCAGGACTCCAAAAATAGACCTAGCAGCTGCTTTGGTGTGGGCTGTGAAGATTCCCCGGGAGAAATGGAAGGTTATCAATCAAAACGTGCATCCAGGAACCTTCTGAAAACTCCATGTGTACTCCTGCTGACAGCTGTTCTGTAAAAACGCTGTCTGTCTTGGATTCTGCAAAAACATCAGGGTCATGAATGGCAAGGCAAAGTGGGGGAACTGTCCCAGGTTGGAAGAGATCAAAGAGACATGACAGCCCCCAAGACAGGAAGGTCATGGACTGAAGATGGACATTGTGTGCTCATGGCAGGTCACACTGGCTAAGCCACAGGAAGTCCAGGGTACTGGGCCTCGCAGCTACGGAAAGTGCCCAGCACCACCTCCTCCCCGAAGACACAAATGGTACATTGGGGACCCAGGAAACTCAAACTTCACTGTGCAGTTTCTACCCAAGGGGTCCTGTCTCAGTACCACGTAAGGTGGACACCAGCTCAGTCTCAGCCTTGGAAACCAGCAATCATCTTAATAGCAGGTGTTAGGAAAAGGGACAAAAACTGATGTCTGTGCAACACATAGTTTTTCCTGCCTATGGGACGTTTCCCAGCCCTCAGACTCTCCTGCTGCGTGCACAAGGTCCCTTCCGACACCTCTGTGACGTCACCATCACAGGGCACAGTCATCGACAGGTGTTTATGGCAAGCCCCACAACCCTGGAATTTATGGGCAATACCATGACACCCGCTCTGTGGACTCCACGTGTTTCCTGGCCCGGGGGGAAAAAGTCAGTGGCAAGAATTCCTGAGTCAATCTGGGAGAGCACTTAACGCAGCAGCCAGACATGAAATAATCTACTGAAATAAAACGCTGCCCAATAAAGGCCATTTGCAACTCCTCTGGGTACTTTTCTGCACAGAGGAAAATGACACTGTTATTCAAGCCAAATGAAACCGCCAAGAAAGTCACGACGCAGCCCATCTGTCCCAAAGTGCGTAGGTTCTGATTTCCTGTTTTTCTCCGAGAGGCCACACTGCCCAGCCTGGGTCAGGCAATGTGTGGTTTGTGGCCCAGCACTTTGGCAGTCCTGGGTGGGACAGAAAGAACCATCTTTGTCTCTCTGGAATAGCAGGGAAACCTCAGGAAGGCCACACAGCACAAAAATCAGATCATGAAAGCTGGGGAGCAACCGCAGTTAGCAATGGTTGCCCTCCTAAGGGCTCTGCCTGGTGTTGGCCCCCATCATGCGACGGAGTTTGGCTCTGTGAGCACTCCATGTTGATGGCTTTTGCAGCTCTGGCCATGGAGAAGCCTGCTGATGCTACGGGCTGAAAGAGTTCCTTCCGGCTAAGGGAGCAGGTCCAGTGACCTGGCTGCTGGATGATACTGTCAGAGCAAAACCCTACATGCCCCCCTTTCTTCAATTCATTTGAAGTCAAATCATGACGTCCCAAACATCTCCCACTGCAGAAAAACAATCAGGTCGAACCAACTCAACAAACCCACCACCTTGTGCCTCCAAATGTCAGGTACTGCAGAGAACATAGCATAATACTACAGCATTGTAGCCAGGGACATGACACCTGACCCCACCAGTGAGCAGTCAGGCAATCTCCAGCCAGTGGTCACTGCCAGAGACAGCTGGCCTGGAAGGCAAAACTGAAGCTAAGGATTTTTTCAGATCAGAAAACTCGCTAAAGAACAGCTAAGTTCAATGCAGGATTGGCTGTTGGGGGTGGCCTTTGGCATGGCAGTTCAGTTGCTGTGTAGGACCCATAGCACATGCCTGGTTTTGAGTCCTGGCTCCAATTGTTACCCAGCTCCTACTAATGGATGCCCTTGGAGGCAGCGGGTAATAGCTAAGGTTCTTGGGTCTCCATCGCCCACATGGGAGATCAAGATGGAGTTCCAGGCTTCTGACACTGGACTGGCCCAGTCTTAGCTCTTGGGGTGTTTGGGAAACCAGTGAATGGAAGCTCTTGCTGCCTTTCACTCTGCTTTTCAAATGAACACAATGTTTTTTTTAATTAACTACCTAAAGCTAATTTAGAAAGTAGGCCATGTGTGTAATTCTTGATTCTGCCCCTCTCCAAATGCAAATATGTTACTGGGATAACGGATAAAACTGTAGTATAGACCATGCATTAAAATACAGCATAAGTGTTAAAATCCCTGAATTTGGTAACTCGACCATGATGACAGGAGCATATGCCCTTTTTAGAAGTACATGTTGGGGCCTGGCAGCGTGACCTAGTGGCTAAAGTCCTTGCCTTGAATGTGCCAGGATCCCATATGGGCGCCGGTTCTGATTCCGGCAGCTCCACTTCCCATCCAGCTCCCTGCTTGTGGCCTGGGAAAGCAGTCGAGGACGGCTCAATGCTTTGGGACACTGCACCCGTGTGGGAGACCTGGAGGGAGTTCCTGGCTCCTGGCTTCGGATCAGCACAGCACCGGCCATTGCGCTCACTTGGGGAGTGAATCATCGGATGGAAGATCTTCCTCTCTGTCTCTCCTCCTCTCTGTATATCTGACTTTGTAATAGTAATAAATAAATCTTTAAATAATTAAAAAAAAAAAAAAAAAGAAGTGCATGTAAAGCGGTCAAGGAACACAAAGCAAACAGCCTACCAGCAAACGGCTTAGAGTAAGGGTGTGTGGGAGCACATGTGTGGGCAGAGATGGAAAGAGAAATAAAACACATTTGACAACATGTTAAGTATGTGTTAATCTGGGCCAGTGCATGTAAGGATTCTAGGTACCAGTAGCCTTTGTGTAGGTCTGAAATATTTTAGAGCAGACTCCACTGCTGCTCCCAATAACAGAAAACATGATTTTTAGTGATGTGTTCATGTTTTGGTCCAGTTCATCATGCAATATTGGGAAATCCTGAATGAACACAGAAAGCCAGGAAAGTCTCATTGCAACACGTACTCAGGAATGATTTGGCAGCACAATCTGACATGGTGCTGTGTTTAAAAGGACTGGGATTTACCATAGTCGGCATTTGTGGGTCTGTGCCTGGATAACCCAGCACACCATAATTGAGACACATGAAAACATGGAAGGCTATGGGCCTGGTGTAATAGCGTAGCAGTTAAAGTCCTGGCCTTGAACGCACTGGGATTCAATATGGGAGCCAGTTCATGTCCTAGAGGCCCCACTTCCCATCCAGTTCCCTGCTTGTGGCCTGGGACAGCAGTCAAAGATGGCCCAAAGCTTTGGGACCCTGCACCCATGTGGGAGACCTGGAAGAAGCTCCTGGCTCCTAGCTTCGGATTGCCTCAGCTCTGTGTGTTGCGGTCACTTGGGGAGTGAACCATCGGACGAAAGATCTTCCTCTCTGTTTCTGCTCCTCTCTGTATATCTACCTTTCCAAAAAAAAAAAAAAAAAAAAAAAGAGAGAGAGACAGAAGGCCACATCACAGACCTTTGCACTCACTACCCCTGCGCACTTCTCCCCTTACAGCCCCTCCCAAAGCGTACAAGCATTCCACTCAGCGGTCTCCCTGTGGGCGGCAGGAACTCAAGTCCTTGAACTTTCTCCATCTTGATTGTAACCTACATAGTTCGTGACAAAGATGAAAGCTCTAGGTACCACACAGGCCTGCTATCCAGGAAAACCTCGGCCCCTCTGCCGTTCCCATCCTGCAGGACAATGGCACAGCTCCACAGGGCATGCTTCTTGTGCCCCCTGCCCCTCAACATGCAGAGCAGGAGGGAGTCAGGGTGGAGATCCTGGCAACTCAATTAACAAGAGTTCAGCAATTGCCTGTCCCCAGTAAGCAGGCCACAGTCCTGCTTTGCCATCTTTCAGTCCTTGGCAAAGGCAATGTGGCTTCAACAGGGAAAGAGGCGGGCGGCTTCAGCCACGCTGGCCTCAGTCCGGCAGGGCATCAAGAAACGGGCAAAGGTTAATCGAAAACTAACCTTTCCCTCTCTTCTTTTTTTTTTTTTTTTTTAAAAGATTTATTCATTTTATTACAGCCAGATATACAGAGAGGAGGAGAGACAGAGAGGAAGATCTTCCTTCCGATGATTCACTCCCCAAGTGAGCCGCAACGGGCCGGTGCGCGCCGATCTGAAGCCGGGAACCTGGAACCTCTTCCAGGTCTCCCACGCGGGTGCAGTGTCCCAAAGCATTGGGCCGTCCTTGACTGCTTTCCCAGGCCACAAGCAGGGAGCTGGATGGGAAGTGGAGCTGCCGGGATTAGAACCGGCGCCCATACGGGATCCCAGGGCTATCAAGGCGAGGACGTTAGCCGCTAGACCACGCCGCCGGACCCTCCCTCTCTTCTTTAAGAAAGAAAAAAAAATTTTTTTAATTATTTGCAAAGTGATAGAGAAAGAGAACTTCCATCCACTGGTTCACTCCTCTCAAACAGCCACCGTGGCAGGGGCTGGCCCAGGCCAGGAGCTTAGAACTCCCTCCAGGGCGTCCTCAGGGTGGCGGGGCCCAAGCCCTTGGGTCACATGCGCTGCCTTTCCAGCCACGTCAGCAGGGAGCTGGATCAGAAGTGGGGCCACTGGGACTGCAAGCTGTGCTCCAATATGGGATGTGGGCACCTAGGGCACCCAAGTACCAAGCTGTGGTCTTTCTGGCCCTAACTGGAATTCTGAGATCTTCGGAAGGAGTTTCCGCCTCCTCAGCATGACACGCAGTATGCAGACACCAGTCTCCTGTACCCATCCTACCTTGAGCCAGCTCTGCCACCCGGCTGATGCTTTCCTAATGAGTAAAATACATAAATCATTAGCCTCATGTTCATTATTCTCCAGCAAGAGAAAATATTTTTAAAAATTTCTCAACCATTATACTTGGACAAAGGAAGTGCCAGATGGGAACTCAAGAATCTAGTTTTTTGGTGTTTTTTTTCCTTCTTGTCTAACTCAATGCTGTCTGCCCCGAGGGACACACTCCATAGAACAGGAAGGAAAGACCCAAAGGACAGCCGTGTTTGATGACCTGGAAGCTTTGTGCCCAGAGCCAAGCCTCGTGATTGTCAAAAATGTAATCTAGACTGACTGTAATAAGAACCAGGAACCTTCACCACAAGCTGATGGAAGTTTTGCCAAAAAAAGATGGGTGCCTTGCTGGGTAAACTGAACCAAACAATGTTACAAAAGTTCAAGTGAGAATCGATCGCTCTGGCAAAGAGGACGCGAACCTCACAGACAGTGCTGCACCTGATGGCCAAAAGCCAGGGTCAAGAGCCACGTCAACACTGCTTTCCCTGACTTATCCCCCACTCCCCACCGGCCACTAACCTTTAACCTCACAGATGGATACTGCTCGTCAGTTTCAGTACCTCATCTCTATCTGCGCTGTGTACGTTAAGAAAGTTTGGTTCATTCTCCCAAGAACTGATTTGGCTCCCCCAGAGAGCAACACAGCCCCAGGAGAGAACGTGTGCCATCCACTGACCACCACCGGACAGTGCTCCTGTAGCCAGGCTTTCTCACGGCAGGCCGGACAGGAACCCAGCATGCAGAAGATGGCTCTCCCCTCCACAGGCATCTCTGCTCTCCGTGGGGGAACAAGAGCTGAACTGCTGACACAGTGGTTCTGACACCTGCTACACTCCAGGCACAGCAGCAAGGACTTTGCGCACTGTTATGGTTTGGGTTCTTCCAGAGAGAAACCTGACCTAGGCAGGTGATCCAAGGAAATATCGGCAGGTGCATGGAAAAGAGAGGCAGGGGATGAGAGCTTGGTTTTCCTCCTCGTTTCTTTTCTTGGGATTTATTTATTTGGAAGGTAAAGTTACAAAGTGAGAAGGAGAGGGAAAGAAACGGATAAATGAATCCTGGGACTATAGTTGTGGCATAGCCTGTGACATTAGCATGCCATATGGGCACTTGTTCATATCCCAGCTGCTCCACTTGTGGTTCAACTCCCTATGAGCGGCCTGCGAAAAGCTGTGGAGGATGGCCCATCTCCTGGTTTTGGCCAGACCCAGTGCTACCTGTTGGGGAGTGAACTAGCAGATAGAACATCTCCCCCACTTCCACTGTAGCTCTGGCTTTCAAAATTAAATAACTCTTTAAAGAAAAATAGAGATCTTCTCTCTGCTGCTCCACTGCCCCCAACTAACTGCCAACAACCAGGGCTGGGTAAGGCCCAAATCAGGAGCTTCCTGGGAGTCTTCCCCATGAGTGTAGGGATGCAACCACCTTTCACTGCTTTCCCCAGGCTATCAGTGGCAAGGTGGATTGGAACTGGAGCTCCCAGGATTCAAACCAGTACCCATAGGGGATGCTGGCACTGCAGGCAGGGGTACCACTCGCTGTGCCACAAGACCAGCCCCAAGGAGCACAGTTTTCAAACCAATCACCACCAGTCCTCTCTGGTGATCCATTTCCCAGGGCATCTCTGATAAACCAGGTCAAACACAGGCTTTCCAGTGGCCCTATCTGACAGGGCCACTCCCATCACTCAAGGGCCGAGGACTCCTCCCAGGAACACTTACTTCCTGGCACTTTTTTGAAAGAGAAACACAAATGCTGGCAGCCAGAAGCCAAGCCGGTATGAATGGCAATGACAAGCCCCAGGTTAAATGGCAAAACAAAAAGAAAACAAGTGTATGCACAGTTTTATCTCTATATGCATTGTCTGGGAGTTTCGGGGAGACTGCCTGTCTGTGGTCTCATCCCTCGCACTCTAGCCCTGAGAAGTGGGCCCTTTAAAAGCCCAGCTCTTACAAACAGAGAAAGGGGCTGATTCTGTGGCATAGTCAGTTAAGCCTCTACCTGTAGTGCCAGCCTGCCTGTAGTGCCAGTTTGAGTCCCAGCAGCTCTGCTTCCAATCCAGTTCCCTGCTAATGGGCCTGGAAAGCAGTGGAAAGTGGACTTGGTCCCTGTACCCATGTGAGAGATACAGAAGAAGCTCCAGGCTTTTGGCTTTGGACCAGTCTATATCCAGCTGCTGTGGCCATCTGGGAAATGAACCAGAGGATGGAAGATCTGTCTCCACAAACCTGCCTTTCAAATTTAAGCAAACAAAATGTATTAAAAATAAAATAAACATGGAAAGAAAGCATAAAGATATTGAATAATGTTCCTAAATCCCACAGGGAAAAGTGGTGGAGTTAAGGGAAGATTCTGGAAACGACCTGCTTCAGCTCAGGGCTTTGTAGTTACGCAGTTTCTCCTCCCACAGCCATGCAAGCATTCTTAAGGTTTCCTATTCAAACAGATGCAGAAAATCAGGAAGATACACATGAGACGGAGCTCACCTGATGCAAATGGACCAGCTGGGATGAAGCGAGAGAAGCGGATAGCAGCATGTGGGAGCAGCCCAGCTTGAGGCCTCCCTGGAGCTGGAAGGCACAGGTCCCGTCTCCCTGAAGCGCGTTACAGAGCCAGCAGAGACAAGATCTAGCAGCGGACGGGGATTCCACCCGGGGCACATGCGCCTGACTGGCTCTCTGTGATCCAGATCAGCCGGCCTGCATGTGACAGGACCCTGTGATGGGGCTCAGGAAGCGTGTGTTTGACAAGACTTCCAGCATCCGAGAGACCAGGAAGCTGGTGACAGCCCAGGGCTCCAAGCTGGGGACTGTGCTCCCAGGCTCCGGGAGGAGAAGCAAGAGTCAGCTGGAGGCCCTCGGGAGCTCCCCACACCAGTAAAGGGAGAACTGCTCCAGATATACCTGGGAAAATGGTTTCCTTCAAATCACAGAGAGCACCTGACAGAGGGGTTGTTGCTGGCAGGAGCAAGAATCTGGGTGTAACTCCTAACATAGCATGGAGCAGGGCACAGAGAGCCATGAATTAGGGTGGTGGTTTGGGAGGTGTTGGGTGAAGAACTAGGAGGAGACACCTGGAAGTAGGAGGCTTTGGCTAAATGGACACAAGAAGCCTCTCGCTGGGGCTGGTGTGGGGGCTCAACATGCTAATCCTCTACCTTATGGTGCCGGCATTCCATATGGATGTGGGTTCTAGTCCTGACTGCTCCACTTCTGATCCAGCCTGGGAAAGCAGCAGAGGATGGCCCAGGTTCTGGGGACCCTGCACCTGTGGGGGAGGTCCAGAGCTGACTCCTGGCTTCAGTTCAGCTCAGCTCCGGCTGTTGCAGTCACTTGCGGAGTTAACCATTAGATGAAAGGTCTTTCTGTCTCTCCTTTTCTCTGTAACTATGCCTAGGGAAGAAGGGAGGGAAGAGAGGAGGAGGAAGAGCTACCTTCCTGAAGGCAGGCCAAGGTGAACACCATCTGCCGTCCGGGAATGACGAACCCAATCCGATACTTGGAGGGGGAAGGGCATGTTTTTTAATAAGCTTAGCACATTTTGTCGCTAAACCTGCACTGTAAAAGGAAGTGCGTGCTAGGCCTTGGGAGAAGAAGTCATTTGGTAAGCAAAGAATCTTTGACAAAAAAGGTTGTGATAGATCAGCCTGTGTGATAAAGGCTGCTAATGAGGGTGTTTTAGAGGAGAAATCAATTTTCTCCTGAGGCCAGATGGCAAGATATAACAAACAGGGACATTTGAGATGGGCTTTCAAGGATGAATAGGAGTTGCAAATGCATAGTTCTACAAAGGCTGAGACAGAAGGCACACGCTGGGAGACACGGTGGACTCAAAGCAGGGACCAATGACCTGGGCCATTCCCTATGCTTTCCCAGGTTACAAACAGGGAACTGGATCTGAAGTGGAAAAGCGAGGACTCATACGGGATGTAGGCACTGCAGTTGGAGGTTTAGCCTACTATACCACAGCATTGGTCCCCAATTTTTTTCTTAAATAGTGATAAGAGATTCATGCCACACAGACTCAGAGGATGAGCACCTGAGTAACACAGGGTCCCAAGAAGAGTAGGCAACATGAACATGAGTTACCCAAAGAATGGGGCACCCCAAACAGGGGATGCCTTCCTTGGCCACCGCTCAGGAGCCCCACGTCTATTCCCCACCTTTCAGTACCTGTTCCCTAGAAGTCACTCTGGGGATAGGGAGGCTGGAAGTGCTAAGGATCTGCCAGCCACTGAGACCTGCCCGTGACTAGAGTCGGCAGCCATACACCGTCTCCTGGGCCCTAGGCTGGGTGGTTCTAAAACCCACACCCCAACACAGAATCTCAGCGTTCTTGGGTGGCCTCCGCTCCCCTTGTCCACGGCAGTACGAGGCCTGATTAAACGCCTCTGCTGGCTTCGGCCCGACCCCATCTCGCCTCCCCAGTTCCCAGCTGATGGTTCTGGGGAGGGTGTGGTGGGAGGCAGCGGTCACGTGCCAGGCTACCCACTGGGAATTGAATGCAGGACTCCCAAGCTGAGGTTGCTGTGACAGGGTGTCCCAGACTGGAGAACAGAGGAGAGGCAGGGAAAGGGGAGGAGAGGCAGGGAAAGGGGAGGAGAGGCAGGGAAAGGGGAGGAGAGGGGAGGCAGAAGAGTTGGGAGCTGTTGGGCTTGAGTGGTCAGGAGACCATGGAGAAGAAAGTGGGTGGTGCCTCCAGCTGAGCTGCTGGGTGCGCAACAAGATAAGGGCTGGAATGTCTGTTGTGGAAAGCAACAGGAAGAGGAACGTAAAACCGCAGGAGGAAAACGAGAAACTTGGCATCTTACGCATACACCCTACTAGACTCTCCTGTCTATTCTCTTGCCAGTCTCAAGCTGGAGGCATCACCTTGGCAAAGGCGAGGTAATTAACAACTGGTGGAGCTGAGGTGAGAAGGGTGGACGTGTGACCCCCGAGAGTCCCCTCACACCACACCACGCACAGCACCTGCAGGTGGAGGCCCCGGGGCATCCATGCACCCTCATCCAGCTCACTCCCTGAGGCTGAGCGGCTCCTCTCCAGCTTGTTCTGGTCCATGACTTATGTGGAAGGCAGATTTACAGAAAGAGAGACCAATCTTTCATTTGCTGGTTCACCCTGCAAATAGCTGCAATGACCAGAGCTGAGCTGATCCAAAGCCAGGAGCTTCTTCTGGGTCTTCCATGTAGGTGCAGGGTCTTAAAGCTTTGGGTCATCCTTCAGTACTTTCTCAGGCCACAGGCAGAGAGCTGCATGGGAAGCAGAGCAGTCGGAACGTGAACCAGTGCCCGTATGGGATGCTGGCACTTGCAGGAGGAGGATTAGCCTGAGGAGCCATAGCTAAGACTATGTCTTAGGAGACTTAACTCCCTTCCTGTCGAGAAAATAGGATCTTACTGTAGAGCTGTCTTCCCAGCACTAGTGCTCCAGCGCAGAGCTGCTGAGTCCAGCCTCTGCAGGTCTCAGCTCTGCTGCTGCTCCCTGCTTGAAGCCCAGCATAGGATGCATACAGGGTGCCCTGTGGTGTTTACAGCAGCCCTGCCTTCTCTCCGCAGGTCGGTGCCTCCCTCGGCCAGCTCCCACCTGGCTCAGCTCCCTGCTGCCTGGGCACTTCAGCCCAAGCCCTGCCAGGGTCTCATTAGGAAGAGCAGACACGAATGTGAACCTGGCACTGTAGGAAGCCAGATGAGATCATGGAATTATTGACATTGACTTTTTGAAGGGAAACTTACGGAAAATGGGGGAGGAGTCAGAGGATCAGGGATGAGTAACTGTTATTCCAAAGGGAGGTTTTATTTCCAGGGTTTGGTCAAGAAAGGATTAGGATGATGATGGCTTAGGAGCGCTCAGCAGGAAAATGACTTGCCAGAAAAGCAGGAAAAGCTCTTGCCCACTGGACAAGAGCTTGATGCCCCAAAAATTTGGGCTGCATTGGCTTTTCAAAAAAAAAAAAGATTCCTTTATTTTTCTTGGAAAGGCAGATTTACAGAGAGGACAGACAGAGAGATCTTCCATCAGCTGGTTCACTCCCCGAGTGGCCACAACAGCCAGAGCCGAGCCAATCCTCAGCCAGGAGCTTCTTTCAGGTCTCCCACATGGGTGAAGGGGTCCAGGGACCTGAGCCATCCTCTGCTGCTTTCCTAGGCCTTAAGCAGTGAGCTGGATGGGATATGAACATCCATATGAGATGCTGGCGCTGCAGGTGGAGGCTTAATCTGTTGAGGCACTGTGCCAGGCCTGCACTTCCGCGGCTTTTTCAACACTTTCTGAGGCTGTGAGCATGGAAGACTCTGCTGTCACGAGGGAATCAGGCCCGTTAACGCACTCTGGAGAGGCGAGGCAGCCACGCAGGTAGGACAGCAGTGGGTCGTTGTCTACCCAGCCCCAAGCCCTCTAGAACACAGGTACACCACACGAGATGCACAGAGTTCTGGCTTCCGGTTCTGGCCTGGCCCATTCCTGGTGGCTGTTGTGGAGCAAAACAGCAAATGGAAGGTCTCTCTCTCACTCTGCCTTTGAAACAAAAATAAATAAATCTTTTCAAAAAAGTGTTTATACTTCTGTCCATCTCCTCTGGTTAGTCACTGGTAATCCTCTCAACTTGGATAGTGGAGTCATTTTTCCGTTTCCTTTCGGTCATCAACATTCAATTGTTCAAATACATTTTTGTTTCCCCTGGCCTCACTGTGCCTCCAGTCTTATCTCCATCGTTCCAAATGGCAGCCACTGGCAATAGAAGTTTGCAGTACAACTGAAGCCACTGTACTGATCATTTATGCAGGGGGCAGAATGCACTGGGTAGCAACAGCATAAGCCATTTTTTTAAAGCAACTTATGCTTAAAGCATCAGATTTTGCCAATTAAATAAAAAAAAATCTGGTTCCCCATGACTTCATCCTGTCTGAAAAATGAGCAAACAGTTTTCACTATTTTGCCATCGGAAAACAGCCAGCCCAGAAAAGAGGATGACTTTTCCTTCTGGACCACAAGGCTGGCCAAGTTCAAGGCACTTGTTTGCGGCCACTCAGCTGAAACGGAGCCCCTGGGACCTGGGGCTGTGGTTAGAGACCTCCACCTGCAGAACAAGCCCCTAAGGTCAGAGGGTGTGGCTCAAGCCCCAGCAGAGGGGTGTCCCTTCTACTCCAATTCTTTGCAGCCCTGTTGTGGGGTAGGGGGAGAGTGGAACTGGTTTTAAAATAAGTCCTTTAACTCTGCACCCGTGGAGACAGCTGCATTGACACAAAGCCACATTTGAGGCACAGCGTCTCGGAAGCCTGGCACCACGCAGTGGTTTTCGAGCGGGGCCCACGAGGGCTGGTGCGTCTGAGGGCTCCTGTGTCCGCCTTCCTCAATGTGGTGCTTGAACTGGACTTTCAGCTGACCTCGCAAAGGAAACAGTTTTCAAAGGAAGAATTTGCCGGCTGCCAAGAGCCCGGCCATGGCACGGCACGGAGGAAAAAGCCAGCCTTCTGTGGTTTTTAGACTAAAATACAAGTCTCATAATACCTCCGAATCAGCGGCCTCCAGAAAATGGGAAGTTTAAAGAGATGAGGCTAGAAGAAGCAGAGTTACAGATCCAAAGTTTTTCCCTCTTTGTGCCTGTGATCCACCCAGAAGGAACAAGTTCTTTTCTCCCCTGACCCTCCTCCTCCGACTATTTTTGGGTTCGTACAAGCGACTGTTCTTAAAGTCCAGTGCAAAGGGCTCTGAGGCTATCCGTGCTGAGCGCCCCCTCCTCGCCCCCCAGCCTGGATGCATCTGAAAGGCAAGGTCATTAACGCTGATGAATCAGCCTTTGGATTCACTTTCCCCGGAAATAATCCCCAGGAGAACCTCCGCCACCATTTATTTCTTTTTCTGACTGCTGACATTCTTGTTCTTACTGCTGTTTTAAGATTTATTGATTTATTAGAAAAGCAGAGTCACAGAGCAGAGAAGACAGAGAGAGATATCTTCCACCTGCTGGTTCATTCCCTTAATGGCTGCAAGGGCCAAGGCTGTGCCAAGCTGAAGCCAAGAGCTTCCTCCGGTCACCCCACGTGGGTGCAGAGGCCCAAGCACTTGAGCCACCTTCTCGGGCTGCTGTTTTCCCAGGTTCATCAGCAGGAAGCTGGATCAGAAGTGCAGATCTCAAATTTGAACCTGTGCCCACAAAGGATGCTGGCTTAACTTGCCAGCCCCCAAATTGCTTTTTTTTTTAAATCAGCCACACAGCCCCCAATTAGACAAAGAGACAGGATGGCCATCTCCTCCCAAATCCCACCTGCTTTTCCCCTACGCTCTGGCTTTTATCAACAGAAGTCAGCAGAACTGGCTGGCCCCCACCTGCTTTGGTCAACAAGGCTCCACTGGAATGCAGCCTGGCTTGTCCAGGCTGTCTGCATTAGCACTGAACAGTGAGTGCCTGCAGAAAGCCCATACAACCTGAAATAGCTACGATCTGCACTTTTCTTTCTTCCTTCATTTCTTTTCTCTCTATTTTTATGTTTTAAAGATTTACTTATTTTACTTGAAAGTCAGAGTTAGAGAGAAAAGAGACATCTTGCATATGCTGGTTTACTCCCCAAATGGCCCCAATAGCCAACACTAGTTGACCTGAAGCCAGGAGCCAGGAGCTTCTTCCAGATTTCCCACATGAGTGCAGGGTCCCAAGGACCTGAGCCATCCTCCACTGCTTCCCCAGGCCAGCAGCAGGGAGCTGGATTAGAAGTGGAGCAGCTGGAACACGAACCAGTGCTCGTATGTGACATGGCAAAACAGGGGGCATTTTGCCACACTACTGGCCCCAAGTTACATATTTACATATGTACTGATTTATTTTAAAGGCAGTTACAGAGGAGATGAGAGGGAAGAGACGGAAGGAGGGAGGGGGAGAGAGATCGGTCGCCCACTGATCCACTGCCCTGATAACTGGGCTTGGCCAGGCAGCAGCCAGAAGCAAGGAAGTTCCTCTGGAACTCCCATGTGGATGGCAAATGTCCAGGCACTCAGGCCATCTCCTCTGCCTTCCCCGGTGCATTAGCAAGGAGCGGACCAGAAGTGGAGCAGCTGGGACTTGAACCAGCATCCACATGGGATGGTGGGGACACAGACAGATGGTTAATGGACTGTGTCATACTTCAGCACCCATTATCATATTTAGCAACCAAGCATTAACTTCAGGGCAAAATACTCATTTTGTCCTACACAGTGTTACAAAAATACACAGAAGAGTAGCCACATACTTTTTAAGGTTTAAAAATTATGTAATGCCTCTTATAAATGTGAGTGTCTGGCATCACTTGAAAAAATAGCAGAGCTGGGAACGGGTGTTCCCAGGTGCCAAAAGTCGGCCAGCTGGAGTAGAGGTGTCCCTCCACCCCTCAAAGGGGAGGGCTTTCTGATTGGCCACAGCCACCACCATTCGCAGTTGCCGCACACAGGCTATGCACCTGTTGACCTGACAAACAGGTTCTCCAGCTTGGGCCTTTTTCAAACAACATACTTTCCAAACACCAAGCAACATATGAGTTGTCAGAGGAAAAGATTTAGAAGTAAAAACTATTGTTTTTCAGATTTATATTCCAGTGACTTCAGTTAAACACTAAGAGGCTTTGGTCTTTAACTTTCATCTTCATAGAATGGTTGGTCCCATACTCAAAGCCAAGAGTTGTTTCCTCCCATCGAATGTCTCAAGCAAGGAGATGTCTGAGCAGGCAGTTTCTAATCTTGACCAGCCAAACTGGAAAAAAAAAATGCCACCTCGTCTCTTAGAGTAGCACTCTCCCAAAATATCATGGCACTGGAGTCTTGCACACTTGAGGATTTACAGCTGGTTGATCAGAGACCAACAGTTGATACTTCCAGCATTTCAGAGCTTGTTAACTTGCTTAAGTTGTATTGCTATTAATAGTTCACAAGCCACAGCATTGAATGTTTTATAGAACTATCAAAATAAGCTCCATGTACAGCCAATGTCTTCTGTTTGAAAGCATCTCATTGTCTGGTAGGCGTTTTGCCATTTTCTCCTTCTAACCAAGGTGAGTTATTTTCAGAAGACGCTCAGGGACCCTGTTCTCTGTTTTGCTTGTAACGTGACTGCACAGTACGCTGGCGTGCCACGGCAATCACCAGGTTGCTGGATCACAGCGTTCCACCCGCTCTGGGACTTAGTTCTTCCATTGCTCTAACAGGACACCTATGACTGGCTCATTTAGAAAGAGATTGTTTTGGCTCAAGTGCTGGAAGTCAGAAGCTACAGCTACTGTGGCCACTTCTGGTGAGGCCATCGCCACACTGCAGAAGGCAAAATGACACGTGCACTCCTGCCAGAACCCCAGAGCCTGGGCGCAGTGTGGCCCTCTAACAGCCTGCTCCACTGTCACCATGCCACTCCAGCAGCAGGGCGCTAATCACTCTTAAGGAACCTCATCAGCTCTTCAATACCCCGCGTCTCTTTCCTATCAACATCGCAGCCAAACTTGAACACGAGTTTCCTCTAGGCCAGCCCATACTAATAGTACAGAATTTTGTCTTTGGCTGCAACGTTCTGAAACAAGGTGTTTCTCTCCCTTGGACCTGGGTCACCCCATATATAACATCGGGGGTGGATGGATTAGTGAATCCCCACTTTTTTTTTAAAGTAAAGACAAGAAAGAATCTTTCATTAGCTGATTCACACCTCATTTTCCCATGATTGCACAGGCTAAGCCAAGCTGCAGCTGGGAGATGAGGTGAGAACACTGCCCATGTCCCCCACATGGGTGGAAGGGTCAGCTACTTGAACCATCACTTGGTAACTCCAAAACTGTGCACTGACAGGAAGCTGGCACAGGGAGCAAGGTGGGACTCGGATATGGGAAACAGGTGCTCAACAGGTGGAATGTCTATTCCCTACCTTATCTATCTATCTATCTATCTATCTATCTATCTATCTATCTATCTATCATAGATTCCCTTTCTCCCAATGAAATCCTAGTTTTGGAAGCACCCCAGAGATTTCTTGGTTCTTAAAGAGGGCAGGTGGGGGGTCACTTCCTCATTCCACTCTCAGGCATCCCTGACCATCTCGACTCCTGGGGCTGAGCGAGGCATTCCTATCCTCTTCTGGACTGCAGTCTCTGAACTGAACACACTAACTGCTCGGTGCGGGCGGCAGGAGTAACCCTTCAGCTGCACAGTAACACGGGTGGGATTCCTGCCTCTAGCTCCACACGCAGCTTCTGGCGAACGCAGGCCCCGAGAGGTAGCAGCTCAGCAGGTTGGCTCCCCACCATCCATGGCAGAGCCTCAGGTGACTTCAGCTGGGTTGGGCCCTCTGTTCTGCAGGCATTTGTGGTGGGAACCAGCAGAGAGGGGAGCTGGCTTCCTGTCTGTCCCATCTCTTTCTCAAACAAATCAACAAGTAAGTGGAATTGCCCAGGGTAACTCTACTCACGAGAACTCTTGGCACACCAAGAGTGTGTCAGGGAGCACAAGAGCCGCTGCCTTCAGTGTCCCCCAGTTCTTTGGGTTTTTCGGAACTTTGCCTGGACCGAAGCTTTCTCAAGCTCATTGCCTCTGGAAAGCTTTCCTAAACACTTAGGTGCCTTCCTGGTCTCACTTCTCCCCAGTTCCCTTCTCAGCCAGCCAGCAAGGGCAGGGACCTCATGCTGGGACTGCCAAACAGCCCAACAGGATCCTCCTCCCAACTGGGAGTTCAGGGACCCTCCTCCCTGCTGGGAGGCGTTCAGGAAACCCCCACAATCCTCCCTCACTGGCTCCCTGCTTGGTTTCTTGGTTTCAACTTCTCTCCAGTCCCTGATTATGACAGGTTCTTGACGGTTCTGATCTTTGAAAAGGGTTGTCATGGTAAAGCCCTTTGTCTGGGTCATTTTCCAAAACAAGCATGAACGCACCCAGGGAGAGAACCCCCAAGGTCTGCTCTTAGGGTTCGGGTCATCATGGTGACAGTGCAGCCATCAGAGTCCCTGAACCTGCACTTGTCACTCTGCACCACATGAACACGCAGATTCAAGTCACTTCAGCAGAACTGAAATAACGAAAGCCAACAAATGTTCCAGCCAGCAACGCAAAAAAAAAAAGTCACAATTTGATTCCTATAAAAGCCCTTGCAAGGTCAGGGCCATAGCATGTGAGCTGAGCCTCAGCGTGCAGAACCAGGATCCAGTACGGGCACCAGTCTGAGTCCCTGTGGCTTCACTTCCAAACCAACTCTCTGCTAATGGCCTGGGAAAGCAGAGAAAGAGGGCGGGTCCAGGTCCTGGGGTTCCTACACCCAGGTGGGAGACCCAGAGAAGACTCCCAGCTTCCAGCTTTGGTCACAGCATCTATTTGGAGAATGAATCAGTGGATGAAAGATATTGCTTTCTGGCTTCCAAATTAAAATAAGTGATCTTAGAAAAAAAAAAAGGCCTTACTTGGCAACAATGGGGAATAGAATATGGCTCATTGATCACCTGCAGCCTATAGATTCCTCTTGGGGAGAACCGAGACCAAGGAAGAGGAAAACACTACAAAAGTCCCACGATGGAGACAATGACGCAGATGCCCTTTTATTGGACTTAGCCTGCAAGGCTCAGCACCAAAATATCCTCGATGGGGTTTCCAGGATTTTATGTCTGAGCGACGTTAAATCCTACAGAGGAAACAGGTGTTCACTGGCTGCCAAGCACACAGAGGTGTGACACCTACAAGCTGGAGAAAGTTCTCCTGGGTTCCAGAACCACGGAACCGCCTGGGGTCCAGGCTTGTGCCTTTGTTCCCTGCCCCAGGTGGAAATACTCTCCCAGCGACCCGAGGCAGCACTGGATACAAAGATGGCTCCCGGGTTATCACAAGGCTTTTGTTTACTTAGACCAAAGAGCCCAGCGAGAAGCTTCCGAATGTTTCAGTATTACCGTAAATCAGGCAGAAGAGGGTTTTCTTTGGAAAGGAAATGACGGTGTACATTTGTAGATCAGAAACAAAGCCAAATACAGGAACATCTGTGGGCACTCATGTCCCGCCGGCTGCCTGCTCAGGATCACAGAAGAAAAAAAAACAGCCTCTCCCACGAGACCAGCAACCCATCCATCCCCAGCATCTGCCAAGGAAGCCATACTAGGCTTGACCCCTCTCTTCCCAAGCCACATGGAGACAGGTACAGACCCGGGCACAGGAGCCCCGAGACGGAACTCGGGACTGAGACCTTGGGCCATTTGTTTATAAAATCTGAGGTTGAAGCTGTTGGTATAGAAATATTCAATATTTAGAGTATTTGAGAAATGTTAATATGAAGTAAATGTAAAATATGTACTTCTATATTTTTCCTCGAATTTAGAAATAATGTGTGTCGGTGGTAGAATGAGCAATAAAATGTAAAGGAAAAACTACAACCATATAATAAACATAACTATAGGGTCAGGTGTTGTGGTGTAGTAGGCTAAGCCTTTGTGTTGCTGGCATCCCATATGGGCACTGGTTCATGTCCCAGCTGCTCCACTTTCCAAATGGCTCCCTCCTTGCAGCCTGGGAAAGCAGCAGAGGATGGCTTGAATCCTTGGGCCCCTGCACTCACATGGGAGACCCAGAAGAAGCTCCTGGCTCCTGGCTTTGGCTTCGGATTAGATCAGCTCTAACCACTACCAGCATTTGGGAGTGAGCTAGCGAAGGGGAAATCTACGTGTGTGTGTATCCTTTTCTCTGTAATTCTTGCTTTCAAATAGAAAGAAAAAACAAACCTTCAAAAAGCACATATCTATAATCTTATCAAGCAGAAGTAAACATTGCTAACAATTGACAAATTTATTGAAGCAACTGTTCTTAGAAGTTTATCTTAATCTTCCAAAGATTTATTTCATTTGTTTGAAAGGCAGGGTTACAGAGAACAGAGAGAGATTCATTCTCCCCAAATAGCCAAAACACCCAGGGCTGGGCCGGGCCAAAGCCAGAAGGCAGGATCCTCCTCTGGGTCTCCACACGGATGCAGGGGCCTAAGCACGTGGAGCATCCTCTGCAGCTTCCCCAGGCTGTAACCAGGGAGCTGGATCAGAAATGGAGAAGCCTCAGGACTTGAACTGGTACCTATACAGGATGCCAACACTGTAGGTGGTGTTGGCTTAACACACTACATCAGAGCCAGCCGCCCCACATTTATCTTGTTTTTAATAGTTTATCTTTCAAATTGCTTTCAGCTGCAAGGTTTCATAACTGAATAAAGACACTGTTTCCTCCCACTTTAGGCATATGAGTAATATTCTTGTCAACTCTCCCATGCCCTCTGGAGCCTCGTGTGTAAGGCAGAAATCATCTGGACAAAGGACCGATGCATGCTACCGCATGGATGAGACCAGGATGCCAAGTGAAAGGAGCCAGACTTAGGCAAGTACAGAACAGACGAAAGCCTGAGGACAGCGTGGATGGATGGTTGCCAGCGGCTCGGGAAAGGAAGCAGGTGCGCGTGGAGTCCACCACAGCAGGTGACAGAAACAGCTGGAGTGAGCGGAGTGGGGCCTACCCCGGCTAGCGACAGAAACAGCTGGAGTGAGCGGAGTGGGGCAACACACTCAGGGTTTATACCCCGTGCCGCTATATAATTTAAAAGAGTGAATTTTATGATCTGGGAATCCTATCATAATTTTTTAAGTGAAAATAAGCTAGGACTTCATTAAAGTTAAAACCACTGTTTAATTTGATGGAATTAAATTAGTGAATTAACCACAGCTTCTAGCCTGTTTTTCTATTCCTCAAGACACAAAGTTATTGCCTTACTTACTGTTGAAAGAAAACAGGAATAGTTTCCCGAAGGCAGAGGCGGAAGATGTATTTTCATTTTTAGAAAAAAAAATATTTTTATTGGAAAGGCAGCTTTACAGAGAGAGAGAGAGAAAGATCTTCCATCCACTGACTCACTCCCCAATGGCCGCAATGGCTGTAGCTGAATCAATCCGAGGTCAGGAGCCAGGAGCCTCCTCTGGGTCACCCATGTGGGTGCAGGGTGTTGGTACACCAGCATATATCATCAACAAAAGGAAGTTAAAGGCTGGCTTAACACTTACTAACAGTTTTCCAAAATTATAATACCATTAATTCATGATTAATCCAAGTAAACCCACAAAAATGTGACTCTTCCCAAGGTGAAATTAGAAAAGGTTCTAAACAGAGGAACAGAGACAGGGAACACACTCAAGTGAGGCTGCGGGGTAGAAATGATTTGTGATTAATGTTGAAACTTGCAGGTAATAAAATGCAAAGAACAGCTGTGTCCCACTGGCTGAGTAAGCCCAGGTTCACAGGAGCCTCAGGCTGCTCTGGGGGTCCCTATGAGCCTGGCTTTCCTGCGTCTGCGCCCACCTCCCCAACCCCCACCGCCCCAGGTACGCTCACCTCCTTGGAGGGCTCTTTCCCAGGACTAAGGCAGTCAGGAACACCGAAGCACCTCCTCTGGTGTGGTTACTGTGGGCTTTGGGCATGGCTGAGCTAGGGTGTAACCCAGGCCCTGCAATTTCCCATGTGTGTATGCATCTATGTACAGGTGTGTACAAGTGTGTGTGTCTGTGTAAGTGTGTACATGGACATGTACATCTGTGTACATGTGTACGTGTGTGTGTTTGTATCTCAATGTGATTTACACTCTTGGAGGTACAGCAGGTCCTTAGAGTTCCCATCTCACCCTGATCTCATAAGGAGTGATTGAAATCACATACAAAGCTCAAGGAGATGATTACAACTGTAGGACAATGGCCACGTTGCTTGTGGACACGTGCCCAGATGCACATGGAGGATACGGCAGTCCACTGGGGCCTGCAGAGGACAGCTGGGATCATAGCAGAGGAAGGAGGGCAGAACAAATTGCTCAAATAACCCAGCCAAACATTGACAGCAAATATCTGGGCCAATGGAGGAGACTCTAAGGTGGACTATGTCAGCCAATGGGCCCTGGAAGGAATTCCTCAACCTTGGATCGGCGAGATCAACAGCATTTCAGAACTACTGAAATCATGCTCCACATCGGGGACCCTGGGATGACATCGGGTGGCCATTCTCCATCCCCAGGTACTGAGGCAGTTGGGAGGCTGGGTGTGGCATCTCCCCTTATCTTCCCCCTTCCCCAAGATATAGGAAGAAGAAAAATGGCAAACAATGCTTTCACCCACTTTCCCCTAATCCTTGCCCCTTCCCACCCTGATCAACTATGTAAATATCATCAAACATAAATTTTTTTAAAAAGAAGTAACACTGTTCTAGCTAGTATTGTAGCTGCTAGGATGTTCAAGGCATGAATTCTTCATAAATATATTTATTAACTTGAGAGAGAAGCGTTATCCTCTGACTTGCTCCCCAGATGCCCCAAAATGAGCAGGCTGGGCTGGGTCAAGGCCAGGCCAGAAACATAACCCAGTTGTCTCAAGTGGTGGCCAGGAATTCAGCTATTTTAGCCATCACTGCTGCCCTTCTGGGTCTACACTGTCAGGAAGCTGGAGGAGGCAGACTCAGATCTAGGAACCCAACCCACTACTGCAATATGGACACAGATGTCTTCACCTGTCGGCCAAAAGCCTGCCTCTCCATCCACCTGTTCCTCAACCGCCTAACCTTACCCTGTGGTCCACACAACTAGATGGTGGTGCAGAACCATGTCACAGGATGACCATCAGGGCACCAACTCAGAGAAGGGCTGTCCCTACTTGTCTGCTGCCTGGCCTGGGGTGACCACAGCAGGTAGAGTGGAGCCCATCCTGTGAAGGCTCCAGAGAGAGGCCCCTGGGGCTTGGGACTCAGCTTGGCACACGCACCAGATCAAAGGCACAGGCACGTGGCCAAATAGAATTTTTTTTAAAAGATTTATTTATTTTTATTACAAAGATATACAGACAGGAGGAGAGACAGAGAGGAGGAGAGACAGAGAGGAAGATCTTCTGTCCGATGATTCACTCCCCAAGTGACCGCAACGGCCGGTGCTGTGCCGACCCGAAGCCAGGAGCCAGGAACCTCTTCCGGGTCTCCTATGCAGGTGCAGGGTCCCAAAGCATTGGGTCATCCTCGACTGCTTTCCCAAGACACAGGCAGGGAGCTGGATGGGAAGCAGAGCTGCTGGGATTAGAACTGGCGCCCATATGGGATCCTGGCGTATTCAAGGCGAGGACTTTAGCCGCTAGGCCACTCCGCTGGACCCTCCAAATAGAATCTTGCACGTGCATCCTGCTGGGACGCCCTGTTCTGCCTTGGGACTCTGCCAGCTCAAAGGTACAAGCAGCCTTCAAGCCTCAGACCACCAGAACCAAGAGTCCAGAGAAGGCTTTCTTTTAACTCAGTTCTCAGGTACTCTGTGAGAGCCACACAGAACGGACCAACAGAAGCAGGATAAAGATGAGTACAACTTCCAGCATCACTCTGCTTGCCTTTTACGAGGTGAGCAGACAGGAGTGCAGACACACGTCCATGTCAAGAGCAAGCCTCCAAAACAGAATCAGACTGGGGAGGACTTAGCTTTCTCCCTGAGCACCTGCATGACGGAGACGGGTAGCAGAGCCTCCCTCTGTCTCAGCCTCTGTGGCTGGAATTTCACAGTGTAGAAATTAACATCTGCTTCCAAGGCCACGGTGCACATTAAGTTGCCTGGGGTGGGGGTGAACTCAGCACCACCCCCTACACCTGCATCTACCAACTGTCCATGCTGCTACTATCACAAGGCAGCAGAGGCCACCTGCTTACAACCTGCTCCAGCATTAACAGTTTCTTAAAGAAAAGATGCTCTGTGACATTGTAGCTTTATTTCCCACCTCAGTTTCCTCATCTCTAAAATGGAGACAACAGTAATGCTCGCACACTTCAACAATGAAATCAAAAGATAAGGCTTAATTTTGATATCAAAAAATGAGGAGGGGTCTGCAAAAACTTCAAGAAAGTAAATGCTATTAAAAAAAATTCATGGATTTTAAAATGATTTTGCAACAAAATAAACCTATCTTTAAATTCCACTTATCTACAAACCTTTCAAAGTACTCTCGGAAGACTGCTCGTTGAACAGTAGCAAGTCATCTAGGGACCTCAAGATGCAGACATTAAGGTAGGATTAAACTCAGTGAATCTTGGGACTGGTATCTAGCTGATTCTGAAGCTGCTGCCTGCAATGCTGGCATCGCACGTTAGAGTGCCAGTTTGAGTTGTAGCCCCACCACTTCCAATCCAGCTCCCTGCTTATGGACTTGGAAAAACAGCAGAAAATGATCCAAATGTTTGAGTCCCTGCCTCCCACGTGGGAGACACAGGGTCCCGACTTCAGCCGGCTCCAACCCTAGCTATTATAGTCATTTGGGGAGTGAACCAGTTGATACAAATCTCTTCCTCTATCAACTCTACCTTTTAAATAAATGAAATCGGTTATAAAAACACACACAGAAACTCGCCATTAGGGAATTTCCCGCGGGAAGTAACTGGGAGGCGGTGTGGGGAGCTGTGAGGCAGTGAGGCAGGGAGTAAGGCGGACTAGGCTCTGCACATGGCCGAGAACTGGCAAGGCCACCCAGGCATTGTGCAGCCAGCGAGGCTGCCAGCGGAACCTGTGTCTCTTGGGCACAGGCCTGCCTTGGCATCCCTGCCAGGTTTTGTCACCAGCTGAGAAATTCAGAGATGGATTACAGAGCACAGCAGCTGGCGCCCTTGGTCAGTTGCATTCCCAGAGTCGCTGGTGTTCAGACTTGGCGTCAGGGCCACACCAGGAGCCCCTGGAGCACAGCCAGGTGGCTGGCGAGGAAGGGGTGGCCATCACCACTACTGTCATTCATTGCCAGAAACAGCATGCGCATACAACAGAACCAATAAACGAATTTTAAACTTTGGTGCCTGGGACGCTGTGTGCTAATACTTTTTACCTTTTTAAAAAATATTTACTTTACTGTAAAGACCAAGTTACAGAGGGAAAGACAGAGAAAGAAGTCTTCCACTTGCTGGGTCACTCCTCCAAATGGCCACAATGGCCAGGTGTAGGCCAGGCTGGAGCCAGGAGCTTCACCTGGGTCCCCCTCATGAGTGCAGGGGCCCAAGTACTCAGGCATCTTCTGAAGCTGCCTTGCCAGGAGCATTAGCAGGGAGCTGAATCAAAGTGGAGCAGCCAGGACTTGAACCAACACCCAGAGGGATGCTGGCACTGCAGATGGCGGTATTACCCGCTATGCCACAATGCTGGTCCTATATTTTCTAATTTCTACTGTGTATTTGTTTTGTCTATTATAATAAACTTACAGAACAAAGTTCTTTACATTTGTTTATCCTTTTCAGAACACTTACTATATACACATGCTCAAGCTACATGCTCGATAAATGCTGAATAAGTAATGCATTCAACACCTTAAGGAAATCAACACAGATACAATCTTGAGACCAAGTTAATATCTATAGATTCTTGTCCATAGATTCAACCTCATAAGGATGGAAAAAATTCATAGAAAAAAACTGTACATTAGATTGCTTAAACAAATGTTTACAGAGTCCTCACTCTGTAATAATAATCCAGGGATGATTTAAAATATGCGAGAAGGGGCAGGTGTTGCGGAATAGCAAGTTAAGCCACTGACTGCAGTGCTGGGATCCCCTGAGCACCAGTCTGAATCCTGGCTACTCACTTCCCATCCAGTTCCTGTTAACGTACCTGGGAAAGCAGCAGATGGAAGCCCAATTGCTTGGACCCCTGTCACCAAAGTGGGAGACCCAGATGGAGTGCTAGGCTCCTGCCTTCAGCCTGAGCCAGCCCTGCTCATGGCAGCCATCTATGTGAAGTCCATGAGAAGTTGCTCAGGAACTACACGCAGACACCAAACCCTGGTACTCAGGGCCACAGGATTTTGTATATCATATGTTCCTACATCTCCGGGTCCCTCTTCCCATCTTTCTCTCTTTCAAAAAGATTTTATGTATTGTACTTGTAAGTTACAATTACCGAGAAGGACAGAGAAGCAGACATACAGAGAATCTCCTGTCTGCTGGTTCACTCCCACTCAACAGCATCCATGGCCAGTGCTGAACTGGTCTGAAGCCAAGAGCCAGGAGTCTGGAGCTTCTTCCAGGTCTCCCACATCGGTGCAGGAGCCCAGGAACTGGAGCCATCCTCCGTTGCTTTCCCAGGTCATCAGCAGGAAGCTGGATCAGAAACACAGCAGCTGGCTCACAAACCAGCACCCAATATGGGATACCAGTATCACAGAAGGACGATTAGCTTGCTATGCCACCATGTTGAACTCTGTCCATTCTTTTAATCCTTCTTAATTAGGATGCATTTCTCTTTAAATACCATACCACACATATCATACACTAGGGTTCAATATTCTAATACTAAAACTTTTAATATAAAAATGTATACTTTTAAATGTTAAATTTATTCATTAATTTAAGGGATAAGGAAATGAGAGAGAGAGAGAGAGAAAAAGAGAGAGAGAAATTTTCTCATCCACTGATTCATTCCTCCAGTGCCTGCAAAAGCCAGGCTTGGGGGCGGGGGCAAAGCCCGGGCCTTCCCTGTAGGTGGCAGGAAGCCAGTTGTGGACGGCATTCCTGCTGCCTGCCAGAGTCTATAATAGCAGGAACCGGGAGACAGGAGTCAGAGCTGAGACTCTAACCCAGGTCTTCCCAGGTGGACACAGGTGTCTAAACACCCACACTTAGGCTGCTCAGATTTTAGATGAATTAAAAAATGCTTGCCAGTCCCAGGTGCCAGGCACGACCTGGCTGAGAGCAGCTGGCAGCTGCACATTCCTCAGGCCAAGTCAGCACCCTCAGAGGTAGCACATCGCCTTAGTGTGCAACACGCTGGACAGCTGTTTGCATGCTGCTGGGAGGCTGGGGTGCCAGAGGCCTCTTAAGGGACACTCAGGGACCAGAGCCTGCAGGATGGAGGAGAAAAGAGCAAGAGTGGGTGAACACAGCAAGCGGAGATGACTGTAGGCTCAGCCAAAGCCACAGTGAGCCCTGGAGCTGCCCCGGGGGCCAGCTGAGATGCCCAGGTTGAGTCCCTCCAGGACCACATGTTACTGAATGTGTCTGACCACGACAATGGCCATGACCTTGGACCAGGGAGCTTTGCAGTTGAGCCTCCCCCAATCCCCTGAAATTGACAAGATGCCTAAGCTAGGGCCAGCAGCCAGCCTACAGGTCCTGCACATCACAGTGTCACAACGCCAGCACCCTCCACTCGTTCTAGTCATATACACACAGTGGCGGCTGCACAAGCTTTAGTCCATAGCAACAGGAAATTCCAGCGCAACCACAGCTGGGGTCTGGGGGACAAACTCTTGGCCCGGAGCTGGCTGTGATAAACATTTGCTTGCACGCTAAGCACTGTGGGAGATAACACTACCCAGGCCAAGTTCATGGCTGACTTTCGCATTACTGAGCAGGACTCTACCCCAGGTTTCAAGCAGCCTTCACCAGACCAAGCCTGAATGAGGCATGGAGAGGCCACGAGATGATTCCAAGGTTGGGCCATCGTATAAGTTAAGGATCACTGGCATAAAAGTTAACAAACCACAAACTGGAGTCAAGAAAACCTGCTCATAAAACACAAAGCTACCCAAAAAGCCAGCCGCTTAATGACCTCATACACATTCATCAGGCTGGACCCTCGCTGAATAAGTAGGCTTCTTTTTTTTCTCAAACTGATATTTCAAAAGCACATTTCATGCTCCATGCCCCACAACGAAACAAATGTCCTCCCGCAGCGCACACCCCTGTCACTGGGATGAACGTGACCTCTGGCCACATCCCTGCACTTAGACAGTCTTTCAAGATCACTCTCATCTTTCCGAGAGAGAATACAAAACGAGAAGGACGGAAACCTCCTATGCTAGCTTCCTAGGGGCTGAAACATGTCCACATGTCTTAGGCAAGTGATGGGATCCCATATGGGTAAGACTCGTGTGCTGGTTGCTCCATTTCCCATCCAGATCCCTGCTTGTGTCCTGGAAAAGCAGCAAAGGATGGCCTAAAAGCCTTGGGACCCTGCACCCATGTGGGAGACCTGGAAGAAGCTCCTGCCTTGGAATTAGCTTAGTTCCAGCCATCGTAGCCACTTGGGGAGTGAACCAGCAGATGCAGAACCTCTCTCTCTGTATCTCCTTCTCTCTGTAAATCTGCCTTTCCAATAAAAACACACATCTTTATTTTAAAAGAAGAGTCACATCTGCTAAACTCCTCGACCACTGGGGCGCTGACATAAGCAGACGAAGACTGCAAGGCTGGGAGAAGCGGACCGGCTGAGGACAGCAGCGGCCTGAGCGCCACGGGCAGTGGTCGGAGGGTGTCTGGGTATTCTCAGGGATTTCTGTCCCCAACCCAGAGAAAGCCCACGACAGGCTCTCCTTACGAGAAAAATGTAGGGAAGGCAATTTGTAGACCCCTGGACAGGGTGGCCTCTGGTTTCAAACACAAGCAGCAGACTCCTCCAGCTGTGGGCAAGGGCTGCTTGATGTGCAGGAGTTGCAAGACGGTACACTTGAGGCAAAAACTGGCCATCCCCAGGGCACAGCTTGGGTTTCCCAAGATGTTTTGTTGGCCTGGCTGTCCTTGGGCAGGGCTGCTGGACTAGGAAATGGAGAAAAACCCCATCACGTGGATCTGCATTTGCAAAAAGGAGCGGATAAATAATGACGTGCTTGCAGCCAAACAACAATGTGGGCACGAAAGAACGACAGCACAATAAACACCCCACACAAAGAGTCTGCACTGGTGGGTTGTGACCTAATGGGACAGGCCTGTCCCATGCAGGATGTTTACTAAAATGTTGATCTAGGACAGGAATGGCCTGGAGGTTAAGTGGACGGACGAGGATGAATCAGTTTTTCCTAAACAGTGGGTCATCTGGGCACTGTCTTTATAATTCCCTCCTCCCGGGTTCTCCACTGGGCTAAGAAATGGCTTCAAAACGACTCCCTCTATCAAAAGAAGTTAATAGATATGATGTGTTCATTGCATCGTACCATAAAGTTCATAAGAATTAAAATAAAAATGTTCAAAATGTAAACATGAACATCTGAGTCCAGCCTAAAAATCTCCCAGGTTGCATCTCATGATAGGCGCAGGCAAGCTCCAAAAAAACTGGAGCAGAGGAGATAACTGGGACAAGATGCAACTGGACAGGTGACCACAGGCCCCAGGTGAGATGCAGTGGCAAGAATGCAGAACCTCATGGGTAGGGCACAGGAAAAGCAGCCCGCCTGGGAGGGCACAGTTCACAGCAGAGACTGTAGGCTGCAGGTGACACCTCAGTGAGGCAGGTGCTCCCGTCACCGTGTGCACCAGGGACACCCAACGCCACACCTGTTGGGGAAAGTCCTGCTGGCTGCCTCCTGTGTTGCTACTGACAGCAGAACTCAGTGTGGTAGACAGAATGGCCAGATTCTGCACACTGGATGGCAATGAGGAAAGAACTCGCGAAGCAAGAGAAAAACACACACCTGACCACAAAAGGAGGGTTCAGGTCCAGAGAAGACGGGCAGACAGCCCCACAGCCTGCAGTAAGACACCAGTTCGGATGCCCTTGTCACATCCCCGGGGCTGACTCCCTGCCAATGCAGAGCCCAGCAGGCAGTGGGGATGGCTCAAGCACCTGGGGCCCTGCCCCCAGGAGACATGGACTGACTGCCTGACTCCTGGCTTTGGATATTGTAGACATTTGGGGCAGCGAATCAGTTGGTGGAAAATCATCTCCCCCTTCCCTCTCTACCCTACAAAGAAAGAAAAAGAAAACTCAGAGAACCAGCTCCTTCCACAGAGTTCACTGTGAAGAAATGACAGCACATTAAAGGCACACAGGGCACTATGCAAGCCAGCTTATTTTTAAAAATATTCATAATAATGTAGTAGAATGAGCAGCAAAGAGAAATCATAAATAATCGAAGCTTCATTATGTGCACCCAAACAGACGTATTTCATGCTTTAGTACTCAGATTTGATCTGGATTTATAACTGTGTTTGTGAGTCCAACTGTCTCATTCGTGTAATCAGTGAACTCCTGTACGAATAGGCATCATTAACAGGCAGCACCGGTGCCATCAGTGTAATTTTAAAATTTTGCATATTTTTACTTGAAAGAGAGAGACAGAAGGAGAAAGAGAGAGAGAGCACGCAGCCTTTCATCTGCTGGTTCATTCCTCACAGGCCCACAACAGCCAGGTCCAAGCAAAGAGGCTCAATTCCAATCTCTCCTGCAGGGTCAGGAACCCAAGGGTACACAATGGCAAAGCTGGGGCTTGAACCCAGGAATTCCAGTGTGGGATGAAAGTGACTTCATTATTGCATCTGCCCCCCAACCCCCATCAGCATCATTCAAGCACCCAAAAGAATGAGGCAAGTCAGGGCAAGAGAAGCTCATCGCAAGAGAGCTTTAAATACTAAAATCCAGGTGTCCATTTGGAATTCATCCTTGGTTCTTGGAGTCCCTTACTATTGTATTTCTCTACCTGCAGATTCGGACTCCACCCCACTGATACAGCCCCTGAAAATGCATCCCACACTTGGCCTCCCTGGGTGAGATGCTCTTGATGAGCTCTGTGGGAGGCGCTATAGTCAGAAAGGGAGGGAGTGGCCACTGGTCAAGCCCCAGGAAGCTCTGTTTTGGCATCTACACGTCTCCCAGGAAGCTCAACTGACGTGTAAGCCACGTAAAAGAAAGCGCAGTGGGTACACCCTGCAGACTGAGACCTAGGCTACCAGGGACTCCAGGGCCTGAAGATTCTGGAGAGGGTGCTCCTGGACAGCCAAGGAGCTGTGGAGCCGGAAAGGAGCCTGCTCTAAAGCCGTGTGCAGGAAGCCACCTTCCTACATGGTGCTGGTGCTCATTTACTGGGGATGAACCTTGTGCTCCCAGAAGCAGCTCTCCATCACCCTTCACACAGTTCTCAGCCCTCAGCCTCCTCCCAGTTCCTCATTGTGGTCCAGAGATCGGCCTTCCACAGCCACCTGCTGCTGACTGCTTCCTCATGGGACAGCTAAGTGCAATCCATATGATTTACTCTGCGGCCCCACACACTCTGGGACGGGGTAGACTACCCAGATTCACCACAACAATCACCTCTCAGCCACAGTCAGACCTCCAGGAACTCATGCCTGCTTGCCCTAAACCCACCAACTAAAACTCCCCATTAGAGCCCAGCACAATGGCTTAATGGTTATATCCTCACCTTGCAAGCACCAGGATCCCATATGGGTGCTAGTTTGTGCCCCAGCTGCTCTAATTCCCATCCAGCTTCCTGTGTGTGGCCTGGGAAAGCAGTAGAAGATGCTCCAAAGCCTTGGGACCCTGTAGCCAAGTGGGAGACCTGGAAGAAGCTCCTGGCTCCAGGCTTTGGATTGGCTCAGTTCCAGCCTTTACAGCAAATTGAGTGAGCCAGCAGATGGAAGACCTCACTCTCTCTGTCTCCCTTCTTTCTCTCTCTAGATAACTCTGCCTTTCAAATAAAAATAAATAAATCTTTAGAAAAGAAAAAAAAGTAGGGGGGAACCCAGCACAATGGCCTAGTGCTTAAATCCGGACTCCCATGGGCACCAGTTCATGCCCTGGCTGCTCCACTTCCCATCCAGCTCCCTGCTTTTGGCCTGGGAATGCTTGTGGCCTGGGAAAGGAATGGAGGATGGTCCTATACCCACATGGGAGACCTGGAAGAGACTCCTGGCTTCAGATCAGCTCAGCTCTGGTCATTGTGGCCACTTGGGGAGTAAACCAGTGGATGGAAACTCTTTCTCTCTGTCTTTCCTCTCTATAAATCTGATCTGCCTTTCCGAGATATATAATATATATATATAAAATCTTAAAAGGAAAAAAAACCTCTTCATCAGTGGCTGGTGTTACAGCACAGAGGGTTTAGCCTCTGCCAGCAATGCTGGTATCCCATATTGGAGCAACAGTTTAAGTCTCAACTACTCTGCTTTCCATCTAGCTCCTTGCTCATCTGCCTGGGAAGGCAGTAGGAAGATGGCCCAAGCACCTGGACTCCTGCCACCCAGACACTGTTGCAGCCATTTAGGGGATGAACTAGCACATGGAAGATCTCTTACTCTCTGGCACTTTAACTTTCAAACTAATAAATCGAAATAAATAAATAAAATGTCACCATCTATTTGGATGACATCCTGGACCCCAGGAAAAAGCACTGGCCCATGGGTCTCTCCCTACTTCCTATGCTCCTGGACGCCCACGGTGGTGGCCCTGTGTGTAATGTGCACTCCCTGGCACCTGTAAGTCGTAACACTTCACTCTCATCCCGTCCTACTCATCACGGAAGGAGTGCTGTCCACCTGACAGATCCAAGCATAAGCCACCCGCTTTCACCTCTTCACCCCCAGTGACTTCCTCCTTCTGTCTGATGCTACAGACTTCAACAAGCAGTCGGGGTAATACTTCCCACTGTGTGCTTCAAAAGTCATTTTCATACAGCGCTTGTCACCCCAAACAAGTGCCCCAAGAAACAGATGCTCCCAGCAGAGTTTATTTGGAAATATGCAAAAGCTGCATTTCTGGTTGCATGTGTTACAGTGGGGTACAGGGCCAGCCGAAGGGGCTGGGGCAGAAGGGAAAGTTTTAAGGACCAAAAGAAGTCCACATAAGCTATCTCACGACAAAGAACATGGGTTCCAGGAGCACGATGCCAGAGCCAGCGTTAGCTCACTGATGGAGACAAGGCCAGAGGTATCCCTGTGCAGGGGGCTGACCTGGCTTCAGGACACATCCTGGGCCAAGTGCCTGCAACACACTCAGTTCAGGGATGCTTTGCGACTGGGCCTGTGACAGGCATGTGGGCATGGGGCCTCCTCCTTCAAGGCCTCATGGCTCCATGATGCTGGAGCTTGACACTAGGGACACTTGGAGGACGAGCATGTCCCCACACTCCAGGCCTTCAAGAGGAGCTGTCCCTCTACTGGTTTCACCAGGAAAGCAAGTCAGGCCCAGCAGGCTGCGTGGCATCCTCAAGGCCTCAGGCTGGTCAGAGTCTGAGCAAGGGTTAGGTTAGAACCTGGCTCTCCTTGAAGGCCACTTAGGAGCTCCCTCCTCAGCAGCCGGCTGAATCTTACATTCCAGTTCCAAGCAGCAAGGCTGCTGTGGTTCTGGATTGCCCAGAGGTACCAGCTGATCAGCAGAAAAGGCAAGGGGCAGAAACATCCAGAAGCGAACTCTGTTGTCTCCATGGGATTGAGGCTCAGCCTTCCTACCACCATGGCCAAACAGCGAGACCACCTACAACTTCCCTGGCATCTGGCAGAGCAGGCTTTCCGTCCGTGCGGCCCTTTTCTGATGGAAGGTCAACCACATCCCATATCCAACCCTTTTCCAATCATATCCAACTCTTCCCCAACCTTTCCTAACCATATCCAACCCTTACTGCTTTCTCTTATATGTACATTTAGAACTCTCCATGCTGAAAATTATAAGAAATCTGAGGCTTCGCTAGGTAGTGACAGTTTCTCAATCCAACCAACGCTCTCGGTCGTCTGACACCTTGCTCAGCCCGTCAGGTTAAACATCCGTCCCTGATATTAACCAGCTCCAAGTCCTTACACCTGCAGAGGCTTTGCTCTGAACAGGAAAATGACATTTTTCCTTATCAAAGATTACAGCCAATAGCACCTTTGGGTGAGGTGAAATCCAATGGAGGTAAGATCACATCATCACCTCCTCTGGCAGTGCTAAACGCAAATGGAACGCTATTAAGAATAATGGAGTATGTTTCAAGGTATGACTTCAGAAATACCTTTATCAGGTTGGCCCATGGGAAAAAATTGTCTTAAGTTTAAATTCAAAAGGGTGAGATAAAGATAATGGTTGAGACACACAAATTGGTTCTGGTTTAGAATTGCACCGACAGAGAATGGTTTCATATACAAACACCATTCATGCGACACAGGCAAGAGACCATGGGGGACTCAGGTCACTTTCATGAAGGCTAGTAGAGTATCCTCAGAACTTAACAAATGAGATGCTTGTGTTTTTAAATTTCCAATGTGCCCGTACATTAAACAGAATCCGCAGACTGCTACACACAATACAGTCTTCATTGGTTTCCCGAAGGAGGACTCGAAAGTGACTGTTGTCATCCTCCTAAATGCTGAGGGTGACCACGGCAGGCGAGGCAGCCAGCTTGACCGGGACACATGGCCTTCTCAGGACTCTGCTGTGGCGTACGTCAACAGAAGGTAGCACCACGAATCATGGGAGTGGGAAATACAGCCATGACTCATGTTCACCAAAGGAAAAGGTCAAAGGGAGGAAAAGTGAAAACCACACACAGCCTCCCAATGCCACACCGGGTGTGCCGCATCAACTTCCGCTTTCTCAAAATCCAAAGACAAAACAAGACAAATAATTTTTCAAGACATAGCTTCATCCCTTCCACTGAGGACAAAACTGAACCAATATGATGCAAAATCTCTAAAAAGAAAACAATTATTTCAGTGAAGCTGGTATTTGTTATCAGAAAAAAAGGAATCAATGTATTATTTTCCACTTACTCTCAAATATTTCCTCAAGTTATACTGAATATTATCCAACTGCCAAAGGTGAACTTCTACTTAGAATGACTCCACCTTCACAAGCAGAATTCTTGCGTCATGGCAGGTTTTTCTCAACATGCTTTGATTCTAAACAGCAAAGTTTCTAGGAACAGCATACGGGAGCGAAAGCTAGACTTAGGAGAACATCCGATCGCCAAGCAAGTGAACAAACAGCAAACTCCAAGTTGCTGAGAACCATCATTTCAAAACCTTCTGGAAACAATGCCAAATGCCCAGGGGTTCAGACTTCAAAGATGAGTCAATTGACAATCCTAAGGAAACCCATTCCAAGTTCCAGGGATTTACAGGGATGCATATGTGATGCAGCTAAGTCTATGAAACCCCAAAACAGGTTGCGATCTGGATAGGATGTAGGTTAGTGCAGCATGAGAGATGACCAAATGGATTTCAAAATCAGTGTAGATCAGGAATCGATTGACTTGAAAAGTAGCAGAGGTGGGGTGGACCTTTCAGGTGGGGTGGTGTGTGGCCACAGTGTAGTGGACTGTCCCTACTGTCACTGGCGGTGAGGCTGGGAGTGACATGCTATCTTTGGGGGCAAGCTGCTGTCAGTCAGTGAAAATGCACTCAGGCTAGTAGAAGCACAGAGGATGAAGACGAGGAGGAAGACAGGGGTCTGTGTCCCACACAGGAGTCCAAACCCTCCAGGGAGCTGGAGCTGATATTTATTTTCCCCCAATTCTGGGAGTCTCCTTGGACCAAGCTAACCTGATGATAAGACATCCACCTAATATTTTCTTGAGTGTCCTGATAAATGTACACCTGTACTCCATTAGCTGTTTTGTAAAAACACATCCTCAAACCACATCAGAAACAGCACGTGGGGAGCGAATATTTTGCTCTTATATTTAATGCCTAACCTTCTGAGTTCATTTTGCCATTTAATAAGATTTGAAATGACCTATCCAGAAGGAATTTGATAAACGTGTCTTACTTTTTAGAATTTCTAAATCATATTTCAAGATACAGGTATTCCTAAAAGTGCACTGAAACTGCAAATAAAAGCTATTGCTTTCCAGTTTAGTTTTTTCACTTTTTGTTACAAAATTATGATCCAGCAGGTGATAGAGGTAATCACACGGGTAGCTAAATTTAATGTTGTGTGTAAACTGTAAATTACACTTTTATTGCAAAAGCAACTCATGTTTGTGATCAAAGAAATTAGAAGATGTAAATTCAAAAATCTACAAACATATCTGTTAGACCTGAGTAGATCTTGCCAGCTCTTTCATGTACTAATTTGTCTCTTATCCTTTGTTGTATTTTATTTCATTCTATCAGGCTCACCACAACTCAACACAAAGGATGCATGTATCTGTCAACAATTTTTGGAAATATCTTACACAAAAGCATTTCGGCCACTTTTGTCCTTGGCCTCCCAGCCTCAGCACACAAAAAGACTCGAGGAATGAGTCAAAGAATGAATAGTTAGTATTCACTAAATATTTGTACAAATCATTTAGACATAAGCCAACTTGCCCAAATTCAAGAGATGGCAAAAGAACTGCAGGGTCTTTGTTTTCCACCTCATGGCTCTGTATTTCACCTGCAGTGCGTGGATTAGCCCCTTCGTTCCTGCTGGAGCGCAGCACATTTGTGGGAGACATGCATTTGATCCACTTTCATTATACAAGAAACTGCAGTAAGAAACAGTGGAGTTCACAGAAGCGACCCTTGTAAATGGGGGCGGACGGTACAGAAGGCCAGAACAATATGGTGAAGTATAGTGTGGAGGACACGTGTGCCTGAGCCCAGCAGTCCATGTGGACACTGGAGAGAATGGCTCTGTCTGTCCATTCCCACAGGCTGACCCTGCGATGTGAGGTGTTTACGAAGCAGGCAATTCCTGACCAAAGCAAAGGGAGCCAGGCTGTGTGATGATGAAGGAAGATGATGATCATAGATGATCTGGACACTTTCAATGACCAATATCCCATTCAGACAGGAAGTAGTCAGGAAAGTAGGTCTTTATTTATTAGAAATCAAAGGCTTCGGGCCCAGCGGCGTGGCCTAGCGGCTAAAGTCCTCGCCTTGAAAGCCCCGGGATGCCATACGGGCACAGGTTCTAATCCCGGCAGCTCCACTTCCCATCCAGCTCCCTGCTTGTGGCCTGGGAAAGCAGTCAAGGACGGCCCAAAGCTTTGGGACCCTGCACCTGCGTGGGAGACCCGGAAGAAGTTCCAGGTTCCCGGCTTCGGATCGGCGCATACCGGCCCCTTGCGGCTCACTTGGGGAGTGAATCATCGGACGGAAGATCTTCCTCTCTGTCTCTCCTCTGTGTATATCTGGCTGTAATAAAATGAATAAATCTTAAAAAAAAAAAGAAAAGAAATCAAAGGCTTCACTGTCAGACAATGACCACTCCTAGCGAAAGATTTAAAGCCCCATCCTGCCCTTCCTCCACTCCATGAGACAGTCCCTGAGTGAGTCAGTCCAATGGAAAATGCTGGGTGGGCAGGCGGGCGAGTGGGGACAGGAACTGGAATCATGTTTTTATCCTTTGATGTGGCAATAATATTGACCTTACAGAAGAGAAGCTGCAGTTGTCTAGACTGCTTCTCACTCAGTGCAAAGCAAAACAACCCGACACACAACGAAGATACCAGCAGACACTTCTGCAAAGAAGAAAAATCAGAGAGCTAAGACCAGCAAACACCACCTCCCACTACTAGTCACTTGGGACACGCTGAGCCCAAAGGAGCCGCAAGGCAATGACTGCCATGGAGGAAGTCTGACACCAACGGTGATGCCAATTGCTGGCGAGGCCCCGGAGAGCGAAGACCCCGCATGGTAGGAGGGAATGTAAACTGGAATCGCACCCGAGGCGTTCGGTAGACTCACAGAGAACAAGTACACACCTACTGTAGGACCCAGAAACGCCACTGAAAACGGAAACACAAGTCCACCTAGAGACTTGCATGTGGATATTCATAGCGGCATTTTGTCCTAGTAATGAAACTAAAAACAATCCCAGTGTGTGTCACCTGTAGAATGGATAGACAAAAACACAGGTCCATGAAATGAAGTTCTAATTTAGCTTCTGACCCAGCTTCCTGCTAACGCACTTGAGAAGGCAGCAGATGACCCAGGAACTTAAGGCCCTGCCAACCATGTGGGAGACCAGGATGGAGTTCTAGGCTCCAGGATTTAGCCTGCCCCAGCCATGACTGGATGGAAGGTTCTTTCTGTTTTCTTTCCCTCTCTCTGATACTCTGCCTCTCAAATAAATATTAGTCTTACAAAAAAAAAAAAAAGATCTGGGCCCAGCGCAGTAGCCTAGCGGCTAAAGTCCTCTCATTGAATGTGTCAGGATCCCATATGGGCACCGGTTCTAATCCCAGCAGCTCCACTTCCCATCCAGCTCCCTGCTTGTGGCCTGGGAAAGCAGTCGAGGACGGCCCAGATCCTTGGGACCCTGCACCCACATGGCAGACCTTGAGGAGGATCTGGACTCCCAGCTTCGGATCGGCGCAGCACTCGCCATTGCGCTCACTTGGGGAGTGAATCATTGGGTGGAAGATCTTTCTCTCTGTCTCTCCTCCTCTCTGTATATATCTGATTTTGCAATGAAAATAAATAAATCTTTTAAAAAAAAGATCTGCATTTACTTCCTTTCTTAGCTAATTGATAGGATGGTATAATTAACTTACAAGTGTTTGGAGAGGCAGGGAGTCAGCGGAAACCGAGGCTTGTGCTGCAGACTCGCTGTGTGTGACCAGGAGTGGCACAGCCATGGCACCTCTCACACATGCTGCAGCACTTAGAACTCACAGAAAGCACAGACACCAAGTCTTTTCCACGCTAACTTGGTCAAAGTCCTGCACATTCATGGCTGCAAATTCTAACGACACGAAAGCTCTGCCTCATCTCCTTCCAGCTAAACTCCATCTGTGCCAGAGAAGAAAGCATTGAGAGCAGCAAAATAACATTTTATGGAATTCAAAGTCTTTGTTTTAAACATTGGAAAACACACAGATCACTGTCTTGGCTGACTTAGTCATGCTTCTTGCTGCTTCCCTGTCCAACCACCGCAGGCAGCTGCTGGGTGACAGCAGGTGTTACTGTGGGAAGGACACGCTCACCAACTCCAGACACTACATGAGCTGAGAGGAACCAAACGTTTGAAACAATTCCCAGCTAAGATAACAAAGAAGTTTCTGGAACCAGAGGGTTTATGACTTCTAATATCATTTCGCCCCCCGCCTCATGAATAACAGATTAGAATATCATTAAGCAGTTGAGGAATTTGGCCCAAAGTGAAACCCAAAACTGGCATTGGTAATGGCTTTCACTTCTTATGTCCTACTTGCCAAACTTGGCAGAAAGCAGAGGAAGTGAGGTAGATCAAGGGAGGTGATCAAGCCAAGACCAGCAGCAGGAACTCCTCAAGCCAAGGCAGAGTATGTGTCTCTGCCTCTTGACTTTGGCCACGTGACTTCTAACAGAATGCAGAAAGGGCCTCTTTGCACATCCACCTGCATGTGTGCATCTCCGCTCCCAATGGCAACTCCTTCCGGTAGCTAGCGCCTACCAGCCTGGCCTTGGCATGCACCTTGCTGGCCTAACACCGATGTGAAGCAGGACCAAGACAGGGAGCAAAGTCACCCAGCTGAATCCTGCCTGCAGCCACCAAGCTCCAGACCACCTCTGATGGCATAAACGAAGCGGATGCTGTCCTTGATTCTCCCATGAGGTTAGGATGGTGTGTCGCCACAGGCAATCACGCACAATTGGTTTTTCCACTTTTCTTCCCTGGACCAGTGGGTGGCAGTATATTCACTCGTAATTAGAATCATTTTATAAAGGTTCCCGTAACTTCCTTGTCCAAGGCCATTCCAATTTCTGGGAGGACAATTCCAAATATATAACCTACAGTCTGCATAGACAGTACTGAGCCTCAGCGACTCAGAGAGGTGACCTGGTCATGATGAGGGACCACAGGGCCCCTCACTTTGTTATTTCACTCACCCCCTCGTTGTGCTGCTGGGCATCCCTACCCTATAAATGCTTACGCTCTAATTCTTCATTTGATCTTAGCCTAAAGGCCGAGAAGCCATTACACTCCAATTCTTGACCCAAACTCATACTCAGCCTCATTTTCACAAATAATGGCTCACATCCATCGAGCACTTACAGGTGGCAGGTACACATGACGGCACATATGACCTCAGCTCTCTGTGCCTCTGCTTTCCCTTCTGTAAGACGGGAGCAAGAATAGGGCGTACTGCCTCACTTGAGGCAAATGCATCTGGCAGGCTCAGGATAGGAAGTGATTTGGAGCAAACTTTCCATAAGTAATTGTGCTGTCCACAAACCTGGAGTATCTTTGGGGTCTTTGCTTGTTCTTGTGTTTGCTTTTTAAATATTTATTTATTTTCATTGGAAAGTCAGATATGCAGAGAGGAGGAGAGACAGAGAGGAAGATCTTCCGTCTGTTGATTCACTCTCCAAGTGACCACAATGGCCAGAGCTGAGCCAATTTGAAGCCAGGAGCTTTTTCCAGGTCTCCCATGCAGTTTCAGGGTCCCAAGGCTTTGGGACTGCCTCAACTGCTTTCCCAGGCCACCAGCAGGGAGCTGGATGGGAAGTGGGGCCACTAGAATTAGAACCAGTGCCCAGATGGGATCCAAGCGCGTTCAAGCCGAGAACTTTAGCCACTAGGCCACGCCGCCGGGCCCTAACCTGGAGTATCTTTGTGACTCTCAGCATCTAAGTTGCATCTGCCAGGGTCAGAGAGAGGGAGGTGGGGGGACACAAGGAAACTAAAAGGATGAGGAGCAAAGGAGTGAATTCCATCTTCACCACAGCACTTTGCACGCTCAGCCAGCTGAAGGCAGCACTCGCTTTGCACTACGGTGGGAGCAAGGCGAACAGCAGGAAAAGTAACAGCACTCCTTTTTTCTAATTTTCTTTATCTTTGTTAGGATTGATTTTATTTTTATTGGAAAGGTAGATTTACAGAGAGGAGGAGAGACAGAGAGGAAGATCTTCCATCTGCTGCTTCACTTCCCATATGGCCATAGTGGAGCCAGCAGCCAGGAGCTTCTTCCAGAGTCTTCTACATGGGTGCAGGATCCCATGGGCCTTCCTACACTGCTTTCCCAGGCCACAAGCTGGATGGAAGTGGAGCTGCTGGGACATGAACTAGAGCCCATATGGGATTCCAGTGCTTGAGAGGTGAAGCTTTAGCCACTAGACCATCACGCGGGGCCTTCTAATTTTCTTACAGGTTTATTTATTTGAAAGGCAGGGGGACAGAGAATGAGACTGAGCTCTTTCATCCGCCGATCCAGTCCCCAAATGGCTATAATGGCTGGGGTCAAAGCGAGGAGCCTGGAACCCTGGCTGGGTTTCCTTCAACGGGGGCAGGGCAGGGGCCCAAGCCCTGAGCTTTCCCGGATACATGAACAGGACGCTGGAGCAGCAGCAGAGCATGCAGATTCAAGCCAGCGTTCTGATATGGGATGCCTGATAAACGGTAGCCTAACCCACTGTGCCACAAAAGCCACAAATAAAAGCGTTCACCGCTCACTTGATTTTAGTTCCCTAACAGATAAAAGGGGTTCTTTCTCCTGGAGCATCGCCAAACCACCACCAAGCAGAAGTGCTCAGACGAGGCTTTCCAGCCTTGTGACATGACATGGAAAAGGCGCAGCAGGAGGACAGGGTTCCCCAAAGCACCTGCCTGCTGGAGAAGGAGCCAGTCAGAGCTTTCACAGCAGACGTCTAAGGAGCGTCCAGCAAGTGGAAATCAGCCAGCCAAGTCTGTGCAACATCCCGACTGACCCCTGCAGCTTTCCCTGTCTGTGCGAGTTCACCTCCCCTCCGAGGACAGTACTGCAAGACCAGCTTTTCTAGAACAATCTCTGAAACACAGGCTCTGACGTGTATCCTCCAGCTGTGCCCCGATGCTCCCTGCTCCCACCTAAACATCACCCTCTTGCTTCCACTGAGTGAGACTCTGTGGCATGGAGTGGGGAAGCAGGAGAACCAGGGAAGATAATGAGGGCAAGTTCAGGCGACACGCTGCAGCTGCAGCCTGGCTTCTTGGGTGCAGGCAGGTAGAAGCTGCGGGAGGTGTCCCCAGAGGGCGGTGTCCGGGGAGAGGAAGGATTTCAAGCAGGCATGGCTGTGGCTCAAGGATTTTGCCCTGGTGGATTTGCTCCTTAAAGGTTCACACTTGGCCTTGGGGCTCCCAACCCCTCCACAACCCAGCGGAGAAAAGGCCAGACATGACCTTGTGGTAGCAAAAATTGCCTAATTATCCAGGTGGAAGGTAGGGTAAACCCAAAGATTATAGTTGACTTCCGGCTTGCTACAGGAGCTCTGCTCCAGCCTTGCCTTGCACCTGCTTTCCCATCCCAGACCTCCTACCTGGTTTGCCAAAGTGAAGGAGGGGTGATGTTAAGGCCAGGGAGCTGCCCTTTCTGTCTGCCAGGCAGGCAGCCCTCGCAGGGAGTGCTCAACACAGTGAAATCACACCGCATAGCTCCACGTCCCAGGCTAGCCGCTATCTAACTAGGGAAAGTTGTGTAACCTCTTAGGGAGCAGTTTCCTTGTCTATTAAATGAGGATAAAAACAGTCACCTGGGGCTGCCGCCACGGCATAGCACGTTAAGTCTCTGCTTGCAGGGTAAGCATCCCATATGGGCACCAGTTCAAGACCTGGGTGCTCTACTTCCCATCCAGCTCCCTGCCCACGGCCTGGGAAAGCAGTTGAGGACAGTCCAAGTCCTTGGGACCCTGCACCTGCATGGGAGTCCTGGAATAGCCTCCTGGCTCCTGGTTTCAGATCAGCTCAGCTCTGGCTGTTGTGGCCATTTGAAGAATGAACCAGGAGATGGAAGATCTCTCTTTCTGTCTCTCCTTCTCTCTCTGTAACTCTGTCTTTCAACAAAAATTTTAAAAGTTTAAACAAATGGATACAGTCATCTCTGAGGATCCACAGGGAATGGTCCGGATGCCTTTGAGGCTAGGAAACTCCCTGAGCGCTCCTGTCGCCATGACGCAGCCTGGTGTTAGCAGATAACTTCTGCCTCTCCTCTCACACCTTGCACATCATCTCGTATAACACCTAAAACACCGTTAACACTGTGGCCAGAGTCTTGACACTTCACTCTTAGGAACTCAGGACAGAGAAAAAGCATCCAATATCATGTTCAGTACCAATATAATACATTCTTCCTCAAGTACTTTCAAGCTGTGGTTGACTAAACCTACAGACGTGCCATCCGCGGGAAGGCAAAACTCTGCAAACTCCCCTCCTGCCCGGCCCTGTCACTGAGCTACGGTAGTGACTCAGAGAAGCAGGCATGATTGAGTGAGCCATAAATGCAACAACAGGTTCAGTGAGGGCAGAAACAGCTTGTGGGGCTGGCGCTTGGGTGCAGTAGGTCAAGCCGCTGCCTGAAGTGCTGGCATCCCATATAGCTGCTGACTGGAGCTCTAGCTGCTCCACTTCCAATTCAACTCCCCGCTAGTGCACCCGAGAAAGCAGAGGATGCCCCAAGTGCTTGGGCCACTGCCACCCACCTACCTGACATCTCCCAACACCCTTACCCTGGGGAGCAGGCCTCAATACAAGTTGGGGTGAGGACACACCAGATGGAACCTCTAGCCCAGAACACTGCCAGTTCTCCAGGGTTGTATGTCTGCTCCCCCACCCACAGCATGAGAATATTCTCCACTCAAACAGCAACCTTCCCAGGGCTGTGCCGGCACTTCCTGTGGCTGCTGACTTTATCAGTGTGTTTTATTGATGCCGTTTCTTTATAAAAGTTCAACACAAAAAGATGTTTCATCTAACAGGAAGGATGGTGGTTATGAGAATGAAATCTTGGGATCTGTTATAGTAAACTAAAACGGAGGGATGTGTGCGTGGCACAGCTGTTGTGACACTGCGTGGATGCTGCGTCCTGGGCTGCAGTGCCTGTGGTCAAGTCCAGCCACAGTGTCCTGCCCACGTGTCCCTGGGGGGAGCAGCTGGGGATGGCTCTACTTTTTGGGGTCCATGCCTGCCACTCATGTGGGAGTCTTGGATGGAATTCCAGCTGCCAGCTGTGACCAGGCTCAGCTCTGGCTCTTGAGAGTATTTGGGGAGGGAGGGAGCCAGTGGGGAAGCTACAGCTCTCTCTCTCGGGGCCTCATTCTGTGAGAATGGGAGAGACTGATTGCAGTGCCCGAAGCTGTCGCTGTGACTATACTGGGACACAGGTTATGCTTCTATCACAGTGATTGAACTGCAGTGCTGACAACGAGACGTGGGACATTTTCCTAAAGTTATGCTATAAAATGTGCTAATTACAGGGCCCTGCGTAATAGCCAAGTGGTTAAAGTCCTCACCTTGCATGCACCGGGATCCCATATGGGCACTGGTTCGAATCCTGGCAGTTCCACTTCCCTTCCAGCTCCCTGCTTGTGGCCTGGGAAAGCAGTGGAGAATGGTCCAAAGCCTTGGGTGACCTGGAAGAAGCTCCTGGCTGTGGATTAACTCAGCTCTGGCTGATGCAGCCACTTGGGGAGTTGAATCTGCGCATGGAAAACCTCTCTTTTTCTTGCTATAAATTTGCCCTTGAAATAACAAATATTAAAAAAAGGAAAAACATAAGCTCAATCAATAAGAATTAGCCAATAGATTTATAATCGTCTCACTAGGGACCTCCCAGTGGACTACAAGCGACAAGCACGTTAGAAGCACGTAATTCATCAGGCATTTCCTTGACCTCCTCGTCTATCTGCTAAAAGCTTTCTTCTTGCTTCCTTCATTGGAGCTGCAGGGCCACTCCTGGTTTGCAGCTGCCTGATTCATGACTCATCCTTTGCTTCAATAAACTCTTTCAAGTTGTATTGTGCCTCATTTAGTCTTTAAACAATTTTATTTATTTGAAAGACAGAACTGCAGAGAGGAACGAGGGGGAGAAAAAGAGATCCTCCGTGTACTGGCTTCAGCACCCACATGGCTGCGGCTGGGTCAGGCCAAGGGCTGAACCAGGAACCCAGAGCTCCAGGTCTCCCTCATCAGTGTCAGGGGCCCAAGCACTCGGGTCATCTGCCACAGCTTTCTCAGGTGCATTAGCAGGGAGCTGGAGTGGAAGTGGAGCAGCTGGGATTTGAACCAGTGCGCCTATGAGATGCTGGTGACACTGGTGAGGTTTAACGTGCTGTGCCACAATGTCAGTCCCCTTATGGACTTTCAAACAGCTTCAAAAGACAAACTTCCAACACCAAGACCATAGCTTCCTTTATACCTGGAAATACATGCTTCCTTGCCTTTTCATTATCATCATCAAGAAAATCCACATTTAATGCTATTGCAGTTTGGTTAATGTCCCCTCCAGGTCAAGGTCTATGTGAGACGAAGCAAGGTGGGGCACGCGAGAGTTGGTGCAGTCCCTGATATCCTCCAAGCCCAGTCAGGGGACAGAAGCACCAAGCACAGTCACACATGACAATGATTTTACACAACAGGATAGAGCACCGGATGGCATGAGCAGACACCAGAAGACCTAAGCACAGATTCCGGAGAACTCTCCAAGCAAGCCGGGATGTGAAACACAGAAGTAAGGTCCAGACACAGCACACAGAGGCACAAGATGCCGGGCAAAGCCAGCTCTCTAATATGTTGCTCTCTTGTCGTTTTACTCCAGTAAGGTCTGGTTTCTTTGAGAGCACTTGTGTTTGATTCCAGCCCAGAGCGACGTGTAGCTGGGGTGGCAACTGATATCCCAAGGCTAAAGTCAGACAGCCCCAGTTCAAATTCCAGTAACACAGACCTTGATCTAGTCACGCCACCTGTTTGCTTCCTTGGGAGTGCCACGGTATCTCCCTGAAGTAGCGTTGTAGCGGATTTAAACTAGCACACTCAAAACAATGTTGGTTTGGATTCTGAATCGGAAGTGGGGCACGGTTCAGCAGGGCTGGTCGCCAGGAGCACACCTGTCTGCTCCCCAGCACCAGTGCAGGAGACTACAAGTTGGTGGCGCCAGACTCCAAAGTCTCACTGGCAAGGAGTGGGGCTCACAGCCACCACACTTGGCGGGACTTCTCTATAGAGTCTGGGTTCCCTCCTCACGCGTGGCTTAGTGTCAAAGGCTTGCATCCCACGAGAAGAGTGCAGCCAGGTGGGAGCCACACCATTTTTCCTGATTAAAGCTTAACGGCCACTCAGCGTATTTAAAACATTTATTTAGTTATTTATTTCAAAAAGTTACAAGAATGAAGGATAGAGAGAGATTTTCCATCTGCTGGTCCACTCAACACATGGCTACAAGGACCCGGGCTGCGTCAAGCCTAAGCTAGGAGCCAAGAGCTTTTCCCAGGTCTCCCGAGTGGGTTCCAGGGGCCCAAGCACTTACACCATCTTCTATTGCTTTTTCCAAGCTATTAGCAGGGGTTGAAAGCAGAGCAGTTGGAACACAAACAGACACTTATCTAGTATGTCAGCATTACACGTAGCAGCTTTATCGACTATGCCACTACACCGACCCCAGGCACTATCATTTCTGCCACATTCCGTATGTTGAGGTCACCCCTGCGCCCTGCCCAGATTCAAAGGGAAGGCACAGAGACCCAGCGGATAAAGCAGTAGCAGTCAGATGGCCATGGCCATTTTTGAAAAACATGACCTGCCACAGTGACCTAGACCAATGTCTGTCCCTGTGATGTAATTTCTGTGGAATACCTGAAACGGGGGACAGGAGGGAAGGCAATGGGGAATGAGCTGCTTCTGGTGTAGGCTCCCTCCCCCTAGTAGCACCTGACTCGGGGTTGGGTCCAAGCAGAGCCCAATTCATGCCACTGGGAGAGATAAAGGATGAACCTTTGGCAAGTTGCCTCCAACGCGAGGCTAGTGCCGCATGCCTGTGAGGGCTTCTGCTTTCTGCTGCCAGGGCTGCCCACCTGTCCTGAGGCTGGGGTAGCCCCGCTGCAGCTGCATCGTGAACACAATCCTTCAGCAACACGCCCCAGCCCAGGCCCACAATCCCCATGACCACAACAGCCTGGAGATGGGCTGGCCATGCCCGAGGCTGCACAGCCTGGGTGCTACTCACCGCTTCACACCAGCATCTCTCCTGCTGTCTTCACGGGAGCTCAGCCTGACTTCCACAGCATCCTGAAGGCTGTGCCCGGGTGACGCTTCTGGAAGAAGCTCAGAACTCTGGATCGCTGGTTTCCATCTACGACACATAGAACGGGCCATTTGCAGGAGGGTTCGTGTGCATTTTGGAAAACCAACCACACCTCTCACACCCACCTGCATCCAGGAATGCCAACATCCTGCTTGCAAAAACAGAAAGAAAAATACTAATACCAGGTCAAAGTTCAAGCCCCCCCTAGACCATGAGCACCAGCACAGGTAGCCTCGGCTAGGCAAACAGTGTTGGAATTTGGAGTGTATCTTTCAAGATTGTTTCCGGGCATTCCAACAGCCAATTTTCATGTGGTCTTTCTTTCATCTCAGAACCCTTATGCCTGGATAAGACAGCCTCATGTTTGGTTAACTTGCACACACTCTCAGCTGCTCCGCCCGGCTCTGTATCTGATCTCTCCTCCCCACACCCCTCCCCAACCCTGTCCAGGCAGGTGTCACACACACCCCTTCCTTCACATCCAGGTCCACAGGTTTCTGACCAGGAATCTCCTCCTGTGTCTCTCCGGTACTTATTAGTGGGCTCTGTTGTTGCTGGCTTTATATCCAAAGTTACCCTGCTGTGTTTCAGCCTAGAAACTCCTAAGCTCAGTCTAAAAGATGGTTCTGGGAATACTGTTCCCTCTCTTTTTTCCTTCCTGATTTTTTATTTAAATGCATTGTAGTGCAAAAAGATGCTGTTTCTCTCTCTCTCTCTCTCTCTCTCTCTCTCTCTCTCTCTCTCTCTCTCTCCAGCAAAAAGAAGAAAATCCAGAGAAAGCCATTCTACCGTTACCAGATATACCCTCTGTGGCTGGGCTGCCCACCTGAACAGCCGCTGGCCCTTCATGGCCTTGGATAACACACCCAAATAGAGACACGCTGTGAGTAGCAAACACAGAGACCCAGTACGAAAAGATGCAGAATAAACACCTAAGTAATAAGTCTTCATAATGATGACATGCACAACTATTTCAAAACACTGAATCAAACAAAATGTGTACATTTCAAATTGCTTATTTATTTGTGATAGAAAGAGAAAGTAAGGCGAACAGAGAAAGCAAACTGCCATTAGCTGGTTCGCATCCCCAAATGCTCTCAATGGCTGGAGGAGCAGTGGGGAGAGGGCAGAAGCTCCACCCAGCTCCCATGAGGGGCAGGGGCTCAGCCAGCTGAACTTCACCTCTGCCGCCAGGGGCCTGGGTTAGCAGGAAACTGGAGTCCAGAGCTGGAGCTGCGTGTCAACCCAGGCACCCGGCTACAGCACGCAGGCATTCTAACTAGGGGTGTTACCATTAGCTCAAACATCTGTTCCTAAATAAAACGTTATTTTAAGAGATTTTTGTTATTTATTTGAAAGGCAGCATGACGCAGAAAGGGAAGGACGGAGGGAAACAGAGAAAGAGAGGAAATCTTCCATCTACTGACTCACTCGCCAAAGGGTCACAACAGCCAGGGTTGGCTTAGGCCAAAGCCAGGAGCCTGGAACTCCATCTGGGTGTCCCACAGAGGTGGCCAGGCCCCAAGCACCCGGGCCACTTTCGCTGCCTTCCCAGGTGCAGTGGTAGGGAGCTGGATCCCAAGCACAGCAGGACGCTAACCAGTGCTCTGAGACAAGATGCCAGCAGCACAGACCACAGCCTAAACCACTGTGCCACAACACTGACCCAAGTAAAACAGAACATTACTTTTACTGATAGCTTTCAACTTCAAAACAAATGCGACCCCAAAAAAGAAAAGGACCAGATGACAATATAGCTCACATTACACTCATACAGTATTGCTCTTCAAAATTGTTTCCCAAACCTTACTGGCCTCCAGCATTCTTTGGTCAGACTGGTATATTTGCTGAATTAACAGCCGCCCCCACACATACACACATACACATGCTCACATACACACCACAGAAACACAAACAGGCAACACAGATAGCTTCTCAAAACACACACACACACACACACACACACACACACACACACAGAGCCTTGCACACCTAAGCCTCTGCTGCCCCCTCCTGCCCTTATGCTGCAACGACTCTAAGGTCCCATGATGCCAGCCCGCCACGGCGCAGCCTTTCCTACAGCCTACCAAGGGGCTGCAGTGAGTGATCTCCCTAGTGCCATGTGCTGCCCAGTGGCAAAACAGACCTACTCGGCTTGGTCACACATCTGCTGTTCTCCTCTGACCCCGTGGTGGCTCTTACTCTGCCGAGTCCCTGAGTACCTGGGCCCCTTGCTCCTGGGAACACTCGGGAACACTCATTAATGGGGCCAGCATCCCAGTGCAGCAGGTTAGCTTACTACCTGGTGAAACTACTTATGCCTAGATGGAGTTCCAGGTCCCCACCTTCAGCCTGGCCCAGCCCCAGCTATTGCAGACACTTGGGGATTGAACCAGTAGATAAAAGAGCTTATCTCTCTCCCCTCTGCTCCATAACTGCCTTTCAGATAAACAGATAAATCTTTACACAGAAATAAGACAGGCACACTCAAGATCTTCACTCTCGCATCCGGCTCAGGGTACACACAGCTCCTCATGCTGACCGCTCACTCTCAGGCTATTTCCCTCCTCCACAGCACTGCTTCTAAGAGCCCAAATGGGCTCTGGCTTGTTGCAAATCACACGGGGCATCACACGTGGGGGCCACGGTCAGTACTGGATCTGTGTGATCCTGACTTGGAAGTCTCTGAGGCAGATTTTTGCTGCTGAAATCCGGACTGGGCTCACTGCTCACAAAGGGGTCCTCCACGCCGTGCCAAGTCAGGCAGAGCCAAACCTAACTCTCCGTCTGACAGGCATCCGTCCCTGTGACAGTGCGCCCCTCTGCTGGCTCCTGTTGCACCCCTGATCTTGTCTCGCTCGAGCTGTGTCCCGCTCCTCACCCAACCCCAAAGGGTGGCATGAGAAGCCAGACAGGGAGAGTGGAAAGGGAACACACCCCTTTCCATTCCCAGCAGCGGGATGAAGACCACCACCACAGGTCATCTCTTCTGCCTCTTCCACAAACTTCTCTTAAGAACATTCTGATGACTGGGTTTGGCGCGGTAGCCTAGTGCCTAAAGTCCTCTTGCATGTACTAGGATCCCATTTAGGCACCTGTTGGTATCCTGGAGGCACTGCTTCCCATCCAGCTCCCTGCCTGTGGCCTGGGAAAGCAGTTGAGGACGGTCCAAAGCCTTGGGACCCTGCACCTGCGTGGGAGAACCGGAAGAAGGTCCCAGCTCCTGACTTCGGATTGGCTCAGCGCCAGCCTGTTTGGCCACTTGGGGAGTGAACCAACAGACGGAAGATCTTTTCTCACTGTCTCTCCTCCTCTATATATGTCTGACTTTCCAATAAAATAAATAAATCTTTTTTAAAAATTCTAATTACTTTCGAATGGGCTTGTTTACCGTTCCTCATATAATGATTTCCATCTTCCTCAAACCATCCAGCTGTGACTTCACACATAACAGCTGGAGCAATATATGCGTATCCTACCCTAGTAGGTCATCTTTTTTTATCTGATATGTCCTCTTTCCAAGATTAAAGCTTAAAATTAAAACCCATTGGCCCTGAACAATCTGAACCCTAGCACTGGAGCTCCAAAATTAACTATTTTTTAAAGATTTTTTTTTTATTATTTTTATTGCAAAGCCAGATATACAGAGAGGAGGAGAGACAGGGAGAAAGATCTTCTGACCGATGATTCACTCCCCAAGTGACCACAATGGCTGGTGCTGCAACTGATCTGAAGCCAGGAGCCAGGAGCCAGGAGTTTCTTCCAGGGTCCCAAGGCTTTGGGCCGTCCTTGACTGCTTTCCCAGGCCACAAGCAGGGAGCTGGATGGGAAACAGTGCCACTGGGACACCAACAGGTGCCCATATGGGATACCAGCGCATTCAGGACAAGGACTTTAATCCACTAGGCCACCATGCTGGGCCCAAAATTAACTTTTCTTGTTTTTTTAGATTTATTTAGTTTTATGGGAAAGCCTGATTTACAGAGCAGAGAAACAAAGAGCCTTAAGAAAAAAAAAGATTATTTTTATTGGAAAGGCAGATTTACAAAGAGAGACAAAACACCTCCATCCATGGGTCCACTTCCCAAATGGCCACAGGGCCGGAGCTGAGCCGATTTGATGCCAGGAGCCTGGAGTCAGGAGCCTCCTCGGATCTCCCATGCAGCTGAAGGATCCCAAAGCTTTGGGCCACCCTCTACTGCTTTCCCGGGCCACTGGGAGGGGAAGCCGGATGGGAAGTGGAACAGCCAGGACATGAACCGGCACCCATATAGAATACCAGCTCTGTAAGGTGGCGCTATCATGCCAGCTCCCTCCTCTCTTTTTCTTAAAACTATAAGATCCAATTAAATAAAAGACAGGATTTTTTCTGAATCTTTTTCTTTTTTCACGTAAGCACATTCATGATTGTGGAAATTTTATATCATCAAAAATGACCTGTGCCATGTCCCAACCATTCCGATTCTAATCTGCCGATGCAAGTCACAACACAATCCAATCCTCCTGCCTATTCCATTTCTCAAACACGCACTGATGTGGCTCAGTGTTGGGGCACAAACAGGCTCCTGTGACGATGTGAAGACGGGGGGTCACTTACGGCCACCAGGGACCGGGAGAGCCTGAAGGAGGAGCGGGCATGGGCAGGTGGGTGGCTATTGTGTTTTCAGGTCCGTTGTGCCTAACTCAAAAAGTCCAAAGTCAACTGGGAATTACTATGAACAAATGGATTATTCTGGATCAGGATTTAAAAAACAACAACTCTCCAAATCTGCGTATGTGCAGAGAGAATGGAGGAAGAGTGAAGAATGCCTGCCTCCCCCATAGCAAGACCAGGGGTCAAGTGCTGTCGGAAGCAGGCCACCTGACCTGCTGGGAGAGCGGCTGGTCACCGGTGTGCCACAAGTCCCTAGTTGCAGAAGTTGGGTCTGAGGTTCTAGAAGGTTCGGACTGAGAAACCCAGTGGCAGTCGAAATATTATCAGAGGCGTTTGGGTAACTACACCCAGGGAAGAACGAATTAGTGCAAGAGCTAAATCAAGCCTTCTGTTGAAGTCCGGGTGCCATTCGTGGGTGGGACGGCGGCCAAGCTTGGACCTGCCCAGAAGTGGACAGAATGAGAGATGTGGAGCGCAGTTAGGCCAAAGTCTGAATGAGCGTCCCAAAGGATTGTTTTAGGGGAAAAGGAAAAACCAGTGTGTGTTCCTCCATCATGGGAAAGCGGAGTCAGACCCAATCAGGAACAGAGCAGAGCTGGACCTGGCACCCAAGGACGAGGAGGCACCTCCGGGATCAGCTTTCGGGGCTGCAGCTGGTTTCCCACTCATGTACGCTCCAAGTCCAGACGGCAAGGGACACTGACGCTGACACAGAAGGTAGTGAAGCGACCGAAGGGGACTAGAGAGACCACAGTGCAACAGGTGCCACGGGGGGAGCCAGGTGGGAGCAGCACCTGTCAGGCAGAACCCACTTCACAGATCAGGGCAAACAGTGGGGTGTAGACAGAGTCAACAGAGCAGAGAAGCCAGTGGCACAGGAAGATGTGAAAGGAATAGAAAGAACACACAGAGTGCTGCCCAACGGAAGGCATCTCAGGGGACAGCACTGCCGCTGCTCCACGGCTCGCCAAGGATCTGCGTGCATTTTCTTCAGGAGGTTGCGTGTCTCGGCTTCAGTGCCGGAGTCGGTGACCCACCCTGTGGGGTGGGCACCAGCCTGGGGACCCAGCTTCCCTGGGAACCTCTGACTGACGTGTCTCCTCTAGCCTTGAAGCTCAGGTGCAGATACTTTTTAAAATATATTTATTTTTATCCGCCTATGTGCTTATTTATTTGAAAGCTAAAGTTACAGAGAGAGAGAGAGAGATCTTTCATCCACTGGTTCATCCCCCAAAGGGCCATAATGGAGCCAAGAGCTTCTGGGTCTCTGTGTGGGTGCTGGGGCCCAAGCACTGAAGCCTCCTTCTACTGCTTTCCCAGGTGCATCAGCAGAGACTTGGATTGGAAATGGAGGAGTTCGAATTCAAAACGGCACCTATGCAGGATGCCGGCACCACAAGCAGAGGCTTAAAGTGCTAGGCCACCGGGCCCGGCGGCGTGGCCTAGCGGCTAAAAGTCCTCGCCTTGAAAGTCCTGGGATCCCATATGGGCACCAGTTCTAATCCCGGCAGCTCCACTTCCCATCCAGCTCCCTGTTGTGGCCTGGGAAAACAGTCGAGGACGGCCCAAAGCTTTGGGACCCTGCACCCGTGTGGGAGACCTGGAAGAGGTTTCTGGTCCTGGCATCGGATCGGCGCACACCGGCCCGTTGCGGCTCACTTGGGGAGTGAATCATCGGAGGGAAGATCTTCCTCTCTGTCTCTCCTCCTCTGTGTATATCTGGCTGTAATAAAATGAATAAATCTTTAAAAAAAAAGTGCTAGGCCACCACATTGGCCCCCAGGTGTAGCTCTTATTCTAAGTGACATGATGTCATTTCTTCCATGTCTGTCTGCAGAGTCTCACATCTATTCCATTGATCTATTTGTCCATCCCTGTTCTGATGCCATCGTCTTAATTATTTAGATTTTTTTAAATTTACTTTAAAAAGGTTTATGTATTTTTATTTGAAAGGCAGGTTTTACAGAGAGACACAAAGATTTTCCATCCGTTGGTTCATTCTTCCAATGCTCACAGCCGCCAGAGCTGAGCCAATCCAAAGCTGGGAGCCAGGAGCTTCCTCTGGGTCTCCCATGTGGGTGCAGTGTCCCAATGCTCTGGGCCGTCCTTGACTGCTTTCCCAGGCCACAAGCAGGGAGCTGGAGGGGAAGTGGAGCTGCCGGGACATGAACTAGTACCCATATGGGATCTTGACGCTTAAAGATGAAAGATTAGCCTGTTGAGCCACGGTGCCAGCCCCTAGCTATTTTTTAAAGGGATTTATTTATTTATTTTAAAAAGCAGAATGTTAGGGAGAGGCAGAGACTGTGTTCCTGGACTCAGACTCAACTTCAAGGATAAAGGTCACAGCTGGAAATGACCTCTTCTTTCTACAAAACAAGACATCCTTTAGTGTAGTCAGTCACAACCGTGCGGTTTGCCAAGCGGGTGTCTGAAATTCTGACCTCTGACCAAGCCGAATGAAGCTCTCCCAAAGTGTAATCTATTCCAAAAGCATCCCTTGATTCGTCCTGGGGGATTTCGGCACTCACACCTTGGAGACATGGTGCCTTCAATTTCAAGCCACTGCGATCGAGTGATTGTTGCAATAAGGGGAGTCGGCCGAAAACTATGGCTTCCCAGCACTCCTAAAAGCTGTGTTCACACTGCAATGCAGTCTGTTATGGCACAACCACATCATGTCTGAAAGTGCAAGTACACACACCTTAAGCAAAGAAATACCTCATAGCTTGGAGGAAAAAAAACCAGCGTTCATTCCGGTTGCTGGAAAAACGGCACTCCTCAACTCGCTTGATGCAGCATTGCCCACAAGCTGAAAATCTGACACTGACACAAAAAAACCTGCAGGATCAGCAAAGCATGGACAAAGTCAGGGACAATAAAGTGAGGCACGCCCGTTTTCCCTGCAGTCTCCGCAAGGGCAGTAAAACCACCAAGATCGGCTGAACAGTTCCACTGGCTAAGTAGGCCCTGTGTTCCTACACTGGCCTTGGGGAAAGAGAAACGCAGGGATAAAGACCAAGGCAGCACACACCTGGCGCAGGTGAGTGGTTCCCGGGTGCTCTCCAACCCCTCTCTGCAGTTTGGTCATCTCCCTGTCATATGTTCCTGAGTTTTGTCCATTCTAGATCAAAGCGCCTGAATTTTTGAGTTGAGATTGACTTTTTTTAAAGATTTGTTTAAGTGAAAAGCAGAGTTATGGAGAGAGGAGGAGAGACAGGGAGAGATCTTCCAAACGCTAGTTGACTCCCCAAATGGCCACAATGACCAAAGCTGGACTAGCCTGAAGCCAGGAAGCCAAGGTGTCCCCCAAGTCTCCCCACACGGGTGTGGGTTCCAAGGACTTGAGACATCCTCTGCTGCTTTCCTAAGCCTTTAGCAGGAAGCTGAATGACAAATGAGGTAGCTGGGACTTGAACAGTGCCCATAAACACTCTCCTTGGAATGCTGCATTACAATTTTCTTTTGCTCTGTGGGGTGTGTGTGTGTGTGTGTGTTTAACTGGATAGAAAGCAAATCAGTTGAAACGCTTTCATGCTCCTACTGCTCTCTGCAGAATGGACCCCAGCCTGCAACTCATCTTCTGCCTTGTGCTCCTTCTGTGATAAATTTTCGCTGCGGGACCAGCAGTGAACGGAAAGCTAATTGGAGATGCTGGTTCACGCTTGCCCTCTACCGGGGATATTGGGAAGTGCAACATGGGAGGGAATGCTTCCTTTTGAGGGATTTGGGATCCTGACAACCACGGTTCTCTAGGTTCTCTACCACAACTTGGGGCTCCTGGTTTAAACAGTAACGGAATTCACTGCTTTGGTGGCATTCAGAACATCCATTGTAGAGGCTGCAATCGTGGCGCAGCTGGTAAAGCTGTCATCCCCAATGCCAGCATCCCATATGGGCACCAGTTTGAATTCTGGTTGCTCTACTTCCAATCTGGCTCTCTGCTAATGTGTCTGAGGAAGCAGTCAAGGACGGCCCAAAGCCTTGGAACGCTGCACCCACATGGGAGACCTGGAAGAAGCTCCTGACTCCTAGCTTTGGTATGGTACAGCCATGGTCACTGCAACTATTTGGGAATAAACCAACATGCTGAATCTCTCCCCTCCAACCACCACCCACCCACCCCCCGGGCAACTCTGCCTTTCAAATAAATATTTTTTAGAAATGACTTTTATCCACTTCTACGTATCTCCCATAAAGCAGGCATACCTTAGTATATGTAACTTTCCACATGAGGAATATTGAGTGTCCGAATCCTTCCTGACCACTGAGGCCCAACAAAAGCTTCAAGTCATGACTGTCACCAGCCATCACCCACATGCGCCAGGCTTCCACCAGGACCATCCCAGGCAAGGACCCAGCGCCCTTCGCAATGAAGCGTGGATCCCCAACAGTTGCCTCGTATGGAGCGTGGCTGGCTGCCCCTCACGCCTGCCTGCTCAGAGGCACAGCTGCCCTCGGAGGCACCACCTGGACCTCAGGACTACAGGTCCTGCCATGCCCCCTGGGTGGCACCTGTTTGCCGGGGATTCTCTGCATTGCTTGGAAGCTACCTGGAAGGCTGGGCATCAAGTCTGTACTTTCAGCCTACACAGTCCTCAGCCTGGTGCAGATGGGAGCTGGGTGTGACACCTGAGCCCTCACCCGCCCCACCCTGACCCTGCTCTGGCCGGATGGGCCTTAGCAGGGCCAACTCTGGTTGTCCACTGCAGAGACTTGAAGAGCATATCCCCCACGGCTGCCTCATCTAGCTCTTCCCAGGAAGGCACCTGCTCAGAGCCTGCTTCAGGGGACCAAGCTCCTCGCCTGGGGCCTCACCTCCACCTGAGCCCCTACCTGGGCAGCATCTCCCAGACCACTCTGGGACGCTCCTGAGCAGGTTCTAGAGGGAAAGTGGAAGAGGCTGGTGTGGCCATGAAGGGCCCCGTGCCATCCACGACCACCGCCTGCCTGCAGCCAATGTTCCTGGAATGCATGAATCAGGATAAAGCTCGTTTGAGGAACCTGCATTAGCATAAACCCTGCTAGACGTGAAGGATCTGCTGGTTACAACTTCATCAAAATAGATGAGCCACATGCTCTGACGCGACACAGCATGAAGGCCACCAGGGTGTCAGGACACAGACAGCAGCCTTCCCACTGCCACCTAGGGGCTCAAAAAAAACCACCCCAGGGGCAGCGCTGGGGCCCTATGGTTAGGCAGCCACCTGCAACAACCTGTATGAACTCTAATTCATGTCCTGGCTGCTCCACTTCCCATCCTGCTCCCTGCTAAGGACCTGGGAAAGCAGCAGAGGATGGTCCAAAGGTCTGGGCCCCTGAACCCACACGTGAGGCCCTGATGGAGTTCCTGACTTCAGCTTGGCCAGGCCCCAGGGCCAACCACTGCAGCCATTTGGGGAAAGAACCACGATTCTGCCTTTCAATTAATAAATAAATATTTAAGAGAAGGACAGGATGCCCACCACTGCCCACTGCCCACAAGCACCTGCTGGCGGTCAGCCCTGGAAGCAGCCACATGCAGATGGAAATGGCAGCGGCTCATCCTCATTCCCTCCCCTTGTCACAAGGCTGGCAGGCATCCTGGCTTCCTCCGGCTGAGCCCGACCCTCCTGCACCAGGCAGGCAGTGGGCTCCCTGCATGATCACTGATCGCCCATGAACCAAATATCCACGTGAGGAGCCACGCTTTTCCAGATGCCTGGGGAGATCGGTTCATTGGACCGACGGGTATTTTTTTAACTTGTACTGCAGTAATCATTGACATTTTCAAGAGGAATTTCTCACCTGACTTTGGATTAAGCGGGTACACTCCTACCAGGAATTTAATCTGGAAAACAGGTCCAGTGTGTGAGACCTGGGTGTTGCATATTTTGTAAATCATTCTTGAATTGCACCATCCCACATTGTCGGACATCTGAATCCTGAATGCTTGCAAAGCCCACATTAAACAGGGTTAACTGCCTAGACACTAAATCCTCCAATAACTCTGGCTCATCTGAGATGAACTCCAGGTTACCACTGCTTTGTTGCCACCCTGTAGTGGGAATGCAACCTTTCTTCGACGATTCAAGCTTTTCCAGGGCCTCCACCACTGCCTCCTCAACCGCAGGGGCGTTCTAATTGCAGGCACAAGGACTGGCCAGAGTGTCCGGAAGTGGCTTTCTTGAGAAAAACAAACACCAGGACCTCATCTTCCTTGAAGTTCGTGACCTCTCCCATCAGAGCATTGGAAAGGGAAGGAAAACGCCGCATTTCCAGGGTGATGTGACACCCACTTTCCGAAACAGAACCCCAAAGCCCAGACAAGAGTTGATTCAACTGCTGCACAGTCATGGGTGTCTAAGGCCCACTCGGGGACACACTCAGGGTGCGCTCTGGCAGTGTCAGCTCACAGCACAGCAGCCACGGTGCCAGGGGCCGGGGCTGCTCATTGAGCTTCCTTCCGCGTCTCAGGGTCCATGTGATGGGGCTTCAGGCAGGAAAACACGAGTGGAAGGGACTCAGAATACCCTGGACATAGCACTTGAAGCCAGCTCCTGGGAGAGGCGTGGCACAGCAACTCAAGCCACTGCTTGCAACACCGGCATCCCACGTGAGAGCCACTTTGAGTCCCAGCTGTTCCTACACGAGTTCCTTCTAGGATGTGCTGCCACTGGCTGCCCTCACCACAGGCCAAGCCTACAGGGCCACCCAACCTTGGCCCTGAACTTCCCAAACTGTGAGCTAAGTAGACGCTCTTTCCTTGCTAAGTAGCTTGCCCTGGCTATGTTGTAGCTAATGTACTACACATCCCAGATGGTGTGCTGCAAGGTGGACACAGTAGGGTCCCATCAGCACTTGGAGCAGAGATGTCCGTCCATATCACCTACACGGAGAGTGTTATGCCCCCTCAAAGTTTGAAGCTGCTTTGCTAGCCTCTCCTAACACACACAGACAAGAGGAAACCTGGAGCAAAATGAACAAGAGCCCCGCCTTCCAGTTCAAGATCTCTACAACTACCCTTATCGATTGGAAAAACAAAATCAAATATTTATTTATTTATTCGTTTATTTATTTGTTTGAAAGGCAAAGTTACCGAGAATAAGAGAGGTTGGAGGGGGTGGAGAATCTTCCACCTGCTCACCCGCTCTCTAAACGGCCACAGTGGCTGGGCTGGCCAGGTCCACAGTCAGACACCAGCAGTTCTATCCAGGTCTCCCACGTGGCCATCAGGGGCCCCAGCACTCGGGCCATCCTCCACTGCTCTCTCGGGAGCATCAGCAGGGAGCTGGATTGGAAGTGGAGCAGCCAGGACTTGAACAAGTGCACTCATGGAATGCTGGCATTATAGGCAATGGCTTAATATGCTGCATCACAGCAAACGCCCCCTTGTTGCGTTTTTTTGTTTGTTTTTGTTTTTTGGTTTTTTATTTTTATTAGACAAGCAGAGTTACAGAGAGGGAGAAACAGAGAGATTTCATTTCAAGTGCTGGACATGACCGCTCAGGCTGCGGTGGCCACCAAGGATATATTTGGTTCACACTTGCCCTGCCTGCTTATCTCAGCCTGAGCTCGGGGCCGGCAGGGATGTGGCGTCATCAGCATTCTCCCCATGACTGTATCTTTAACGAGGCTCTGCTTCTTCAAAGCTCCGTCAATCCGCAGAGTGGGTGCTATACAGTGACAAATCAAGCCATCACTTGACATGCCTGCATTCTGTATCAGAGTGCCTGCTTTGAGTCCTGGCTCCTCTGCTTCCGATCCAGCTTCCTGCTAATGCACTCATTTGGCCCAGTTACTTGGATCCCTGCTATCCAAGTGGGAAACTTAGGTAGAGTTCCAGAATTCAACCTCTTACCTAGCCCAGCCGAAGTTGGTAATTTGTGTGTGTCTGCCTCAGCCACTTGGTCTTTGAATTAAATAGACATTTGTATTAATTTTTACTGGAAAAACAGAGTTAGAGGTGCAGACGGGGGTGGGGGTGGGCAGGGAGTGGGATGGGACAGGGTGGTGGTGGAAACAGAGATCTTCCATCTGCTGGTTCACTCCCCAAATGACCATCACTGTTAGAGCTGGGCTGATCCGAAGCCAGGAGTCAGGAGATTTTTCTGGGTCTCCCACATGGGTGTCGGAGCCCAAGGGTTTGGGCTGCCCTCCACTGCTTTCCCAAAGAGCTCAAGCAGAAGTGGAACAGCTGGAGCTGAAACCACCCCTGCAATGGTCCCACAAATAGGAAATATTTTTTAAACACATCAATTCATGATTGCTGCGGGAAGCCATCCCTGCAGACCACCCTAGGTCACGACGCTGTTTTGATGTTTTCCATTTCACAGAATTCTAGGCAGATGCAATCCTACAATTAAACAGCTGCAGTACAACAGAAGCAATCTTTCAGGAAATATCTTCAGCATTAACAATCCCTGCTGTGAACCCCTTTATACTCTGGACCAAGAGTTGAATCAACAAGGCAATGGAGTTAGCTATTTTCATCTCTCGCGTTTTTCTAAATTGTTCAAACTGCACACAATGAGTGGACACGGCCTTCACCATCAGAAAGAAAAGCAATTATCTGTTCATGGGTGCCAACAGGAACAAAAATGACTCAACTCTTATGGAAATTCCAGCCCTGCTTGCTTAGGGAGAATGTGCTAACAAGCTGGCTTGCTCTGCTTGAGCAAACCCAAGATTCAATGTCGTCTTTTCCTGCAGCACAATTGATGGCAGTTCCTGTAAAAAACTACATCGATTGCGTCAACTTGAGCATTGTAAGCAGTAGCTAGGATGCATGTTTTTCTAACGCTTACTTACGTTCATCTACTTGGAAGGCGGACAGAGAAAGACAGAGAAATTCTATCCACTAATTCACACCCCAAATGCCCACAACAAGAAGGGTTGGGTCTGAATGCCATGGGATCTCTCTTGTGGGTGGCAGAGGCCCAAGCACTTAAGCCATCATCTGCTGCCCCTCAGGGTGCATCCTCAGGAAGCTGGATCAAAAGTCGAGCAGCCAGGATTCACACTGGTAACCCCAAGTGGCAGCTTAGTCCATGGCTCCACGACACCTGCACCTGTGATGTTGCGAGCTCTGGCACAGCTGGATCCTCTAAACATCAAGGTCTTATTTCAGAAAACCTCAGTGTTCTAATACGAAACGTGCTTGTATTTCCAACGCTTGGGCCTGGGGACACGGATGTGAGGCTCCTGCTCTGTCATAGATGTTCCTCATTCAAATCCCCGCTTCCACGCCGTCACCCGGGGATCCTCAGGAAGCTGGGTATGGCCCTCAGAGTTGCACCAACCTATGAGCTGGGGACAGCCAGGAGGGCTCGGCCTCAAGACTGCTAGGACAGGGAAATGTTCTCACGGACATAAGCTGCCAGAGAAGAGCACTTCATTCTGCACCTGCTGCCTGGCAGGACTCCGTCAATATGACCTCCTGACGCTGATTATGATGTTATTTTTGTGTGGGTGTGGAATGCCAGGTCCCACTTGGAGGCACACAACATGGTATCTGCAATGTACAGCCAGTTGAATTTAGGAAATAATTGAGCCTGACACCAGACAGGCCCCCTCCCACCCCTTCTGGGCTTCAGCAGCAGGAGCCACTAGCATTTGCCCCAGTCAGGCAAAGAACCGGCCTGTGTGTGGGATGGGCTCTGGAACATTGACTCTACGGTCTACAGTCAGTGGCTCCTGGCTGGAGCACACCTTACCAGGTCTGTCACTTGGCGTTGCAGAGCCTCAGTTGCCCCCACCTACAAAGTGGGGATCAATACACATCACAGAACTAGGTGGGAACCACAAAGGAAGTGAAGCGGATGAGGCCCCTACCCCGCCAAGCAGCGAATACTCCTCCCCAAGGCTAAGTGCGCAGGGAAGGAATACCTGGCACGTTCCTCTCTGCTAAGATTCCATCCCCTTGCTGTAAAGCGAGGCAATAGGGTTCAAGGATTTTTTAAGGGTCCTTTTGTTGTCTCCAGGTCTTGATGTCAAGCCTCATGTAACTTTAATTCACCATCTGGCTTGGATGCCAAGCACCAATTCTTACAGTATCCCTCCAGGCCTCACACACACACACACACAGGGACAATCTATCCAGGCAACACCCTTCATCATCTTCATCAGGAGACATCATTATCCCCCTTCTCCCACAAAGGAAAATGCTTCCAGGCAGACGGCAGACAAAGGCAAGTGCTACACTTGCCTGGAAAATACTGCAGGTTCTTCAAGAAAGCTCACATGACACAGAGTTAAAAGGCATTGACTCTTGCTGTGAAACATTTTTGAAATTCAGACACAGATCTCGCATGATGTACTTTCTGCGAGTCCTTTGAAGACCCTTCAGATTCACAGATTGCCAACATTTTGGGGGGGAGGGAAGACCAAAAAATTGTAATCTTCTAATTCCATTTCCTCAAAAATGTTTTGAGATAACCATATACAGTTTCTGCAGCATTATCTCCCTTGTAGGATGTGCGGAAAGATTATGCCCCGTTAGGACTATAGATGGCAGCACCCACGGAGCCTAATTACAGGCCCAAAGTCCCTGAAAATTCAATTACAATTCATCTGTTTTTTTTTTAAAGATTTATTCATTTTATTATAGCCAGATATACAGAGAGGAGGAGAGACAGAGAGGAAGATCTTCCGTCCGATGATTCACTCCCCAGGTGAGCCGCAACAGGCCGATGCGCGCCATCCGAAGCCGGAACCTGGAACCTCTTCCGGGTCTCCCACGTGGGTGCAAGGTCCCAATGCATTGGGCCATGCTCGACTGCTCTCCCAGGCCACAAGCAGGGAGCTGGATGGGAAGTGGAGCTGCTGGGATTAGAACCGGCGCCCATATGGGATCCCGGGGCTTTCAAGGCGAGGACTTTAGCCGCTAGGCCACGCCGCCGGGCCCACAATTCATCTGTTTTTAAGAGAGATTTGGCTGTAAGAAATGTTCAAAGACACAAAACAAGAAATACCACAAAGCAAGCCTTTGCTCCTCCTGAACAGTTCATTTGTTGATGTACAACATTCTTTCTTAATTCACCAGAGAGATGAAGGGTTTTACACAAGAAGGAAAGGCTCCAACCGCTGGCAGGCAGCCAGAGACTCACATGAAGTCAGAAGAAAACAGCGGTGGATGTTTCTGCTCTGAAGAAAAATGGCCCAGCTTAATTGAAGGCTTGATTTAACACCAGATGGGAAGTGAAGCAGCTGGGACTTGAACCAGCACCTATCTGGGATGCTGGCGCTGCAAATGGAGGTTTAGCCTGATATGCCCCCGTGCCGGCTGCATGTAGCAGGGCTTTGCTCTTGGTGTAATGTGAGGTGCTGCAAGAACGATCGAAAGTGATGGGGATCCACGCCTGACCACCAGACGTGGCAACATGGCGGTCAGCGGGGACTCTGGCGAGCTCAGTTGAGGGGTGATGTGTCTGCCAGAACACAGCTGGAAAAGACAGAGGGAGGGATGTGGAGAGGGCATGCAGGCTCCGGGGAAATGGGCAGGTGGAGAAGGAGAAGCCCCAGTGGCAGTGATCCGGGGAAGAGGAACAAGGCAGAAGGGCTGGTGGGGGGAGGGAGCAGGCAGGGAGGGCTGAGTGCAGTGGAGACGCAGGTGGGCGGCAACGCCATGGCAAGGACGGTAGAAACTCTGACAATCAGAACGCTGGGAGCCAGGAGTCTGGGGAAGCACAAAGACTTCGGGGCATCTTCTTGTACAATCCCTTAGGTTAGAAGGGCCCCGCCAGAGCATTCTCATGAACCAAAACTGTACAGGGTCAGAGAGAGGAGTAAAAAATGCCAGAGCAGCAAACAGGTTCACGCATCGCTTCCCAACGAGCACGTGTTCTGAGGAGTGCGCTATCAGACCCACTCCACAGGGCAGGCACCGCAGGACGGCAATGACGTCACAGGAAGTGGAATCTTAACGGGGTTAGTTAGCCCATCATCGACCAAAATGTCGCCGTGTGGGTCATGACTGGATCAATTTTTAAAACTTAGCCTCTACTCTGTTGGTTCTACCTTCAGACCAGAGATGGTCTCACCAAGAAAACTTACTAAGACAATAAGATGCTGGACTTTATGATTGGTCAAAACCTCCAATGAAAGAATGTCAACTGAATTTGAACTATGGAAATGCAACAAGGTGGAGTAATCCACCGTGGGGGTGGGGGGAGGGTTTGGGGAGGGGTGGGGGGAATTCCAGTGCATAAAAACAAATGTGTCACATTATGCAATGAAATTAATAATAATAAAAAAATTGCACAAAAAAAAAAACAAAAAAAACAAAACTTAGCCTCGCTCCCACACACAATTTTTTAAAAATAATGTCAAAAACTGGGCAGAAGAGCAGAGCGAATTGGATAGCACAGTGCAGTAGTAGTACCCCCTTGGACCCATGGCTGGGAATACTTGAAGCAGCCATGAGGGTTGGCACTGTGGCATAACAAGCTAAGACATCACCTGTGGTGTCGGCATCCCATACGGGTGCTGGTTTAAGTCCTGGCTGCTCCACTTCCAATCCAGCTCCCTGCTAACACATCTCGGAAAGCAAAAGCGGATGGACCCAATGCTCGGGTCTCTGTGTGCATGTGGAAGACCCAGAGGAAGAACTTGGCTCCTGGCCTCAGCCTCACCCAGCCCTGGCCTTGGCAGTCATTTAGAGAGTGAACCAGCAGATGGAAGACCTCTATCTGTAATTCTGGCTTTCAACTAATAAAATAAATCTTAAAAAGAAAAAAAAAAGTGCTATAGGTTTCTCAGCCATACCTAGCTGTCAGGGCAGGTGCAGCTCTGAGGGGTGTACGGCAGCCAGGCTCAGGGGTTCGGCCAAGCGAGTTCCCTGAGGGAGGGAAGTCTATGCAAAGCAGGGGTACTAAACATAGCACCCAGGTCTGAGCTGGGGAGGATGTGGAGGGACAGGGCTGGCGGCAGGGCCAAGGAAGTGTAGAGCAAGGCTGCGGCTGGGCCAGAGCAAGTGACCAGGACAGTAAGACGAGGTCAGGGGCCCGTGTCTCTGCACAGATGTTCCATCTCAGGGTTTTCCGTTCAGTGGAAAAGTTAGCTTTGGCCACAGAGCTTGTCCCCTTGTCTTCACTGGGCCGTCTAGGTGATGTGCAAATTTTGTGAATCAGGTGGCGTGTTATTTTTAGTCCAGTTTCCCAAGACAGGGCCGACAACCAAAATGCTTCTTCAAAGGCAAGTTTATCAAACAAAATAGTGCTTGTTAGCATGACTGACCCTGAAGGGGACCTTCCGAGGGGAAGGGCACGACTGTGTCTGCAGGATGCAAGCACACCTTCCCGGAAGCCTTTCCTGTCTTCCAATCACTGTCCATGGGAAATACAACTAATCCTCAGATCAGAGACCGAGACCCAAAAGCTTCAAAGAGCTTATGGGAAAACAACGGCTACAATGTCCCTGGCTTCCGTGGGGTTATTCGTTCCCTGACGGTATTAGAGCTGGCTGGTTCTTTTTCATTTTTTGTTAAGATGTTTATTTATTTTATATTGGAAAGGCAGATTTACAGAGAAAAGGAGTGACACAGAGAAAAAGATCTTCCATCCACTGGTTCACTCTTCAAGCAGCTGTAACAGCCAGAGCTGAGCTGATCCAAAGCCAGGAGCCAGGAGCTTCTTCTGGGTCTCCCGTGTGGGTACAGGGTCTCAAGGCTCTGGGCCATCCTTCTTTTCTGCTTTTCCAGGCCACAGGAAGGGAGTTGAATAGGAAGCAGAGCAGTTGGGACACAAACCGGTACCCACATGGGATCCCAGCACTTGCAGGCAGAGGATTACCCAGTTGAGCCATGGTGTTGGCCCCAGGGGTCACTATTTTTGTCCTCTTGCAGTTATTTCTAGGGTTTCTTGATTCCTAAAGAAAAATACCTCAGGAAAAAAACTAAACAAGAGACCAAGTTCCATCTCATATTGATGATTCAAATGGGAAACTTACCGTGATGCCTCTCAGAAGGTACTGAAAAGCACTGGTTCCACCCCCCCCGCCACCCCCCCCCACCAGAGCCTACTGAGTCATTCTGGCTTCTCTGGGCCATGACTGCAGTTTTGCCTTCTCTGAACAGCAGAGGTGCGGAATCCCTGCTGGTGGCTGCTGACTGGCTCAGTCAAAACTCCCAGGGAGGGCACTGTGGCACAGTATGCTAAGCAGCCTCTAACAATACCCCGTGTCCTATCCTGGAGCTTCAGCTGGAGCCCAAGCTACTCGGCTTCCAATGCCACCTCCTGCAATGACACCTGGGCAGCAGCAGATGACAGCTCCAGGGCTTGGGTCCCTGCCACCCACGTGGGAGACCTGGATGGAGTCCCCAACAAAATCCCATGGCATTTTCCCCAGAACCAGAAAAAACATTACCAGGACTTTCGTGGACTCACAAAACACTCCGAAAGTCCAAAACAATCTTGAGGAAGAAGAACCAAGCAGAAGGCATTATCCTATCCGATGCTCACATAGATTACAAGGTTACAGTAATTAAAAGAGCATGGGGGCCTGGCGTGGTAGCCTAGTGGCTAAAGTCTTCACCTTGCATGCACCAGGATCCCCTATGGGTGGTGATTCATATTCCGGCTGCTCTACTTCCCATCCAGCTCCCTGTTTGTGACCTGGAAAAGCAGTAGAGGATGGCCCAAACCCTTGGGACTTTGCACCTATGTGGGAGACCCAGAAGAGACTCCTGCTTCTGGCTTCAGATCAGCTCAGTTCCGGCCATTGTGACTACCTGGGGAATGAACCAGCTGACGATGGAAGATCTTTCTGTCTCTCCTTCTCTCTGTAAACCTGCCTTTCCAATAAAAATTAACAAAATCTTAAAAAAAAAAAGCATAGGATTGGCATAAAAACATTCATAGGCTAATGGAACAGAACAGACATCCAAAAACTAAGCCCATACATCTAAAATCAATTAATCGTTCACAAAGGCACTAAGAACATATATCACAAACAGGACAGTCTTTTTGATAAACAATAGCAGAAAATTGGGTACCGAAATGCACAAGAAGATTGGAGCCTTAATCTCACCATGTTAAAAATCAGCTGTCAGGCCCGGCGGCGTGGCCTAGCGACTAAAGTCCTCACCTTGAATGCCCCGGGATCCCACATGGGCGCCGGTTCTAATCCCAGCAGCTCCACTTCCCATCCAGCTCCCTGCTTGTGGCCTGGGAAAGCAGTCGAGGATGGCCCAAAGCCTTGAGATCCTGCACCCGCGTGGGAGACCCAGAAGAGCTCTTGGCTCCTGGCTTCGGACTGGCTCAACTCCAGTCACTGCGGCCGCTTGGGGAGTGAACTGTCAGATGGAAGATCTTCCTCTCTGTCTCTCCTCCTCTCTGTATATCTCACTTTCCAATAAAAATAAATAAATCTTAAAAAAAAAAACAATCAGTTCTCGGGCCCAGCGCGGTGGCCTAGCAGCTAAAGTCCTCACCTTAAACACGCCAGGATCCCATATGGGTGCTGGTTCTAATCCTGGCAGCCCCGCTTCCCATCCAGCTCCCTGCTTGTGTCCTGGGAAAGCAGTGAAGGACAGCCCAAAGCCTTGGGACCTTGCACCCACACAGGAAACCTGGAAGAAGCTCCTGGCTTCTGGCTTTGGATCAGCGCAGCACTGGCTGTTGTGGTCACTTGGGGAGTGAATCATCGGACGGAAGATCTTCCTCTCTGTGTCTCCTCCTCTCCGTATTATCTGACTTTCCAATGAAAATAAATAAATCTTAAAAAACAAACAACAGAATCTGGCTCAGCCTGGGCCCTGGGTCCTGAGCCCTGAGCCACCACACCCAACCAGCCTCAGCTGGCAGGTGGAGCTGTGGACCCTCCGGCTTATCAGCACAAGCTCTTCCTTGTCTTCCTCGCCTCACAATCCCCTTCTCAGTCTCCGGGAGCTTCCAGATCCTGTCTCAACCCAGCCTGTCCAGCTGCATCGTCTTCCAGAATAAGTTCACTAGAACATTCTTCCCTGCTTCTGCTCCCAACTGCCTGGTCCCCCACGGCTTCTGGTGTTCCCTGCCGCTTATTGAATGTCCTGTCCAGGTATCTAACACTCAAGAGGTTAAAACGACTCAGGATTGCCTTCTCACCCTCTTCCCTGGCTGTACATACACGAGCACGTGGCAGGCACACCTATGCAGGCTGCAGCTGTACGCATGTGTGCACACAGCCTGTCATTGTCTGAGTATGGTTTGCTTCCCCCAACAGTTCCTGTGTTGAGAGCTTGGAAGATCTTTCTATGCATTTTTCCTTCTCTATCTATAAATCTGCCTCTCAGATAAAAATAAACAAAACTTTAAAAAAAAATCCTGCCTACTTTCTTGAGAGGCATGACAGGTGGAGGGAGACAAACTTCACGCGCGAACGCCTCAAAGGGCACTGAGAGCAGGATGCTTCGTTTACTCAGTCACCCTCAGCAGTGCTGTAAGGGCCAACGTCTGGCTTGGGACCCTGGGAAGCTGAGTTTAGGACAGTGGACAAGTGAGGTGCGTTGTCATCTTGCTTGGAAGTGACCCTCAACCCACACTGAGGGGCTTCCCAAGAAAGCTGCAGAATCAGGGAACTCTTCCTTGCTAATAATAGCCATGCAGGTTCTCAACAGATCGGCAAAGGGTGGATATCCCGGGCACGAGGAGAGGGCACAGGGTAAGGCGGGGAGTGTGTGAGGGAGGGACTGACTCCAGCCGCTCGCCCAGAGCAACCAGACCCTGCCAGCAGAGGAAGGGGCGTGGCTAACAAGGGAGCGGGTCTCTTTGGAGAGGGCGCCGGCTCTCCGGTTAGGGAAAGGTCTAGCATGGGGATAAGCCGACTTCCTGGGAAATCACAGCCAACAAACCCGCTATAACCAAGCTCCCTCCCACCTGCACCCACTCTACTCCCCTGCTCAGATCTGCAGAGGCCTGGCTTCTGGCAACAGAAAACGTGTCCCCAAACTCAACATTTCCCAGCCAAGTATCAAATGGGAAGGCCTGGGGCTGGCACAGGCCCCTCCCAGTGAGTCCAGGAGCTGTGCTGTCCTCGGTGGAGGAACCAAGACCCAAACAGGACTAGGAGCACCTCTGCCAAGGAGCATCTTTACAACGCAGACTCATCTGGCAAAAGATCTAACCGTGTTAACTACACGAGGTAAACTACAGCTCATGAAGGTGGCTCTACAACCACCTTCCTAAGTCCCCCAGGGACTCAGTACTGGATTCAATACTGGATTCAGTACAGGTCCTTATCATTCCTGGGGATTGGAAGGCTGCAGTCAAATACTTGAACAATTGGAGTTACCCCAAAGTTCCTAAAGTTCCTCCCTCCAGGCATCCTCTTCCCCTCCCACGCTGCGCGTCCCAGCCTCTACTGCCCAGCAAGGAAAGGATTCCAGAACTCCGGCCCAAGAGGGGCCTCGGACTGACCCCCTAGGGCCCGATCTTGCCCAGCATTCCTCGGTCACACAGTAGATGTTTTACAACTGAACTTCCTTAAACCTTGAGGCTCCTCCACCCCACTCCTCCCCGCCCCACTCCAGCCGTCGAGGGGCGCGCCGCCGTGGCTGGGTGGACGCCGCGCTGGAGCGAGCACAGGCCAAGGGTGGAGGCCGCGCTCCGCAGGGGGGTGGGGTTGTGGCCAGATCCCTGCCCAGCAGGAGTCCCGACTCCTCCTCCATTCGCCGCGCCACCATCAATCAGCAAGACAGCCCAAACACCCTTGGCCACTCGTACCGACCCTTCTACCCGGCTGTTCCATCTTGGGGTGGGAAGGGTCGGGTGGGAGCCCCTGCCCAGCACCCAAGCAATGCGATGTCGCCATCCACTACCCCCAACGCCAACACCGCGCCCCGCGCCTGACCCAGGTGCCCACGATGCTGCTCAGGTGCAACTCGCCGGACAGCCCGCCCCACCTCCGCGCTCATCCCGTACACGCACCTGCACCTGGAGCCGCGGCGCCAGCTGCTCCCCGTGGCCCCTCAAACCGCCCCCTCGGGGAGGTCAATTAAGGACACCCCGTGACCCTGGCTGGAACGCGGCCGCCCAGCGCGCTGGAACGTCACTCCGCCCTAGTCCCCACGGTCTGGAGCCCCCTCCCGCATCCGGCCCCGGCGCCCTGCAGCCCCACAACCCCGGAGGACGCCTGCTGAGCTCTCCCCAACCCTCCTCCGGGGCCGGGCTCAGGGCAGCGCGGGGACCCTCAAGGGGCTCTGGCTGCGGGCAGAGGAGGTGGGCTACTTACCTCTAGCTGGCCCTCTCCGCAGGTCCTGGAGGCGGGGGCGACCGCTGGCCCCTCGGACGAACGCGGGGCTGGGATTCCTCAGCCGGTAGGAACAAGGGGAGGAGGAGAGGACGAGGAGGAGAGGAGGAGGAGAGGCAAGGCTTTGTGTGTGCCTCCCGCCCTCCCTGCGGCAGCGGCGATCGCCATCCGCCCTCCCCCGACCGCCCTCCCCAGCTCGCCCAGGGCCTGCGCGGGGGCGATCCGCCCCGAGGTGGCAGCCAAGGCGCCTGCGCAGCCGCCGATCCCGCCGCCCCCAGCCCCCTCGGCCCGCCCACCCTCGCCCCTGCGTGGTCTGTCCACCCCGATCGCTGACGCCCTTCCCAGGAACTCGGGCTGGGACCTCGGAAAGTTTATCTAACCCGGAGCAAAGTTGGCCGGCCTGACCCGCTCGGCGCCGCCGCCCACGTCGGGGCCCCCACACTCGGGTCTTGCATCCCCCCTTTTCCGGCCGCCCCGCAGCAGCTCCGGGACTGTCTGCACCAGGGCTGCAAGAACCCGCTGGGTGCGGGTGCCGAGCCCCGCGCCTGGAGCCCTTTGGAACTCGCTGAAGGCGGGCAGAGACGCTCCAAGCCAGGCGCTGCGTTTTCTCACTTTGCACAAGGGCCAGCGGCCCTGGGCAGCAGCCAGCGTCCCAGAGGGTCCGCAGAGGTGCCAAGGAGACCCTTGTCTTGCACAAAAGCAGAATACTGAGAAAGAAAAAAAGACCCAGGCCAGGCCCAGAGCTCTTAGCTGCTCCCCTGAAAGCCCGCAGCGTCACGGAGGCCTCTCTGTTCAGTATCAGCTCGGCCCCCAGGGAGTAAGAAGCCGGGCCTCGCTATTGTAGAACTGGCAACTAGAGTCCCAGTTCGGGTCCTGGTGATCCCCGATGATTGATTACGAGTGAGCGTGTACACATTGGTGAGCCCAGTAAGAAAACGCTGCCCCACCCCTACCCTGTGTGGGCACCGGTCTGGAGTCCCGGCTACTCCACTTCCAATTCAGCTCTTTACTAATAGCCTGGGAAAGCAGCGCCGCGGGTCCTGCACCCACGAGCAAGACCCAGAAGAAGTTCCTGGCTCCTGACAGGCTCGGCTCCATCGTTGTGGCCACCTGGGGAGTGAACCAGGGGATGGATGGTATCTCCTCTGTAACTGCCTTTCAATGAAAATAAATCTTTAAAAAGAAAAGGACGAGCACCTGGCGGCGTGGCCTAGTGGCTAAGGTCCTCGCCTTGAACGTGCCAGGATCCCATATGGTCGCCGGTTCTAATCCCGGCAGCTCCACTTCCTCTCTATCTCTCCTCTCTGTATATCTGACTTTGTAATAAAAAGAAAATAAAAAGAAAATAAAAAGAAAAGACGAAAAGTCTAGCCCGCTTAGGGGTATTTGTAGTGGTTATGCCCTGGTTCTTGTGAGGGCCTGCGGGAGGTGGCAGTTTTCATAGCCTTTCCCAGTTTGTTTTTATTGAAACCCAGACCTTGTCATGGTTGATAAGTATGTGTTACCAGGCACTTCTGTCCGGTTTTGTTTGGTGCATGCATGATTATAGAAGCAGTAAGCGAATCAGTTTGACCAGACCCTAGCTCTTTCATCACTGGTCCTATGCCAAGTCGCCTGCTCTGAATTATTAAGCAAGCACCTGCTATGTGGAGGATATACTGGGGAACAGAACACAACGGAGTTTGCCCTGGGGAGCAGGGGTAGAACACAGAATAAGGCTGCCTTGAATATCACAGGAGGTGGGCGACAGGAAAGACACCAAAAAATGGTAGCCCAGAGAGACCCCCTCCCTGCGCCCCACCTTCCCCCACCGCAGCTCCCCTCCCAGGAGCTGGTCTCCTTTGCAGGCCGTGGCATTGAATGGGTGGGGGTGGTCCTAGCAGGGCTCCTTGGGAAGGTGGCGTCTGATCCATGACCTGGAGGAGGGGAACTGGCAGGAACAAGGACTCTCAGATGGTGAGTCCTGCAGGGGCCCAGGCGGGAACAGGTCAGGCTGGAGACAGAGGGCACAGAGCAGGCAACCAGTGGCCGTATTGGATTCCTGCTTGTTTGGAATGTGGAGTCCACAGCGATGCCTGCCTGGGCAGCAGAGGAAGGTGGAGATGCAGGTAGCCCTGGCCGCAGGCCCCTCCCACCACTAGCTCAGGAGCAGCCCCAGGGGGTTCAGGTTTTGTGAGGTTGCTGCCAAACTGAGCAGCCTCCAGCTGCGTTCTTCCCATTTCTTTTCCTTCTGCTGTGTTAGCTCTGTGGATGGCCCCTGTGTGTTCCTGAACTTGTCCCTCCACCCCAGGAGGACACATTGAAACTGTAGGCACCTGTGTTCCAGGTGTCCCTTCCTAGGTACCCAGCACTGGCCTGGGCACTGGGGCTACAGCCATGCACCAGACCCAACAGTGTGCGTTCCCAGAACTCAACGGTTAACAGGGACACAGCAGGACAAAGAAAGAAACACAGGAAATATATGGCAGGTGAGCCTGGCAGAAAAGCCCAGGCAACAGGAGGAAAGAGTGCTGGGAAGGTGGCAAGTTTGTAACCATTTAAAACAGAGAAAACCCCAGGGATCCAATACTAAGAGAACAAAATCTCCCCCTCTCCTCCCGCCCCCATCCCCCCAGGCCCTGGAGACTGGAGTGCCCACTCCAGCAACTGCAGAGAGCACCGCTGTTCTCCTGGCACTTTTGTCTGCAGGGCACTGGTTGGCCAAGAATGTGTCATTTCTGATGAAGTTATTTCCCCTTTCAAGCTGGCGGAGTTCCACTGCCCAGAGCCGGCAGCTCAGCAGTCTGTCTCCTCTGCTTCGCCAGGGAGGAGGAGGTAAATAGTGTGTGCACCTAAGGTGACCTTTGAATAGTTTTGACCTATGAAATCATCCTCATCACCATTACAATTCCTTAAAAAAAAAAAAAGATTTATTTTTCTTGGAAAGGCAGATTTACAGAGAGACAGAGAGAAAGATCTTCCACCCTCTGATTCACTCCCCAAATGAGTGCAATGGCCAGAGCTGAGCCTATCCAAAGCCAGGAAGCAGGAGCTTCTTCCTGGTCTCCCACAAGGGTGCAGAGTCCCAGGGCCTTGGGCCATCCTCTACTGCTTTCCCAGGCCACAAGCAAGGAGCTGGAAGAGAAGTGGAGCAGTAGGGACATGAACTGGCACCAATATGGGATCCCAGCGCATGCAAGGTGAGAACTTTAGCCACTAGGCTACCACACCAGGCTCTTCATACTTTTTTCTTTATAAAAATTTATTTTTTTTAATTGGAAAAGCAGATATACAGAGAAAAGGAAATACAGAGAGAGAGAGAGAGATATCTTCCATCTACTGGTTCATTCCCCAAGTGGCTGCAATGGCTAGATGCGCTGACCCGAAGCCAGGAGCCAGGAGCCTCTTCTGGCTCTCTCACACGATTTTGGCCCATCCTCTACCACCCTCCCAGGCCGCAGGCAGGGAGCTGGATGGGAAGTAGAACAGCCAGGATATGAACCACTGTCCATATGGGATCCTGGCGCGTGCAAGGTGATACAAGAGGGAAACACAGAAAAGGGGCTCTTCTGTCATTGGTTCACTCCCCAAATAATGGCACCTACCAACTCTGGGATCAGCTCCATCCGGGTCTCCCACAAGGGCAGCAAGAGCAAGGACTTGAGCCATCCTCCTCTGTTTTCCAAGCACATTGGCAAGCACATTAGGGAGCTGGACTGCTGGATCAGAACTGGAACAGCCAGAACTTGACCTGGAGCTCCGATGTGGGATGCTGACATTATACAACCAACTGCCTCACCATGCTGCCCTCAGTTCTTTTGCTGGGGTTTTCAAGGTGATGAAGTTTTAGAAAAAGATTATTGTGTCTATAAAAAAAGATGTATTAAGGAGCAGTGGTGCAGTGCAGGCTAAGCTGCTGTTTGTGACACCGGTACCACAGACGGATGCTCCACTTCTTATCCAGCGCCCTGCTAATACGCCTGGGGAGGCAGCAGAGCATGACCCAAGTGGTTGAGCTCCTGGCACTCATGTGGGAGACCCAGATGGAGTTCAGGCTCCAAGTCTCACCCCAGTCCAACCCTGGAGCAATCAGGACATGAACCAGCACCACATGGGATCCTGGAGCATGCAAAGCGAGGATTTAGCCACTAGGCTATTGCACTGGGCCCAGTGATGAAGATCTTAAAAAGAACAGGTGTACTAAGCATCCCCCACCATCTAGTTCTATGTTTAGTATCTGGTGCTTGTTCAGAAGTGTATTCGTGGACATGAACACGGACTATTTCACTCCACGTCAATGATCTTCTTTAGTTTCTGTGTCATTTAGGTTTGCTATTTTACAGCCAGTGTCCTGGTTTGCATCTGTCTTCTTCCTTCCTCTTCTTTCTGAACAAAACTGACTGGGGGAAGACAAACTGGCCTTGACAACTTTCATTTCAACCAGGCACGTTCCTGGTTGTCTGTGTTCCTGCATGCAGGTGCTGTTACACAGTGCATAAACATGTCAGCCTGTCCCAGTTCCCCACCGATTGCCTGGCCACCAGCACAGTGGATCTCTTTGTCCCATTCAGTGTGTTGGCTTCCATTTATTCTTTTTGTTGTTGTTAAAGATTTTATTTTTATTGCAAAATCAGATATATACAGGGAGGAGGACAGACAGAGAGGAAGATCTTCCGTCCGATGATTTACTCTCCAAGTGACCGCAACGGCCAGTGCTGCGCCGATCTGAAGCCGGGAACCAGGAACCTCTTTCGGGTCTCCCACACAGGTGCAGGGTCCCAAGGCTTTAGGCCATCCTCGACTGCTTTCCCAGGCCACAAGCAGGGAGCTGGATGGGAAGTGGGGCTGCCAGGATTAGGATCAGCGCCCATATGGGATCCTGGTGTGTTCAAGGCGAGGATGTTAGCCACTAGGCCACGCCGCCAGGCCCAAGCTTCCATTTATTCTTGTACAAGATTTCCTGCCGCAGCCCCTGCTTTCACTGTATTTGCATTTGTCTACAGCCATACCACCCTGAAGGTGCCTGTATCTGCATACACTAGATATATTTTCATATGCCCTCTGCTTTAAACTCTTACATAGCACGTTATTCTAGATGGGTCCTATCAAGGCAGCCAAGACCATAATCGGATTTCATTTGTAAACCCAACTGATGAATTTGGTTCAATGTCTGCTATCTCATTTGGTGCTTTTGTGGGTTTTATAAAACCTGTCATCTCCTGAGTTCTGTGCCTGGTGGTTCAGCTGGCTACACTTCATTTCTTTGTATAATCTCTAGTCATTTGAAAACTATGCTCCCTATTTTGAGTTTCTTCGTGTAACTTTTAACTTTCTACCAAATGACAAGCACTGTCCTTGGTTCTGTGGGTGTGCCACATGAGTGGCTCTCATCATAGCACTTGTCACCTAATAGGGGACAGAGAGTAAACACACGGGGCAATGCAATGTGAAGGAGCCCAGGGTGCGATGAACAAATCCCAGGGGAATCTGAGGGCGGGTGGCTGCAGGGCTGAGTGTGAAGGACAGCAAAGAGGTTCCTGATGTTCCACTGTTAAAAACTAGGAGTTGCATCCTCTGTGTATATCTGGCCTTCCAACTAAAAACACCATCAGCAGCTGCAGCCATGGTGCAGTTCATTAAACGTCTGTCTGCAGTGCTGGCATCCCATGTGGGCACCAGTCTGAGTCACCAACTATGGCACCTAACCATCCAGCACCCTGCTAGTGTGCTTAGGAAAGCAGTGGGAGATGGCCCAAGTGCTGGCGTTCCTGTCACTTATATAGAAGACCTGATGGCGTTCCCGACTCCTGGCTTGGTGTTGGCCCAATTCCCTACGATGCACCATTTGGGGAGTGAGCCAACAGATGGAAGAGCTTTCTGTCTTTCCTTCTCTCTCTGTAATACTACCTTCCAAATAAAAATAAATCTTCAAAAACGTCTTTGTTTATTTGAAAGGTAGACATACACACACACACACACCCCACACAGGGAGGGAAAGAGAGATCTCCTATCTGCTGGCCCACACTCCAGCTGTTGACAGCAGCCAGGCCGAGGCTGGGCTGAGGCCAGGAGTCCAGTTCTCCCAGCTGAGTAGCAAGGACCCATGTCCTTGAGCTGCTGCCCCTCGTGGTGCGCCTTAGCAGGGAGTTGTGTTGGAAGCAGAGACAGCGCCTGGATACGGCGACCCTCACAGGGCATGAAGACCATACAGGGAGCCCTTTCACCTGTCGTACCACCTGCCTGCCCTCAGAAGGCCACATTTAAGCTGAGCAGAGAGGGAAGGAGGACCCAAACAGGCAGTTCTCTTGGGAAGTCCATTCGAGTTTCGGCAGCAGGAAGCTCAGAGGGCAGTGTTGGGGACAGGAGGAAGGTCCCCGTAACCGGAGCAAGAGGCTTCCTTCGGAGGAGCCAGGGACTGGTTTAGCCCTGCCTGATGTTCATATGGAAATGACCACATGGAAGGTTGGGGCCGGGGTAGACTGGAGGGGGAGGAGCCAACAGTGAATGGGGGGCCTGGGTTGTAAACAGTGAAGTTACATGTAACTTCCCCTTTACAACCACACTTTGGCATCTTGCTAAACAGATTCTTGATTTTTTTTCTTTCCAAACAGTCTCTTTTTGTCTTATCTATCTCCATGTTATTGAGATATTTCTGAATATTCTCATTTTTCTCCATTTCCGTTGCACCAGCTGGGTCAAGGTATATTGCAGGCCAACCTCCCACCCCCACGCTCCCACCTCCCCTGCAGCTGCCCTGGGGGCGGGAATCAGCGCTCTGTGCTCCGCTGGCCATTCTGTGCACAGTGGGTAGGCAGGTGCGTCTCCCCCTTCTCCGCCCGAGTGTCGTTCATTGTAGATGACATCTCCATCCTTTCTCCTGGCCCACAAAGGCCTCATGCTCTTACCTGTGCTCCCACAGGGCCCCAGCCCTACCACATTCCCATCAACACTCCTAACCTTCATTCAGGCCTGGGCCGCACTGAGCTTGCTGATACTTCAGGGTTTTCCCCAGCAGCTGTCTGTCCAGAAGGTCTGTGCAAATGTGCATCCTAGACTCTACACAACAGAGCCTCAGCATAGTGAGTTAAGCCACTACCTGTAATGCTGGCATCCCTTAAGTCTCTTGGCTGCTTCACTTTTGATTCAGCTCCCACCTGGTATACCTGGGAAAGCAACAGAAGACAGCCCAATTTCATGAGTCCCTGCACCCGTGTGGGAGCCCAGGAAGAAGCTCCTGGCCCTTGTGGCCATCTTGGGCGTGGACACTTGCCAAACACACAGGGAAGCTTTAAGGAATCCCAGATGCTCTCAGAGAAGCAGGTGGACTGGGTGTGGCCTGGGCCTCCGAGACCTCCCATGGATAACAACCCCTGGCTCTGCTTCCGCTGGTAGCAAGGTGCTCCCACGAAGGAATCACCCTCTGCCCCTCCCAGCTCGGAAAGGGACAGTGTCACGGGCAAGAAACAGGGTGCAGTGTGGCTTCTGCTCTGCCGGCTGGAAAAAAAACGACTTTTGCGAGGCTCGGTTCTAAGCTTGGGGGAAAGCTGTCCAAAGAAGTGGCTGTGGTTTCCCTTTGACACCACATTGCATGAGTGCCTTGGTTGTGCACACACAGCTTTGAGGCTGCCATTCCCACCCTCCATCTGGTGAGCCAGGCTGGGGGTATGATGGCCTCCACTTTGCTTTTGAACTGAGGTCACTGTGGGCTGGTTGTCAAAGGAGGTGGCCCAGAGACATTTACCCACAGGCTAGAGCCTTCATGGTGGGCTTTACTCATCTGGAGGAGGAGCCTGGGACTTGGCAGCCTCTTTGGCAATGAGGTGTGGAGGTGGGCTTGTACACATATGTTCAGCAACAGATAACTTTTCAAAGGACACAGGCATCTAATTGATGGTAAGTCTGAATCTCCTCCTTCTGGTTATTGACCTGGTTCTCTTGTCCTCTGGGAAGCGGACTTCCACCTGCACATTGCAACATTTTCACAAACTCTTCATCATGTGGCTGTGTCCACTGTGGTCCTTGTCGCTGCTGTGTCTTCACTGATCTTAGCAAAGGCTCCAGTGTCCCAACACCTCCTGCACCTCTCTTTCTGGTTAGGGATCCATTTCCTTTTGGAGTTCTTCACTTTCATCCTCAGGGTGTTGCGGAGGGTGGGGAGATCAGCTGCTGGTTTGAACTTGAGTTCTCTACATACTCCTTAAAGATCATGCAAGGAAAGCATGACCCTGGGGAACCAAAGGACTCAGAGGGTCTTTGCTTGTATCATGGGGAAGCTCCAGCCCACAGTGTGGTCACTGGCAACTGAGGAAGGGATATCAGAGAGACTTCCACATGCTAAGCCTGTCAGCAAAGCAGGCCACCATTTTCCTACTGCAGTACAATAGATAGAGACTTTTGCACTCTCTTCTGAACTAGTTCCATAGGCCATGTTTATTCAGTGCCTGGGGGAGGTGGAAATTCGAGCAGAGCTGTGGTTTCATTGTAGTTTTGAGTGCCTGTCTTGTGAGTGTGGTTGGAGGCTTGGTCCCCAGGGCAGCCATGCTGGGAAGTGGTGGCACATCAAGGTCAGGCTTGACACAGAGTCCTTAAGTCACTGGGGAAGTTGCCTTGAGAGGGAATTGATGGAGTTCTCTTGGGACCCTGACCAATTCTCCAAAGAGCACTGTGATCAAGAGGCAGGGCTGGCCCCCACCCCACTCAGTGGCTTCCCATCTTGTTATGCAATGGCTCAAATGGGCACTCTGGCATTGTGATGTCATCCACCATGAGACCTCACCAGTGGCCAAACTAGTACCCTTCTCCAAGTTCCAATCTTGGATAACTAGACCTTTTTATAGAGATCATTAAGAGCAAAGTATGCAGAGGCTCTTGCTTGGATATTGGGTTATGAAACAAAATGGACCAATATGGTTGGCTTTCTCTCTCTCATTTTTTAAAAAAGATTTATGTATTTTTATTGGAAAGGCAGGTTCTACAGAGAGGAGAGACAGAAAGATCATTCATCCACTGGCTCACTCCCACAGTGGCTGCAGATGTGCCTATCCGAAGCTAGGAGCCAGGGGCTTCTTCCAGGCCTTCCATGTGGGCCAGAAGGTTCCAAGACATTGGGCCACCTTCCACTGCTTTTTCAGGCTACAAGCAGGGAGCTGGAAGGTAAATGAAACAGCTGGGACACAAACTGGTGCCAACATGGGATGCCAATACTTGAAAGGGGAAATTCAGCCCATCAAGCATTGCATCAGGCCCAAGGCCAGATTCCTGTATACTGTCTAAGTGTCCAATATTTGTGATATGGACCCTGATGTCACCTGATGGACACATTTCTGCAATTCTTCAATGCCACTGTACCTGTAGCAGGTGCATGAACTGCATCCTACACTTGAAGATGATGCTCTCTGCTCAAGAATGAGATGAGGAAAACTCAACATGAGATGGTCTTGACAGAGCATAGTATGTGTTCAAGTAAGTCCTCCAAAGGCAAGTCTTGAGGGTTTCCAGGAGGAATTCTAGATGGCCTCAATAGCATGAGGATCTGAGGGCAAAAGGGCCTCTTTGTGGTAGCTCCCTCCAGGGTGGTGTCCAGCCAAGCAGGGAAGACCCCTGAATTCTCCATGCCTTAGCATGATGTGGGGGCAGAAATAGCCAGGAGGCATACTGAGGCAACTGGCTCCAAGACATGCCATAGGATTACCATGGCCCTTGGAGTGCCCAAGTGGACCCTGTGGACCAGTGAAGAAAGATGGAGAAAATGGCAGTCCATTTCAGACGGATTCAGGAGTGAGACCCAAGGGGCCAGATGGCTCCCACAGCTGTAGACTAGGACAGGGATGGGAAAGACTGCGAGGCGAGACTCCCACTTAGCATTGTGGCTTGAGTGTGTCAGCACATAAGCCCCAAATCTGAAGCAGAGGCCTTCAGGAAATCATTAGGATTAGATGATGTCATCAGTTGGCATCCCAAGGAGAAGGAGAGAGAGCTGAGGCTGAAGCTCGCTGCAGGAAGAGCCTAGCAAAGCCGAGCAGATGTTGGTGCCATGTGCTTGTGCTTGGCTTGTACAATGCCATGATTGTGAGCAAGATGGAGCTGTGTTCTTCATGCCTAGCCCGGGCTCGGGATTTTTTTCTAGCAACAGAACAGTTTCTTCTACTGGTCTCCACCACATGATACTGACACGCTTGAGTTTTGGAGAATCACCTGCTGTACCCCTCCTCTTGACGGTTTCCAAACACATGGCTGATGGGCTGAACGACTGCCAGGATGCTGGGGGAACGGCTGGTGCCCAGCCAAGTGGGAGGCAGGAAGCGCTGTGCTCCAGCTGCTGCACAACGTGTGCTAGTCGCCTTCCAGATGTCCAAAGCCTGGGAAAGCCATGACACATCCACCTTCAAAGCAGCGGCTACTCTCCTACCCTGACATCTGCTTCCTGTTTCCAAGAAAGTGGTTCTTGCCCCCATCAGCTGTCCTCTGGTGGAAAACAGTAGATGTGTGGGCCCCTTCTGTGCCGGGACGGTGAGGCCTTCCTGTGTGTCTAGAAGGAAGGTCTGTGCCTTCAAGCTCTGCCAGCAGCTAGTGGCTGCTGACACTCTAGTCTCTGCTCTGTGTCACTGTGTTTATGGCCAATGTCTGCTCCTTTTAGAAGGAGATCAATCATGGGCTTGGGGGCCCCTGAATCCCAGATGATTTTATCCTAACAGGACATATTTACAAAGTCCCAATTTCTAAATACAATCAGATTCACACGTTTTGGGAGATGGGATTTGAACCTTATAAGTCATATGGTAAATTAACAGATAATTAGAACAGCGACACATGATAAATCTCATTATTCTTTGAGCCATAATGTTAGGACAGTTTCTTAGGCTGACTGTTAGCCCCAACTTTTTCAAATGTAGAAAGACTGGTGTACAAATACTTCAATAGTAAAAAATTGGGGAAAAATGCTGTCATCTTCTTAAATTTCTACCTAGCATTTACGAGAGGAAAAAAATAGCAACAAAGCAAGCAGTCATCCATAATGACAAAAGCAATACTGAGAAATCATAAATATGAAAAAAAAATCAGTTATACTTTTTAAAAAGCTAATGTAAGCTTATCTCTCCCTGGTCTTACTTGATAAAATCTTCCTAAGGGCAGGAATACCTGCTGCCTGTGACTGAATCCCCTCAGTTACCTGCAAACTCTCAAAGTGCCTGGGGTTTGCGTCCTGGCTCCCAGCCCTGCCTCCCTCATCTTCCTGATGACATATCCCCTGAGAGACAGCAGGGGATGGCTCGGGTACCCATGTCCCTGCCACGCAGCTGTGAGATTTGGATTGAGTCCCCAGTTTTTGGCTTCAGGCTGGCCCAGCTCCAGCCATTGTAGGCCATCTGGAGAGTGAACCAGCTATGGGAGAGATCTATCCCTTTTTCAAATAAAATAAATATAATTTAAAAATCTCAATAAGGAAAAAATAATAAGTAAGAATAAACTCTACCTTCATCTATCTACCCTCCTTTCCTTCCTTCCATTATAAAATCTCAAAGAACAGATACTAACAATATAGCATAATTTAAAAACATTCATTTAACTGAAAATGAGAGCAATGAAGTTTTCACTGTGTCCAGAGAGACGTCGATGTCCCTTCTTTATCCTGATGTACTTCACACCTTCTGAGCCCAAGCACTTGTAAATATGCAGTTATAAACAATCCTTTCAAAGGAAACCAATAAGAGTTTCACCTAATTATGCAAAATTTGGAAAGAATGTTGAGAGAGGCATGGGTTAAGGGCCAAGGTTGGCTTGCCCTCTCTGTTATCTGGGATGTCACTCAACAGACCCATCCAGGGACTTCTGTAAGAACTAGAGGTGCAGAGGCGTGCACCTGTTTAGAAACTTCAGCAAGTTACCTGCGGGTCTTGTCCAGGAGGGGCACGTGATTTCCGTCAGGACAGAAAGATCCTTGTCTACCAGGAGTTTGCTTGCACTTTGACCTCATGAGTCAGTCTCCTATTCAAACATCTGCACTTTGACCTCATGAGTCAGTCTCCTATTCAAACATCTGCATTTTCACCTATGAATCCTGAGAAACTCAAAATGCTTTGGGAGCCACTGTATCTTGTTATGGACACGAAGGAATGAATTAATCTTAAGCCTACATTTACTCTGCATGAGTCATTTTGGGAAGACTTTTGGATACTGTACTTACATGCACTTTTGGAACTTTTATGCCTCCTTGTTTTGTTAGTGGATAGATCAGGGGCTGTTTAGAGAAAAACAAAGATCCTTAGCAGAGGACTCCAGGTCTGAACCCCTCACTGCTTTGCTGAATGTGTGGGTAGAGTAAAACAGAGTACCAGAACCAGCAACCGCATTTGTTTTCATCTTGTGCTCTGTGCAAACCCAACTCTGCAATGCCGGCCCAGCCCTTCAGCCCATTCCCAGTTGTGTTCTGGATTTGGACTGACGTGAAGAAAGGGGAGTGGTGGGGCTGGGGGTGGAGCGAGAGTAATAGGAGGTCTTTAGGAGAGTTCAACTGGAAGGAAAACTCAAAGATTGTCTGGGCTACGGATTCGGACTCAGAGCTTGGCACGCACAGGGTGTAATTCAGTTCACTTCACAAGCTGCAGGAGGACGCCCCGCGGCTCCTGCTCACACAGTGAACCTGTGGATAACCCTGGCTTCTAGACAGCACGAGGGCACAGCCCAGCCTCTGGGGCCCCTGTGGGGCTGTCTTTGCTTCTGGCTTTAAGTCTCATCACTCTCCAGCTGGGTCGCCCTTACCATTTCAGAAGTGACAGCTGAAATGCCCCCACCCCAACCCCTGGGACCGTCTCCACACTTCGGTAGAATAAAAATCACCGTTACCGAAACCCTCCCCTCCTTGACTCTATTTTCTGTCCCCTTTTGCTAGATGCATTGGCTTTTCCTGGTTAAGATTGTTATTTCAGGCCCAGCGGCGTGGCCTAGTGGCTAAAGTCCTCGCCTTGAATGCCCCGGGATCCCATATGGGCACCGGTTCTAATCCCGGCAGCCCCACTTCCCATCCAGCTCCCTGCTTGTGGCCTGGGAAAGCAGTCGAGCACGGCCCAATGCATTGGGACCCTGCACCCGTGTGGGAGACCTGGAGGAGGTTCCTGGCTCCCAGCTTCGGATTGGCACGCACTGGCCTGTTGCGGCTCACTTGGGGAGTGAATCATCAGATGGAACATCTTCCTCTCTGTCTCTCCTCCTCTGTGTATATCTGGCTGTAATAAAATGAATAAATCTTTAAAAAAAAAAAAGATTGTTATTTCTTCTGTGGGCTTCAAAGGACAAATCTCTCCCGCAGAAAGTAAGGCTGATTCTCCCGAACCTTGAAATGGAATAACCTGGACTCTGCCCCCACGCTACAGTGGAAACGGGACTGGCCTGCCTTAGCAACACAACTCAGGAATTCCCAATGCGAGCAAGCTAGCTGATGGTCTATCCTATGGGAGTCTAACTCAGACGCAGGAGAAAGAGGAAAGGCATTAGGAAGGAATCATTCAAGCTGGAAGATGTTTCCACAAACCCCAATTTCTGTACTGCCATTGTAATTCCACCCCCATCTTTACCTGTCAATCCAATAAAGTCCACTTTCCTGCAAGGCTGCTGTGTCTCATCCGGGACCAGGAAGGAGATGCTGTGATGGCTGCTTGGAAGTTAAATGCCCTGTGGGGGCTACTGTGAGACTTCCTTCCCCTCTCTCTCTCCTTATGGACAAGTCTCTGACCCCCTCAAGACAGGTGGATCTCCGTGGGGGCCGTGCACGAAACCCTGAAACCTACACACTTGCCTCTTTCCTAGGGTGCCCGGTGCCTAGGGAGTTCCGCTCCTATGGTCATAAGCTAGTGGAGGGCTCCTTCAGCTGTCTGCAATTGATGTATCGGTGGTTGTAAAGTTGTGTGCCTCCTGAAGTTGCCTCCTAAATCCCTCCGCCTAAGATAAGGCTGGAGACAAGCTGTGAGCCTCCGGGAGCTGCAAGTCTGTGTGTTTATAAGATAAACTGCAGGCCTCCCTGGTAACCATTAAACTTGCTGACTTTGGGTATAAAAGTTAAAAAGACCAGGGATCAGGACCTGACTCTTGGGACAGGGGTGTCTACAGTCACATGTTCACTGACCTTCACTCAGCCACCGCTTGTACTATGTGCTGTGCACTGTATCTATGCCTCTGCTTTGAACACTGCTGTGGTGGCATGAAGTCAGAGCAAAGATAAACACGCATGTGCCCACTTCAAGTCTATGTGCAGCACAGGCAGGGAATGGGGCCACCATGCATCATGCCCTCCTGGAACAGGGCAGTGCACAGGGGACAGCTGCCAGCGGCACATCTCCCCCAGGAGCCTTCAGACTTTGCCTACAATGAGAGATAGGCTAGGATACAGGGCCTGGGTCTGCATTTCTGTCAAGTTCCAGGTGACACTGCTGCAATCGCTGTCCAGTGTCCATGCGCTGAGAACCACTGGTCTCAGGAGCTCCTTCTGTGTCAGGCCAGCAGCCTCCTGACCTCGGTCAAGGGCAGAGTGCCCCACACTGCAGAAGATCTAGGATGTGATGTGATCGCCACACCCGTCCTGCCCACTTTTGTGGGCATTGACCACTTCTAGGTCTAGGCCACATTGTGAAATGGATGTTTGGTCTTCATTGGGGTCCAGGCACACAAATGCAAAAAAAAAAAAAAAAAAAAAAAAAAATCCTCTGGAAGCCCCAGGTGACAGCGATAGAGGGTATTAGGTAGCTAGATTAGGACCATGGAATTGCAATTTACAGATCAATCTCAGCTGCACTGTGTTTAATCCTATCTGCTTGGGGCTAATGTCGTGGCATAGTGAGAGCTAATCTTCTGCTTGTGGCACTGGCATCTCATATAGGCACTGGTTCCAGTCCCAGCTGCTCCACTTCTCGTCCAGCTCTCTGCTTGTGGCCTGGGAAAGCAGCAGAGGATAGCCCAAGGCCCTGGGACTCTGCACCTGTGTGGGAGACCAGGAAGAAGCTCCTGGCTCTGGATTGGCTCAGAACTGGCCCTGGTGGCCATTTGGGGAGTGAACCAATGAATGCAAGATCTTCTATTCTATCTTACTTTCTCTCTCTGTGTGTAACTCTTTCAACTCAAATAAGTGAATGAATAGCCACGCCCCTTCCAAGCTCAGGGAAGGGGTTGACAACAACAGGCCCCCTTCACTCTGCAGGAGGTGCTAACCCTCTTCCCCCTGCCCCACAGGTTCCTCTAACTGGCTCATTTCCCACCTGCGCTCACTTTCTCCACCTCTTCAATAAGCTGCATCACTCTACACTGTACAGAGGCCTATAGTTAGAATGCCTCGCTAGGCAGAGGGCCAGGATCTGGAAGAAAAAAGCAAGTTCCACTTCTCCAACTCTAGCCCTGCTCATCAGTTAGCAACGGCTTCTGGGAGAAAGATCAAGGCAGGGTTACAGGTGGGAACTTCACATTATCCCCGAAAGATCGAGAGAGGGCGGGCTGGAGGTTAAGCTGACCATCAGTGGCAAATTGTTTAACCAGCTGTGCATTTCAACAGGCCTCCTTCAAAACCCAGGAGGAGGTTTTAAAGTGAGCTTCTCAGTAGCTGACCCTGTGGTGGTCTCTGGAGGACCCTCTAGTCCTCTTTCTCTGTGACTCTTTGACACAGGAAAGCAGATGGAATAGTGGAGTGGCTGTCCCCTGGAGATCAATCCTGTGTTCTCAAGCTCCCCTGGGATTTGCATTTGGTTGCCTTTGGTCTAAAGATAAACAAACCCGTCTGGAGCCAGCTCATACCAGTTTAGGGGGTCAGGGCTGACCTAGATTCACCTGCAGCCCGTTAAACACTCATTGTAATGAATTAACATGTTAATGATACACCTGTCAGTGACCTACCAAAACAGCCTAAAAGCAGCACAAGGGCCCTTACAAGATGGCTCAGTGGCTAAATCCTCACCCTGCACACTCCGGGATACCATATGGGTGCCAATTCGTGTCCCAGAGGCTCCAATTCTCATCCAGCTCCCTGCTTGTGGCCTGGGAAAGCAGTAGAGGATGGCGCAAAGCCTTGGGACCCTGTACCCACATGGGAGACCCAGAGGAAGCTCCTGGCTCCTGGCTTTGGATTGGCTCAGCTCCAGCTGTTGTGGCCACTTGGGAAATGAACCGGTGGATGGAGAATCTTTTCTTTGTACCTCCTCTCTGTGAATTTTACTTTTCTGAAAAAAAACCCAAAAATCTGAAGTCAGGAGCCTCCTCCAGGTCTCTCACGTGGTGCAGGGTCCTAAGACCTTGAGCAGTCCTCTATTGCTTTCCCAGGCCACAAACAGGGAGCTGAAAGGGAAGTGGAGTAGCTGGGATATGAACTGGTGCCCACATGCGATTGTGGCGCATGTAAGGCGAGGACTTTAGCCACTAGGCTACCATGCCATGCCCAATAAACATAAATAAGTATTAAACACACACACACACAAGGGGTTAGAGTTTGTGATCACCTACCAACCAGAATACCAGTGGATTTCGCTCCCCCTCACTGGAATGTCCTCCCCTCTCATCGGGTTGTACCAAACAACACTGACAACTGTAGACTCAGGTTGGGGCCACTCTGCCTGGGCAATGGATCTTTCCTTTCTCAGTGGAAGCTTGCACATTATTCTCCAATGTACTCCCGAGTCTCTTTTTGAAGAAACTCAGGAACCTGCACCTTCGGCAGCCCTTGCTGCCATGTGCCATTAGCATGACTCAAAGAACCATCTGAGATCCCTGGCTTCCCTAGGCTGACAGGTTGGTGTGCCTGTTCGGCTCGCCAGCACAGACCAGCTCGTCTTTGCACAAGAAAACATGCACACAAGTTGAACGAAGAGCAGTGACAATAAAGAGACTGAGTACACTCTCCCAGGGCTGCCGCAATAAACCAGATGCTGAGACATCAGCACGGTCAGCCCTTGAGAAGCAGGATCTGTTGGAGGGTTTGTAAAGAAATGGGTGTGTGTGTGTAAACTGATCCAAGTAGAAAATTCCTTGAATGGTATTTATGCCCTATTTGCAAGCTTAAATCTTTCCATCCCTCCTCCTAGCTGAGAAAATAAAGACTAAAAACCAAATGAATATTAATGATGAATGCCATGTTTGAAAGCTCTATACCTCAGTAAAAAATGTCTGCTGGAGTTAAATAACAATTTCTTAAATTATAGGGATCACTGTGTGTACTTTATTAAACATATACACTCAATAAAAAAAGAGACACAAATTCCCTGTGGGCCATAACCACTCAGATACTTTGGATGGGAATTCATGATTCTTCCCTGTGTTCTTTTTCTTTTTTAACTAAGTTATTTGCCTTTAAAAAAAAAGATTTATTTTTTTTTTAATTGCAAAGTCCAATATACAGAGAGGAGGAGAGACAGAGAGGAAGATCTTCCGTCCGATGATTCACTCCCCAGGTTACCGCAACAGCCAGAGCTGAGCCGATCCGACGCCAGGAGCCAGGAACTTCCTCCAGGTCTCCCACGCGGGTGCAGATCCCAAGGCTTTGGGCCGTCCTTGACTGCCTTCCTAGGCCACAAGCAGGGAGCTGGATGGGAAGCGGGGCTGCTGGGATTAGAACCAGCGCCCATATAGGATCCCAGTGCATTCAAGGCAAGGACTTTAGCTGCTAGGCCATTGCGGCGGGTCCTCTCGTTTTCGAAAAAGGTGTCTTATTTACTTGAAAGACAAACAGAGAGTAGAGAGAAGAAATAGGAAGAACTATCTTCCATCTGCTGGTTCACTCCCCAAGTAGCCACAACAGCTGGAGCTGAGCCAATCTGAAGCCAGGAGCCAGAAGCTTCCTCTGGGTCTCCCACATGGATGCAGGGGTCCAAGGACTTCGGCAATCCCCTGCTGTTTCCCTAGGCTAGAGCAGGGAGCTGGACTGGAAGTGGAGCAGCGGGGACTCAAACTGTACTCATATGAGATTTGGTACCCACCATGTCAAAGTAGCAGTCTCTTCCGTGTGTTCTGAACTCAGGAACATGCAAATTCTATTCTGGTCACAGCCTGGCTCACCTCCTATGCCTTGCTTGTCTCCCCCTGCCCAGGGCTTCACTCCTGTTTTTGCATTTCAGTAGTGCTTACTTCTCAACATAATGATGTAATGGCCACACAGTTTGTTACTTACGGAGAAGAATCTGCTGAAGCCACACTATTCCTGCAGTTGCATGATAATGACACAGTTGGATATCTGAAAAAATTTCCGAGGACTGGTACCAGACACACAGGGTGCGTTGATCCACCATTGCAGAAATGATTAGATAAGATTCATGCATTGGTGTAAAATGGCACAAGAGCCAAATGGAAACATGCCATCTGTTTCAAAATAGTTGGCAGAAGTGACACCGAATAATTGGCTTATTATTCTTGTTATTCTAGTAGTGGGATCATTATCTTGTTTTCATAAGGTGAAAAGGAGTAAGTTTGGGGAAAAAAACATTTTAATTTTACATTTCCTAAATGTAATTTTCCCTAACGATTCTAATACCTTCATGAATAACAGGTGATGTTCTAAGGTTATGTTTGATTGCATTTGTTTCAAATTGAATGATTTTCCCATTTTTATGTATGACAGCTTGAAGACTGTATTTTATCATATTATTTCTTGCCTATAAAAGGACAACGCCCCCCAAAAGGGTAAGGCATGCTTCTTGGGAAAGGGGTGGGGTTTTCTTTTAAGCATGTCTGGAATGCCCCCTTGTGGTCATTTGTCAGTGTATTTGAGGCCACTCCAGGACTTATATGCTGGCCATGACCTCTGGCCAGCCCTGGTTAGCTTAGGAGCAGAGCCTCCGGACCCCCCCTGGTGGGGCCAAGTCAGGGAGGGAGCAAGAGAGCTGTAGTGCAAGATTTCCCTCTGTCACGGCTGGCGGCAGGCTGCTGTGGACACAAGATGGCCGAGTTCACGGACACCAGCCGACTCAGGAAACACCATGACGCTTCTCTGGCGACTCTGTCCAGCTTGGGACACTGAGGAGAGTTTCTTTCCTGAAACCCATCGCAAACCCAGGGGAAGCAGTAACCATGGCATCGTCAAGCTTGCATCACCAGACATCACATTCCCAACCAACGACTGTGCAAGGCTGTGACCCGACAGAAACGTGCTGTGGCCTCTCTCTGAACGGAAGCCTTCCCAGCTCCCAAGGGGCAGGCAGTGCCCAAGCGCAGAAACTCCGACATTATCCCATGCCAGAATTTTCACCGTGAGACATTCAGTGTGGAACTGCAGTTTCTGAAGATGGCCCTCAAAATGTATGTTTTTAAAAATCAAGCATCTTATCAAATGTCTTTGCTTATGGCTAAAGCTAAGAATCATCTTGGGCTTGTGTTGCAGCACAGTGGGTTGTGCTACCACCTGTGCTGCAGCCTCTCACAGGAGCAGCAGTTTGAGTCCCTGCTGCTCCACTTCTGATCCGACTCCCCACTAATGTGCTGTCTAGCCCAAGTGCTCAGGCCCCTGTGCCTGTGTGGGAGACCTGGATGAAGCTCTGGGTGCTGGCTTTATCCTAGCCCAGCCCTGGCCATAGTGACCATTTGGGTTATTTTTCTCACATTTAGGGAGTGAAACAGTGAACAGAAAATCTGTCTTGTAGCTTTTTGTAACCCTGCCTTTCAAATACATATGCATATATATGTATGGATACATACATGCATAGATGCAATATAACATACATATTTTAAAATATTGAATATAATCGTAATATTGTGTAAGCAGCAATTGGTATCAAGCAAATACCCTACCCAAGCCTGGGGTATGTTTATGAAATGCCTAGGGTGGTTAAAACTATCTAAGATGTAAACGTACAAAACAAAGCTAAGAGTCTACTATTTAGCACCCCAGAAATATGTCAATAGTCAGTGCTTTGAATTGGTAACTATTTTTCTTTTGAGTCATACACGAGAGGGCTTTAAAAAATTCACAAAATGGAATTAGAAAGGCTTCTGGGGTGCAAAAAATTTTTGATATCTATGTATCCTATGTCTAGGCAGCATTGCCCCCACAAACCTTGTGGAGAACTATGGTCAAGAAGGCATGCTGTATTTCAGGTAGAAACCTGACTTGCTTATTCATTTAATATCTGGTGAGGCAGGAGACAGGTAGGGTCTTGGAAAGACAGCAAGAAAAAGGAACATTTTTTAAAATGTTTTAAAAAAAATCAACTGAACCTGTTTGTTGAACTTGATTAAATTGCTTGTTTTACCAGCTTAAAAATGCCAGTGCAGAGGGCCCGGCGGTGTGACATAGTGGCTAAAGTCCTTGCCTTGAATGCACTGGGATCCTATATGGGCACTGGTTCTAATCCCAGCAGCCCCGCTTCCCATCCAGCTCCCTGCTTGTGGCCTGGAAAGGCAGTCAAGGACGGCCCAAAGCCTTGGGATCTGCACCCGTGTGGGAGACCTGGAGGAAGTTCCTGGCTCCTGGCGTCGGATCGGCTCAGCTCTGGCTGTTGCGGTAACCTGGGGAGTGAATCATCGGACAGAAGATCTTCCTCTCTGTCTCTCCTCCTCTCTGTATATCGGACTTTGCAATAAATCTTAAAAAAAAAAAAAGTGCCAGTGCAGAAAGCAGACAGCAGCCCGGATAGGCCAGAAAGCCCTAACAGCTAAGCCAGGGCAGTAGACAACTGGATATAACCTTGCAAAGTGCATAATGACAGCACCATGGCATGAACGGAGGTCTAAGAACGGCCCAGGAAAGGCAGCAGCCCTCCACTCAGGCCCATAGCTTTCAACCCAAGACACCCAGCTGGAGGCCTCCTGGCACCATCCTCTTTGCCCCCAAAGCTTCTGGCAGAGTTTCTCTAAAAATGACTTACTGCCCCTTACTCACCAATTTGAACCCCCACCAAGGAGGCTCTGGAGCAACACTCTAACTCCGAGTTCCGCCTTTCCCACTCCCCACCTGCCCTGAATGGTGTACTTTGCTCCTGGGAGGGGACCTAGGCTGCCCGTGCTTGCTGGCTGTATGGCTGCGCCAGTGTCTTGTCTGTGCTTCCAAATCCCTGTTCTTCATGCCTAAACTTCCCAAGCATCACAGGGGATGAGAACCTGCCTGCGTTCAGTGCCCTAGGACTTTATGACATGGGTAGACAGGGACCAGGGGCACTGAACGCTGTGCTGGGTGACTGAGCTTTCAGCCAAATCAACAAACCAACAGCCCCTTAGTTACATCTCTTTCTCTCTGCCAGGAACCAATACAAAAAAGTTGGCTTCCAATGCCTTATTTTCATCTCTCTCAATTAATCAGGGAACATTCCCTCATTAAAAAAAAAAAAAGAAAGAAAGAAAGAAAGCATTTCAAACCCCATAGGCACCATCTCTGCCCCTCTGGACTGCTGCGAACGTTTGTCTATCACTGAATAATCTTACCTTCCTGCTCATCCTCCTCTGCTCAGATGGCTCATTCTTCATGACCAGGAGACAAGGAACAAACTCAATGGAACAAAAGAGTTGGCATTCAAAAGAGCTACAGCATTTCTACAAATTGAGCAAACAGGAAGACCTGTGACAACCTGACAAAGACAGGTTCAAGGTCCTTCAAGATCTCAAGAGACCCATGATTGGCCACTCACCCTTGCTATCTGCCAGCCAGAGACCAGCTGCATCCCTTGCCAAGCATACAAGCCCAAACACCTGGCCACAGGTGGCCACCATCATTTGGTCTTCCTTGTGTTTGCCTCAGTGTATACTGGGCAATGTTTTCAGGAGAAGTAATGTTCTCTGCTCAGGGAAGAGGTACGGAACAGAGAAGTTTATTTTACACTATCTGTCCGAGAAAAACAATCGCCATAAACCAGTGCAAAATGTGCAACAGAATCAATAAGTGTGTCTTAGCTCTGAGAGCCCAAACTGGTGACTTCTCTCCCATTCCCTTGGCCGGGCAGGTACCCCCTGCCTTGGCTAATGCTGGCCTTGGTTTGTACCCCAGACAGAAACACCCAACCCATGTGTAGCAGGTTATTTTTTTACAATTCATACCGGAATGTGTACAAGGGATGGGGTCAGGGGGGAACCATACCGAATGAATGATAAGCCATCAGTGCTAAACGTAACTATGAGGCTGCATGGGGCAAGAGTCCACAGTTCTCAATAAATATAGGTGTAACAAGCATGGGTGTATCTCAACGTGGTGGAATTGATCATCTGCATCATAAATCGGCATCATACAAAATCTAGCAGGGCCGTTGAACAGTGGTTGGTAAAAAGGAAAAGAAAAAAAACAAAACCGCTCACAATAACTTATGGCCTTGAGCGAGTCTGCGTTGAACACATTCTGTGGTTCCAAAGGTGTCAGTTCTCTGTTCTCTCCTTCCCAGAGGCCATGTCTCCAGGAGGGGAGGGTACAGTGGGGCCAGAGTGGCAGCAGTGTCCCCTTGTGGCCCCCTCCTCCATGACAAAAGACGTTTGCCCAAGAGCCAGTCGTCAGGGTCCAGTGTACTCGGTATCAAGTGGCAGATTGGGACTTGTTGACAACATCTGTGCAAAAATGCGCTTCTCTCCATTTTCCAAGAAACCAGTGTCTGGACCTCCTGCGTGAAAGGCAGGGGAGGCTACTCCCCGTGGTCCCCCCGCCCCTCCCACACACCAAGCAACAAGAGCACACCTCGGGGACACATACGCGTTGGGAAAGCTTCTGTCATTGACTGCCTGGCACCTTGCGCAGGGACAGCCTGAAACTTGTCACAGGCCTCAGGCAGGCTAGAACTATTGCTTAGAGAAACTAGAGAGAACCTAGTGAGAAAGCGATGGGGAGATGGACAAGGGGGAGAGGGGCACCATCTTCTTCCATCACTCTCTAGGGAATGTGCCATTCCTCCCCCTCCCCCTCCCCCGCCACTTCCCAAGGCTCCAGCCCGGTGTCCGTCAGTGGGCAGCAACAGTCAATGCACTCCTTCCCTGTGGCCTCATCCTGTGCCTCTCCCACTAAGCACTCCCACCAGGGATGGTGGTGCCCCCTCAGGGCATTGATAATCCCAAGCCCAGGGAAAGGAAGAGGGGAGCGTTCTCCCCTAGTGACATAACCCCTACACCCAGTCACCAAGTAATCAGCCTAAAATATAATCCTAACACTCCCGCTCTATTGCTTCAATAGTCTCCCCACATAAATTAGGTTCATCTTCTGGCAAATAACTTAAGAAAAAGAGGAGAGACTGTTAAGAAGTTGTGCCTGGCTTGGGCCAGTTAGCAGCCAGTTCTGTTTTGTTTTGTTTTGTTTTTCCTAGAATCTCAGTCACGGTTCAGAAACGGAGCTTAAAAATTCACGTGGGGACTGAGCGTCTTCACACGGAGAAGAGGGGTTGATGGGGGAGGTAGGACCTAAGAAGATTGGGGGAGCTGCCTCCCCGAGGTGGTGGTGGCAGGGAGGGCGGAAAGAGCTTGGACCACCAGGACGAGAGAGGAGGCTGCCTGCAGACAGCTCGGGAGACAGACGCCACAGCCCTGCGGAGAGGGGGGCCTATGTGACTTGGGATGTGGCTGGGTCTCATATTGCACGGAAAAGAAGGAACAGCCTGGTGTGGGCGGCCTGGCGGTCAGTGGTCGCCACACATGGGCAAGTTCACAAAGGTGAACACGTTGAACTCCGTCATAATGGAGAAACACAGGAACACACCATACAGGAAGAGGCACCCGCAGCCCAGCTTCTTGTCCAGCTGCCACTTGTTCAGGTGGACGCCGAACACCTGCAAACACAGAGAAGGCCTCCATGGGTACTGGGAGGGGGGTTGCAGTGGCCACAGGGCCTTGGGGTGGCCCAGGGGAAGAGCTGATCCTGGTGGGTGCTAAGCAGGTGCAGGTGGTCCTGTGGGAGGCAGCACCATGGGCATGAAGACCAGAAGAAAGTCTAGGGTTCAACCCCCATGTGGACAGCACCTATGCCATGGTGGTTTCTCCTGGTGGGGTCCTCCCCACGGAGGAGGCCCTAATGGACCCTGGCTCTCACCTGAAGATGTCATGCCCTGCCACTCCTCCAAATTTTTCCACTCTCTTCCCGAGACTCTGCCTGGGAATGATGGGGTGGTCCCCCTTGCCCTGCCCTGTGGCTTCCAAACCAAGTTGCTTTTCTCTCTCTAAAAACAGTGCACAGTCTCACAGTGCAGAGTCTCACAGTCTCTGATGGCTGCTCTCTGTCCAGCCTGTTAGCAGCTAGCCATGTGAGCCTGGTCATATCCCAATGGGCACAGCACAACTCACTTTGCTCTTCAAGCTGCTACTGCATCCTTCTGCACTGAACCCGTTCCCGTTTCACACAGCTCCCGCCGCTCCCTACGCCCAGCTTCTCTCTTATTGTCCAAGTCCCACTACCCATGGCCAAGTCCAAGTGTGAGCAAGTTCCCAAGTCTCATACACCCCATCACCCTAACCTTGCGTCACTCCACTGGCATGCAGGGATGCTTTTATCTTTCCTATCTTGTAAAAAAAAAAAAGGAGGAAAACAATGTTTTTCTGGATTTCCATTTCTTTGAGCCCTTTATAGTCAAAGAACTTGAAAGCTATAAATAGCAGTCTCCAATCTCTCATCAATTATCTATTATCTGTTAGTTCATTTCCATTTAGGCTTCTGGCTTCAATCACAAACAAAGCACCATGGTTAAGAGCTCCATGACTGCATTTCCGGTACTGATGACCAACAGTCAGAACTCGTCTCCCTGGACACGACTGTGGCTTCCTCCAGGCTGCCATACCTTCCTGCTGTGTCTCTGTATCTTCAGAAACTTTATCCTTCCCTCTCTGACCTCTAAGTGCTGGAGTACACCAAGACTCAGGTGTCGAACTTTTTGTTTGTTTCCCTGTCCACACTCTGTTGGTGACATCACCCAATTCAGAACTTTAAATAACCTGTATGGTTGGCATCATGGTGTAGGACGTTAAGCTTCCACCTGTGGTGCTGGCATCCTATAAAGGTGCCAATTGAAGTCCTGGTTGCTCTACTTCCAATCCAGGTCCCTGCCAATGCACCTGGGAGAACAGTGGAGGATAGGCCAAGTGTTTGGGCCCCCGTACCCACGTGGGAAACCCAGAAGAAGCTCCTGGCTTCAGAGAGTGGTCCAGCTCAGGCCATTGTGACCATTTGGGAAGTGAACCAGTGCATGCAAGATTTCTGTCTCGTCTTCTCTCTAACTCTGCCGTTCAAATAAAAATAAATACATCTTTCAAAAAAGTAGCTACCTAAACCCTGGCAGCTTGACTTCTTTGCCTGAACCCAGACTCATGTTTACAACGCTTTCATGGTTCCCTTGGAAGTCTCCTCTTGGAACTCGGATAGGCGATGCAAACTTCAGATTCTCAAAACTGCTTTCCTTCCCCAGACCATCCCCTCTGTGACCAGCAGCTGCAGGTGGACAATGCATCCAGCAGCTGGCCTGGTCTCCTGCTACTCCTAGGCTGATGGTCCAGTCTGGGTAGAATCACAGTGGCTGGGAGCATTCCCTGGTGGGCCATCAGCTTAGGTGTGAATTCCTTTGGAGTCCATTCCTTCTCTCAGCACCAGATGTACATGGGTATGCTGGGCTGGAAATGTGAGACCACCTCACGGGGGATGGGGCATCGCAAAGAGGAAAATATATGCCAAGCTTCAAGCGCACTGTGGCAAGCATTACTACCCCAAACCTAAACCACGAATGAACGAATCCTAGAGACTTCTGCACAAGGCAGTGTTTGCTTTGGTAAAATTTGTGCAGCTTATTCTCATCTTAAATGACCTCTCTTGCTTCCTGGCTATCCTTCTGAATACCCTTGATCATGAACAACACACCAGGTGAAATTCCACGAATGTCTCCTGGAACAACAAGGAAAACAGGGTCAGGTTCCAGTCTACGAAAGTGATGATTCAACAGCAGTGTGGTATGCTGATGGGGATTTCATGCAGGTCCATGTATGCATTCAAATGAATTTGTTGCCACCAAACACATCTGTTGGTTGGGGAGATTAAATGACATGACTAAGTGTCATGACCAAGAAAGTAGCACAGCATAGATGTTCACTGTCAATGAAATGTATTCACAGTCTCTGGGGTATTGGCTGAGTCCCTGGATTTATGGGGATGGACTAACCTCTAGCAACCGATGAACTGAAATCTACTCCTCTATGACTAATCTTGCAGAACAGTTGGAAGCTCTTCTTTGTTCCTGATAAAACAGTTCAGGTGTGGGGTAACCTTCTGAAAGGAGGGCTGGCTCCAGGGCTATCACCTCCAGCCAGAAGGTGACTGTGATTGTTTCCCAGCACCAGCTGCTGTCCAAGGAACTAGATGTGGAAACTCGCCAATGGGTAAGAGCTGCAAACCTACCGTGACAAAGACAGAGGCCAGGAGCAGGCCCACAGAGTAGATCAGCCCCCTGCTATTCAGTCGAATCTGCAAGAAAGAGTGAAAAAGAATGAGGCTTCAGAGCAGGTGTGGCTTAGTGCAAGGTGCTCAAGCAACTGTGTAGTGCACATTCCAAACCTCTACTCCACAATGGAAAAGCAAGGCAGCCCGGGCAGCCACTCCCTGCTGCTTCTGGATGTGTGCTTTCCTAGCAACCCAGGCTGCGCTCTCGTCCTGCCCACTCTCAGGCCACTTTCATCCCTCGCTTCAACAGGCCTGCCCCAGCTGGACTGTCCCATGGCCAACATGCTGCACGCTGCTTTTAAGTTTTTTTAAACTGATATATGTGTATATATGTCTGTGGGATACAGTGCAAAATTATTTTTATTTTTATTTAAAGATTTATTTATTTTTATTACAAAGTCAGATGTACAGAGAAGAGGAAAGACAGAGAAGAAGATCTTCCATCCGATGATTTACTCCCCAAGTGACCGCAATGGCCGGTGCTGCACCAATCTGACACCAGGAGCCAGGAACTTCTTCCGGGTCTCCCACACAGGTGCAGGATCCCAAAGCATTGGGCCATTCTTGACTGCTTTTCCAGGAAACAAGCAGGGAGCTGGATGGGTAGTGGAGCTGCTGGGATTAGAACCGGTGCCCATATGGGCTTCTGGTGCATTCAAGGTGAGGACTTTAGCCACTAGGCCATGCCACTGGGCCCGCAAAATTATTTTTAAAGATTTAATTTTGATAGAAAATTCAGATATACAAAAAGGAGGAGAGACAGAGAGGAAGATCTGTCCATTGATTCACTCTCCAAGCAACTACAATGGGTGGAGCTGTGCCAATCTGAAGCTAGGAGCCAGAAGCCTCTTCTGGGTCTCTCATGCGGGTACAGGGTTTCAAGGCTTTGGGCCATCCTTGACTGCTTTTCCAGGTCACAAGCAGGGAGCTGGCTGAGAAGTGGAGCAGCTGGGACATGAAGCGGTGCCCCATATGGGATCCTAGTGCAAGGCGAGGACTTGAACCACTAGGCTACCATGTCAGGCCCTAAATTTCATCTTCTACTTATAGGATATCGATACTTTCAGCTTCTACAAATGAGAACATCCAGTAGTTGTCCTCTTATGCCTGCCTTGCTTTACTTGGTATGATCCCTCCAGTTCCATCCATATTGCTAGAAATGACAGGAATTCATTCTTGGTCTTTTTTTAATTTTAATATTTTACGATACAGTTCCTTAGGCTCAGGGATTTCCGCTTCCACTATCTCCTACCCTCCCCTCACTATTCCCCTATAACAACTGCATAGTCCTTCAACAATAGTCACAAGTCCATTATTATCCTATTTAAGTGTATCATGACATAATAGGTATAGACAATGATAGAAACTCCAGCATCCAATTGTCCAGATACATTGAACTTTTTTTTTTAAAGATTTGCTTTGAAAAGCAGATTTATATAGAAAGAAGGAGAGACAGAAGAGAGAGATATCTTCCAACTGCTGGTTCATTGCCCAAATGGCCACAATGGCTGCAGTTGGGTCAGTCCAAAGCAGGAGGAACCTGGGGCATTTTCCAGGTCTCCCACATGGGTGTGGGGTTCCAAGCACGTGGGCCACCTTCTGCTGCTTTCCCAGGCATCTCAGCAGGGCACGGAATTGAAAGCAGGAGCAGCCAAGGACCCAGCATGATGGCTCAGTGGCTAAAGACCTCACCTTTAACGCACCGGGATCCCACATGGCCGCTGGTTCTAATCCTGGCAGCTCCACTACCCATCCAGCTCCCTGCTTGTGGCCTGGGAAAGCAGTCAAGGATGGCCCAAAGCCTTGGGACCCTGCACCTGTGTGGGAGACCTGAAGGAGGTTCCTGGCTCCTGGCGTCGGATCAACGCAGCACCGGCCATTGAAGTCACTTGGGGAGTGAATCATTGGACGGAAGATCTTCCTCTCTGTCTCTCCTCCTCTCTGTACATCTGATTTTGCAATAAAAATAGAATAAATCTTAAAAAAAAAAAGAAACCAAGAGTCAAGCGTGAACCAAGGTTCAAGCAGTTTCTTTGACCAAGTGTTTTCCAAATGAATCCAGGCTGACCAAGCTTCTGGACTTGGTCTTCCAGCACACTCACACACCGTCTTGGAGAACAGGGCTGCTGCTACCCTCAATGGCTCCAAAGACACAAAGACAAAGGCAATGAACTCTTGTAGATTTTCTGAGTGTTTTCAAATTTCTCACCTTATTGTCCGCAGACCTCTCTAGTTAAGGTATTAAGAGCTCATGACATATGCCCAGTGGGGTCTTTTTGTTTTTTTACTGTTCCTTAGAGACCTGGGGAAATCCCCCTGTATTTTCAGAGGTTTAATTTTAGCAACCCCTGGAGACAGGTGCTTAATTCTCTCAAATAATCTATCTACCTGCTTCCCTATGCTCTAAACAATCATCTCTAGATTTCTTAGAATGCCAGCTACAATGTAAATATTGATTGTAAATGAGGATTGTTACCCTGTATTGCTTAGGGAAATACAAGCAGAAAACAAAATGTAACAGTACACTTGTGACTAATTTTTTTTTCTCTGAACATTCCCCATCCTCAGCTGGTAGGCCTTGTAGCTTCAGAGGGCCAGCTTTATCTGTTCCTGGCTGGCTGGCTGGCTGGCTCTTACCCCTCTGCTTGAACACTCCAGTCAGGAATTAGGGTTCCTCTACTTGTCTGCTGATCCAGCATGCACCCTTTTCCAGCCCCTGGAGACTATGGGATGCATGTTTCAGGGCAGAGGCTGGCAGAGCATGACCTACACGCCAAATCTCATCCATTGTCTGGTTTCAACTTAGTTTTTTTTTTTTTTTTTTTAAGATTTATTTTTACTGGAAAGACAGATTTGCAGAGAGGAGAAACAGAAATATCTTCATCCATTGGTTCACTCTCTAAATGGCTGCAATGGTCAGAGCTGAGCTGATCTGAAGCCAGGAGCCAGGAGCCAGGAGCCAGGAGCCTTTTCTGGGTTTCCCATGTGACTGTAGGGTCCCAAGGCTTTGGGCCATTCTTTGCTGCTGCCCCAGGCCTTTAAGTAGGAAGCTGGGTGAGAAATGGAGCAGCTGGGATGAACTGGCATCCAAGTGGGATGCTGGTATTTCTAGGCAGAAGATTAGCCAGTTGAGCCAATACGTGAACCCCTCACATTTTAACTTTATCAGACTTCAACACCTGGTGCTGGCATCCCTTTTGGGTACTGGCTCATATCCCTGATGTTCCACTTCGAACCCAGATCCCACTTCAAGGTTGGGGAAAGCAGTAGAAGATGACTCAAGTCCTTGGGACCCTGCTCCCCTATGGGAGACCCAGAGGAAGTTCCTGGCTCCTGGCTTTGGATCACCTTGGCTCCGGTTATTGCAACTGTTTGGGGAGTGAACCAGTTGATGAAAGAGCTTTTTCTCTCTCTCCTTCTTTATCTGTCTTTCAAACAAAAACAAGTTTTAAAACTAAGAAATGATTTATTTGCTTGAAAGGCAAAGTTACATGTTTATTACCAAATGTCTGTGATAGCCAGGGCTGGTCCAGGCCAAAGCCAGGACGGTGCAGGGGTCCAAGCAGTTGGGCCGTTTCCCCCTGCTTGCTCAGGTGTGGTAGCAGGGAGCTGGATTGGAAGTGGAGAAGTGAGGACTTGAACCGGCATCTGTAAGGGATGCTGGCGTTGCAGGAGGAGGCTTAACTTACTGTGCCATAATGCCAGCTCCACAAAGCCGTTCTAAATGTGGTTTACATGAAAGTCACTTTGTACAGGCCAGTGTGTACTACACAAAGAGAGGCTGGAAGCAGAGTCACCTAAGTGTCCTTTGCTGGTACTGTTCCAGAAGCCTTGCCCTTGGCAACACTGCCTATTTCCTTTCCCTACTTTGTTTTCTTATGAGCATGTTTAATTTTTTTAATGCAGTACATTATTACAAAAGTTTCCAAGCATCAAAGTTGAAAGAATGCCACTGTCTCGTTTTTCAATTAACTTCAAAATAAGCAGTAGACGCCACCAGAACACTTCCACCTCAACACCTCTGCCTGCATCTCATTAAGCAGGGTTCAGCTCTGGTTCATGGTTCTTCTATTTTTAGATGCAATTTTCATAGGGTAAAATTCACAGATCATAACTGTACTGTTTAGTGGGCTCTGAGAACTGCGAACACCTGGGCAGCTCAAACTGCCCCCCACAACCTGGAGCCCCACCTGTGAGGAGTGGTTCAAACACTGTTCTGGAGACTGAGACCCTGCCACCCTGGAGGTGCCACTTCCTTTTCACAGCTCATGAAATTCACACCGTTCTAGTTGTCCACCAATCAGATGTAACTTCCTGGCATACTACCTAAGAATCCCACATCTCCCCCCATCCCACCACCCCTTCCCCAATCCCCACCCACTTACCAATCACCCTCAGGCAATCAACTGTGCATCAATACCTTGGGGCCCACCTGCAGCCCTTCCCAACCCCCCTCCCCACGCCTTGTAGGCTCACCTGAGTTGCATAAAGGGGGTCCCCACGTGTGTCCCCGCCCTTTCTCTCTTCCTCTTTGCTCACCCACCAACCCCAATCCCATTCTTACCCTGCTGGAATAAAAAAAACCTCCCAAAGTACCTTGTCACATCTGGTGTTTTCGGCTTAAGGTAAAAAGGACTTGGCTGTGGGAATTAGCTGTGTGTAAGAACTTTAAGAACTGTTACTGCATTTAAAACCTAACACCACCTTTTAAAGATATTTAATTTATTTGAGAATCAGAGATACAGAGCAAGAGGGGGAGGCAGAGAGAAAATCTTCCATCCACTGATTCTGTCTCCAGATGGCCACAATATCTGGAACTAGTCCAGGCTGAAGCCAGGAGCCAGGCGCTTCATCCAAGTCTCCTCTATGGGGATAGGAGTCCAAACACTTGGGCCATTAGCAGGGAGTGGATCTGGAGAGAAGCAGCTGGGATACTATCTGGTTGCTGCTGTTGGAATTGGAGTCTTTGCCGGCTATGCCATAACCACACCCTGACACAGAGCACTTCAATCGCCCCTCAAATTCTCTCATGGTCTCTGTGCCTGACTCATCAGTCAGTCATGACTGTTTCCTTGGGTTGGTTCAACCTGTAGAACTTTCCATGAACAACCCCCTGCAATGCTGACATCCTATGAGTCCAGACTGCTCCACTTCCCATCCAGCACCCTGCTGATGCACCTGGGAAGGTGGTGGAAGTTGACCCAAGTGCTTGGGCCTCTGCACCCATGTGGGAGCACTGGGGAGACTTAAAATGTAAAGGTTATGTTTGCCATAAAATCCTCACCAGCACTTACATAGAAAGAGAAAAAAAACTTCTCACGCTGGCCAGCAACATTGCTCCTTTTCGTGTTTGACCTTCCGCTGCTTTCTCGCTTCACTGCTCCCACTGAAGCAGAGAGCTACTCATCTCCACTGTGTAGTAGGGTTGCTACGTCCACACACTGCCCTTATCCTCATCAGAGCAAAGCTAGTTTCCTGCCTCCTACCTACCTGTGGGCTGGCTCAGGGATATGTTTTAGCCATATGGAGGTTAGTGGATCTGAAACAAAAACAAGCTTGAAATGCGTTTGCATCAATGGGCAAGGAATCTTGTGCTCCTGTCCATGGTGAGGAGAATGTGTCTCAGGAAGCCACTAGTCCACAGTGGATGACGGATGCAGAGAATAGACCCATCTGAAGTTGGAGCCAAACTTAGATCAGCTAAGTGCTGGTTACTTGGCAGGTGCAGGAAAGGAAAATAAATGCAATTGGATGTATGCAACTGATCTTTTTGTGGTTGCTGTTTATTTTTGTTACAAAGCATTATGGCAGCAATAGCCAAGTGACACAATTACCTCCAGGCCAAGACACATTATTTTCTCTCTTGTGCGAAGGCCTCCCAGCTTGTCTTACTATCATTGGCCTCATCTAGTTCCAACTTTTTCTCATGTAGTGGCCATAATCTTTTTATTAATATTGCTATTATTTCTAAAGAGTCACAGAGAAAGAGAAGAGACAGAGCTCTTCCATCCACTGTTCACTACCTCAAATTGCTGCAATGGCCGTGGCTGACCCAGGCTGAGGCAAGGAGCCAGAACCAAGAGCTTCACTCAGGCCTGCTATAATGGGTGCAGGGGTCTAAGGAATTGAGCCATCGTCTGCTCCTTTCCCAGGAGCAAAAGGAAGCTAGATCAGAAGTGGAGCAGCCAAGGCTCTAACCTGCACCTGTAGGAGAGGCAGGCTTTCCAGGCACAAGTTAGGCTGTTGGAGTCACAACCCCAGCCCCTAGCATCTGCTTTTCATGAGGCACGAGTGATGACATCTCTCCCTAAGCCTTCATGCTTTTATTTCTGCCACCTGCTGGACTACTCCTCACCCTTCACAGCCCACCCTTCAGCCACAGGGACCCCTAGCCTATTATGCTTCCCACATCTGGGTATTGTAAAACCTGTACTGTCATCTCATTGCTCATCCTTCTCCACCTGTTTTCTCCAATCATCTCGGACTCTCGCTGCTTCATAGCACCCCGAGTCCTCCATCCCCGCCTCCTCCTGCCGCACACAGGCCATGGAGAGCTTGCACTGCACTTGGCTTTTCTTATGCAACTCTCTCCTTCCATAGACTGCATTCCAGGAGCCTAGGACTGTAGCAGCTCCACTAGTAGCTGGCTCTGAACACAGTAACTGTTCCTCTAAGCCTTCATTAAAGAAACGATAGGGGTGGGTGTTTGGCCTAGTGGTTAAGATGCTGGTTGAGATACTCAATTTTGGGATGGGCACAGATGTGCCCTGGGTTAAGCTACCACTCAGGACATCTGCATCTCACATCAGAGTCCCTAGGCTCCTTGGCTTCTGATTCGGCTTCCTGCTAAGGCACTGGAGAGCCAGAAGATGATTCAACCACATGCAGACATGCCACCCACATGGGAGACTCAGATGGAGTTCCAGGATCTTGGCTTTTGCTTGGTTCTATTGTGGCCATTTGGGGAGTGAACCAGTGGCTGCAAGTCCTACCTGCCCCCATTCCCATCACTCTTTCACATAAATGCATAAAATCTCTTAAAAAAAGACTCCCATGCCTGAGCAGAGTGCTTGGGTTGGGCTACTGGCTTTCTCCTGAGCCTAGCTTCCTGCTAACGCACACCCTGGGAAGCAGCAGGTGATGGTTCAAGCAGCTGGGCCCCTGTCACCCACATGGAGACCTGGGTTGAGTTTCCTGATTCTGCTTTCAGCCTGGCCTGCTCACCATTGTGGTCACATAGGGAGTGAATAGGAGCTGTCAGTCTTGTCTTTCCCACAACCTCCAGCATCACCTCCCTGCTTCCTAGATAAATACATACAGATCAGACAGAAGCGAATGAGCTACGCAGAAGGCTCCTTTCCAGCCACCTATTGTGTTTGGCTGTATAGGTTCTGAGTTGGGTGTTCCTGTGCAGACCTGCCTGGTCCCACTGCTGCTTCTCACACCTGGCCGTTCACACCCTCATGCCTGGTTCCATGCCTGCCTGGCAGCCTTTTAAGTTCCACTAAAGACAACAGAATAGACGTTCATCTCCCTAATGGGATGAGAAGCGATCATTTTCCAAATTTTGACTTTTGGAAATATTTCTTATTTTGGGCAATTAGGTAGGTGTCTGGCTGGCTTCTGGGCAAGCTAACAAAGTGCTAAGAAATGTCAAAATCTGTAAAACCACATCCACTCCTCACTGGTAGACGTTTGACCCTAACATCGGGCCTGGAACAGCTGTGGGGATGGCAATCACCCGCCACCGATGACTTGGATATCCCATTCTAGACGAGATGGAAAGACTGCTCATAGCTGTTGGCAGGTCTCCCCAGAGGCTGGGTGAAGCCATCAAACCCACACAGGCTGCACAGCTCTTAAGTTAGGGACACAGGACAGGGGGCTGCCACCATGCCAAACAGAGGGAGGGTCCTGCAGGTCTGTTCAGAAATAAAGCCACCATCCTGGAAAGACTGGGAGTGGAGGGATGGGGGCGGGGAGTGAGGGGATGAGGGTGGGACGAGGGCAAGCAGAAGGCTGGCAGGTGCTCAGCCCTAAGCTTCCTTTGCCATATGCCAGGGGCCATCTTTCCCCAATGTTTCCTGCCTCCCAGTAGGAGCCTCATGGTGCAGTCCTCCGAGGTGGCCACTAGGTCACAGGAAGGCAGCAGATGGAAGCCAGGGAGGGACTGAGATGGAACATGGGGACACACTTCACACGAGGGACCAAGGTGGCAGCTGCAACTCTCAGGCAGAACCCACTGCAGAAACAGTGCTTCACCCCTGGAGCAGGATGGCCAGGATGGAAGCCCGCTTCCTGAATCAGAGCACCAGCTCTTGTCCCCCTTCCCAGCTCCACCTCCTTCCAAAAATTTGGAAGAAGTCATTCCTGAGTCTTAATAAGCAGACCCTACCTTAGCAAAGATTACAGGAGTTGTCCAGGTTAAGCCCCCACCTGCAATGGTGGCATCCTCTATGGGAACTCTGACTGGAGTCCTGGCTGCTCTGCTTCCGATCCATCTCCATCACTATGCCTGAGAAAGTAGTCCAAGATGGCCCAAGTACTTTTGCTGCTATCCATGTGGAAGATTGGATGGGATTTCAGGATTCTGGTTTTGGTCTGGCACCGTGCTGGCTGTTACAGCCATTTGAGGAGTAAACCAGTGGATGGAAGAGTCTCCCTCATTCTGCCTTTTAGATAAATAAATCTTTTTTTTTTTTAAAGATTTATTCATTTTATTACAGCCAGATATACACAGAGGAGGAGAGACAGAGAGGAAGATCTTCCCTCCGATGATTCACTCCCCAAGTGAGCCGCAACGGGCCGATGCGCGCCGATCCGAAGCCGGGAACCAGGAACGTCTTCCGGCTCTCCCACGTGGATGCAGGGTCCCAAAGCTTTGGGCCGTCCTCAACTGCTTTCCCAGGCCACAAGCAGGGAGCTGGATGGGAAGTGGAGCTGCCGGGATTAGAACCGGCGCCCATATGGGATCCCGGGGCATTCAAGGCGAGGACTTTTAGCCGCTAGGCCACGCCACCAGGCCCTAGATAAGTAAATCTTTAAAACCAGGGATGAATGGAGTCTGAAATTCTACTAGGACTGTGTCACTCTTTAATTTTAAATTTATTTTTATTTTAAGACATATTTTACACAGAGAGGAGAGACAGAGGAAGAAGTATTTCATCTGCTGGTTTGTTTCCCAAATGACTATAATATCCCGCTAGATCAGGCTGAAGCCAGGAGCTAAAAACTCCACCATGGTCTCCTATTGGGGTGGGAGGGGCCTAAGCACTTGGGTCATCTGCTGCTGCTTTCTCAGGCATGTTGGCAAGGAGCTGGATTTAAAGTGGAGCAGCTGGTACTTGAACTGGCACCCATATGGGATGCCTGCACCACAGGCACAGGCTTAGCCTACTACACCACAGTGCCACTCTCAATACTTTTTACATTTAACGTTATTTATCAAAGAGGTATAAAGTCTATACAATGAAAGTTTTCCAGGAAACCAGAGTTGGTTTCTTTCTTTATTTGAAGGAGAGAAAGAGAGGTCTTCTATATACTGGTTCACTGGGTGAGGCTGGGCCATATGAAAGCCAGGAGCCAGGAACTCCAACTGGGTCCATCCCCTCAGTGGCAGATGTCCAAGCACTTAGAAACATTTCCATTACTTCTCTAGGTACATTAACAAGCTGCTGGATTGGAAATGGAGCAGCCTGGACTTGAACCAGATCTCGACATGGGATGTTGGGGTCACAGGTGGCAGCTTAGTTCACCATACTTCAATACCAGCCTCTAGACTTTCAATGACTCAGGATCACCACCATGAGCACAAATCCTCTCATTGAGCTGAATCAGAGCAAGGTTCTCAGGAACTACTGATGTGCAATGGGGTTGCTTGCCTCTACAAATGAGGAAATAAGATGTGTTTGTTCTCTTCTTACACAAATCAAACATCCTGTTGCAGATGACACTCAGAGTGATGTGGATGGCAGATACCAAGCTGACAAAGCTTTACATTCTGATTCCAGTAGCAGAGAGGTGATGGGAAAGAATGATGCACAAAACGGGATAGCAAATGGGCCAGGAGATCAAGGATAAGAGGTTGTGTGTGGTGTGAGGCTGCGTTTGGGTGGTCACATGGGCAGGTCCAGGGTGTGCTGTTCATGGGGATCCTTCCCACAAGCAGAGACAAGAATCTAGCTGAGCAAAACGCATGAGCAACAGCCCTTTAAAGCGCAACCACTAGGCTCTAAGGTTGATTTGCGAGCCTGTTGCTCCTGATGAATCTCACCTGCCCTGGTTTGCTCCCCAGTTTGTCCATTTACAGTCTAGTCTTCACTCAGTATGAAGTTTTCCAAGCAGGGAAGGTTCCTACTACTTATAAAATAGAAGATTCTAGAATATACAGATTTAACCAACATATAATCATGGCTTCCTCATGGTTCTTACCTTGACAATATCATTGGAAAATATGCTAATTGGAATTTTTACTTGAATTTTTATTTATTAAAACTTAAAAAAATTTATTTGAGAGGGAGGAGATGGAAGGAGAGAGAGAGAGAGAGAGAGAGCAAAAATGAGTGAGACAGAGCTATATACAATTCTTGTGGCTCACTTCCCAAATGTCTGAAACAGATGAGGCTGGTCCAGGCTGAAGTCAGGAGCCAGGAACTCAATCTGGGTTTCTTACAAGTATAGGAGCCATCACCTGCTGCTTTGAGGGCTGGCCAAATACTCTTTCGGGTTTTTAAATTCCAACAATGCTTCTGAAACAATTAGCTATACATACACCAAAGAATACATTTGGATCCCTACCTCACACCATGAAATCTTGCTATCCTTGGGCCCATGAACTGCTTACTGATTCTCGAATTTCTGTGTGCAAAACAAAGATCTACACTGGTTGCACTCTGACACAAAATGCAGAGCCCTCTGGCACAAAGAGGTGATACTGCATATACTTTCTCTCTAGAGTGTTTTGCTCCCTTAGATGCCATGGCTGTAGACTACAATGCAGTGTGACCTGTTTTTTCCTCTGCATCCTCCTGTTTCAAGGATAAAGATCTTCAATTACAGGACGGGACATGGTTTTTGTATAATTTCAGCGGAATAACCAGAGTGACCCAATTACATCATCTTCAGTTGGAAACATAAATTTGGGTGGAACATGTATTAGTGCCTCAAGTTGTGTCTTCATGATGTCACCCTGACCCTAGACGTTGGGACCTGAGAAGATGATATTTTCATGGTTGTGGGAATTATAGACAGCAGAATAACATTTAATTTTCTGTTCTCTGAAGAGTGTTGGGACAATGTCAGAAGGAGAGAAAATAACAGTGGATTACCAGGCAGATGATTTATGACTGACAGCATGCCTATCTGGGTTGGAATTTCAGGCCCAATATCCATGTTCAGTCAGCAAAATGTCAAAGTAGGAAAGAGGCACTGGTTTACTTCTGGAAAGAGTTCTAAGCTCTATATTTAGATGTGTTTGGCTTCACCTTCTGTGATGGTAAGCTCAGTAAAGACGAACACAATGGCTCTAAGGGCAGCGGAGGGATTCTATGCCTTCCTTCTGTGAGTGCACAGCTCCCAGGAGAGCCCACCAGGGCAAGAATGTGCTATTCAGGGATGCATTGGTTTAGGCTATGCAGAATAATTTCTTCCTTTTTTTAAAAATTTGATTTTGAAGTAAAAAAAGGATTTATTTATTCAAAAGGCAGAGTGACAGAGAAAAAGGGAGAGATGGGAGACAGAGAAAGACAGAGAGACAAAGAGAGGGAGTGAGGGAGGGAGGGAGGAAGGAAGGGAGGGAGGATCTTTCCACTGCTGGTTCACTTCCCAAATGGCCACACTGCTCAGGCCTGGGTCAGGCTGAAGGCAGAAGCTCCATTCTGCTCTTCTCTATTTCCTTTCAGAACAGGAAAATCTGGAGTAGACTTTGAGTAAGAAATGAAGGTTTGTTGTGCTACTCAACAAAGCTGAGTTGTCATCATCTATTAGACATAGCAGATCCTGTTCCTCCATCTGCTCACCTCCTGGGGAGCCTGGAACCATGGGTGACTTGGGCTCATCCCTGAGAACTGCGGCTCTCAGGGTGCTACGCAATGATCCTGTTGCTTTGTGTTCCAGAAGCAATGGGGTGTGCTGCCTCAGCTCACTGGGATTCCTGCACCAAGCTTGTGTATCTGCGCTGGCACATGGAGATGGAGCTACTGTTGATGTTCTTGGGGTCGGAATGTGTCTTCCACAAAAAACCTAGGCTCTAGTGGGCTTCCCTGGACAGAAGCATCTCACACATAACCCCACAGAGCACTGCTAAAGGGAGTGTAACCTGTGTGCCCTGGTAGGGAAGGAACTGGGAGCCTGCCCTGCCCCTGCATGGCCTTCTGATGAGTTCCGTTTTCTGGCTTCCTCTACTCCATACTCCTTCTTATAAACCTTAGCTGTGAATGTAACCTTCTTTTGTGTCCTTGGAAGATCCTTGTAAATCGACAAAATTGAGGGTGGCCCTGGAACCCCCAAACTACCTGAGATTTTTTTCACTTGTAATTCAGAGAACACATTATCCAAAAATAAGCACAGTTTTGCTCAGCCCTTCTGAATCTCAGGACCTCCTGTCAACCTTCTAACCTATACATCAATTCTTTTGAATTTGTTAGATGTGATCCAGCTTATAAAAAACATGCCTACCAATCAATGTATCACGTTGGCCTGCGGAATGGAGAAAGCTTGATTGAAATCCTGTGACCAGGACACGTCCCCTTGGCAGTGGCCAAGCAGGTTGACAACTGCCAGACAGTGAGCTGAGGAAATACAGCCACACTAGAGCAGGTGCTGGAAAATGACCCATTGGACAAATCGAGCCCACCGGCTGTTTCTGTATGGCCAGGAGTTTCTGTATATGTGAATGGCTGAAACAAGTACTCTAAGAAAGCATAAGATATCCTGATGCGAGCATTATATAAAATTAAATATTCAGTTTCTATGAACACAGTTGTGCAGAAATGGCTGCTTTCTTGTTATGTGGGTGGAATTGTGTGGACATACTTCGGTTTAGGAAGCCTGACATAATTGTCATCTGCCCCATGACAGGAAATGTGTGCTGATCATCATACAGGCTAGAATATGCCCATGGAGAAGGTGTTTCTCCTTCAATGTTGCTACTTCCAAACTGTGTTTGTCCTGAGACAGAACGTCTCATGGCCAAGGCCACTCAATGCAGGCAGTGGATTTATACAGAAAGGTATGGAGAAAACCACTTACGTAAGAGCCGTAATCCACAGCCAGGGTCTGCAGAGCCCAGGGAAGTCCCAGGCCAATCAGGATGTCAAACACATTGCTTCCAATGGAGTTGGACACGGCCATGTCCCCCATCCCTGCGGGGACAAGAATTTGCTTCAGTGAGTGAGATGATCTTAGGGCAGCAGGTGCACACTGGGTTTGGAGGGGTGTCCCCCCAGTCTCTGATCTAACAGCCAGACAGCAGTTTTGCTACTTCATAGACTTCCTTCTCTCCCCATGCATCACCTTTCCAACAGTGACATTGTGAATCACAGAAATAACATCTATCAATTTATTGTCCTTGACCTCAAATCTGATCACCAAATTACATGTAGGAAACCCAACTATGGTTGCAGAACCTTTCTAGGCTTTGAGATATTCGCAGAGAGAAAACCAAATAATCTACAGAGGTGCCCAGCCCACCAACCCACATATTCTCACTTATCTCCCAACTGCCCCCTTCCGTATTCACTCTTCTCTGAATCACCGAATGATAGTATAAAAAAGTCATGAGCGTAAACTCACAAGGATGCCCAGTGGACACTGAGCTAGCTTGGACAGCCACACAGTGCACAGGTCAGGTCTATCAGTAAGGACAGGCACAGCTTTCACAGGGCTCTGTCTGGGCACCTGACCCATGACTTTGGTTTGAAAGAGCGGAGGGTTTGTCCCATGCTGAAAACTGAACTCTGGTGACCGCCACTTTGGAGGAGAGGGGTGCTACATCAAGGAAAACCTTAGGTATGGGCCTACTCTTTTTAAGCCTCATTTCCCCTAAACATAAAATGGGAGGATATCATAGTTGGAGTAAGACAATTAATGCACCTACAACGTTAGAGTGGGCAAGTTGAGTACCACTGAACCTATCCCTATTGCTAAACATGCAAGGTTGGGAATATGACTTCTAGGAAGGCCTGTGTAGGGTGCTTTCCAGAAAATGTCTCAGCCTTCCTCTGGGGTGGGGCATCTGGTTCTCTTTCCTGGTTTTCTAAGTCTAGAAAGCCTTCAGCCCCACATGGCACTGAGGTCACCCCACTAGTCCTTCCATGTTGGGGTACAGCATTCTAGCCACTGCCATGTGAATGCCTGAGGAAGGGAGGTCTTTGTTGTTCTCCCAGCCCAACACACACCTTGTCTGGCCACAATGAGGCTAGCCATACAGTCGGGCACGCTGGTTCCGGCAGCCAGGAAGGTGATTCCCATGATGACATCAGGTATCCCCAGGGTATAGCCGATGATGGTGACCTGGGAGAGGCGGAAGAGGTGGTGGGCCCAGGGTTGCCGTGAGCCCCATCTGCACAGGTCCCCTATGCTTTACACTCACACGGGGGCTGCAGTCAGGGTCACCTCTCTGGTGGGCAGTGGTGTACCTTGTCCTGTAGCTCTCAGGACTGCACACGACCTACACTGTATATCAGAAGCAGACACTGAGAGAGTGAAATCCAGGGCTGGGTGAGACTGAAGCCAGGAGCCAGGAGTTTCTTCTAGGTCTCCCATGTGGGTTCCAGGAGCCAAAGACTTGGGCTATCTTCTGCTGTTTTCCTGGGTGCATTAGCAGGGAGCAGGATCAGAAGTGGAACAGCTAGGACCTAAACTGGTGCCCACATGGGATGCTGATATTGTAGGTGGGGGTTTAATTTGCAATACCACGATGCCAGCCCCTCACTCATAGCTTTCAAGCAAGTCAGAGAGGAAATGCAATTTCTGGGAACAGATAACACTAAGAGAACCCGTGTGACCCCCTGACAACCCTGGAGAACCCAGTATTATGAGCCTCCTGCGCAGTGCCTGCAAGGGGGAACTTCTACATGAACAGTGCTTAACAGGTCGTTCACCAGAAATGGGAAGGGGCTGGGTATCATCCCAACCAGTCCAGTTCCTCTCCTCACTTCCTTCATCATCCTCTCTGTAACAGCTTCTGTTGGGCTGGTCCTGAGCAGGGCTCAGTGATGTTTACCAGTCTCAACTTCACTCCCCCTACGGGACATGCGTTATGCAAACTGCAATCATTTTTCAGCTGAGCACACTGAGGTCCAGGCAAGCATCTGTCCAAGACATTTGCCGCTGTGAATGTCCAGGGGTTGGCTACGATCAAGAAAAGCGGCCCCTTTGCACCTCTTTTGGCAACAAGGGGTTTTGCCCATGGCTGGAAACAGGTGATGTATGAGCCTTCATTTCCACTATGCAAATGAAGTCACACTGTCGATTAATTTGTGGGGAAAGCCCAGATGAACTTGAGACAGGCCACGAGGGAGCGGACAGAAAATGAGAGGTGAGAGGAACCCGCCTGTGACCCTAAGGAGACAATTATTTGCCCAGGCCGGCACTGTGAGGTCATCTTGGGATGCCACTCAATCCCCTCACTTCCTATAAGGTGGCATGGAAGGCAAACCACATGTTGGAAGGGGCATGTTTTTCTCCCAGCTGCTTTTGGGCTAGTCAGTGAGACAGAGACCCCTTTATGCCACACCCTGATCTCACTCCCAAGGCCACAACTGCTACATTCTGGTCTAAAAGTGTGGAGAGGGGAAGGTGAGTTCAGCCTCTTGGGATGCCTGGTCTGTTCTGTTTGGGGCCAGATAAGGTGCTCCAGTTCTGTTCAGTGCAGACGTGAGCCTGGCATGGCTGTTGGGGAGCTGTCTGACTTCAGGTCTGCAGGCTTGGAATAAAGAGGTGACGTTTCTGGGAGGCCGCTGTGGAATGGAGCTGCAAACAGCGCCCTGGCCCTTGGTTTGGTCCTCATAGGAATCTGGTTTGGCTCAGCAGGACTTGGTCTGTGACATTCTTGGTGCTGATGGGATGTGTGTGGTTGAGTCTGGAGCAAGGGGGAACCAAATATGCAGGCTGTTGCTTCTCCTTCCTCCTGACCACTTCCCAGGACTCAGGGAACCTCCATCTGAGGAGGCAGAGAACAGCTTGGGGACATCCAGATTTGCGGGTCAGTTTGCTGGGTAGTGGGCCACTGAGCACCTGCAGAGCAGAGCTGTTCTCCAAAGCTGTGTCAATGACTGCACTCAGGGGTTAAGTTACAGCCTGCTGCCCTGGCATCCCAACAGGTTCATGGGTTCAAGTCCTAGTTGCTCCACTTCCCATCTAGCTCCTTGCTAATGCACCTGGGAAAGCAGCAGAGGCTAGTCCAAGTCCTTGGGTCCCTGCATCCACATGGTGAGACCCAGAGGACACTCCTGGCTCCTGGCTTCAGCCTGGCCTAGAACCAGGCAGCTGCAGCCATCTGGGGGAATAAACCAGCAGATACAAGATTGCTCTCTCTCTCTGCCTCCTGCTCTGTCTCTCTGTAACTCCACCTTTCAAATAGATAAAAATAAATCTTTACCTGTTTTTAAAGGACATTACTCAGTTACTGTGCCAGGTAAAAACCTCAGTATACAGGATGATGCCAAGATTTTGGCTGTTAAAAAAAATCTGTGAGGCTAAAGCAAAGGGGTAATTATGAGTTAATGATGTTAGGTTTGCAACTCTGCTACTACTTCCAAAAATACTTCCAGAACCTTTTTAGTTTTGGCTCTTGATTATAATCCTCCAGAGTTTATATTGCATTTCTGTCCAACACTCAAGCAAGGTTAATTTGAATTTGCATAAGTTTGTTATGATTTTCAGCTTTGGCCTCACTCCATTTTTCTTTTAAAAGATATATTTATTTTTTTTTTCAGTGAAAGGCAAGGTTACCAAGAGAGCAAGGAGGAGACACACGGAGATCCTCCACCTTCTAGCATACTCCCTAGATGACTAAAAGCCCGGGTTGAAGCCAGAGGCTTCATCTGAGTTACCCATGTGGCTGCAGGGACCCAAGCACTTGGACACCTTCTGTGCCCTTCACAGCACAGCAGCAGGGAGCTGGACCAGAAGTAGAGCAGCCAGGACTTGAAGCAGCACTCATGTGGGATGTTAACACTTCAGGCAGTGGCTTGATCCATGGAGGCCCCATACCACCCCTCCCCAGCACTCCAGTTCTAATGAATGAGATCCGCTTGCCAGGTAAGAAGTGCAGCCCTAAACAGCCAGTATTTTAGGATGGCTGATTCTCCTAAGATGTTTTTGGGGCGTGGGTCCTTTGTGCCACAGCTCCACAACCAAGGTGAGTCGTCACTTTAGTTCCAGGAGAGAGTCTCCAGCTGGCATCTTGCCTGATGACATCATTTTCTGGTTGAAAGAGTTAGGACTCAGATGGGGAGGGCCAGATCTACCATCACGCCCCCATTCTTCACGCCTCCCCCACCAAGTCCTTTGACTTGTGGCTCTGTCTTCCCCCTAGACCTGGGGGAGCTCTTTCTCCAACTCCATTTAGGCAGTGAACCAGAGGATGTAAGCTTTCTCTCTTCCTCTCTGTTAACTCTTTCAAATAAGTATGACAAATTTTTGAAAAAAAAAAAAAAAAAAGGGTAAGCAAGCTGCAGCTTGAAGCAGAGCTACAGAGCCAGTCTCAGGGGAGATGCTAAGATAAACAAGGTCACAGTCAGCCTGAGTTCGTGTGAGGGCGTGAACCACAGCCTGGGTTCCCAAGCACTACGTTTGCGGCTCGTGGTAGCGATGGCCGACTGGAGGCAGTGCACTTCTCTCTCTGTGCCGAGGGGTTCCACCCAGCATGCCACTCACCATCCACACCATCATGTAGGAGAAGGCTGCGATCCACAGTGTGGACGAGGCAAAGGTCACCATGAACCACTTCTCCCAGCGCGGCTTATTACAGTTGGGGACCGTGAAGTACAGGATGAAGCTCAAGGGCCAGGTGAACGCCCATTTCACCGTTTCCAGTTTGCCAGCTGGGAAAGAAGAAGAAAAACCACACGCTACTGGTGAGCTTCATTTCTGGGCTTCTGACCCAGGGTGTCCCCATGGGGCTTCTTCAAAGTGCAGGAAAGCATTACCTCAAGCTACTGCTGCCCCTACTGGCCCAGCCCCTCTTGGGTGCTAAAGGCAGAGGGTCTGTCCATAGCAGTGGGCAGAGAGCACTGGGGCCCACGCCCTGCTTTTTGGTTTAGGAAGTGTCAGTAGTTTATATTCCCTATACCACAGTTTCCCACATCTATAAAATATGGAGGTGGTGGTCCCAGGCTCACAACGCTGCTGGAATGTCAAATGAGATATTAACATGGGGGATGGGACAAGGCTGGCCCTCAAGTTGCTCCAGTTTTGAGTCCTTCTCATCCCTACCTTGACCCCTACTTTCACTGTCTGCATACCCTCCCCAAGAGCTGGCTTGCCCATCTGTGACCTGGCTGAAGACCTGCCTTCCTGTAGGCACTCCCTCACCAGTATCTGCCCCATTCCCCTCTGTTGGCCAACAGTCCACAGAAGAGTCTCAGGAAGCACATTGCTCTAGAACATTCCCCTGGCCTCAGAGTAAAGCTCCAGCTCCCCACCGTGACTGTGTCTCACCTGGCCTCTACCACTCTGCCTGCTTGTACTTCCCCTCTCTCAGCCCCGCCTTGGCCCCACTGCTGCCTCAGGATCCTGGCAAGGGCGGGTCCCTCTGCCTGGATGCCCTCAAGGGTGAGTGAGTTTTGTCATGAGGCTCTGAGTTTTTCCCTCCCAGAGCTGATTTTGCAAGATACCCTCTCTGCTGCCTCCATCACTCCCTACTGTTATAATGACACAGATGCCGTCCTGATGTTGCTTTTCCTCGGAAATGGAACTGGAGAAGCAGATATCACTGTGTACAGTCACACACAGAGCTGCCAGAGGGGTCTGTAAATGACACTAAGGTGCAGGAGCTGTTGGACACAGACAGTCCATGCATGCAGGAGCCTGTTTCTACTCCCCAGTCAGCATAGCTCCCTTTCCTCTGGGAGTCAAGCTGCAACCCTGGCCACAGTTCCATCAGCCCTGGAGGTTCAGGCTGATTCACTCTCTTAGCAATCATTTATGGGATGATCTCCAAGCCATTTTGTACTGGCCGTGGCTCCACCTGCCAGGGACCCTACGATGAATTAAAGAAAGAAGACTTCCCTCCTTAGAGCTGTATGGCTTCAAGAGAGCTTGTCAGGAACTGGGAGATGGAGCGAGGGAAGTGCGCAATGAAAATCCTTTCAAGAAGCAAGAGGACTTGCTCTAAACTTTAGTCCTTGCCAAGCTTTGTAGAAAACTTGATGCTTTCTGGAAACCTGACTCAACTGGAGAAAGGAAAAATAATTGTACAGTATGTATTCTGCCAATGGTGAGGTTGTCTTCACTCAGGTATAAGGGTGTGGATGTACACTTACAGGTATGTATGTGTGCACTATAATGTGCACAGGTGTACACATAATACAGGTACCTAACCTACACATAAAGTATATGCCATCAGAAGTGTGGGTGAAGCAGCCACCAGTGATGCTAGCATCCTGTATGGGTGGTTGGAATCCCAGCTGTTCTAGTTTTGATACAGCTCTCTGCTAATGTGCCTGGGAAAGCAACAGAACATGATCTAAATGCTTGGGCCCCTGCACCCGTGTGGGAGACCTGGAAGAAGCTCCTGGTTCCAGGATTCGGACAGGTCCAAGCCTGGCTCTCAGCCACTGGGAGAGTGAACCAGCACATGCAAGATGTTTCTCTGTCTCTTCTTTCTCTGTAACTCTGCCTTCCTAATGCATAAGATAAAAACATTTTTAAAATGCATGCTCAGTATAGTAACCATGCAACATACATATACATACTATATTTATACATATGTTATAAACTGCATACCATTCATCTGAAGACAGTTCAATGGTTTCATGAAAAAATGAAAAATTAGATTTGTCTTGGTGCAACAAGCTTTGAAATCTATGTGTAGTATTTTTTAAAGATTTATTTATCTTTTTATTGGAGAGTCTGATTTACAGAGAGGAGAGACAGAGTGACCGCAATGGCTGGAGCTGAGCCGACCCAAAGCCAGGAGCTAGGAGTTTCTTCCAGGTCTTCCATGCAGGTGCAGAGTCCCAATGCCTTGGCAGTCCTCGACTGCTTTCCCAGGCCACAAGCAGGGAGGTGGATGGGAAGTGGAGCAGCTGGGATACAAAGTGGTGTCCAATTGGGATCCTGGTGCATGGAAGGTGAGGATTTAGTGACTAGGCTACTGAGCCAGGCCCTTTGTGGAGATTTTAATAAAATGCATTTTGCGTGAACTTTTCAGACAACCTCTCATTGCACATGAATCTATTCACAAGTATGTGTGTATGTGCACATACATGCGATACAGGTTCACACATGTCCTCCATACACCTGTATTTTTATCTACTCCCAAAGCACTATTTGTTACTTATGCTCACACTGTGTAGTCAAGTGTTAGGAGAAACAATGGGGAATGGGAGCCTTTGCAAAAAGGTCCTACCGGACCCTCAGAACCAGAGGAATCCATTGCAGGAACCATCCCCTCGCCTGACCGTTGGCCCACTGATGCCCTCTGCTGGTCAGAGGCAAGCCCTAGCCTCCTTACAGCTGAGCAAGTCCTGACTACGCCATCACCCGTCCTTGTCTTAGCACTGGGTTCTTGGCAGCTGGTGCAGCAGAGAAGAGGGCATAGGTGATCAAGCCCACACCTTGTTTCAGAGGGAGAGCTGGCTCTGCCGGCTCCTCTGCGTCTCCAAGGAGTCATGCGGGCCGTTGTGCAACCCCAGGATTCTAAGTCTCTCTGCTGTACAATGCAGGCTGGGATGGACACCTGCCCTGGTGGCTGCTAACACCTATGGAAGCCGTGGATGGCAGCAAGGCTTGATCCTTGTTGGCTGCAATGACTCACAGCGATGCTGAGGGATGTGGAGCAGGGGTCTTAAGCCCCTGGAGCCTCCAGGCAGGAGGGCTGAACTGTTCTCCCAGTGAAGAAGCATGGAACAGGTGATCGCAGAGACCCTGTGTGTTCTAAGGTAGGCATGGGAGCCAGTCATCTGTCACATGTCACCTAGGCCTCAGGGGTGTATGAAGGGTGAGAGTCCTGGACCTCCCGGGTGCCCATGCTGCCCCCTCCCTGGGCTTCATACTCTCAGCCTGGCTCAACTGTTTCTTGAGTTAGTGAATGAGTTTTTGAGCAAAAGCAGAATTTCTGTCACTTGGCTATGGTGAGCCAGTGGTAGGCTCTGTAAACCAGGGTGGGATCGACAGGATTCTAGACAGGGATGACCCTCACTCTCCATTTTGCACACCTGAGAGCAGGTGGAGCTGTGATCCTGTGACCCCTGCTCAGTGGACCTTCAGGTGTGGAGGCTACACGGGGGACTGGTCTAGCTGTGTGAGCCCTCTGAGCAGAAGGGGTGGTCGCCAGGGAGATGAGAAGAAATGGGGAGGAGGGAGAACTTGAGGAGGAGCCTGGAGCTTTCTGGAAGGGTCTGTGGGAGCAGTCAGCTGCCTTGGCTGGCAGTGAGCAAGGCTGTTCTTCTGCAGCCTGACAGTGCCTGGGCATGGTTCTCTCTGCGGCTTTCTGGAAAGGTCTGTGGGAGCAGTCAGCTGCCCTGGTACCCAATGGTACCTGGCCATGGTTTTCCCTGGGGCCTCCAGAAGGGAGTACAATTCCTTCCACACCACCATCAAGGCTCTGGGAAGTTCTAGGAACCCAAATGAACTTGTGGCCAAGACAGCCGGATGCCAACCGGGGGTGTATCCTAAAGCTGATGGATTTGTGGGGGCTTGTGAGACACCCATGGAAAACGAAGAGAGGGTGGGATTATAAGACAGGATTGGTGTATTTTGTCATTTACTCTTTAAGATGCTTTTGTGGGGCTGGTGTCATGCTATACCATGCATGACACCAGCCTCTGCCTGCAATGTTGGCATTCCATATGGGCACTGGTTCAGGTCCTGGCTGCTCTACTTCCTATTCAGCTCCTTACTAATGTGGGATGATGCCAGGTTTTATTGTGCTGCTCAGAAGGGCATGTCAGTCAAAACTTTTATGTTCATTATTTTCCATTTATCCCTTTTAAGCCACAATTGATCATCAAGGATGAAGTTGAACTATCTTAAACTTTTTTCTATCAAGGTAACCTATTGCTAAGCAACAACTCAAATTTGGCTGGGAAGTTAGGGAAGCTGGGTCATAGGAACCAGATGGAGGCTAGTACATTTTCTGGTATGTATTCGGCAAGGCTGGGGCTCCTGAGTGGGATGGGAGTTGCTGTGTTCACTTGCTGTGCCCTGGACACAGAGACAAGCATGACAAAACACAAGACTTTACATCTGAACATAACACAGGATTTGGCCACCCCACACCCACGTCCCACCACTAAGTGGGCCTTCAGCTGCCCAGCAGGCTTTCCTCTGACAGTCCTCAGGCAGGTACAGGTGTCAGTCAGGCCTCTCTCATTTGATAGTGCCTGCATTCCTCAAACAGCCAGAAACTTCTAGGTCTAGGATATAGGCAGACTTCTTTGGGTTTGCTCCACTTGTTCCCATAATGGGTGAGGTTCCTGGACCCTCTACGTGCAGCAGTGTAGGAAGGACACCATGTCACTGGCTGCACTCCTGAGAACTGTCACCAGCCTCCCGCCTTCCCCTTCAAGGGGCCCAGTGTAAGGACACTCAGACTAGCTGCTGGTCAGGTATGCACTTCCTATAGGATCTGCCCTGCAGTCAGCACAGGGTGGGAGAGGCAGACACCTGAACTGGGGGAGGGAAGCAACAGGAAATGAGAACAAGAGGAACTGGGTGGCTTCCTGTGCCCCCGAGGGTAGGCCATGGCTGGCTGGCACAGGCTGGGTGGAGGTGAGGGAAATGAGCACCTCTTTTCCTGAGCTCCAAGCTGCCTGGCTGCTCTGGGTCCACACGCCCTTCCTCCTGAGCACCCATGGATCTTGCAGGTCAGCACAGAGAAGGCCTCCACGAAATGCATTCGGCCAGAGAGCTCCAGTGACAACCAATGATCAGGTGGGACCTTCTAACACCAGTGTCCTGCTCACTGGGGCAGAGGAATCTGTGTCTCTGGGTTCACGGAGAGGCCTTTTTGGGGACTGACAGGTGGAAGAATCATCTGAATCGAGGCATCCACCCACTGGCCTCCACGTGGGCTCCCAGCCCCAGCCCAGCCCCGGATGTCTCACACGGGGGGTCGAAGGGCGTGTATGGGCCTTCCTCGTCCTCCTCATCCTCCTCATCCTCCTCGTCATTGTGTTCGCTGTCCTCATTCTCATTTTCCGTCTCGCTGCCCACTTCGGCCACCACTTCATCCCTCCGAGTTCCATTCCCGCTCCTCTCCGGGCCGCTGCTGGGTCCTGTCCCATTCTCCACTGTGTGCTTGATAGGGATTTTGATGGCCACCTCAGATTCCCCGTTGGCATAGGCTCTGCTGTTGATCAGCCTTTGTCTCTGCAATGAAAAATGCAAAAACCTCAGGCCTGGCACATGAGCTACTGGAAACATACCCAGGTGGCTCAGAGGGAGAAGCTTTCAGAAGAGTCTGGAATCAAGTCCTATGGGATTCCTCGGAGGATTAACTTTCTATGACTCACTGGAACTTCTAGACACCTGAAAGATGATTGCGGTGGTCAGGACATACATGTCTTAGACATCCTACGTATTGTGATGTTGTTTTTCCTCTCCACATTGGAGACTCCTGGGTACGCATGTGGGAAAGCCACTTGACTGTGTTGGGGCTGGTGAGTCAGTAAGGCTGCCACTCTGGCGGCGGGGAGGGGGTTAGATGGGAGACTCTGGATTGACTTCAAAGTCAAGGTCACCTGGGCAGCTACATTCGGGAAAGTTGCCCCATGAAGGGACTTCATTGAAATGGAAGGATAGAAGAGCAAGGCAGGTGGAAGGGCACAGGAGGGTTTTCTCCAGAAGCTGGGCTAGATGATGGCTTTAACGTGTGGAGGGAAGCTTGGGACTTGGACACAGCTGGCCCAGTAAGCAGACTTGTGGTGATGGCTGAGGGAGCCTATGGCTGAGTTATGCAGGTGCTGCTCTTTCCTAGCCAGGACATGCTCTCTCCTTCCCAGAGTTTCCACGCCTGTCCAGTATTCATGGACTCAACTTGTCCAGTACCTCGTTGATCAGCATGCGGCTGGCCATGGAGAGCCGGGTCTTAGGTGGGAAGTGGCTTGTGATCATGATTCGAAGGCCAGCCTCAGAGAAAGAAAGCTGGTGGGGGTAGGCCGACAGAAGCTCATCCACCATGATCACCGATGTTTTACGGTGGAAATTAGCTGTGGAAATGAGATGTAAGAAAGAAGTGTTGAGACCAGGGCAGGAAAAAGGCATTAATTCATTCTTTTCTTCCCTTTTCCTCATTCTTCTTCCATAGCCTTCCTTGGTTCCATCTTTCCATCCATCCTTCTTTTTCCCCTCCCCCCCTTTCTTCCTTCCATCTACCTGACAATCCATCTCTTCACTTCCCTGCTTCCTTCTATTCCTTCCATCTATCCCTCCATTTATCCCCCTTCTTCTTTTCCTAACTCCCTTCCATCCATCCATCCATCCATCCATCCATCCATGGAAGGCTGCTGTGGATAAAATCTGGAGCAGAATCCAAGCTGCATTCCCATGCGTCAGGCTGCTAGGTCATTGGAGAAGTCTTGAAACCAACAACCTAAGCATCACTTGCTGTCATGGTAAGAATGAATGATGACATAACAGAACAACTCCCTGGACATCATAGGAATCTTTTCATACTGCTTTGGTCAAGGGGAACAGGAAAGACCATGATGACCCTTTGAAACTCTGTAGGTCCATCCAATGTCCACAATGTTCATGCCGAGATCTCAAATGCTACAGAGCTGACTTTAGGGCCAAGTAGGGGGACATGGCAGGGACATGGGATACACATTCCCTCAGCCCAGCCTTCAGACCCTGCTGACAAGTGGGTGGGGGGGTGTGGACCTGTCTGTGTTACTGGGTCCTGAATGCCACAAGGGGGCTTGGTATAGATCCTATTTGCTGATTTGCTAGGAGGCCTGGCCACATATGCTTCACTGAGGCCCAAGCCCTCTCTGTGTGAATGAGAAGTTATGACCACACAGCTCACGGGTGCCCAGCCACACAGCTCCCCTCAGAACTGGCTCCTTTTTTTCCCAAAAACAAGCTAGGGTCTTGGGAAAGACTAATACATGGCAGCTCCCCTTGGTGCCCAAGCGTATACCTTGTGTGGTGATATAACACCTGCAAGAGAATACATCACAAGAAATCTTCATGTAGCATGGTACTATGTAAATCTCTTCCTAAAAGAGAAGGAAAAAGAGCTCCGATCCTGGATGTCCAAAAACTAATCACCACCCAGGGATTCCAGAGACAGAGATACACTTGGGAAGAACTGATTCATGTTCTCATTATTTTATCCCCTGTGAAAAGCTACTAGGGACCAGAAAGAAATAAAGTCACACATTTCAAGCAGTAAGGTAGAAAAATTAAATGAGAAATGAAATGGTCCAGGCAAAATGAAACGATGATTTCCTGCTTTCCTCTAAGAAAGACTACTCTTTATCAGAGAGCAGTGTGCTGCTACTCTCAGGAGGATTACTCAGAAAGAAAGGGGCATTTTTGGCAGCTCGGAAGCTGGGTAATGTGACCGAAACTGAATCTCGACACCCAGTGTTTTGCCAGTAACACTTGCCATTGAGGGAGCCTTGCAGAAATCTCATTGATAAATTTTCTCTACTTACACTTTAGCAAAATGCTTACCATTTTTCAGAAGACAAAACAGGTCTACCATGATTAAGAAACTTGTTCCATGAACAGAGTTCAAATCTACGAGAACCAGTGCCTCAAAATCCATGGTGCTCCTGGGGTCCTCCCTTCCCTGGGGGACACTCAGGCCGAGTGTGGCCTGAGAAGCTCTGTGGGGGCTATGCAAGTCAGCTCATTCATGAACTAGTAGGAGACTACCCCTACAGCATGACCAGTGTGAGGGTGGGGTACAAGACGCTGCTGGCCGTGGCTGGGGTGGGTAATGTAACCTCATGGGTAGTAGGGATGATGCCCTATGTGTTAGATGGCAGTGTAGCCCAGAACCGGTGTTAGATGGTGGTGTACCCCAGAGCCTGTGTTAGATGATGGTGGACCCCAGAACCTCATGTTAGATGGCGGTGTACCTCAGAACTTGTGTTAATTGGTGGTGTATCCCAGGACCTTATGTTCGATGGTAATGAACCCCAGAACCTTGTGTTTAATGGCAGTGGACACCAGAACCTCATGTTGTATGGTGATGTGTTCCAGGACCTCTTCCCTGGACCCTGGCCCCTCCATGGTTACCTTTCTTAAGTAGCACCACGGTGGCGTCGCAGTTGCTGCTGTCATCAACTTCGGCGTTGTTGGCCAGCCCGTTGACCATGTTCTCAGCACCTTTGGTTCTCCTTTCAAAGCACTGATATATGCAAGCATTGTATCTGCGCCAACAGAGGTGGAAAGGGGCATCAGTGGGCACCAGTCCTTCCACTTGCCAACTGTCCTGCCACGCCCATCCTGACCCTGAGGGCACCCTAGGGCCTTTCAGTCTAGTCCCTGACTCAGGGGATGGCTGCTGTCACTCTGTCATCCCTTATACCTTTAGAATAGACAACCTGGCCTATTTTTTCAAAGGAAGGATACAGAGTCAGTGAAAAATAAAGCCATCATCATACACCTGTTCCTTTCCACCACACTGGGTTTTGGCAGCAAAGACCCTGGACACATGGTCCCGGGAACAGAGATATTGACTGTCCCACTGGGTCTTAGCATTATCCTTCCATGCACAGTCTCTGCATGAGGCATAATGGAAAATTGGTCACAGGTGATTGATGCTGGATGTGGCAAGGGAGGAAAGCAGGTGGCTTCCTCCCACCTTGTGACACCTTCTCATGAACCTGCAAGTCCCAGATACTGAGTGGGAACGGCCACTACCATCACAAGCCAGGCAAAAGTCAGACATCAGTGTGGTTCCCCCTCTCAGAAGTCACCACTCTGGGATACATGCAGTGACACGGGTGAAGCCCTGAGGCCCAAGAAGTGGTTGCGTCACCTATGGGATGTATGGCCAAACTCTTAAAGCTTAACCGTGAGCCACACATTAGCAAAAGAGAGACGCGGAGACAGAGATCTCCTATCCACTGACTCACACCCCTCCCCCTCCAGCACCCATAATGGTTGTGTGGGACTAGACAGAAGCAGGAAGCTGGCAAATTAATCCAGATAATCCACATGAGTGGCAGGGACACAATGAGTTGAACCACCATCACCTGCTGTGTCCCAGGACTGCATCAGCAGGAAGCTGGAGTCAGGAACCTGAGCTGGACACTGAACCTGGCCCCTGCCAAGTGGCACGTGGTTAGCTGCTTGCCTCTGTGAGGTGTTCTTGAAATCAGATATTGGAAGAACAATCTCCTCTCACTGAAAGCCCAAGAGCTAGGAACAATTATTACCTTAGTTTCGTGTAAGAGGAAATGCTCAGAATGGCTGGGCATATTGGCTACTGAGTGACTGCTCAAAGTTGCTGCTGTGGCAAATGCACAACATCTGTTCCCACTATCAGATCACACTGCTGCCTCTGAGAACAAACCCAAGCAGAGACTCAGGATGTACAAATACCGGTCCTTGCTAAGGCCAAGTGCATCTCCGGTTCCCTGGGGTTCCTCTCCACCTGGTCAAGTCCAAATCACCTTTGGACCTTTAGACAGAAAGTCTAAAAGTCATTTTACAGCTATCTTCCCATGAGGAGGCAGCTGAGAGTTCTAAAATTTACCAATTTTTTTTTAAGTAGCTGTTGCTCTGTTTTATATTTTTAATTGAATGTTTTAAATTTTGTGCTTGTACCCGGAAGCTATTTTATTGGGAAGCATGCAATTTTATAAATCAGATTTTATAAAACCCAATGATTAAAGCCTCTGATTGCTGAGGTGGGGGGGGGGTTGGCGAAAGAGCAGCTATTTCAATTTAGAACTTAGGCCCAGAATTTATGCAGAAAATTCTGCAAGCACAGTAGCTGCTCTGCCATGTCTTATTTGTCTCCTGCTGGTTTGAGCAGCTGGGATGTGGATAAAGCTGCATGTCAGCAGAAATACGCATCCTACCCATCCATATTTGGTTTAGGAGGGAGGCGAGGACGTGTTTGCCGTGTTATCTTGAAGTCTGCATGCTTTGCCAGCAACTCATGGACCGGATGATGGCTCCTAAGAGGGTGTAGTGCGTGCAGAATGCATACCAGCAAAAGTCTTCAACCCCCTTTACTGTCTGTTAAACCAAGCCTGTGTCTGAAAACACGTTATCCCGCGAAGCCCCTAGTGGATGCACTATGAGACAATTTTCCTGATTCATAGCTCAAGATGGATGTTGGGCAGATATCAGACACTCTACATCCTGGGAGCTCAAACTCCAAAGGCCGAGAGTGAAAATAAGGGTGACACAGTCCCATCAGAGTGCCTGGGCCCTGCTTCTGATGCCAGCGTCCTGCTAATGTGTTCTTGGCAGGCAGCAGATGGCAGTTCCAGTAGTTGGGTCTCTGCCACCCACATGGGAGATCCCTAATGAACTCCTGGCTCCCAGTTTTCACCCAGCCTAACCCTGGCTATTATGGGCCTTTCGGGGATGAACCAGTGGGTGGAAGATCTCTATTTCTGTCTCTCTGCATTTAAGAAAACAATCAGAGAAGGTGGAGGGAAGCTATTTGTAGTACCTGAGGGTTTTTTTTTTTTTTTTCGCCATTTGCAATAAAAAGGAAACAAATGGTAGCACCCCTACTTAAAGACTTCTCCTTTGCTCAGTCTTTGGGTCAACTTTGTTTTTCATCAGAACTTGTCTACCAATGATTTTTGGTGAAAGTTGTCTCATTCCACAGAGGTGACTCTGGTATCCTCATAAGTGTCCTTGAAAACTGCACACCAGGACATGTTGGAGTGAGAGCCCTGGCCCAGTGCTATGATCCAGTTCCTGCGTCTACACTGGCCATGGAACAGCTCCTCTAGTGGGCACCAGGACGAGCAGGTGGCAGCAGATTGCGTGTAGCCCACCACGACATCAGTCAAGCCAGTTCTTGCCTCCGTGGTCTGTATAACACTTGCTGATGCCCATGCTGAAATCTCTAGCAGGTCTCCCAGTCAGTGGAGGCCTCACCGGCAAGAAAAATCTAATTGGCCATCCCAGACCATTACCTGATGTGTCCAAAGTGGACATGCCTGACAGTTCTCTATTTCTTGCACCCCAGAGAAGGTGGTCACTTCTGCAGCTGCATATACGGAGGGAAGTAGGGGCAGAATATGACAGAATGAGCTCTCAAGGCAGACAGATAACTATAGCACAGGGCCTCTCTGCATTATTTATAAACACCTCATCCTGCTGTTTGGCAAAAAACCCTCAAACAAGCCTGAAAACCTCAACAAGCTCACAAAAATGGGGCTTACTTCTAACTTGGAGGATGGGGAAGTAGCAATAGAATTCTTGCAATAATGTCAGGGAGGAAAAGATGCTGTGTTGGTTTTAAGACTGTCCACAATCCTTTAACACTCCTACTTTTAACAGGTGATTTCAAGCCCTCAAGTGTGGCCTGGAGACCTTGTTCACTAGAAGCAAGAACAGAAAGTGGTAGGATAATGGTGTGAGGCTTCTGAGATGGGGTTGACAAAGGCACTGCAAGGAGGTCTCCTTGCTTTCTCTCTGGGGAAGTCACACATCACCCGGCAAACAGCCAGCATCAGCTTGCCATCCCCAAAGAGGCTCCACCAAAGACATACAGTAACTGTAGCCCAAAGCAGAACTGTAATCTCATGAGAGTCCCTGAGCTAGATTCTTGCAGCTAAGTCGCCACTGGGTTCCCAACTCTCAGAAACAGCATGAAGTTTTACGTCTCTATGTTTTGGGGTAATCTGCAATAGAACAACGGAAGTCTCTAGACATTTGATGAACGGTGTTATTCATCTTTCTTCTCCCACTATCCCTTGGTCTACACAGAAGAATAATTCCTTCTTTTAAAACAGAGTGAGGAAACAACCGACTAAGCTAGGTTTCTGGGTCCCAAAGAGGGAGCCATCATTTTGAGAGTTCTCAAATGAAACATCTGAGCATTAATTCCATCATCACATGTGTGATGGAAGGATCATTGCTCTTGTGACTAATACAAATGACAGTGGTTCCCAACAGGAGTCTGTGATGGGGCGTGGGGGGCTATGAAAGAAGCAGAAGACCCCACACTTGCCTACTCCCTTGGGCACATTACCACCTAGTGTAAGTCAGAGACCCTCTGGGGAGGAAATGAAGCAGGTATTTACTTACTTCATGATGACAATGTAGATAAGATACATCAGCACAAGCACTAAAGACTCCCACCTGCACACAAACCAAGAAGAGAAAGTTACCCAGGGCAGGCAGGGACTCCCCAACAGCCCCCTTGATAGGAACGGCCAGGAGGACAGGGCAGAGCCATTATGGGTATTTATGGGCTGCCTGTGGCTTTCAACCTTCTTTCTCTTCCCTCCCCACCACTCCTTCCTGTCTGTCATTCATTCAACTCAAACAGCTCTGAGCAAGTGACACGCCTTTTTGCATGGCGCTGGATATACATCTGTGCTTATAAATCTGTCCGCAGCTTAAGCATCCACTAAGGTTGTTTAGATATATTGATAGAGGACAAACTAATATTAGAGTTAAATAATGGGGTGACTAAGAGATGGTTAGATACACGGAAGCAATGAATAAGGAGTGGAGGAGAGGAACACAGGTAGAGAAAGACAAAGAGGAATACAAATAGAGATATTGAAAGTGACAGAGGCAGAGAGCAGACCAGACAGATAGGAAGAGGGTTAGAGACAGAGAGGCAAAGAGATACAGAAAAAGATGGGAGATAGAGAAATAGAGAGTACCTGGGCAGAAAAGGTAAGAATGAATGAGTAGAAAAATGGCCAAGAGGCAGGGACAAAAAGCATAATGAAATTCCCTGGAATACACCTTTAATTCTTATAAGATGAGTCCTTCCTCCATTTAAATTATTGTCCAATTAGAAAACATGAAACTTGTTTTCTGGGTTCCCTTGAAGCTATGGAATTAGATTGGCCAACTGTAGGAGTGATTTTGGCTCCGAGAGAAAGTTAGTGGAGAACAGGCTAGGGAGGAAATTCTTGGGTCCAAGGAAGAAATTCCAGGAGCTGTCCCTTCTCCCTTCTCTCTTCGCAAATTCCTTGTCTGGAAATTGTCCTAGAAAAATATTTGCTCAAACACAGAGGATGCAAATGCAAGGGTTTTTGTTGCAGAGGGATATTTATAAAAGCAAAGACAGGGGGAAGTCGGATGGTTACAAAATAACGAACTGGGCACACAGGTTCTAAGTACATCCTGAACGGCATAGCACAACTCCATCACAAGTGATTGTGCGAATGTGTGTCAGTCACAGCGAGTGTTCAGGATGTGATACAAGCAGTAAGGGTGTTCAGACTCCTCACACTGCTCCCACATCTCTCAAGGCCCATCCTGCATGCACTGTGGGCGCCTCCCACTGCCATGGCCAATGTCACTGGTTTATCTTCCACATTCATCTGCTCCTGAAACACCTGCCAAGGACACTGGTGACTGCCACCTCTGCCAACCCAGGGACTGCAGTCTGCCATGCCCTTGGATTTTCCTGCCGCGTCTGAAGATGGTTCTCTTTCTTCCTCCACAGAAACACCCTCTCCTGGTCCCCAAATGGCTTTGCTCCTGCATGTGTTCCTGCCCCCTGGTTTTCTCCTTCTCTATCCTTGTAGCCTTCTTTGCTTCCTAATTCTCATCTTTAGTGATTGCATCTTCTTACTGTTGTACTTCTACTTCTTTTCCTCCTGATCTCTTTCTATAAATGCCAAGCACATAGAAATGACACCCAATATACAAATGAGCCACCCCCTTCCAGCCGTACACTCGTATATCTACTTGTCCGTACAGCCTCTCCATCCGGAAGTCTAAGTGCATGTATGAAAAAAAAAAACCTTTTTATTTGGGAAACAGAGAGAGAGGGAGAAGGGTAGAGGGAGAGAAGGGGAGGGTGGAGAGAGAGAGAGAGAGAGAGAGAGAGAGAGACACTGAGAGAGAGAGAAAGAGAGAGAGAGAGAGAGAGGGAGAGAGACAGTAAGAGAGAGAGGTACTGATTGACAGAAAGGGAAACTCCTATTCACTGGTTCACTTCTTCAGAAGCCCACAGTGGCCAGGGTTGAGCCAGGAGCTGGAAGGACAATCTTCCACATTGATGCAGGGAACTCACCGACTTGAGCTGTAACCCTGCCTCTCAGGGTCTGCGACAGTAGGAAGCTCAAATGGGGAGCTGGAGTCAGAAACCTAGCCCAGGGGTCCAGTGATAGAGGAATGGATTTTTGTAAAGGCAGAGAGAGTTTGAGAGAGAAAAAGGGAGGGAGGGAGGGATTGAGGGAGGGAAGGAGAGAGGGAGGAAGAGGGAGAGAGAGAGAGAGAGAGAGAGAGAGAGAGAGATGTTCCCTATGCACTGGTTCACTCCCCAAATGGCTGAAATGAGCAGATTAGGGCCAGGCTAACTTCAGGAGCTAGGAGTCACTCAGGGTGTCCCACACAGGTGCAGCGCCCCAAGCACTTGGGCCAACCTCCAGCGCTTTCCCATGCGCATGAGCAGCTAACTGGGTCTGAAGTGCAGCAGCAGCCAGGACTCAAATCAGTCCGAGTCTCAGGTGGTAGCACATCACGGGCCCCATGGATGTTTTAACCGACACTTTAACTGCCAGGACAGATGCCACCCCATCCCAGAACAAAACTCCTCACTCCTGGCAGGCATGGATGCTGCTGTCTCCAAGGGCTGCACGACTTTCTGCCCAGTCACACCTGAGGCCTGGACGTCAGCAGGAAGCCCCTCTGCTCCTCGACCCTACCTCCACTGGAGCTTGGAGTTCAGAGACTTCCTGAGCCAATGATTTCTCCCCTCTCTAGCACTAACTGGGACAGTTGTCCACTTGACAAAGCTGGGTGTAGGAAGCTGTGAAAAGGAATATGGAGTGGCTCAACGGTGAGTTGGAAGGCTCAGCTGATGTTGGGAACTGAGGGAACAGAGAAACCTTGGGAGGGGCACATGGAAGCTATGGAATAGCCCTTGCCTGGGACCTGGTCGGGGAGCTGGGGCAGGGCGCCGCAGGCACAAACCTCGAGTGGTCCATCTGCCATACTCAAGATTCCACTCAATATGTTGGACCCAAAACATAAGAAAAGAGGAGGGGAAAGGAGGTACTCACCAGGAGACTTTTTCATCGTAAATGAACTGTGAAGAGAAGAAAAAGAAAAGTTAGATCCACAAGGCAACCCTGCTTGAAGACTGCATGTTGTCCACTCTTGGGGTTGGACATCCCAGGCGCCAGTGAGGAGACGGCCCCTGAACTCTAGCTCAGGTCATGTGAACTGGTGTGGCCAGGAGCAGGTGGTGTTGGCCGACTGGGGTCAGGCACAAGGACAAGCATCCGCCATCTCTGCCCGACACTGGAGTGCCAGGGAATGTGATCACCCTGCTTCTGCAAAGGTGAGTTCACTGAAGCTAGCAGCCTCTGCACATTTCTGGAATGTTCTGAAGGAGCTCAGCAGCAGAGAATTCCACACACAAGACGTGTTGTCACTTGGGGTTTCTGCCCACCTACATCCAATGTGCAGCATGCACCTTTATAATGTTTTTAAAAACTATTATTGATTTGAAAGTCAGAGTTACACACACACACATACACACACACACACACACACACACACACACACACACGAGTTACACAGAGTTCACTCCCCAGATGGTTACAAAGGCCAGGGTGGAGCCAGGCCAAAGCCAGGAGCAGGGAGTTTCTTCAGGTGGCAGGGATTTAATCACCCAGGCCATCTTCTGCTGCTTTATTCCCCAGGCACATTAGCAGGGAGCTGCATCTGAAGTGGAGCAGCTGTGACTCAAACAGATGTCCCTATCAGATGCCTGGACTGCAGGTGTTGGCTGGGCATGACCGGCTGCTGCCACCCTGGGCCTCAGGCCTGCCCTCTTACTAAGGTAGAAGACAGCGAGGGTCAGGAGCAGTGAGAGGCTCCAGGCGCCCCGGTGCCATTTCCCTCCTCATGAGTTGGGACTGAGAGAACACACACAGCAGAGGAAGAGCAGAGAGAACATGTACTTTATTCACTCTGTCATCTGCAGAGCACCTGAAAGAACTGATTGTTTACGGCAAAGAAAGCGATGCCACTTTGACACGCCCAGGGAAACTGAGTCACAGAGAACGGAAACTATTTGTGTTTTTGGAGGGTTGCTCCATTTGTTGTGGAACTGGTGCTAAAACTGAGCCCCAGTTCTTGATTTTGTAGACAGAGAATGGGAGAACTTTCCTATCCACCTGGTTCATTTCCCCCTTGCGTGCGATGCCCGGGACGAGGAAGCAGCGACCAAGGAGGCCATCCAGTGTGGGAAGCCAAGGAACCCAGTGACTTGCGCCATCACTGCTGCCTGCCAGGGTCTGCAGGAGCAGGAAGCTGAGGCAGGAGTCAGAGGCAGGAACCAGACACAGGTACCCTGCAGCATGGGATGTGGGGGTCTTCATTGCCAGGGCAAGGCCCGGGCCACCTTCGGTGCACTTTGTATGGCAGAGATGGCATGTTGTTGCAGCCAGAAGGGCACAGTTCCCTTTACTCCAGGAGACCACTCAGGAGATGCTACTCTGTGCCCTGGCATTGGCTCCGTGACCTCTCAGCAAGGGTGGGGACCAGTGGAGATGCACAGCACAGCTTGGGCATCAGGTGCCACACTAGAGGTGGTCCATGCACCCACCACTGGAGTATGGGTCACAGGACATGTGAGACTGTCTCCAGGTATCCCGCATGTTCAAAGTCAAGGGCGAGTGGAGGAACCGTGTTGCTTGGTAAATCTGCCCTAGGACATCACTGAAAATAGATCATGGCTTCTCTGTTTCCCTGACACTCACCTTCACGGTCACATTCAACAAGCTGCCATCGGATGAGGCTGGTGAACCAGGCTGGGAGGAGAAGTGAAGGAAGCCAAGGAAAAGAATCCCGTGATCCAGCTGGCAAGCTGTTTTGCATAATCACTCATTTTAAAATTTTTATCACAAAATCCTGGAGCAGACCGCCATGTTTTGAGTTGGGAAGCATTTCCTATTAATTGAAGTTCATTCAAGTGTGAGTCCTAGTATGGGCTGGAACAATCAATCCACAGCCACTTATGAGTACACATGCTCCTGGGGCCTTCCAGTAGTTTATTAGGCCAGGCCAATTGAATTTGCCTCTATCAGGGAACGCTGCAATACAACATGGATATTGTACGAGAGCAGCTTTTGTTCTGTGCTGTGTCTCCTCTGAAGGGGACACAGGGCCTGTCGGGGCCCTCAGGAGTTCTCTCACCTGGGAAGAAAGTTCTCGTCCATGTACTTTCTAGGAACGAATTCTGGGACGAATCCAACTTCCACTCTTGAGTCTTTCAACAGACACAGCAAAGAAAAGCAAGAGAACTGGCTCAATTGCACGAAAGACTCCAAATCCAGGACGCAGTTGACTTGGAACGCCGTTTAGCTGGAGAAATCATGGGGACTCTTGGATGAGGCTGGATAGGACAGGCTCCTGGGGACAGAGCAGCCCGAGCGTGATGTCATCAGAGGTTGGGGCAGCTGGGACAGGCAGGTAACTCTGCTTTGAGTCCTCATAGATGGCAGAGGGCTGGGAATGGCTACACTCTGGAGGCACCTTCTGGTCTTTTTGCCTGGCCGACTATGGAGGTTGAGGAAGAGGAGGAAGCGAGGAAAGGGGCAGGAAGAGGCCCCCTCAAAGCCAGGCCCCTTAGTTTTTCAGGTCTCACGAGTAGAAGTAGTTTGGTTTCTCCTCCTCAGAGGACAGTGCTGAAGAAATGAAAGGATCAGGACTGAACCACGGCTTAGGTGAAGCGCTGGCACCAGGAGATCATGTGCAAACAGGGTTCACCTTGAGTGGGCACGTGGGTACAGTGAGTATATGAACTCCAAGAACTGGTTGGAGTAACTTGGAGGACAAGCAGTTGGGTGACCCTTCAGAAGACTGAGCAAATGAGGAGGCCGGTACAGAAGCGGGGCATTCCTTGTGGAGGGCTGCATGGTGGATGGTCCCTGGGAGCATCAGGGCCACCTTGTCCAAAATATTTAGTGGCAGGCCTGGCCGTTGCTTTCCCTTGAGGCATGGGTTGGTAATTCCTTACAAACTGGATTTGCTCTGAGTCCCAAGACAGGTGTTTCACATCTCTCTGTATTTTTATCCTTCAGCAGTGAGTCAAAAACAACATTCACCACCCCTTTCAGTGTAAATAAAATTTGAAATTGGTGCTCAACCTAGCAACTACACTCCCAGTTTCACAAAGCTGCCACAAGGTGGCGCTCACTGTCCAGCCCTCTGTCCAAGTCACCTGCAAGGTGAAGTGCAGGAGCCCTTAGTTTTCACAGCTCCATCAGGTCTCCTGGGACACCCCTCGAGCAGATGACTCCTACTGAAGGCCCGTTCAGCCCTCCCACATCTTCTGTGGTGTTTCCCTGGGCAGTGCCTGCCTGGGACACTTCAGAGGACTCAGAGATGATGGTGATGTTGACCCTTGTGGCCTCCAGGAGTGAACTGTCCCTAGGTGGATTTTGAAAACAGGTCTTGTGCAGGCAAGCTCCTCGTTTTGTGCTCTGCTGACTGTGTTTGGGGCCTGGCACTGGGGCCAGCTCAGGGACCACCTGTGGAAGGTGCTAAGAGTGACAACTGGGCCCCACTCTCCAGGGTTGGCCAGGCGCCTGCCATGGGACCCATGGGACCCATGTGTCAAGTCAACCACACCTGTGTGTGGTTCCCCGCCCTGTGGCAGCCAAGTATCATGCAGTTGGGTGAAGCATGAGCAAACAGGAAGGCATGGACAAAGCTCTCATTTCCTGCAGGCTTTGGGCGACTGCTGGGTGCCATGGAAACCAGCTTGTCAGTCATGCTGTCTGTGCTGGAGTCCTCCCAGGCCACGCGGCTTACAGCAGACAGGTGAATCCTCCATGTCGGAGCTTCCCAGGCACCTGCCTGCTCACGACCAGGCTGCTCTGGGACAGTGGGGAGGAGGGGCTGTGAGCAAGCAGGTGGCCACGTCCATCCCAAGGATGCTTTCTCCACACAGTGGCCATGAGACTGGCAGCGGCTGCACTGAAACGGACATTTCCTAGCTGTCTGTATCCGCGCCCCTCTGTGGACTCCACTCAGCATTGTGGGGACTCCCTCAGCTGACTGACAATGGGAACCCCTGGGTGTCCTGCTCAGGGAGCAGGTGACTTCTGTGAGGCTGTGCCCACTTCAGCTGTGGGGAGCAGTTCAGTGGCGTTCTGTCAGTTGCACTGATGTGATTTTTCTGTAGGGTTGACTGCATGCATTTCTGTGTCAGGATGCCTAGCAGGTCAGCCACATGGTGTCAGTGGCTGCAGGGGGATCCAAGCTAGAGATGACCTGGAGAGGCAGGGGCTGAGCAGAGGTGGGCATGCCCTCTGGACGCGTACTCTCTGAAAGGTTTCTTTGAGATAGAGAGAGAGAGATCTTTCATCTCTTGGTTTACGCCCCAAATGCCTGCAACAGATAATTGCTGGGCGAGGCTAAAGGCAGAAGCCAGGGACTCCATCTAAATACCCTACATGGAGCAGACAGGAACCCAAGTACTGTGGCTTTTATTCACTGCCTCCCAAGTGCGTTAGCAAGCAGCTGGACTGCACTTGGGAAGTAGCATGGACTTAAACCAGGCAGCCTGCTGTGTGATGCACAAATATCAAGCTGAGCTTAAACCACTGCACCCCAAGGCCTGTCCCTCCTCTAAGTCAAGTCGGGCTGTGGGGAAACAATGGAAAGGATGAACTTAGGAAGAAGCAGATGAGGATTGGTGAACTACAGCCCCCTGCTGGACAGGACAAAAAAACACTTAGCCATCGTTCAACCATCTCAGTAACAGTTCCAAGTTGGATTTCTTGGCAAAGACAATAAGCTGCTGTGTGCCTGCCCACCCGAGCCACTGTCCTGCTCAGCGAGAAGCACCAAGACCACCTCAATGCCCTGGCTCTCGAGCTTCATCTCCTGCTGTGAGGGTGAGGTTACAGTGATGTCTGTATGATCACAGTGCATGGGCTAAGGACTTGGAGGGTCGGTCACAGTCACAGCCAGTGAGACTCTTCTTGGTGATCACTGTCACACTCACTTGGCCGGAGGAGAACTGAAACAGAATGCGGACGGACCTGAGGGGCAAGGTCAAGATCTCCAACCTGCAGTGAGATGGAGTCAACTGACAATGAAGAAGAAGTCCATCAGCTGAGGAAGGGCGATGAACCCCGGCAGGAGCGTGTGCAGGCCGGCCAGCAGGTGGAAGACAGCCACCACCGTGACCTCGGAGATACCCTCTCTCCCATCGGAAGGCAAGATGAGAGGATTTCTGGAGTGATGACTTGATTCTCTTTAAAAAGTCACTTTGACTGAATGGATTACTCTTCAAAGAGCCAGGGCTAGGCCAGGTAGAAGCCAGGAACCTATAACTCAAGCAAGGGTGGCAGGGGCCCAAGGATCTGAACTACTGCTGCTGCTGCCTCTCAAGCTGTGCATTTGCAGGCAGATGGATTTGGAAGTGCAGGGGCATTGCAATCCAGGCATTGTGAAAACAGAACTTGTCTTGAAGAATGAATTCTAGAAGGGAGAAGCTGAAAACAACACCACAGAAGGGGTGACACCAGTATACCCATCCAGCAGGGCTGTCCTGGTGGGATTCAAGATGGTTTTAAGAGTGCAGGAGGCAGACGCGACTGGAGGCAAATTCTGAGTTCTGGAACGGGGCACTCTGTGTCTGTGACATTAGACACCTGCTTTACTGACACTGGCTCTGCTGGGGCCAAAGCTTTGCAGGCCACTGGCTTTGGGCACGTCATACTCAGGAGCCTCCATTTTGCTATTTGTAGTTGGGGACACAGATAACACAGAAGCCTGAGTAGGAACCTAAGAAGTCTTTTTCATGTTAAAAATGAAGTGCCTGGGGCCCAGTGTGATGGCGCAATGGCTAAACCCTCACCTTGCAAGTACCAGGATCCCACATGGGCTCCAGCTTGTGTCCTGGCTGCTCCACTTCCCATCCAGCTCCCTGCTTGTGGCCTGGGAAAGCAGTGTAGGATGGCCCAAAGCCTTGAAACCCTGCACCTAGATGAAGCTCCTGCCTCCTGACTTCAGACTGGCTCAACTGTGATCATTGCAGACATCTGGGGAGTGAACCAGTAGATGGAACATCTCTCTCTTTGTAAAATCTGCCTTTCAAATAAAAAAAAAAACTTGTAAAAATACATGCATATTAATTTAAAATAATTAATTAATTGGGCTTAGTCAACATGCCCAGACTCCCCGGTGGTTGGCGGCTGCCATGCTGGATGGCCCACTCCTATGGCTGCCTGCTTCCCTCCCTGAAGGCGTTCGAAGCCCTTCTGTTGGAAGCCCTCAGTGAGCTCAGCTGCTTCTCTTCATGGCCATGGGCTCCCTCTGCCTGGGGTACATCATCATGAGCCTCCAAGAGAAGAAAGAGCGAAAGATCAGGTCAGCAGAACTCCACTGCCCGTGCTTGGGTTGCCCAAGGCCTGATACAGCCAAAGGGGCCAATGGCTGACCAGGCCTATCCACAGGGAGGCTGTTCCTGCTCTAGCCTGGGTCAGGAAGCACCTGTTCCACAGGCCTCTCCCCTCCCATGGATGCTCATGGGCCCTGTTCTTAAGCAGAGATGAAGGGTGAGAATCAGGTGTTTTTCTCAGGGCAGCTGAGAGACAATGGAATGGATTTGTATTTATATAAATTCCATGATTGTGCAAACTGCAGTAACATTTCAATTCAAGGACCTGCCAGCCTGCCTGAGAGGCCCATGCTAGTGCTCACAGGGGCAGTCAAGCAGCTGTGGGAGAATCTGTGTTGGTCAAACGTTCCAAGGGGTCTGCATGGTGGACACACCCAGGGAAGCACTTCCAGGCATTGAGACACTGCCAGGACTTTCAAAAGGGGACCTGTTTCCAGCACAGAGAGAGAGACAGACTTGGGGCTACTAGATGAGCCTGCTGGATACTGTCCGATGTCCACAAGCTTACCAGGGGATGCTTGCCTAGGAAGCGGCAGGAGGCACAGTCCCAATGCTTCCCGACTTTATCACTGCTGAGGACAACGTGCTGGTCTCCTCTGCTTTGGGGAACAGCAGGGAGCCACATTCAGGTGCAGAGCTCATCCTGTAGTGAACAGACATGTCCTGCAGCCTAGACTCCGCTCTGCTGGCTTCACTGGGAGCGAGTGCTCGAGTTTCTGGCCAGGCCCCACAGGCATTTACTCACATTTCTGCAGTTTTGGTTTCTAAGTGGAGATGACCCTGTGAGCTTTCTCCTGGGTCTGGGCCTGGGCCCCTGACTCAGCTTGTCAGGAGAAGTTGCCTTGCCTGCTTTTTTTTCTTTTAACTTTTATAAACTTAAAAAGAAATAAAAGATTTATTTATTTATATTTGAAAGGCAGGTTTTACAGAGAGAGGAGAGACATGGGTCAGAAGTAGAACAGTTGGGATTAGAAACGGTGCCCAATGGGATACTGGCACTATAGGTGGAAGATGACCTTGTTATATCACCATCCCAGCCCTTCTTTTTTTAAAGATTTATTTATTTTTATTGGAAAATCAGATTTACAGAGAGGCGGAGAGACAGAAAGAAAGATCTTCCGTCTGATGATTCACTCCCCAAGTGGCTGCAATGGGAGCCAGGAGCTTTTTCCGGCTCTCCCACATGGTTGCAGGGTCCCAAGGCTTTTGGGCCGTCCTTGACTGCTTTCCCAGGCCACAAGCAGGGAGCTGGATGGGAAGTGGAGCTGCCAGGATTAGAACCAGTGCCCATATGAGATCCTGGCGCATACAAGGCAAGTGATAGAGAAAGAAACAAAGAGGAAGAAGCCAGAACGAGAAGCAGGAAGGAAAGGAGGAGGAGAAGGAGATTGGCTGATTCCTTCCCCAGCCCTGGCTCCAGCCAAGAGTCTGGAACTTCCACGGCGTTACCAGGGGCCCGGGCACGTTGGCCACCTTCTCCCGCTTCCCAGGTGCATTAGTAGGGAGCTGGATTGGAAGTGGAGCAGCCGGGATCCATAGAGGCTGGCATCACAGCTGGTGGCTTAACCCACTGTGGCACAATACTGACCTCAGCCTTGACCGCTCACAGGACCTCCAGGCCCCAGCTTGTCCCAGCTTCTCATTGTGAGGCCATGGAGCCTCTTGCCAAGGCTGCATACAGAAATGCATGTGGTCTCAGCATCTTGCCCCGTGGGTGAATGAGCTCTTTATTATACAATCCCAGGGGGCTGGCAGTTCCACCCGCTGAGCATTTCTGAGCTATATAATAGGGGCGAGCATAAAAAAATACCTAATAGTTAGAGAAATTGCTTGAAGGAGGTTGGTAGTGAGTTTGTGGGTAGAAGGAAGGACTTTTAAATAAAGGAATTTTAAGCACCATGGCAGAATCCCACAGAGAAGCTTAGATTATGCAAGCAAAGCCGGAAGAGAAATGACTGTGTGACCAAGATGATTAAGAGAAAAAGGAGGAAAAGACGCAAGTGTGTGAGCTGCAGCCAGCAGCTGGGGCTGGGGCACAGTGTTGGGGTATCCGAGGGGGCTGCTGCTTGGCTAAGAGCTGTGCTTCTTGGTCACAGAGAGCGGCTCTTTATGCCTACTTTTAGTCTCTTGTAAAAGTGAACCCAAGGATTGGGACACTGTTTCACAAGGTCCACTAATCCACTGTAACTCTACATCAGAAACCCAAACAGGGCTGGCACTTGTGGCTGCAGTTAGTGAAGGCTTCATTTGTGCTGGTATCATCCCATTTGGGTGCTGGTTCGAGTCCCAGCTGCTCCACTTCTGACCCAGTACCCTGCCAATGTACCTGGCAAAGCAGTGGAGGATGGCCAAATTACCTGGGCCCCTGCACCTATATAGATGAGCTGGAATAAACTCCTGACTTTTGACTGGTCCAGCTCTGACCATTGTGGCATTTGGGGGATGGACCAGTGGATGGAATCTCTCTCTCTATTTCTCTTTCCTTCTCTCTCTGTAACTCTACCTTTCCAATTAAAATACATACATACACACACACACACACACACACACACACACATTTTAAAGGAACCCAGACAAACCCAGCAACATATACTGCCATGAGTGTCTTCTCAGGGACACTCAGAAATGGACTCCAGAGCTATCACGGCTATACAGTGGAGGAACATCCCAAGGGGATGCTTTGCAGCCATACTGTCTGGTGTGATGCTGCTGGGAGCAGAGCCACCTGTTGGTGGTAGGAGTGGGTGGGGGGAGGTGCTGGTGAAAATGGAGCTTGCTGGGCCCTGAGCCTGTGGATGACCATCTCTGGACCTGCATTTGAGGCAAACACGCCGGGAGTAAGCAACATCCAGTGGAGTACGGAGGGGCCTCAGTCAAAGAAAGAAGATCTCAGACTTTACCCTGTAGACTTAGATATTGCCTTTTCCATCTCTTATCACAAAACTCTTGCCCTGACAACTGGTCTGCGAACACACAGCTGAGAGGAACGGCAGAGAGCCATTTGCTCTCACAGTTGGCTTCTGCCTGGAGAAAAACCAGAGCTGCTGGGGGACAGCAGGCTGAGCCCATCCAGCTCTGCAACTGACACACCACACCCCAAGGTAGATGGTTCTCGTGCCCGAAGCCCTGGTTCCACTGAGTGTGTCACCTGTAAAATCTCTCTTTGTACATCATTAACAACTATTATGTTCTTTTTATCTTGAATATGACCAGATACACTAGGCAGAAGACAGTCACTTCACACATAGTGCAGGAGGTGTCCATGCTGAAAACAGGGAATGCCCCTGACACAACACGGCTGGAGGGAATGGGTATCACTGAGTGCCCTCTTGGGAGAGCTTGCTCTGTCCCTTCCACTGCATTGCCTTGCCTTCATGCATACAAGTCATCTCTTTCCAGAAGGCAGCAGAGTAGACGGCTGTGTTTATCTGTCCCATCCTGACTCCCAATTCTTGAACAAAATCACATGAAAACAATAAGGGCAGGGGAACAGGGCTCTCACAACCAGCTGGGCTTCACAGGCTGGCCACATGGCAAAGATGAGACAGAGTTCTAGGAGTCTGGGAGAGAGATGTGTTTTAGGTGTCTAATTCTTTCCCCAGGTAATGGCCAAGAACATGAACCTGGACTTCATGTGGGGCTTCGTGTCTCCTGACCAAGAGCTGACAAACTCAAACGCATCTTCAGTTTCAGCATCAACACCCCCGAACCCTTGTGTCCACCTTTGGGATGGGTGGGTCCAGCCTTCCCAGTTGCTAATGAAAGGATAGTGGTACACCAGTTCCCTTCCTGTTTTAACTTGGAAGCTCTGAAGTGAAGATCAAGGCCACATTGAGCTCCTGAAAGAGACTGGAGTAGTCTGTAAATCAAGGATTGCCCACCTTAGGGAGGGTTTCATGTCAAGCATCATACTGACCTTTTTGGCCTAGAGAGCTACAAAAGCATCCAGGGAAGAGCTTTGTAGGACAGGACAGGTGAATAGACCCCGCAGGGAGCTCTCGTCCTGGTGTGCAGATAAGGAAATCAAGACCGGGTCTGGAATGGTAGCCTAGCAGTTAAAGTCCCTGCCTTGCAGGTGCTGGGACCCCATATAGGCACTGGTTCTAATCCCAGCAGCCCTGCTTCCCATCCAGATCCCTGACTGGGGCCTGGGAAAGTAGTCGAGAACGGCCCAAAGCCTTGGGACCCTGTCCCCGCATGGGAGACACGGAAGAAGCTCCTGGCTCCTGACTTTGGATCAGCTCAGCTCTGGCCATTGAGGTCACTTGGGGAGTGAATCATCAAATGGAAGATCTTTCTGTCTGTATATCTGACTAAAAAAAGAAAATTAAATCTTAAAAAAGAAAATCAAGACCCAGAGAGATCCATTTCTCCCAGGCCATTTGGGCCGGCCATGAAGAGCTGGCTCACATTACTGTGAGGGCTGACAGAGTCCCATGACCTGTAACAGCCGCTGGCAGAATTTCCAGCCAAGGCCAAAGGAATGAGAACCAGGAAGCCAAAGGTTCCAGGTCAAGGATATGCTCAAAGTCCCAAGGACTGGAGGCCCTCGTGGGTGAGGGCAGGGGAAGATGGATAGCCCAGCACACATAGGGAGGGCAAATCCACCATTCTCAGCCTTTCTGTGAGATCCTTCCACGGGCTGGGTGATGACCACCCACATCGGTGACAGCAACTGCACACAGTAAAATGCTGATGTCTTGTGGAAACACCCTTCAGCCACACCTAGAAGAAGTGGCAATTTACCTGCCACCAGGCATCCCTTCACCTAAGGGAGCTGATGCGTGACATTTACCATCCAGGGGTGTTGGGGGTAGGAGGGGGGAGGGACAATGTCAACAGTCAGATCTCCCAACCCTGTCTATATGTTCTTTCACTTGTCACCTGCTCCTCCCAGATGGCTCAGCCTGGCAAGCTAAAGAGGCGAGGCTTTTCCCATGGCTGACCCAGTGCTGCTCATCACAGTACATGAGGGGAGACATTCTTGGTGGAAACCCGGATGGCTGTGAATAGAGAGCGACTGGGCGGAAGGGAAGGGAAATGGGTGGCAGCTTCCCACTAGCACTGGCAAGAGCCTTTTGAAGTGAGCTTTACAGAGAAGAAACCCGCTGGGAAGATTGTGATCAGATGGAAACTCATAGCATCATTAGGCTGAGTGAGTAGCATCCGAGTTGGGAGGCAGGGTTGACTTAATACCATGTCTAGGCAGAGTGGCTGGGATAGGTATGGGAGCTTTCAGTGCCAGGGTACACATGGAAAGATGAGTTGGAAACAAGTTGGGCCTGGGACACAGAGATGTCCTTGACAGCGTTTTTATCTGTAACTGGACTTGAGGAAGATGATACCAGTAAGAACTCAAACAGGTGCTGAGGGACCAAGGAAGGGTCTTGGGATCTTACAGGTAATAAGGGGACAAGCTAGCTCCAAAGCTGGGACGAGCTAGTTCCCAAGCTGAGGACAGGTGAAGGGAGCCTCAGACAGCCCCGGAGAAAGAACAACCACAAGAAATGCTCAGGGACCCAGACAACCCAAGGCCAGACTCCCGTGCTGAGCACCTGATGATCAGCTGGGGGGTGTCTGGGAGATCTGAGAAAGGAAGTTGCATCACACACAGATCTGCACGCTCTTGTTGATGCCCAGCACTGTTCTGGAGCAAACTCCACGCAGAGGAGCCCAGTGTCGGGAGGCATAGTGAGGGGGGCATAGAAGGAAACAGCAACTTACCACAATGAGTGCGACCACGGACAGCGTGTAGTAGATGGAGTCCCTCAGCAGGCACCAGGAGGACAGAGCAACCACCTGGAGGGCAGGGAGACACAGAAAGTCAGTCAACACACCAACGAGATGGCACAGATCCTGCTAGGCACTAGCCTAGGCAAAACTAGGACTCACACCTCCTGTCCAGGGTTGAGTCAATGTGCCAATTGCTAGAAATATATGGAACCTCTCAGGTGTACAGGTCTCCTTCTGTGTGTCAGATACTGACATGGGATTGAAGCTGAAACTATCTGGTTACTGGGGAAGGCCTTGTGGTGGAAGGCAGCCAGGGAGCAAGGGAGCCGGAAACACTGCCTACTGACTGTGACTTGGGTCTAACTTTAGCCAACAGAACAGAGAAAGCCAGCGATCCCAAGCTGCCAGAAGATGAGGGACCGCTCGGTGCAATCACCTGTTGGAGGCATCTCCTGTCTCCCAGGAATGGGCTTGATGTCAAAGACAGGAGGAACACATGCAACCTTGTGTTTTGCTTGGTGACACCAATATCTGTTGTAGCCAGAACTCCTGTGGGGTGATGAGCAGCCAACAGAGCAGTTGCTGCCCATCAGAGGGGTGGCCATGCCCCTGGACTGCTTCCCCCGGGGCTCTATGACATGCCTAGCCTCCTTGGCATTGACCTTCGTGTAATCAGATTGTTTAATCAGATGGATTTGTATACTGACGTGGCATTCACAGTTCGGAGAAGGGGCCCTGCTGGAGGTGAAGGAAGCTGTGGCCTGCAGGAGAAGGACACTGGGAGTGGACAGAGGAGAGGGTATGGGGATAGGGAGGGAGCATGCCAGGGTGTGAGCTCTCTCCTGGAGTGAGTGTATTTCCTCCTGTGGGCACTTAGTATGATTGCTCTGTTGTTTTGGCAGGGTCATCACACCAGGTGAGTATCAGCCACCTCAAGGCCACCTACATGCTCAGCTGAGTAAGTGAAGGACATAGCCAGTGTAGCACCCTGAGCAGGGTGGTGACAGGCACAGGTTACCCCAGGGCCAGGGAACATGGCCCTGCTCTGGGCCTCTTTGCTCCCGCCTGCTGTGCCATCGATAAAGAAAGATCAAGTCAGAGAAGGCTTTGTGGATTCAAATAACTTGAAAGCCATGACTTAAATAGAACCATAAATGAATAATGAGGCCAGTCTGCTTGCATTAACACATTCTTCTCCTTGTTCCAGGCACACTGCTGCTGATTTTGCCTTATTAGGTTTTGTGTTTGCAGAGCTAAGTTACAGATTTGTCAGGCCACAAAATTCACTCTAGAGCAAACATAAAACTTTCTGTATCCTTTATCATTGTATCCCTGTACTGTGAATTCTTACAACCTGTGACCAGCATTCATCACCCATGGGTAAGATTGGCCTGGACCCAACTGTTCCTCTTCCAGCAGTTGTGACTATGCATTCAATTTTTTATAATCTGGAAGATGAACTTAAAAACAGGTGGCACATATTAATTCTGAATTTTTCCTCCAATCACTTAATTGCTGTAAAATGAACGCATGCCTTTTTCCTTCCTCTTTGCAGACAGCTCCACTACTGTCCATTCTCACCTCTAAACAAGAGACTCAACACTGGAAGAAAAGACATTCCAGACACAGAGAAAGCCTAGGGGATAAAATAATCAAATAAGTAATTTGAGAACAATTCCCAGATGTTCGGGACTTTGAACCTTTCAGAGACGAAGGGCTCTCTGAGTCTCTAACACAAGTCACACAGACATGCCCTTACAGACATCCAAAATACTGGCACGAAGAGAAAGTCCTTAAAAACACCTGAGGGACACAAGAGTTTTTTGTACAGAGGCTGAAAACCACAACAACACACACTTATTTCTCAAAAAAGACACTGGGAGCTAAAAGAGGCAATGCTTTCAAAACCAGAGAGGAAAGTAATTTGAACCTGGAGTTCTCTGTCCAAACAAGTTATTAAGCAAAAGTGAAAAAAAAAACGATAAAATTAAAAGTTTAGTCTAAATAACTTTACCTACTGTTGGGGCTTTTCTGAAAATTGTTGCAGTATTAGGCAGCAAGTTCAGGGTCACGGGCTTCAGCTTCTTTGTCGTTACACCTTCCCCACCCACATAATCCTTTCTGCCCACCGGTGATGCTCACCTGTGATGAACCTGGAAGGGGGTGGGATTGCACTGCTTTGTACCACTCCCCTCACAAGCCCCCGTAAAGGCCCATGATAGGGAGAAGCTTGCTCTCTTGGTTGCATGCTTCTAACACTCTGACTGCTTCCCGTGGACAGACTCTGTGGACAGGTAGTCCCTGAGCATGGTCCCTGTATGTCTGTATTTCTCACCCTCTGTTCACTGCTTGTGTGGGACAGTAAAGATGCAAATGCTAAAATGCATTGTATTTCTAATTTGTGTAGTTTGTTCAAGAGTTCTAGGAGAGGTGGACCTAGCAGTAATGGAATGTGGACAGAGAAGGCAGGAAAAGGTGAATGTTTACAGTTTTGTAAGTGTGCCCAGGTTGTTTGCTGCATGTCTCTTAGGATAACTTATATTGCTGGGGAAGCTAGGACATAGGTCTTCAGTGTAATGGATGGACTTCATGATAATGACCATTTGCTCCTCTCGGGGTTTCTATTCAGACTGGATTGCCATATGGATTTGTCATTTGCTAGTTTCTAGTGGACTCTGTTATCATCAACCTTGGTTAATAAAGACTCCTTAATACAGTCTGGTCTTGTCTGGCATGATCTCTCCTGTACCCCACAACAAAATCTACCTGCGGATAGATGTCATCAAGACAAGGGAGCAAAGCATCTGTTCCATAAGATTATGTTGCAATAAACCACAATGCCTGCAACTGGAACCAAAAATAGCAATTGAAGGAGACTGCCAGAATGATGGTGAAGGGAGATTCTAGAAAGAAGGTGACAAAGATATTCTAAAATGAAACATTGATAGTGGGTTTAGAATGGAGCAGGTTGGAGGCCTTTAGAAGAAATGTTTGCAAAAGGAGAAAATTAATGGAGTATCTGAAAGTTTTAAACACACAGGAGGTATGAGAATATTATTTACAAAACTAACCAAACCACACAGAAAGACATGTGTAAACCACAGAGAAAACAGATGAATAAGTGTGTATTAATGGCTTAGCTGTGAAGAGAGGCCACATAATCTAAACTAAGCGTTGTCTAGCCAGACTTGCGACTATCCGGCAAAGATGGGGCCCTGCAGTAGGCAGGAGTGACTGGCAGAGACCTAAACATCCTTGTCTGCACCTTGAGGGCAGTGGAGAACACTTGCCACTGAAAGACCAAGCAGTTCCCATCCAAGAAAATGTTTATTATTATGTTTGAAATAGGTTTATACATTTGAAAGACATAATCACAGACAGGGAGAGAGAGCAAACTCCCATCTCAAGCTCCATCTGGGTCTTCTACATCGGTGGCTAGGGCCCACGCACCTGGAGCACGTTCTGCTGATTTCCTAGTCTCCTTAGCAAGGAGCTGCACTGGAAGCGGAACAGGCTCTGCTGTGGGACGCTGGCATCACCTCTCAGCATGCCACTTACATGGATGTGAGCAAACCTCAGAAACAGCTAAATTAGTGGATGACAGTTGTTGCCTTAGAAGAGCGAAAAAACGGTGCTGGTGGGAATGGAAGATGACAGTTTTCATTATAAATCTTCTAGAACAGGTTGCCTCTTTATCCTCAATAAAAATTAAAAATATGGAAACATAGGGCAAACGACTCACATTGGTCTAGCTGTCAATGTTGGATAGGCAGTAATATCTTCCCTTTCTGTGTCAACAGAAAAGCTTCCATTACCTGGGCTGTCATTCATAAAATTCCAGTCCAGCAAATCTAGAGGTAAAGAGTCAGAGAATGCCTTCTTTCCACACTCCGGAAGGAATTAAAGAGGCATCATTCATAATTTTGTGAGATTTATAGTGAGAGTGGTGATTAGGAACTCAACGTCTTCCACCTTGCTTGTCTGAGACTACTGTTGATGGCATCTGCAAATCTTCATCTACAATTTCTGCATATCAGGGGATTTAGAGAAGTTATCTCCTCCATTTCTCACAGCAGCCTAACCAGGCAAAGCTTTGTCCCCTTTGAAAGCAATTCAGGCATGGCAAAGTTGAGAGACTTGGCTAAGATCCTATGATGAGCCTTGGGGAGGAGCTGGGATTTGAACCTAGGAAGCCTGGTTCCAATCTCCATCTGTCCTCCCATACTCCCATTCTCCCATATTCCAGTTACAGGGCTTCCCTGAGGCTGGGGTAGAAAACACACTCATCTGTAATTGCCTTTCAATGAGATTTTCTTTTCTTCATTGTTTAAGCCATCAGACATTCAAAGTTGTCAAGGAGGGGAACAGTTGAAGGGTGAAACACAAGAGCTAAGCTAAGTTCAGAAACTATGCTTGAAGAGCTTCAGGGCTAGCTAGCAACCAAAGCAGGAAGGAGTCCCCACATGGGTTATAGACACATGTGTGCATGCAATGAGGTATGCAGGTGATCTAGACAGGCATGCAGCAGGGAAAGAGTCAATTGAATGCAGAATAAAACTACTAGTCAGCTGAGGTATGTTAGTTTACAAAATAAAATACCACACAGCTCACAGTTCGGGGATTGAAGGTTTCATTCTCCCTTAACATGATACACCCAGCCTTCTCTCTGGGGGCCCACGGGACTCCCTCTGGGTCTCCAGGAGGGGGTTGTCTGTCTCTTGATGGACTCTGACACCCATCTGATTCAGCACCTGATGGAATTTCCTGGCACAGAGGGACATCTCCCATGTTGAGATGGAGGATTCTCTGCCCCTGCTGGTAGCTGTCACCCAGCCCAGAGCTGGTGTTAAGACAGAGTGTCTTCCTTAGCTCTTTGCAAATAACGGCAAGAAAGAAAGGCGAGTCACTCAGGCCAGGAAGTCAGAAGAGGGGTCCTGGGAGAAAACTTACAGGGCGCACTTCTGGCCTGGAGCCCACTGTTCAATAATACAGAGGGTGCAGGCTAAAAAGGCCACGTGTCAGCACACGCCCCCATCCCCTGCTGTCAGTTCTGCCTGAAGCTCTATTTTCCCTGGGTAGCTCCAGGAATCCCTCCCAGCTAGAATTTCATCTTGATATTTCGATTTCTATTTCTAGGTAGCTGTTCACACATTGTCTGCTGCATGTGTAGAATCAGCTTCCTTCTTAAAACCCTGTTTACTTGCAGAATGGCATAATGCAAAAAGGATTTTTTTTTTTTAAATCACACTTCCCAAACAGAGGAAAACATATTCTCTTCACTTCTGGAATTCTGACTCCTTCAAGGAGGCCAAAAAACAATTGCTTAGGAAAGAATAATAGAGCCTCTGCGGATTGAAATGCATTTTAAATCTACATGGAGCTATTTATTATGTGATAATATACACACACAGGATACATGGACATATATAATGTGGTTGTGTGTATTATGTGAAATAATATTTATGACAATTCTTCTTGATGAATAGTGGAATTTACCATAGCAGAAACATCATAAATGGCACAAAAACCCTCCATTTGTGAGCATTTTCCTTTTGTTTTAAAATAAAAACTACCAAAGTAGACAAAACACTGTGATAGTTTTACAACATGGGACTGCTCTCATCTGAGAGAAATGTTGTGATTTCACACAAATTTCATGGAAAAGGGATTTGAAAAATCATAACACGAGCTTCGTTCCAAGCTTCCGAGCTGACACAATTTCTGCAGCCAGCTCTCATTTCAGGGAGGAGATGCCACCCACAGGCTGGTGCTGGGCTGGGGGCTTTAGGGGTGGGCTGGGCTGGTGCTGGGTTGGGGCTCGGGGGCTGGGCTGGGCTGGTGCTGGGCTGGTGCTGGGCTGGGGCTCGGGGGCTGGGCTGGGCTGGTGCTGGGCTGGGGGCTTTGGGGTTGGGCTGGGCTGGGTCTGGGCTGGGGGCGTTGGGACTGGGCTGGGTCTGGGCTGGACTGGGCTGAGCTGGGGGCTTTGGGACTGGGCTGGGCTGGAGCTTGGCGGGGCTAGGGCTCTGAGGCTGGGCTGGGCTGGGGCTCTGGGATGCCTGGGAAATGATCTGAGAATGCCAAATGGCACTGATGCCCAGATGCCAGAGGGTCTGACCTGGGCTTGTTCATCCCATGGGGTGGTCTCGGAGCTGTCATCTGCTCCTTATTCAATTACACTTGTGAAATAAAAAGATGCATGGTAGGGGAAAAATCACTGAAATACAAGTAGCTCCAGCTTTCCAGAAATTCCCTGTCAAAATAGGATTCTGTGAAAAGGATATGCTAGGGCTTAAGCTGCCACATCCCATAGCAAGTGCACGGTTAAACTTCCAGCTCCCAGTTTTAGCTCCCAGCTAATGCAGACCCTAGAAGGCAGCAGTCATGAATGGAGTTAATTGGTTTCCTGGGTTGAACTCTTGGCTCCCAAACAACCTGCTCGCAAAGAACTTCTGGTCAGGCTCAATTTTGGCCATTGTGGGCATCTAGGGGAGTGAGCTCTCTGTCTTTCTCTGTCTCTTGAATATAAATATTGAATTATTTAAATATATAAAATATATATACACATGTATATGTATACACACATAAATATAAACTAAATGCTTTTGCAAAAATATAACAAGCCTATTGATTAGTGCTCACCATGGGGAACATAAAATGAATTCATATTTTAAGTTTAATATCTTTTCTAAGAAAACTCATTTTGAGTTCTATTTTCATGTGTGATGAAAACAAATGACAAGTAAACAAGCTGCTACCAGAGAGAGATTTAAATAAAAACGAGGCCACACCAGGACAGGACAAGCAGAGAACAAGCTCTTGACTGCTCTTTGTTGACTGTGCTGAACCCCGTAACCGCGGATGCCCCTCAGAACCTGGAAGTGCTATGGAACTCAGAAGCAGTCCTCCTGGGCACCCACAACATGCCCTGCAGTTACTTTCATGGGAAAGGTGAGCTCTTGCCTGCTAGAATTTCAAACTGGGATAGTTCAGCACACACACACACACACCCCTAAAAAGACGGGGAGACAGCTCTGTAGTGGAAGGAAATGCTGGCCTTGTCGCCTCCAGTATCCTGGAGCCCATCACCTGCTCTGTGGCCAAAGGGCATGGTTATTTCATTCAGTGCCTGGTGGTCTTGGGCCAGCCCCTAGCAGAACACTTGGCAGTGCTAGGTACTTGATACAAGTATGCTGAGTCATTGCAGTGCATTTACGTTAAGGTGCATTTAGCCACATGTTGCTAGTTTAGATTCACTAACAAACAAATCCAGATTTAGGCATCAAGAGTCTGTCAAACAAAACTAGAATAGATAGACAGAGAACAACAAGGAAAGCTTAGAAACAGACAGGAAACGGTCAACGGGGATGCACTTATAACTCACTGGGTGGGACACAAAGATTAGTTACTCCTCACTGGGGTATTGAAGATTTCTCTGCACACCCCTCCTAAAACTGTTCACCTAAACTGTTGACATATGTCCTGTTAGAATTATAGAGTTAGACTACCCAAAAAAAACCAGCCAAGTTCAGCGAAATCAGGCTTCAATGCTATAAACTGCTGAATACTAAAATTAAAATAGACATGAGACAGCTGAATAGCAATCTATAGCCATTTTAAGGTGTATAGAACACGGTTGAATATAAACCAAAATTGAAATGTCTATGAAGAAGCCACAGGTTGTGGTTGAGAACTTACATTTTCCTATTAACATATTGCTTAATCAATACCATATCAATTAATGCCATAATGTTGTAAATTGTTGTAAATATTATGTTGGGGCTTTTAATTGATTGGGATGATACTCTGCCTGCTCTGCCTTCAGACCAGAGATGGTCTCACCAAGAAACCACTGAACTTACCAGGACAATAAGATGCTGGACTTTATGCTTGGTAAATACCTCCAATGAAAGAATCTCAACTGAATTCGAACTATGGTAATGCAACAAGGTGGAGGAATCCACCATGGGGAGAGGGCAGGGGGAATCCCAGTGCATATAAAAATGTGTCACATAATGCAATGTAATTAATATAAAAAAAAGAGTCTGTTTGGGAGGTGATTTCAGGAACCATGGTTAGCCACATGGGGAAGAAGGAAGACAATAAACACATCATTGCAGTGGATCCCTGGGGCTTAATCCTAGCAGGGACTAAGGGAGGCTACATAAGACCAGGGCTCTCCCTGGGTCTCAGCAGAGGGGAGTGGGAGCTGAGTCACTGGTTGAGGGCTGCATTTGTTAGCATCGATTTCCTGGTAATTCCTACTTCAAGGGAAGAAAGCATAGCTTTCAGTGGCCAGGAAGAGCCTTCAGACAAAGAAGCGTGGGTTTTTGTGGCAGGAAGTAAGGTTGGTGGGAAGTGAGCTGGTAAGGGTGAAAGGTCATGGATCAGATTGTGACTACTCTAGCCAGACATGAGTTTACACGGTAATCCGGTCATCAGAGCGAGCACTTCCACCAACACACGCACAGAAACACATTGACACAGAGTTTTGTCATCTCTAAAACACAACCAAATCTCATCTCAGATGCGTGAGCAGGCTATGCCCCTCCATGTAATCAGGAATAGTGTTCTTGTGAGACACAGAGAGAGTGTAACACAAGAGCCCCCTGGTATGATCACCACGTTAGCTGGTATTGGTAATATTATATGTTGACTAGGGCCTGGAGTAATAGCCTAGTGGCTAAGTCCTTGCCTTGTATACACTGGGATCCCCTGAGGGCACCAGTTCATGTCCCGGCTGCTCCACTTCCCATACAGCTCCCTGCTTTTGGCCTGGGAAAGCAGTAGAGGCAGCCCCAAAACCTTGGGACCCTGAACCGCATGGAAGACCCAGAAGAAGCTCCTGGCTCCTAGCTTTGGATCAGCAGCTCTGGTCATTTAGCCACTCGGTTAGTAAAACAGTGGAAAGGTTGTTGTGGCCACGTGGGGAGTGAACCAGTGGACTGAAGATCATTTTTGCTGTATCTCCTTTTCTCTGTTTATCTGCCTTTCCAATAAAAAAACTAAATGTTGACTTTAATACTGTCTGTTCCTTCACAACCTGGGCTGGCCTTGCTTACAAAGTTAACATGAAGTGTGGTTAAATTTGAATTTCAGATGTACACCAAATACTTCTGCTTGATATACCTTAAATTCCATTCGAGCCCCATACTAAGACTACATTCATTAGCTATTTGAGATGGAAACTTAGCTGAGTGTCCCATGTTTTCCTCAATCTGGTGACCTAACTTAGATTTCGGCTATTGATGGAGATCATGGCTGTCTTTCTTTGGATCAGTATAGAACCTCAGGTTCAGTGAACTGGGAAGAAATGTTCTCAGGGCAAAGGGACTGCTGAACCTTTCTGAAATGCCCACTTATCCCACTTATCTGTTTGCTGACCGCTGTTTGGCTCCATCTGAGTCTCCCATTTAGGGGGCAGGGTCTTAAACACTTGAACATCCTCTGCTGTTCAGCCAAACAAAACTGACCCTTTTTCATTGAACTGGCTGCTCAAATGTACAGGACATTTTGGTCAGTGGTGAGAGTCCACCACACCAAGACCTTTGGTTTCTCCGGGGAATACCTTGAAGACCAGGCAACCTCATGTCACCGTGGGGCTGGTCACTGGGACACAGCCAGCACATGTCAGCTTGCCATGGGCCATCCACTCATTACAGCTCTCAACTTCAAAGTCAAGGTCAGCTTCCCTAGATCCCTCTCTCTCTGTTTCTGTTTTCCTTAGTTTTGATCACTTCACTCAGTTATTCCTTAAAGGAGGGACCTACAGAGTATGCATTCATGACCCTTGACCTGACGGAACGTTATCAACACCATCAGGCATCACTTCTGCAGAGCTTGCCACTAAGGTTGTCCAGGCGTTCTCAAGCATGTCCTGGACCTCGGTTCAGAATGGTATCTTCAAACACAGAAAACGACTAACACAGTTACCAAGAAACCAATGTACTGAAATCCAGTTATCAAAATACTAAAAACTGGAGATGCAGTAATACATGTATTTCAAGGTTAAAAGCAAGTTCAACTGTTACAGAGGATTTAGTGATTTCAAACCAGTGATTGTTAGCTTTTATTGCCGTAAACACAAGAAGCCAGACACAGTGAGTCACACAGAAGGTCTTTCCTCCAGCTGAGAAAAGTTGCTGTAACCGGAGTGGAGGGAAGAAGAGGAGAGAGGGACAGAGAGAGAGAAAACAAAGGGAATATATTCTTGATATCAGTGGGGCAGGTAGTGGGTGCATGCGGCAGCTAGGGATTGGTGAATTACTGTCAGGGCCGAGGGGTGATTGTGGATTGGAGAAAAGAGAGGACGTTTCCTTTTCGGAGGCCTTACTAGGAATCAGGAGCTGGCTTATGAAACGTTTAAAGAATGTGGAACTAGCAGAAGTGAAGAAGAAGGGGGACTGAGCATCTGAAATGGCGCTGAGCTTCCAATGGCGGGGTCTTCTCCATTCTTCAGAGCCCATGTCCACGCCAGTCCTCGCAGTCATGAGGCAGTATCTGCTGTAATACTACGTGAAAGCATCTTATATGGGAGCCATCACTGTGACACAGTGGTTTAAGTCTTCACCTATAATGCCAGTATCCCACATGAGCACTTATTAGAGTCCTGGCTGCTCCACTTCCAATCCAACTCTTTGCTGAAGTGCCTGGGAAAAACAGTGGAGGATGTTCAAGTGCTTAAACTCCTGCCGCCCATGTGGGAGATGAGATGGAGTCCCAGGCTTCTGGTTTTGGCTTGGCCCAACCCCATCCAGTGTGGCTATTTGGGGAGTAAATCAGTGGCTGGAAGATCTCTCGTTCTCTGTTTCTTCCTGTCTAAAACTGTGACTTCAAAACAAAACAAAGAATCTTGTATTTTTATTGCGGATTATGTCACAGAAGCTGTTGACATGATGGGTTTTGTCTCAGGTATAAGATGAAGCACTAAAGATGAGTGGGTAGTAAGAATAGACATTTTTTTGCTCATACAGGTTCACCAAATCCTATTCAATGTTGAACTTGTGGAGATAGGAGCTATCAGGGTTTTAGTCCTCCTGTGCACTTAGTCACTGTCCCTCCACTAGAAAGGGGGAAAAGAGGCGTTGTGGAACTCTGTCCATTCTGAATATGCTGATAAGAACTCCCAGTGGAGGAGGTGAAAGCGAATGGCAAATGTGTTATTTGGGGCTATCTGTAGATTTCAATTCTGTGCACTGCCTGCCTCATCCATTATCATAGAGCAACTTGGCTACATTTCTAGTTTTCTGGGAAGCACGACAGTGGCTCCCAGCATTTACTGTGCTTTGTCAGATTGCTAAGTGCAGAACTGGAGCCTCCTGCAGAGATCTGTGCCAGGATTGTTCATGGCTCAGTGTGCTTCCTGTGACAGCAGCATTGCCAAGGAGCGCCTAAGAAACATGACTCCCAGGCACCACTTCCTAAGCCGTGGCATCAGAATGGGCATCTCAGCAAGACGCCCTGGGTGCTCTGTGAGCACTTCACAGAGTCTGAATCACACCTGTGAGGCAGAAGGGACCAGGAGCCTGGCAAGGTGGCATCAGAGTGCAGTGAGGTCTGTACGGGGTGCCAGAGGCATGGGTAGCCATCTTGGCTCCTTTGGCCCGAAGTAACTGTGTGTACAGGGACTGTAGCTGTGATGGCACCCATCGAGGCGGTCAGTGTGGTTAAGGTGAATTCTTGAAGCTTTGGAAAGTAACAGGTATCTCTTTAACTCTCGGCTTCATGCGTTCACCCTCCCCAGAAACACCTATGTCTCATCCGGGACCGGACTGAGGAGTCACCATGACAACCACATGGTGGTGGCATAAAAGTCCCAGAGGCCATAACTCCTGCTAGGATCCCATCTCATTTGTCTGTCCTATAAGAGCAGCTCCCCACCCATGTCATTAAAGAGGCTGAGCATTGGGGAGAGGTCTCTTCACCACAGACCAAGCTTAAAGGCACCACTTCCTTTTTCTATCCATTATAGGCAACCAACCTTCTGGTCCACTCAATCTAACATGACTCCTCCCACTCCTCTGCCTCCACTGCTACCTACGGGGTGCTCAGGAGTGGGGCGCATGCTCTTCTCTCACTAGCATGATCAGATGTGCCACACCTGCCCCCAGTAGTATGTAAGGATCCACATGGACATACACCAGAAGAGCCTGGCTCTGCAGTGACACAAAGACGGCACCAGTACACAACAGGAGCAAAGAATATTGGCCAGCAGCAGCTTCTACTGTGCCCCTGTGTCACCACTCAAGGAAAGAAAAGGCCCCTCTGAACAGTTTGGGGGCTCCAGAGACATGCTAGCAGGCTCTTTTCTGAGATTCTCATCCTGCAATTGGTACACTCTGAACAACTTTCCCTCAATTTTCATTCTGGGCAACTAGAGCCTTGGGTACTAAACATTGTGTCAAGAATTATGTGCTCTTTTTTTCTTATGCATTTGAAAAATATTCCCATTTATAGGTAATTAAAGTAAGGCTCAGTGAAGGTCAGTTTGAAAGAGATATAGCTGCACAGTGAACCAAGTCTGAATTACTGCAGAGTTTCTTGCATGTTTAGCCCCTTGGCATGGGTTAAGCAGATGAGCTCATTCTGAGAACCACGTAAGTATGCTGGCCAATTGCTTATGCCTGGGCATAGCCCAGTGGTTCTGGATCATGCACTCCCAGGAAGCCACGGGGTCTCCTCTCTGATTATACACTATTAGGAAGGCACCTGGTCTCCGCTCTGACTGCACACTCCCAGGGAGGCCCCACCCCCAGTTTCCCCTCTGACGACATACTCCCAGGGAAGCCCCTGGTCTCATCTCAGACTGTACTTGGGCACCATCTGAATGCATGAAATTCTCACCCCCAGAGACTTGGTTATAACTGAGCCATGCTGCTACTCATTCACTGGGTGCCTTAAAAGTTTTTATAGGTGATTTTGATATAGACCAGTGATGAAAGCACTGCACCCTTCTGCTACGCCCTGCTAGGCTGACAGCTGTCCGACATTCAGAACCAAGGGACTTCCTGGCACTTCCCACACCCACACGATGTCTAGGAAGGGACTCTTATCTGTGTCTAAAATGTCTGGAGAGGTCACGAAACACTGCATGTGCTTGCTAGGATTGCGTCAATACACTCAGTAGTATGCCCACCCATGACTATGGCTATCAAGATATCCTGATATTCTCTTGAGATTGGCAGCAACGATTTGGGAGCTGTACCACTTGAAAGCAAGATTTGGGGTAGGAGGATTGCTCCACTGTGTAGTAGAGGAGATGCAAAGACTAGGGTTTGACATACCTGCAGGACTGGTGGCTATCTGCCACATTCTCTGCTGGGTCCAAGGGCTGAACCCCAAACTTCCCACAGTAGCTCAGCCTCGAGGCAGTCACAAAGCTTAAAAGAGAGGGCTCCAGGCTCCAGGTGTATGTGCCCCAAGGGACTACCTGGGCTCCAAGTCACACCAAGTCACTTTCACCTTCAGCCCAGAACTGCTGAAGTCTAGCCATCCCAGGGACCTTTCTGCTGGATAGAAGGATTAACAAGGATTGAACTGAAATCAACACTTCAAATAAGAAAATGTTTACATCATTACTTCCCAAGGGGCGCCTCTGGTTGTGTTAAAACAAGCATGTTAATTCCAATTGCCTCCAATTCTGGGAAGTGAGAGGGTTATATATCGAATTTTAGCAAATTATTTCCTGTGTTTAAAACTCCACTGAAATTTGTGGGTTTTGTACAATATGAAATTAAAGTTTTTATTTAAAACATTGATACTGATGCCACTGATGTTGCTGTAGTGGTTAAGATGCCACTGAGGATGACTGCCTATCCTAGCAGAGTGCCTGATTTGAGTCCCAGCTCTCCTTCCAATCCAGCTTCCTGCTCACGTGCATCCTGGAAGGCAGCAGGTTGTACTTGGGTACCTGCCATTCATCTGGAAGACCCACATGGAGCTCCTGGCTCTGATGTGGACCAGCCCTGGCTGCTGTGGCCATTTGGGGATTGAAATCAGCAGATGGAAGATCTCTCTGTTTCTGTCTGTCTCTCCTTCTGCCTTTCCACTAATATGAAAATAAATATGAAAAATTAAAAGTAACAGTATTGATAATGATGGTTTAAAAAATCAAGTGGTACAACTGAGTACAAATTGAAAGTAAAAATATTTTTGCTTCCTTTCCCCCATCACATTATGTTTCTTACCAGAGATAACCATTCTTAACATTCCTGTTTTCAAGTCTTTTAAGACTCACCAAAACAACCTCAAACAATTTGCTTCAACCTCCAGAAGGAGTATTCCCAAAGTCTGAGAAAACTGCATATCATACAAAAACAATGCACTTTTTTTTGGCACCACAATAAACTTATTTAATTCCACACACTTTTAGAAGCATCCTCGCATAACCTGATGCTTCTATCAGGTCCTTGTTAGTATAGATGAGGAAATAACAGAGTTGGTGCCCAAATGCTGAAGAAACTTATGCAGAATGGAAAAACAGGAGGAGCCAGGGCCAGAGTCCCTGAGTTCAAATCCCAGCTCCAACAGTTATTAGTTGTGTGGTCATCTCATATTTTTGCGCACCTATTTCTTCACTTGCAAACCAGAGATCATCCCAGCACATCTCTCAAGTGTTCTTAGGACCAAAGACAGATACACATAGCAGGTGCAGAACAATGCCTGTCATGTGACAAATCCATAAAGTGAGTGATGGCTTTGGGGCTGCCTCATCCTCCTCCCTCGGATACTTGGAAGTTAGTTATCTTGAGGGCTTTATTTCTATATAAAACATTAAGTTAATATATTAAAAAAACAAATTGTACTCAAGGGTGGGTCTACAATGGAAAACAAGCCCTCCCTTACCTATTCTACCTCTCAGCAATATTTTCATTTTTGGGTCTTGTTATTTATATAATGCAAATAAAAAGATTATAGTAAATCTTTCCAGATTTATCCACTTGAAGCATGATCTTTTGAATCCCACTATGAAAAATGATTCAGCTGATTTGTATTACTCCCTGTATCCTCTTACAGCCCTAATATTTGATAGCTATCATTATTATTATTGTTAGTAGGCTAAGGCTTGGTTCATAATCCCAAACGACCCAATCATGTAATGATACAATCCTGAATGTTGACATCCGAGAGATCAAATTCTCTAAAGACTAAATCCTGAAATATCAAAATCCTGAAAATAACTAGTTCTGGAAAAAAATACAAAAGATCTTTAAAATACATTAATTTACATTTTTAGAAGGAGATTTGTTTGAGAAACATAAAAACACAACAGACCACTTGAGACCATTTTATACAGTAAAATAGGCAATAATCACACATCTGTTTGCAAGTCTCAACTCACCTACAGTAATGGGGCATGAGTGTCACAGTTATGAGTACATAGAGAGGTAGGCCAACAAGTGCTTTGCTTTCATGCATGTCACAGGGGTTGGTAACATACTCACTTAAAATTCCCTAACAGGTAGCCCAGGTTAGGAGATTGGGTAAAACGGTAAAGAGCTGAGAGTTGGAGAAATTTCCTCTTTCACAATACAGGTATACACAATGGTTATGTCTTCACTTACTGGTGGATGTTTCAACAGTTTTAAACAAATGTTCTGATGCAAACTTCCAAGGAGTCAAATTTGCAAAAGTGCAAATATTGGAGTGGATGTGAAGATGCAATTTATCAGTACAGCAAGTGTAAAAATATAAGGCTGCCAATTTAAAGTAGAGGGGGGTGGGAAATCCCAATACAAAGGCCTCTCCCTCCAGGAAACACAAGTAAACTTGGAAATGAACTTTTGATATTCGAGAGTTTAGTCTTCCAGGATTGTAATTTTGGGGATTTGTCAGGACTTTAACATTTGGTATTCTGGCATTCGTGACCATTATCTTTCAGGGAGAGGGTCTTCCCCAGGGAAGGCTGATACACTTTGGAAGATTTCTCCCCTTTCACACCCCATTAGCTTTCTGTGGCTTCTGGCTTCCATGTTGGATAGAGCGTGAGGATGTCCACAGCCCTATCTTCCATTGTAAACATCTCTCTATTATGCCATCAATATTAAAAACATTTCTATCTACTGCCATCTTCCAGTTGTCTGTTTAACCTAGCAGTTGGCTCTCAAGGTGTAAAAATAATAAGCAGCAGTTGTATTATTATCACTAGCATGTGGTTACTGCTCATTGTATAGCCACCTACTAGGCTATGATTGCATTTTTTACCCATTGGTTCAAGGTCATGATCCACTTGCTATTCAAAAACATATTCTTAAGAAACAAAAATGGAATTTATTATCTGAGATACTATGCTGAAAGAAAAGCTATTCCACATTTTTTAAAAAAGGTTTTTTTTTTTTTTTTTTTTTTTTAAATTGGAAAAGCAGACACACATCTTCCATCCACTGATTCACAACCCAAGTGGCACAGTAGCTGGAGCTGAGTCAATCCAAAGCCAGGAGCCAGGAGCCAGGAGCCAGGAGCCAGGAGCCAGGAGGCAGGAGTTTCTCCCAGGTCTCCCACACATTTACAGTGCCATCCTCAACTACTTTCCCAGGCCACGAGCAGGGAGCTGGATGGGAAATGGAGCAGCCATGGCTAGAACTGGCACCCATACGGGATCCTAGTGGATGCAAAGGTAAGGATTTAGCCACTAGGCTGTTGCGTTGGGCCTGCTATTCCAAATTTTAATTTGCATGGACTTTCATTTGTGTTGCAATAGAAGGGTAGTATACCTCTCTCCTTGTGTGCACCAAATTACCCATGTGAAGACACATTGTTGCAGTTGTCTGGCTTGTTCTTGGGGCTTTAGGACCCCCTGACTTGCCTTCTGCACTGGAACCAATTTCTTTTGAAAGCCGTTTTCTCAGTTGGACTGTTGGGATTCCTCTTCACTGGATTTCCAAGTCAATCTTGGCAGCTTCCTTTCTAGTTTTCAGCTTCATTTGCCTGAAGGAGTACCTTCTCAGATAACTTCCTAAGGAAGTTAAAATTCTGAAGCTTATTTGCTGAAACAATTTTCCTACTTTACCTCCCATCGGATTGTTAGCTTAACTAACTACAGAACTATAGAACTAAATTCACTTTTCTTCTAGATATTCAAAGTTCCCTTCCATTGTCTTCTAGCATTCACCACTGCCAATTAAATTTTGTAGTCTACCTCTATTCTCTCTTTTTAAATAATATTTTGTTCATTTGAAAAGCAAAGAGAGAGGAAAAGAGAGACACAAAGACAGCTTCCATTTGGTGGTTCAATTCTCAAGTGGCTGCTGTCACTGGGCTGACATCAGATCAGAGCCAGGGGCCTGGAACTCGACCTGGGTCTCCCAGGTGCGTCACAGGGGCCCAAGCACTTGGGCCATCTTCTGCCTTCCTAGATCTGTTATCACAGAGATGGACAGCAAATGGAATAGCGAGGACTTGGACCTCGTATGGGATGCCAACAGGAAGCAGATTAGCTTGCTGTGCCACAATGCTGCTGCTCCCTGACTCGATTCTCTTACATAATCTGCTTTACCTCTGAAAATGTCAGGATTTTCCTAAAAAAACAAAAAACAAACAAAAAAAATCAACTTTGATCTTTTGAAGTTTTATGTAGATGTTTCTAGATAAGGCTTTCTTTTTGTTCTCTGTAGTAAACCCTGAGCCAATTCTTGCAATATCTAGACTCGTGTTTTCCTTCTGTTTAGAGGAAATTTCTGTATTATCTTCTTCTGGAAGAGAATATTGGGGCTCCCAGATGTCTCTTCAACTTTTTAAATGATTCCTCCTATTTTCCAACACTCTTTTTGGCTCTGCATGTCAATCGTAATTACTCTTCCTTAGGTCTCTTGAAACTCCATTCTGGAGGGACCAGCATCATGGTATAGTAGGTTAAGCCTCCACTTGCAATGCTGGCATCCCACAAGGGCACTGGTTTGAGTCCCAAACGCTTTGTTTTCAATCCAGTTCCTTGCCTGGTAAAATAGCAGATGGTCCAAGTGTTTGGGCCTCTGCACCACATGGGAGACCCAAAGAAGCCCCTGGCTCCTGATCAGCCCAGATCCAGCAGTTGCAGCCATCTGGGGAGTGAATCAGTGAATGGGAGATCTCTCTGTCTCTCCTCTCTCTGTAAACCTACCTATCCAATAAAAATCAATAAATCTACCAAACCACTCCCCTCCATTTTGGTCTTCACTATATCAGTTCTACTAGGTACACCCTTTTAATGATGTTTTACATTTTGACAATCACACGAGAAAACTTTAAAAATAATTTTCTTATTTGAATACTTTTTTTAAAGTAGCAAGCATTTTGTTTTATGGCTTCCATAGCTTCATGCAGGTCTCTGAGGACACTAATTAAGAACTGTGAGAAGTTCCTTTCTATTAGCAGAGCTATCTGTGGTTCCCAGTGGACAGCTGCATTGTTTTTTCACTCTGAGCCTTCCTTAGGAAGGATCCTTAGATGTCTGGTGGCCTCGAGACCCTGCAGGAGCACCGATGAGTCTCTGAGTACTGTGACAGCTAGTGGATGTGGGTGGTGGCGGGGAGGCTCCCCTGAGGGTGTGTGTAATGCACTTGCTTAGATTCCTCCAAACGGGAAGTCCACCTGCTGGCTCTGTGACAGCACGCAGGTGTAGACAACAAGCTTCACTTATGGGTATGTGGCCAGTGTTTCAGGGCAGAGCTGCTGAAGCCAAAAGACAGTGGAGGTGAAATAGTGGAGTGTGCTCCGTTCCTGGTCAGAAGCCCCTGCATGCTCGGACGCTATGAAGTTCCCAAAACACCTGAGGTTCCCACAGTAGAAGTCATAAGCTTCCCTAATGGATGTCCGTTCTTTTAGTTCTGCTATGGGAAAATCCCAAGTTAGCTGATGGAGATGGCAACAGAGCCATGTGTTCCATGGTGTGTCAGTTTTTGACAGTCACAGGTTCTTTTTTTTTTTTAAATGGGTAATACCATTGTTTCCACACCAATATCATTTTACCCTGTATCTGCGGTGAGGGAAAAAAACAAAGGGAAAAGCCCCACCCAACCTCCCACCCATCCCAGATCCCCAATGGGAGGCGCGCTCTGAGGGTCCTGCTCATACAGTTTTGATAGTTCATCAGTTCTCGATTGCTGCCAGTCTCTCAGTTGCAATCGCAATGAACCCTATTCAGAATCCACTGGCTGACAGTCTCTTCATGGTTGGGGTTCTAAGATCAGCAGTTCAGTTGGAGGGATCTCCAAAGAAACGTCGTCTGAGATGATCCCAGGCCTGATTCTTGAGCGAGTTTGCTAGTACAGAGTCCGACACCGTCTGTCACACCAATCAGCTTATGCACATGCTGGTCGTTGGGTTCGTTCTGTTTCCAGCCCTGTCTTCCTCGTGAACCAGCGAGTGTTGTAGTCCAGTTCGATCCTGCCCGCTTCATACTCGGTCCTCACACAAACCGGTTGGAGCTGCAACCTAGTTGGGGTGACTCCCCTTAACCCCCACCAATTCTGCCCCCTACCCTGGTTCCCATGCTTGCCAGTATGCACCGCAGGCTTGTCAAGTCTGTCCCACATCCTGTTGAGCTCTCGCACATGTCGATGGGCATTGAAGCCCAGCTCAACCCAACCAACCTACTATCCAGCCCACACACCTACTGGCAGGTGCCCTTCTGTACAGCCACCCTTGCCCCTGTCCTGGTGTTCGTGCTGTCCAATGAGAGTGGTAGCCCCGAGGGAGGTGCCCACTATTTTCCTTCTAGGCCACACTCACTCCGAGATTATGCACTCTCCAGGTAGTTCTGGCATTTGACTTGACAGAATTAGCTCCCAGTGCCAGCCTCTGCCAGCTAGTACTGCGGCTAGCCCAACCAACCCTCACCCACTCTAGTTTTTGCTTGCACCAGTCGGAACAGTCAGCCCACCGTGGCCCTTCCCTTATCTAGTCCACATGAGGCCCACAGGTGTTACAGCCCTGCCTATTCTGATCTGCCCCCATCCCGACCCACGCTTTCCAATGGAAGTAGTTGTCCAGCAGGGGAGCCCACGTTCTCCTGTCAGCTTTGCCTCCTCCCCCTGTTTATCACATGTGCTGTTTGGGTGCTGTAACCACATCTGGTACGGCTCATCTCACCTTGGCATTCCTTATTGTATACTAGTATGTATCACAACCGAACTTGGGTCGACCCACACTCTGCTCTGGCGCTCGGACTCACCAGCAGGTGATGTGAACAGGTCCAGCTTGGTCTGCCCTCAATCCATGCCATGTGTATACCAGTGGGATAATTTCCATAGCCTGTTCTGGGCTGTTTCCTATTGTGCTTCTTGCGCTTACCTGCAGGGACTGTGTCCTGCCAGAGGAGTTTCCCAGGCTCCTCCATCAGAAACTCTCCCATTGCCAGGTTTTGCGCATACCAGTGGGTCCATGAGCCAGCCCTGTTCAGCTCACCTCCTGTCCTAGCAGGAACAGTGGTGTTTCCTGGACAGACACAGGTTCTTTTGGACTCATTTCACCTGGGGTTCAGGGTCTACTATGTCCCCTCCTCCTGAATATATGTGGTCTTGTGATTTTTTACCTAATAGAGTAATTATAAAAATCACTTTATATGACTTTTAAGGCTGGGCCATCTGCCTTATTTTCTGGAACATTTGCCTTGAGAGCCCTAAAAGTAACCTGACAGGGGTAAAAGTAACTTGACCCTCTGAGGTCACCTGTGCTATGAGAAGATCCAAGCTATGTAAAAAGATACATGTGGGCACTCAGAATGACAGTCCCACTGAGCCTAGCCTCAAAGTTACCCCAGCCTAGGAACCAAACAAGTGGGTGGAGAATCTTCCAGACAACTCCAGGTCTAGCTTCCCAAACCATTTCCAGGTATTGCAACGTAGTCTCCAGGCTTTGTGGAACAGAGGTAAGCCAGCTCAGCCATGCTCTGTCCAAATCCCTGGTTCACAGACTCATGGAACAGAATTAAGTGACTATTATTTCATACAACTGAGTTTGAGGCAGCCAGTTAGTAATAGATACCAAAGGCAGAAAGATTCCTTTAATTAATTAATTATCCCAATTGTTACTTCTCCATCTGTCCACTTGCATGGCATCTCTTCGAATTCCATGCTTAGAAGCTCTGAGAGCTGCTCTAAAATCGACAGCCCTCATCTGCACTTCAGCTCTTCCCCATGTGGATTCTGGATTGAGGGTTTCCAGAATGAATTTCATCCCAAGGGTACAGAATGGGCTCTGTACCATAGAGGTACAGGAGCATGTCCTCAGACTCTGGGTAGGCCGCTATATCCTGCTGCCTGCACCAAGCAATCAGTGTGCTCAGGAGAACATCAGATAGCCCACTTGGAATCAGCACGGAGCCCAGCACTAGAGATGAAGGGCAGTTTTGCTGTGAGTTAGACATCCCTGACAACAGATCTGATTTGTTGAGTGGCTGTGGGCAAGCTGCCCTAGACCAGTGTTGAAAAACGTTCGTCCCAGTCCTGCAACTGGCTTTGAGCTGTTTGAACTCAGTGGTGGGGACTTTGCCAAAAAAGCGTATCTTCACAGTGAGTTATATGCTTCCACAAAGAGCAACCCATCTTCCATTTTATTTTTAGAATTATAGAATATGTATATATATATATAATGCTTACAAGCATAAATGTGGAGGCATTCAGCCAGCTCCACTCTTGAGCATATGAGTTCTGCCAAGTCTCTGATCTCAGCTATCCACATCTGTAAAATGGAGACCGCGTGATGCAGCCAGGGTGGTGGTAACAAGCACACCATGCTTAAGGGACTCAGCTCCTAGGGTGTGTCCTTTTACTAGTGAAGCACGATTATACCACAAACTGGGTAGCTTAAGCAACAGACACTTATTTTCTCACCCTTCCAGGATCCACAAGGCCAAGTTCAACGTGAGAGCCTAATTGGCATCCTCTGAGTTCTGTCTATTTGGAACCATGTTCTGTGTCATCACATCGTTTTTCCTCAAGCACCTCAATCCCCAAGTTTCCTCTTCTTTTTAAAGCATTATTTTCTTCATTTTGAAGGGCAGAGTCAGGGTGGGAGTTGTAGGAGACAGAGATCTTTCCATCCACTGGTTTACTCCCCAAATGACTGCAATGGCCAAGGCCAGGCCAAGCTGAAACCGGAAGTCAGATGTTTCTTCCAGGTCTCCTATATGGGTGCAGGGCTCCAAGCCCTTGCCTTCCCAGTTGCATTAGCTGGAAGCTGGATTAGAAGTGGAGCATTCGGGACTCAAACCAGTACCAGTATGGGATGCCAGCGATGCAGGTGGCGACCTTACATGCCACACTCCAACATCAATCCCAGATTTCTTCTTCTTGCAAAGACACCAACCATAGTGGATTTGGGGCCTGCCCTGAAGACCTCAGCAGCTTAATCACCTCTCTCCATACACAGCCTCATGTGCAGACACCAGCAGTTAGAACTTCAACATAGGAATTTTGCAGGGATGAAAGTCAGCCTGTGAAAGCACCCACCTTAAAGCACTGAATGAAAATTACATCAGTGCAAGGACGCAGAGGAAAGTCCTTGGGATAGTGCCTTGAATTCATACATATTCAACAGAATGCCACTGTTATTGTTATTAAAGGAAGCTCTCCAACATTCCCTCCCACCTCTTTTCCTATCTGCTATAGAATAATGTATGTAAGTTAAAAGAGTAAGTTTCCTGTGCCATCCAATTCCTTCCACCTGCTCTGTTCAGCACTGCTTTTTATAGATCCATTGCTGAAGACTGAGATGCGGCAGGTTGAAGGGAGAACCTCTCAGCCTTCGGCTCCAGTCGTGGTGTTCATGGTCTGTTCAAGCGAAGCTACCTAGCTCTTGAAACTGCGAATTACCAAGGCATTCCTGAGTCAACATTTTCAGTTCCGACATACCGACTTTGATTTTCACAGCCAACTTTTGATATGGCTAGTTCATTCTCTCTAACTCCCGGGAGCCAGAGTTTTATTGTTCATAGGAAGGGAAAAAAAACTTTCATTTACAGATTGCAGTTGTCTGGCTGGTACCAGAAATTCCAGCAAGGAGCCCCTAGGCTTTAGAAAGAGGAAACAAAGAGCCTTAAAGGGTAAAGATCTAATATACCCACAGAGTCCATCAAATGACAAGCACCACAATCATCAGAAGTTTTAGTTAGGTGTTTAACAGTTAAGACAACAGCATCCCACATCATAGTGCCTGGGTTGGATTCCAAGCTCCAGGTTCCTGCCTATTTATGTAGATCCTCAGAGCAGTGTGTTGGCTGAAGTACTTGGGTCTCTGTCACCCCCACCTGGCTGCTGGCTATGGCTCCACCCCAGTCCTGTTGGTCTGTTGGATTTTTAAGACTGAACCGGCAGATGAGAACTTTTTGATCAAACTTGGGTCTCTTTCTCTCTCTTTCTTTCAAGTAAAAATTACAATTAAAACATTTTATAGCTGGGCCAGGTGCAGCAGCTTAGTCGCTAAAGCCCTTACCTTGCATGTGCCAAGATCCCATGTGGGTGCTGGTTCGTATTCCAGCTGTTTCAGTTTCCATCCAGTTCCCTGCTTGTGGCATAGGAAAACAATTGAGGATGGCCCAAAGCCTTGGGACCCTGCACCCGCGTGGCAGGCCTGGGAGAAACTCCTGGTTTCAGATTAGCTCAGCTCCAGCCATTGCGGCTACTTACGGAGTGAACCAGCAGATGGAAGATCTTTCTCTCTCTGTAAATCTGCCGTTGCAATAAAAATAAATGAATCTTTAAAATATCAGAATAATTTTAATATCTGAAAACTGATAATATCCCAAATATCCATCAATATAAGCAAATGGATAAATGAAGAAATACTGCACAAAAAAAGGAAAAATTATTGATATACCCTGAAAATGAAAAACTATCATGAGTGAAGGAAGTAGACACAAGCGTATGACTACTGTATGATCTCACTCATATAAAGTTTTAGAAGAGTGAAAGTCTATTGTGGCAGCTAGCAGGTCAGAAACTGGGTGAGCGTACCTCTGTGATTGACTAGTGAGCTGCGGCGTGGTAGTTACATTGAGCAAACAATTGTTTATAATTCATTAAACTATGTTTTATTGCTAGTAAGTTATACTTTAACTGTTTAATGAGATTGCCATTCCCATGCTGATTTGTTTTATTCAATGATACAGACAGAGCTTCCATCCACTGGTTCTTTCCTCAAATGCCCAAAACACCCAGGGCATGTTCAAGTGAAGGCTGAGAGCCAGGAATCTAATGCAGACCTCCCAGATGGGTAGTAGGAATCGATGACTTGAGTCACTGTTTGTCACCTCTCAGTGTCCACATTAGCAGGAAGCTGGGGCCAGGACCCAGAGAGACAGGCCTCAAACACAGAGCCCTGTGTGAGACACAGGCATCTCAACCAGCTAGTGCTAGCCCAAACGCCCATCTCTAATTTTTTTCTTTAATTCTAAATAATAAAAAGAACATCAGGACCAGCATCCTGTGACAGTTCTAGTTCAAGTCCCAGATGTTCCATCTCTGACCCTGAACCCTGATAACACATGACTTCATCCAAGGGCCCTTCCCATAGGAAGCAAAGGGACCAGAAGGATAGAGCCCTCACTTACCAATTCACTTCAAAAATGCCTGCAACAGCCAGGGCCAGGAGCCAGGAACACAATCCAGATCTCCCACATGAGTGACATGAACTCAATTATTTGAGCTTTTACTGCTGCCTCCTCTGGTCTGCACTGCCAGGAAGCTGGCGTCAGGAGCCAGAGCCTAGGATTACAGCTAGGTGCTCTGATGTAGGATGCAAGCATCCCAGCCACCAGGCTAAACATCTGCTTCAATGCCCTTTACTTCCACCATCAGGACCTCTTTAGAAACAAAGCTGGAGTTACCTGGGCAATGCTGAAGTGGCAGAGGACCTGGGGATTCCAGAAGCCAGCCCAGCACATCCACTCCCCATGTCTCATGTCATTTAGATTGTTCAAGGCAAACACAGATTCTTGTCACAGCACTTAACTGCTATTCATGTTACTGAGCAGAATATTCAAAATCACAGCTGTCTCAACCTTATTTTCTGATTTTGTCAAATGCTTTAACTCCCATCCTTCCTCCACCCTCATTTGGAAAACTTTACATAATCTGGAAAAATCACAAGTTTACACTTTTAAAAAAGATTTACTCATTTCTTTGAAATGCAGAAAGAGAGAGAGAGAGAGAGAGAGAGAGAGAGAGAAAGAGAGAATATGAATCTTCACAAATAACCACACTGGCCAGGATTGGAGCAGACTGAAGCGAGGAGCTTGAAACTCCATCTGGGCCTCCCACGTGGATGGCAGCAGCCCAAGTGCTTGGGCCATTTTCTACTGTGCTCCCAAATGTACTAGCAGGGAACTCGATTGAAAGTGGAAAAACCGGGACTCAAATCAGCGCTCATATGAGATACTAGTCACGCTTGGTGGCTCACGTCACAGGCCACAACACCAGCCCCCTGCACACTTTGCTTTCTGAATAACAGTTTGTTGAACGGAAGGTTTTTCTCCCTCCTACTACTTTGAAAATATCTTCACACTCCCTTGTGGCCTACAAGATTTCTGCAGATAAATTCACTAATAATTTTACGGAAGCTCTCTGGCTTGCACTGCATGTCTCTTACTACTTTCAAAATTTCTTCTGCCATAATGTTTGACAACCTAATTGAACTGTATCTGGGTGTAGGTTTCTGTGTGAATCACCGCTGAAGTTCTGTGAACTTCTTGTGTTTGTGTGTCTACTTACTGCCCCAACTTTCAGACACTTTTGGTTATTATTTCAAATAGAAAAGAACTTCAAAAAGTTCATGGAAAGTGGAATTATAAAAAAGTTTATTTTACTGCCAAAATTCTAAAATTCATGCAGTTTTTCCATGGTATGTACTTTTCCATGAGCTTTCTGAGGTGCTTGTAGGCTTTCTGGTGTTTCTTTCTTTGCTGTAATGCACACAGTGGCCCATGAGGAGTTGTCCTATAAGCCTCTTAGACTGCTTCCCTTTGCTTCATTTTTGTCCCCTTTTGCCTCTCTGATCTAATTATTTCAAATGACCTGTCTTCAAGTTCGCTGATTCCTTTTTCTCTTTAGTCCATTGTTCTGTTCACGCATCCCCTCTAGTGAAATTTTCAATTCAGTTATTGTATCTTTCAGCTCCAGGAGCTGTTCAGTTCATTTAAAAGCCATTTCCTCCCCTCTCTGTTGATATCATCAGTTGGTTCACATGCTGTTTTCCTGATTGTGCTGGGTTGCTGATGTGTTCCCTTCTGGCTCACGGACCCTCTTTAGGATGACAGGTAGTTGGAATTCTTTGTCAGGCAGATTTCTGTGGCTCGAGGGTCCATTTCTGGAGGATTTGTTTCTTTCACTGTGGGTATGTTTTCCTTCCCTCCACCTCATCTCTTTTGTATATCTTGTTGACATTTAAGCATTTGAAAAAACAGCCAGTGCTCCCACTGCTCCTCGTGGAGCCCCTTCTTATAGAGGAATAGCTTAGCAAGTCAGCCACAGTAGATCCTGTGGGCTTCCCAGCCTTTTCTCGGCCTGGGTCTCCTCTGGGCTTAGGTGTCTATCTTCCAGCTGAGGAAGTTTGCCTGTTTCTGTCAGAAGCTGCCCTGGTATCTATCTACAACACCACTGTTGCACTGGTGCTGTGGCAAGTCAAGGGCCTGTAAGGCAGGGACCAGCTATGGTGGGTAAGTGCATTGGGCTTATCTCCTCCAACGTGCCTCTTGCTGGCTCAGTGCTCAGCCCTGAGCTGCTTCAGCAGTTCTCACCAAGGCCAGCATGCCCTGTAGTATTGTGAAGCTGATGTCTTCACACAGGGTTCCAGAGTTCCCATCCTGCTGATGTCAATCCACTCACAAGTGATGGGAGCATCCCCACATTTGCAGGCTGAATTTTCCCTTGAATCATCTGTCCTGCTGGGTAGCTGCTTCACATTTTCCTTAAAGTTATTTCACATTTACGTCTACCTGTGTGAATATGGGTCTTCATAGGAAATCCTTGTCATTTATCATTGCCAAGTATTGATACTTTTTCCATGAAAGTGACAGTTATATATTTCACACAACACTCACCCACTCACCTGAGCATTCTCCTCAAGGGGCAGCACCGTGATGTTCCTTAATCTGTTAACTAATGTAGTGGAACAATTAGAATCATGTCGACCAGGTATGGCTTTTCTTTCCTTGCTTGTTTCTTACTGCTTGTTCCTTTTTCTGTTTTGTCAGGGTTTTCCATACCTTCCAAAATTATTACTAGTTTTTATTCTATATCCCTCTCTCCACACTCAACTCATCTGACAAATAAACCTAATAGTCAGGGTTCCTTTATGGCCTAGGCGATGTGAGAAGCTTTGGGTTCTTTAAGAACAGAATGGCCAAGAGTCATGTGAGGCTGATGAGTGCTGAAACTAAGTACAGGACTTTTCTCCTCTCACCAAAGCTCCAGTGCTGCATGTTAGAGATGCCACAGGGAGAGTTAGATAATCCATGGCCTGGCACTGGGGTGTAGGCAATGCTGGCATTTCACATGGATGCTGGTTCAAATCCCAGCTGTTACACCACTGAAAGCAGTGGTCTGTGGCCTATGGACTTCTGCTCCTGTATATGTAGGGGACTAGGACGGAGCTCATGGCTTTGGCCTGGCCCTAGCCAGGAGACCATTAGAGGAGTGAACCAGCAGATGGAAGATCTCTCTCCCTCTCTTTCCCTATCTCACTCTACTCCCCCCTGTCTTTCAAATAAACAAATAATCTTCAGATTATCTTTAAAAAGTTGTTTTTTTTTAAAAAGTGGAGAATATGGATGAAGTGGTATGACATAATTTATATAACTGACCTATTTCAAAACAGGGAATAGAGTGAATGGGAAGATGGCTCATGTTCTTTCCACTTCTTGGAAAGAACTCAGGTGGATGATGTCATCTTAATGTAGACACATCTTTAAGTTGAACAAATCTTTCAGTGTGTGTTTGGATTTTGTCGATCTTTCCTTAGAGCCTTTTGCATTCAAGTGGCCCCAATGACGTGGCTCAACCTTGCTTTGCAATCACAGCAAAGTGCCAGGTACTCTTCTGAATCTGCCTCATAGCTGCTTTGAAGTCAGGCACTTCCTACATTTGTACTGGTTTGCAGGAAGAAGTCTGGGTTCAATATGAGTGGAGTCCAGGTTTGCACCCCTGAGCTCTCCCTTGACTTCCTATATCATCACTCTATCATATTCACCCAGCTGTACACCCAGTTGATATTCGTTTTAAAAAGGGAGAGAGATGCTCAGTTTGCAATGCTGCCAGTGACCGGAACTACTCAATACCTTCTCAGTTGAACTGAATACAAACCCTTTCCTTCCCACCTGCACGGTGACTATTTATTCCTGGTTTTTGGTGGTTTGAAGGCATGTTGGATGGGGTAAGATCACCAGAGTGATTAGTACTGGAAATGGGGAATGTAGAGTTATTTGGGGGAAAATTAACGCCCCCCCCCCCATCTCCCACAGCCCCTGAGAACACCTACTTGAGCCTGAGAGAGGAGAATCTGAAAGTCACCTACTCTTGAAGTCTCTTATAGAAATTCTTAAAGATTTGATTGCATTGCACATCCATTCTGGCATCACCTCCTCTGAACAAAACATAACAGATGTTTTTGAGAAAAGCAGCGGAAATTGTGGCTTCCTCTCTTGCACCTGATGCTATAGTTTACTGACCTGAAGAACGCTTTCCTCTTCTGGAACCCAGGCAAAGTGCTTGCCCGTGCTGAGCTGCTCACTCTGACTTCCCAACCCAAACATCCAAGTCACGAGGAACAAGAGACTTACATCTTACTGCGGAGTTTTCTCCCTCCCAGAATTCTGATGAATGCTTATTGGACTGAGTAACTGTTATGTGTTTTACAAATCCAAATAATACTCAAATGTAATAACTGCTACTAAAACAAATTCGCAGATATGCTGAAAAGCTGTGGTCAGGTGAACTAAACTGAAGGAACAGAACCATTCCAGCAGACAATTAAGAAGAAAACCAGAATCCAAAGCAGGTGAAGAAAGGGGCAATTCAAAGGAAATTTGGATGAGGTGAACAGATGAGAAATGATGGAAGGCAGACAGCACGGCCTTCAAACCCTCGGTAGGAGGAGATGGAGATCTGGGACTGCAGGGAACCTATACATTTTAAGGAATTCTACTTGCTTTCTCTGTGGCCAACTGTTTTGGAATAAATATACCTTCAGACGGACAAATGGCACTATTGTGTTTATATCTGTTTATAGCCACTGTGGCTTCCATAAAGAATGAAGCTTTACAGACGTGGGCTGAGGGTTATGGCTGCAGCTGTTACTGACAGTTGTCATTCACAGCTGCAACTTATGCCTGAGAAGAGAACAGACAGGTGGTCTGGACTGGGGCTGGGCAGACATGGAGCCCTGCCTAGTGAATTCAGACCCAGGAAGTTTACTCAGTGAACTGCTGGTGTGATGGTGAATTAGTGGTAACATGTCATAATATTAATAATATATCATAATAGTACATTAATGATATATTATGAATAATTAATTGCACTACTAATGTACATATTACACATAATAAAAATATATAAAACATATATTGTAAAATGCATTTTGTCATATCTTAATTATATAATTTGAATACTGTCACAAATAATTAACAGTAAGGATAACTTTATTACATAATAACCATATAATCATATCTAATGCATTAATATATGCTCATTACATAATTACTAATGGATTATACTTCACATATATCAAATATATATGTGCAAAACCAAACATTATATATTGATAAATATAAAATATACCTATCTAAATATATAATGTATTCTATATTCTATATGTAATAAATTATGTAATTATGTATCACCCACATACGTGTGCCTTGTAATATTGTCTCACAAGTAGGATACAATGTTCCACTACATATGGAGTCACTGATGAAGATTCTCTCTTTGAAATCTGACATTTTGATATTTTCATTCCTCAGGTTGTTTTTGTATGGTAAATCCTGGGTGGAAGCTAACCTTAAAATGCTATCTTCAACAGTGGAAAATAATCCCAGATTCCCTCAGTGGGTGGCAAAAATTACCCAAAACTCTGGAGCTTTTCTAATCAAGGGTTGGATACTCCTGGCCCCTCTGCCCCTGGAATCTGAAGTGACCCAGGTGGAACCACAGGATATAGCCTGAGTGGTGGACACCAGCTCTAAGCCTTGGTCTCTAGGGGCTCTGGGCATCCTGGCTCCCACCAGGAGCTGGGAGCTGCTGCCCCACCATATGAACAAGCCTGGACTAGCCTGCTGGAGAATAGGAGGCACAGCTTTCCCAGTCTGAGACACTAAAACTTACCCTGTCGGGAGCAGTTCAGACCAGTAGAATCATCCTTTTGAACTCTCGTTCAGTTGAGGATCCTGAATTCAACTCACTGCAGTTGCATAGCAAGTTACTCTAAAACCATCCCCATATTCCTGGGTCCTTTGCATCCTTATGGACTCCTTATCTCTGTCCTAGTTGGGCACTCATTGCGTGGCATGAGGTTTGGGGCTGGAAAACATGCAGATTGCCTATTCTCATGTCTGACCATGGCCTGGAAATCGTAGGCAGGATTGTTGGAGTGTTCCTTAGTCATCTTGTTATCCTTTGTCTGGCCTCAGGAGGCAGGTGTGTGAACTTGCTTCCTGGTGCTTCATGACCCCATGGATTGTGATTGTAAGAGAGTGTGGGAGAACCCAGGGGGAAACCTTTAGTGACCCAGCCTTGCAACCAGGCAGTGTCACTTGTCTCTATTGGTGCTATTATAAGAGCACCACTAAGCTAGCTCACGGCAAAGAGAGACGATTACACTCCACTTTTTGATAGGAGGAGGGTAAATAATTTGCTGCCATGTCATGAATCCCCACAGGTGAGCTGAAATGGAGAGCATCCAACAAAGCTGGGGGGCTGAGAGCCTGTCTGCCCAGGTCCCCACCCTGTGGTAGTTTTACAGTTTGGATTGCAGGAATCTGAACCTGTTTTTTCAGGACAGTCACAACAAACTGAAGCAGTGTTGATACTGGACGTAGGTTGGGGGTTGCCTGCTGGTCTGTGTTCTGATTTACTTCTCTGGGGGCTAGAAGGTGGGGTCCCCATCATTGGCCTTACAAGGACTTGTTGCCCAGGTGGCACCTGTCAGCTGCTTTGGGTAGGACTGTTCAGCTTCAGAGTTCCCCAGGAAGCCCACATCAGCAGGCCTTGAGAAGTGATGGTATAAACATTGGGTGGGTTTGTCCAGCACAGGTCATGCTAGTTCTAGCGTGCTTTTCCAGGTTGCTTGGGGTTATGTGGAACCTGCATCACAACCTGACTTTGTCTCAAGCTGATCCCTTCACAGGCCACCTTGCACTTCAAACTCAGCCTCAACATGCACTTCCAGACAGTCCAGTTGGAGACAGCATATAGTAAACTCATTTACAATTTCCAAATTCCAAGTTGACCTTTTCACTTGTAAATCTTCCCCCCCCAACAAAAAAGGACAAAAACAAAACATAAGCAAAACAAGACCACACAACCACAAAACCAACTGCACAAGGAATTAATCCACTTGATAGGAAAGATTGTCTCCCTTATAGAGGTCTGTTCAGGGATAAGGCTAAACACTACATAGTCTGCAAAATTAAAGCTTAAAAGATTATGGCTTATGAAAGATTATGGTTTGGATGATGAAAAGACAGATGAGATTTACTGAACACACACACATACATTCACACGCGAGCACACACACGAGCAAATTTCAATTTGGGTGGGGAAACACTAATGTGATATGAAGGAGCTGAGAATGTCTGCAGACTACAGGTTTATCACAAGCCAAGAACACCCGGATCTTGGAGCAACCAAGTCCCAATGCTATCTCTCCTTCATGTCTCCTTCCAGTTGTAAATGGGTTGTAAATTACCCCAAGGCTTTCACCTCTTCTCTTCCTTTGTTCAGGATGGTTATATTTCTCTTCCTTTTTGGCTTTCTTCAATAAGTAAAATAGGAAAACCAACTCAAGAGAATCTTAGTTCCACCCAAGATAGTGATTAACAAAAACCTGCATATCCTGGCCTTTGTAATAAGAGCTTTGTCACGCTGGCTTTTTGGGATATAAAAGTCTGTATGTTCTTAGGCAAGGTGTGTCATTCAAAAAGCATGGATGATGGCTGTAGTATAGTTTAATAAAATAATTTCTCCATTAAGCAACTTTTCATTGTCTCTTTGATCAATCCTGACAACAGTGTATCATGTATTCCTTTGAATCCAATGGCATTATTCATTCTCAGTCTTGGTGCTAGCAGGTGGCTGAGTGATCTGGGATGGGAATCAAGCCAGGGACAGAGGCAAAGTCACGGCAGCTGCAGAGTCAATGGCCTTGGACTCAGCATCCATGTGGCATCCTGAGGGGCCTTACTGTCACAGAGAATCATTTCCAAACTCTGCAGTCTGGGCTGTGAGTTTGGTGCATCAAAATTTGCCATACTGTTGCCCTTGCTTGCTCAGTGCCCACAGCCCAGCCTCGTAGTGAAGAAAAGCAGAATAGAATCAGAATGGCTCTGTACCAGGCTCTGCAGAAAAGCAAGATTAACATCTGCAAGGAGAGTTGAGAGGCCTCCAGCACATGGGGATGGTTTCAAGCGAGAGGAAGTGCCTGCCAGGAAGCACATTCCAGGAGAAAGAGGTGGCATGGGTACGAATTTGCTAATCAGTCACTTTTAGGGAGTGCTCTCTGTAAACCTGATGCCATTCTAAGGATGTTCACATGCACTGAATCATTGAACTAGTGCAACAGAATGACCTCTCCAATAAAGGTGGTGTCAGGAGCCTTCTTATAGGTGAGGAATGAGGTCCAGAGAAATCATACGATCTGCTTGAAGCACAAAGGTAGCACATGCAGAAATGCAAGCCAGTGCCAATGGTTCTGCTTCAAACCTCAACCTCTTGATCATATTCCTCAACACAATCTCTAATCAACATCTTCAAGATGCCTTTCCAGCCACCTCCCATGATTTCATAGAAGTGGTGAAAAAAAAAAACACTAACTCAAATCCTCTGGTTGGCTTCAAACATTGATGAGGGTTACCAGAATCATAAGAGTGTCATGGACGGATTAGGCTGGGACAAAGTACCTTACATGACAAAGTTTATGTTTTAAGGAACTCTGACTTGGGAGGAAAGTCACCTTTGAAAGCAGTCCTGGGTCTCCCAGGACCACTTACTCCTCTTGTCCCATGAAACAACTGTCTGGAAACAGCCTATTGAGCAGACTGGCCTGGCCCAAACACTGTGATGGAATCCAGAATGTGGTAACCAAGGTAATGAGTCAATTTTGTGTCCTTCATTGGAAAGTATGAAAGGCACAGTCTCATGGCTGCCTGAGATCATCATTAACAGTGGACAGGCTTGAGCCACCTGCTCTGGCTCTATCTCATTAGCAATCTTCTCTATCATCCCAAGAAAGATCCGTCTTCCTGGGATACTAATCCAAAGCAAATTGGTTCCACTCTCATTACATCATTAACACTGCTCTCAGATCTGTGGATAACCACTACAGGGAAGCAGAGAGCTTGCAGTTTGAGGGAATCAAGACTTTAAAGAGGTGTCAACAGCCCATGACAAGACAAATAAGGGTGGTGTGAGAGGGATAGATGCCAAGAATCTCACTCCTGAAGACAGACCAAGGTAGTGCCTAGAAAGATACCTGTATGGACTATAAGATGTTGGACTCTATGCTTGGCATATACTTGCAAAGAGGGAATTTCAACTGAACTTGAACTATGGTTATGCAACAAGGTGGAGGAACCCACCATGGGGGGAGGGTGGGGGGAGAATCCCAGATTCTATGTAATTACAACACAATGTAATTAATGAATAAATTTAATTAAAAAAAAGAAAGATACCTGTAGATTGGAACAGCTCACACGTGCCCATGAGCCAAGAGAGTTGACTGGTATATGTGGATTAAGGCAATCTTCAGCTGGGCTCAAGGGTGTGTCATGTAATGAGTACGTTGGCTTCTTGCTGTCCTCACACCCACAGCACAATGTCATTCAGGTCTTGACCCCATTCTGAAATGGACACACTGACCAGGTATGCCTGTTCCAAGGAGGGACAGGCATCCTGAGGCCAAATTCCAAAAAAGCAATTAAGAGATCTCAAAAGAGACAAGGACCAGTTCCTGTCACAGATGGAACAGATCTGAGGTCTGACTTGTGATAGATGAAACAGGAATAGATACATTCTGTTTTGAACTGAAACCAATGCCACACAGGGACAGAGAAGTCAGCATATACTATAAGGAACTTTTTCAGAAAGTTATGGAAGTGCCTGCCAAATGGTCTGCTCTGTATCACAGAATGACAAGCCATTGTGGGTATATGGGTGCTCGCTCCTGATGCCTGCTCATCCATCAGTCAGTTAACCAAAGAGGTTGTTGAGCACTGCTCAGGTGTTAGAAACTGACAAACTGGCCTGTTCCCGTGACACCCATCACACTGGAGGGACCGATCTACAGCATCAACAGTGAATTATATAGTACTGTTTATGCAGATGAGCGAGATGGAGAAAAATAAGGAAGAGAAAGGGGATTTCAGGATCCATCTTGGTGGGATGTTTGTGAACTCGTAAGGCAACTGAGGAAGACCTGGCTCAGATAGTTAGAAAAAGGGGGGGTGAATGGGCAGATGTCAGAAACAGCAATATTCCTGAGGGCAGGAAATGCATGAGCAGGGTGTGCTGGGGCTGGAAAACAGCAAGCTTGGAGGGGAGGAAGGGCTGAGGAGAGGACAATGACATCAGAGCAAGACAAGGCAGTAGGCCTCTGGTAGCTGTCGTGTGGCTTATCCTGAGTGCAATGGGGCCCTAACGGAGGTTTAAGTGAGGGATGCTAGGCCTCCATCCACAGAATACAATTACACCTGCTCTGTGGGGGGGACAGGGGATGAAGAAAGAAAAAGGGAGATCAGTAAGGATCTAATGCGGTAGGCTCAGGATGGGTGAATGAAGCTGGTGTGGCAGCAGAGCAGTTGGACACCATGTGTAGTGTGAATGCAGACCCAACAGAAGTTCTGGATACTTATCACATGGGATACTGGGAAATGGGTCAACCAAGGCTGGGTCAGATGGAGTCACCCATTACTGAAAGAGGGCAGGAGGGGCGGACTTGAGGAAATCAGGAGTTCAGGTCTGTCCACGTTCAGGATACCTGTGGAGGGCTGCGCTCATCGTGTAGAGCTGACACTATACAAACAAGCCTGGATCTTGAAATCCCCAGAAGATCTTGGAGAAGATTATGTGCACCTGGCGAAGGCAAAGAAGGCTCCTTGTAGGAGTGACTTTGACGACAGCTTCCGAGAACCCAAAACCTCCCACTTTCAATGCTGGGAGGTTTTTGAAAAGAGGGAAGAAACAGAGGAATGGAGGAAGACCTACATTGCAGGTCAGTGGCTGGGACTGTGGCACAGCAAGTAAATTTGCCATCTGTGGCACTTGCATCCCATATGGCATTGGTTTAAGTCTTAGTTGCTCCATTTGTGATCCAGCTCCCTGCTAATGAACTTAGAAAAGCAGCAGAGGTTGGCCCTCGTGGCTGGGCCCCTGCACTCACAGGGAAGACCTGGAAGAAGCTCCATGTTTCTGGCTTCAGGCTAGGCCAGGTCCAGACATTGTGGCCATTTCGGAAGTGAACCAGTGCATGGAAGATTTCTCATTTTCTCTCTCCCTGCATCTGTTTATGAAGGAAATCTAACCAATGTGAGCATGGATTGGGGGAATAGGGGACAAGAAGCAGAGAGACACAGGCTCTGGCAGTCCAAGTGACCAAGAGTGAGGATCTGCCCCAAATGGTGTGACAGACTTGGAAAGGGAGGGTCAGGCATGAGATGTGCTGAGACACAAGAATGGATCACAGCTGACAGCAGGGTGGGCATGGTGAGTCTGCCTTTGGGCTGAGGCTCAGCGCAGCAGTGACACACAGGGCTACACCCTAGGCACCTGATGGGCTCTAGTGGGATGGCAGGTTGACAAATAGCAAGTGTGGTTACGGGTCTAGACTTGTGTTGGCGGCCATTTCAAAAGTCAGGGTGGAAGGATCTGGTGGCCATTTGAGGATGAGGATGGAAAAGTCAAGATTGGGGATGAAATCAGGATGAGTTCACAGGGGACAGTCTGATCAAAGTGTGGACGAAGGGCAACTTTGTGGGGAAAGATAATCACCAGAGAGTGAGAACAGTGGAGTTTTAGGAAGAAGAAAACATTTTGTAGAATGGAGCAGGTGGAAAGATACTCACTGGATTCATGTCCAGACAGGGTCTTTGGGCACCCTGGGAAATTGGTTTTCATTGAAGATGAGGGACAGAAGAAGGAAGCAAAACACGCACTAAGAGTTCTCCAAGAACTGTTTCCAGTTGATTTATATTTTTGGTGGGTTTCTTGAAGAGAACCATCTGTTCTATTGTCCTCTGTCTCCTCATTAATTCATAAAAGGATCCGAGGAGCTGTAAAGGGGCCCAGGCTGACAGGTGCAGCAGGGTGAAGCATAGCATGGTCCACATACACCCTGGAATGGCTGAAGGAAGCAGGACAGTCTGACAGTTCCAAGCTGGGCAGGTCACAGCCCACGATGAGCACTGCTTCATTCATCTGCACAGTGAGCCCTTGGTCTTGGGTTTTCTAACTTTCTTCTGGCCTGCGGTTATTCTTCTGAGGTTCATGACCTTCTCTGTCTTCCTTTCCTCTTCATTTTCAGTCCTACATGGACCCCTGTCCCTCTGACCTCTCTCCCACACACTAGGAATGTGCAAATGCTTTCTATTTATATTTATGGACAGACAAAAGGTCACTTCCCCTGGGCTGTACAAATTCACTTGTCGAAATCAGAGTGAAACCATTTGTGAAGCACATTCAAATCCAGTGAGAAGTCTTCGAATTTCACAGAAACTTCAAATGCCCCATCAGAAATCTACATTTTTTTCACACCATTTTTACACACCCTGAGCTACAAAACAAAAAAAAAAAAATAGAAAAATTCAATATTGACTGCAACTACTTCTACAAGTATCCCCTGAGCCAATGTCAGTCAGAAATCACCCTTGCTGTGAACAGAAACTTCTTTCAATGACAGAAGTCACCGGAAACTTCTAAGCACATAGCAAGCAGGAATCAGAGCATGACACATCCACATGCACTGCTGAGCAGCATGCCCACCACGGCAGCAGGTGCATCCTCACCTGTACCTCATCAGGACTCTCAGGTGAAGAGTGGGTTGCACATGCCCATCAGAGGCCCACACCAGCATGTAAGAGACAGAATGGGAAGCTGGCCATGTTGACCAACTCTCTTTGGCTTGGTTACTGCTCATGGTGGGCAGGTAGCTGCTGCAGCTGGGATATGAAGCTAGGTCTCCATCGAGGATACTTCCTGGATTCCTGAGTGACCATTCCCAGGTAAGGCAGTCAGGCTGGGTGTCAGAATTGGCTTCAGAAAATAGGAACAGCTGCTCAGAGACAGGAGGAGTGGTGAGGTAACCCTCTGTTCTTTTAAGTGCCACCCGCCTTCTCGTTTCTAGTCACCACAGTGTGGAGGAGGTAGAGGACAAAAGGCAACGCCAGCCAGTTGGCATGCTTTTCTCCAAATGTTCACATTATACTATTTAAAAATATTTATTTTACTTGAAAGGCAGATTTTTATAGAGAGAAAAGGAAAGAGAAAAGGAAAGAGAAAAGGAGAGAGAGAGAGAGAGAGAGAGAGAGAGAGAGAGAAGACAGCAAGAGGGGGCAGAGAGAGACAGACAGATAGAAAGAGATCTTCCATCTGCTGGTTCACTCCCCAAAAGGCTGCTACGGCTGTTGCTGAGCCAATCTGATCTGAAGCCAGAAGCAAGGAACTTCTTCCATGTCTCCCATGTGGATACAGGGACCCAAGGACTTGGGCCATAATCTGCTGATTTCCTTAGACCATAGGCAGGGAGTAGCTGGGACACAAACTGGCACCCATACGAGGTGCTTGCAGGCAGATATCAGCTTGCCCATCTTGGCCTGTACGATCTTTCTTTTGATTTACAAGTTTGATGGATTGATGCACAGGGAAAAGTGAAACCTAAAACTTCAGTGCTTGTGATTTGCAGGCGGAAGATGCTCACAAACCAGGTCCCTAAACAGACCCCAAGGTAGATGTTGGGAAGCATAGGCTGCGAAGGCAGACAGCACATGCTACAGTTGGGATGAACAAACCTGGTGATAACTCATCTGCCAGGCTGGCGGAGCTGACCCTCTTCTCTTGGAAGCAGTTGACATAAATTGCTAAAATCACAGGAATCACTGAACGTCAGTTTCAAAAATTCATATTTTTTTGTGATGATATCCTTGCACCAAGGCTGTATTTTATTTTTGAAAAAAGAAAAATCTCTGTTGTGGAGAAAGCTTAGCAGAAATCCTAATTAGAAACAGCAGATTGAAGAGATTTTAAAAAACTCACCAGAGACGGAATTGGAAATAAACAGAGAAAAGTGTTTAAATATCAGAGAATTGTGACTAAAGCTAGTATGAAGCATTGGCTAAATCAATCAAACATTTCATATAAATGGTGAAAGCTATCTCTTTGCTTGGGTTTTGATGACCCCAAACTATGTGGGGTACCTCAAATCCAGGGCCCTTCCAGGACTGAGATGAGGTTGATGTGGCCTATGACTTCATCCAATGGAACTTGCTAGGTAGAAGCTGAATGTCACAGGCAGCAGCGGCAAGAAGAAAACCACAGAATTCCTCATGCACAAGATGTGGGTCTGACTCTTGGCTGTTCCAACTGCTGCACATGCCCTGGATCTCAGGCAGTTTACTTTCCCATTCACCAAAAGGGAGTAACTTTTCCTGTATCAGCTGTCTCATGTTGTGTAACAAGCTGTTTCCCAGTGCAGCAACTTCAACAGGAAACACTCTCATGTACTCCCTGAAGGCCAGGCATCTGGGACATTCTGGTTCAAGGCCTCATCAGACTGCAATGAAGGTGCTGGCTGGGGCCAGGGTATTGGATGACTCCTGCAGTTGTTTAATTTGTGCTGTGGGCAGGAGGCCTTGGCTTCTCTCCACAGGGATACTTGTGTGCCTTCCCCAAAGTAAGTGACCCAAAAGAGAGTGTGATGGTGGAAGCGACCACCCTACAGCTGCACACCACTCTTCCCACTGTATGCTATCAGGCACTTGTGTGGTGTAGGAAGAGAGAAGAGTTTGGGTTGCTGCAGCCTGAGGTCAATGGGGGGCTGGCCAACTACAACAGGCAAATGTCTTCATCTTTCAAATTTCAGTAGTTTTGGGGTTGGCACAACAGCTCATTGGCTAATCTTTGGCCTACAAGTACTGGCATTCCATATGGGCGCTGGTTTATTTCCCATCTGCTCTACTTCCCATCCAGCAGCTCACTATTTGTGCCTTGGAATGGCAGTTGGGGATGGCCCAAAGCTTGGGATAGTATACCCATGTGGGAGACCTGGAAGAGGCTCCTGGTTCCTGGCTTTGGATTGGCTCAGCTCTAGCTGTAGCAGCCAGTTAGGGAGTGAACCAATGGATGGAAAATCTTTCTGTCTCTCCTCTCTGTAAATATGCCTTTCAAAAAAAAAAATCTTAAGAAATAAAAAGCTTTCAATGATATTATGAGGAATAGGAGTGGCTGGCTAACCTAGTGGAAAAGGCATTCACAGATCCAGCTCAGATTATCTAAGTCTGACTCCTGGCTCTGCCCATGAATCCAGCTTCCTGCTAACACACACCCAGGAAGGTAACAGTGGTGATTCAAGTAACTGGGTTCTTGCCACTGATGTGGAAGATATGGACTGAGTTCCCAGCTTCTGGCTTTTTTATGACCCAGCCCAGCCCATTGCAGCCTTTTTGGGGAGTGAACAAGCAGACATGAGATCTCCATACCCCTCTCTCTGCCTCACATCTCTCTCCCTACCTGTCACCTTCTTTCAACCCTCTCTTTTATTAAAAACAAAGGATAAGAAAGTAAATGCATGTAACTGCTCTGTGTAGCACCTAACTTTCCTTCAAGTTTCCCTGTTCTTGGGGAGTCAGTTAAATTCTGGACTTGCAGAAGAGCTTCCCAACTGGAGTACATTTGGTTCAGGAACCTTGGAGAGAGTCTGAGAAGTAATGGAAGCTCACTGAAGTTTGTTCAGAAAGGTCTCACAAATTATAACACAAAGGGAACATGTGTTTAATTACGGAACATGGAGGAACAACACGTGGGGAGGGTCTCAGGACAGTCCCAGTTTCAACTGCTCAAAAAATAACCCGGCAGACAGCCTAACCAAATGCCAGGATTTCAGCCCCCAACCTTCACTCCTCAAGTTAGCTCTTGTACCTAGAAACAGCACAAACCATGGCTAGACCCAGTGTTCTGATATGGGTGTGGGAGGGGACAGGGCACGGTCCCCATAGTGGGAGCAGTGAATGCCAGCACCCAAGAATGGCTCGTTAAAAATTATTGCCTGTGAGCCAGCAGTGGAGAGAAATGGAAGGCGGAGGATGAGATTTGGGAGGTGGCTGAAGTTTCTGGTCTGCGCAATCTTTCAGGAAGAAATGGGGAGGCGCAGCCAGTGAGAGGCGGACAGAAGCCATGGAACTTCTCAGAGCCTGCAATTGGGTGCTATGAGCCAGTCTCTCAAGGCACCTGTGGCTCTGGTGGGCACTCAACTGGAATAGTGTTGCTGATGTTTGCTCACATGACATTAAGCAATTTTAAAGCCACTGAGCACCTGAGAGATCCAGGGTAATACCTAGATTTCTGACTCCTTCATGTTCTCAGTTTCACTGGAGGCACCGCCTCCCAGGACTGCAAAGTCGGAGGACCCTGTCCTGACAGCAACTAGCCAGTGTCCCACACCCAGCCTTGTCTGGAGTCCAGTTCCACCCCAAGGCTCTGCCACTCAATGGCAATGACCAACTCTGTTTCCTTAACTTAGGCCCTCTGTTCCTGCCCCAAGGCCTTTGCAGGACAGCTAGCCCACTTTACCTGGCACTTTCTAGACTTTCACATGGGCTGTCCCTTTGTATGGGTCTCACTTCTAAGTTTGCTCCTTAGAATAAACGCCTCTGCTGTCTTGCATTTTGTATATAGGCACCAGGGTTTCTAGGCTTTCCTTGTACATCTCTACACGGACCTGTGAGTAGCAGGGCTCAGTGTAGACCCATAAAAATAGAGCTAGCTCAGGTGTTTACACAAGTGTCTGACTCTGGGTGCCCGGGGCCACAGAGACAGCTGCAGTCAGTACCCCAGGAATCCACAGTGGGGGGAGGCGTGTATGTGCATGTGTGGCTTCAATGCTGGTGACAGCATATTTAGTTTCCAGTTGAACAAAGTGCAAAAGGAATTAGGGAATAACAGCAATAGAAAACAGTGAAAGGGGAAACAGGTAGTCTAACTGGGAACATTTGAGTGAATGTCTGCCTCTCTTTATCTGGACTTGCTGAGTGCAAACAATGGATATACTTTCCGGGTCACTGGGTGACACAATTACAAAGGATTTGGTTCCAGATAAGAAGTAATTGTGGGCTCCTTATGGAGACTGCTGATTCAGTTTCTGATGGGGTCCTCCTGCTACATAAGCACCAACAGCAGGTGAATAACTCAAAAAGACCTACCACCAACACCCGCTCCACACTGACCTCTTAGGAAAGGGAAACAAAGTGAGGGCACGCAAAGTGGGAGATGAAAACAACATAGGCCACCCCACTCCCACTGCTGAACTGTCCACAGCCATTTCTCTATCAGAGGGAGAAGAGACTCTTGTGGCCATCGGAGTTTGAGCTGCACCTGCTCAGGGGCTGTGCTTTGGCCACTAGTATTCAGATGAAAACACCCACAGACCAAAAGCAAAGGAAGTCAAAACCAAAATTAACAAATGGGACTACATCAAACTAAGAAGCTTCTGCACAACAATCAATCAACAAAGTAAAAAAGCAACCAACAAAGTGGGAGAAAACCTTTGTACACTATATAGGGGACAAGGGGCTAATTTCCAGAATATAAAAAGAACTCCAACATAACCATAACAACAGAAGAAACAAACCAGTCAAGAAATGGGCAAAGGAAATGAGCAGACACTTTTCAAAGGAACAAATCCAAATGGCTAACAGATACATGAAAGAATGTTCAAACTCCCTAGCAATAAGGGAAATTCAAATAAAAACAACACTGAGGTCCACTTAAGTTCAGTAAGGATGGCCCAGATAGAGAAAACTATCAACAATACCTACTGGTGAGGATGCAGGGAAAAAGGAACCTTACTCCATTGCTGGAGGGAATGTAGGCTGGTGCAGCCACTGTGGAAGTCAGTATGGAGAATACTCAGGCAACTGAAAATTCACCTACCATATGACCCAGCAACTGTACTCCTGGGAATATATCCAAAGGACCTGATAAGAGAAAGCAACATGCTCCCCTGTATTCATTGCAGCACAATTAACAATTGCAAAAACTTGGAAACAACCTAGATGCCCATCGACAGAGGACTGAATAAAACAAATTGTGGTTCACCTATTCTATGAAGCACTACTTGGCTATTAAAAAAAATGAAATACAATCATTTGCAGCCAAATGGGCCAAATTGGAGACCATTATGCTAAGGGAAATAAGCCAATCCCAAAAGGTCAGATACTGCATGTTTGCTCTAATATAACTTCCTTCAAAAATGTCGATGTTGATATGGCTAGGGGTTGTTTGCTCATCTTTTTATGGAATGGCTCTTGCTTGTTTCAATATACAGTTTTGTAGAGCCATTCTAATTTTTTTCTGTGATGATTTGTATCTTTTTGCACTGCCTAGTTACCTGTATCTCTCCCAATAAGTTCTTGTGATTCATTAATTGATCATCCATAAAAGATGCATTGCTTGTAAACACTTGAGATTGTAAATGTCCATTTCAACACTGTTTTGCTACATATCATGAATAATAAAGTTCTAGTTATTAATTCTAATCCCTCTACCACAAGTCATGTACCAGTATTTATTCCTACATTTTTATTTTAGTAGCATGATTGTTAACTTCATGTTGATGAAAATTTACTATTTTTACCCTGATGTGGACTGTGCTCACTGATTGTCTAAGCTAGAGGACATATAATGGAAGTGTAGTGGAGACTGATATGTTCAGATGTGGAGACAAAGTGCTGTACATATCTGTGCATACAGACCAGAGATGGACTCCCAGTGAAAGAACTGAAACTATCCTAACAGTAAGATGATGGACTCCCTGACAATGTCCATGCCTGCATTGTTGGGAAATACTTCAACAACACGATGGACTTGTAACTGTTCATGAAAGACATCCACTGTAAAACTAGAGGGGAAATCAATGCAGGAAAGGGGGGGAGGGACTTTGAGGAAGGGCATGGGCAACCCCAGAACCTATGGAGCTATATCATAAAACAACATAAACTATGTTAAAAAAACACACATGGTATTCAAGCCTAGGACTGAGGACTTGGGCAAGCTATGCAGCTCTGGCCTTAGGTGGAAGGATCCTTTGGCTTCTATATCACATTTAGGTCTTCTGCTAAAGCTTGACTCTTGAACTAGTGCTATGCTGAGTTGGCTGCAGGGATGGAAACAGCAATGCTTCCAAAAAGCCTGAAAACCCGACTCCTTCCTCCAGGTATCATCTCCGGACGCCCCATGTTCATGCCAAGCTTCTCCAGACACACGTCTCAGCTAAGCCATACTGTGGGTACACGGAAGCCCACTAACCACATTTATTGATTCCCATCCCAGTGGTGGCAGACAGGGGACCCTGCTGCTAGGAAAGGCAGCTGCCCTTTACCCTCAACACACTACCACCCACCGAACCATTTACCACAGGAGAAAGTGAGTGGGGCACCAACGGTGCCGTTGTCCATCTGTGCTGGATGTGCCTCCTGTCATAGGATGGGGAGTGGGGATTTCACGTGTGTAGAGAGACATAGCTCAGTGATATGTGTGAAGAGAAGACTTCCAAGTGAAGTCATGTAGGGCCACTGCTTTGGATGAATAGTGTGAAAAGCATGATCAGGCTCAGAATCCAGAGTTGGCCTGCCTTGCATTTGGACTAGGCACTCCTACCTGAGCAAACGAGAAAACCAGCTGTGTCCCTCAGAGCTTTCTCAACAAGAGGCTCCTGCAGCTGTCTCAGGGGAGGGATTTGCCTCTGAGTCCCAGGAACAATGAAGGCTATGTGTCACAAGTCATCTCACAGCTGAACCCAGCTGCTGAGGCTCCCAGCTGCTGGGGACCATGCCCAGAACCTGAAGTCTGATTTTCCATGCCCCAGAAGCAGCAACAATTTCCTCTTAAAGGCAAAAGTCAGACACACAGAAAAGTACTGGAGCCACTTACTTCCTCACCTTCCAGGAATGGAGCTCTTGTATGCTCACTTCAAAGGAGGCAGGAAAGAACATCTTTTTCCTGTCACTTGCAAACTATGTGGTCCCTAGGTTGAGCAGGAGAAGGGCAGCCCCCAGACAATCTCAAACTCATGCCATTGAGCCAGTGAAGGCCCAGGCATTCGATACTAAGCTCCGCTCATGGCTAATCATGTTTATTCTTTTCTCATCTGCAGAGTTAAGTCCACTCTTCTTTTCAAAAATTGTTGATGGGACTGGCATTATGATGAAGCCACTGCCTGTAACATCAGCATCCTTTGTGGGCACACACACAAGTTCCGGCTGCTACAATTCCCATCCAGTTTCCTGCTATTATGTCTAGGAAAGCAGCAAAAGATGGCCTAACTGCTTGGGCCCTTGCAACCCATGTGGGAGATCCAGGTAGAATTTCTGGTTCCTGAGTTGATCCCAGCTTGTCCTGGCCATTGCAGCCATCTAGGGAAAAGAACCAGTGGATGGAAGATCTCTCTGTCACTCTGCCTTTCAAATAAGTATAAATATTAGATTTAGTATAAGTGTTAGTATAAATAAATTAGTATATAATAGCATGTGTAGTATATATAAGCATATATATTATCACTTGTTATTTGAATTGAGGAGGAACTATTCCTTGACCCACTTCCATTACTCAGGATACAACAACTGGTGTTGGGCCCGGCGGCGTGGCCTAGCGGCTAAAGTCCTCGCCTTGAAAGCCCCGGAATCCCATATGGGCACCGGTTCTAATCCCGACAGCTCCACTTCCCATCCAGCTCCCTGCTTGTGGCCTGGGAAAGCAGTCGAGGACGGCCCAATGCATTGGGACACTGCACCCGCGTGGGAGACCCGGAAGAGGTTCCGGGTTCCCGGCTTTGGATCGGCGCGCACTGGCCCGTTGCGGCTCACTTGGGGAGTGAATCATCGGACGGAAGATCTTCCTCTCTGTCTCTCCTCCTCTGTGTATATCTGGCTGTAATAAAATGAATAAATCTTAAAAAAAAAACTGGTGTTTTCCCTGATTAATCTCATTCCATTATCCTCTGTTTCTGATTCATTAGCAAGTCTTAGTGTCACTTCCAGGGACGACTCTGATGCCCACCAATCACTTCCTATTATCTTTACTGCCCCCTAATCCACTCCAGTCTTTTCGCAGCTTTCCTGCCACCATCTTGCTCCTGCAAGATCCCATTTCCACTGAGCCTTGGGCATGATTTTGCCAAAATGCCCAAGGCCACTTTGCATTCTGAAGTGCCTGCTTGCTTCCCTGTCAGTCCACCCCACTGGCTCCTGCCTGCACATGAACATTTCTTTCCATCTGAAGTTTCTTCTTCCAGTTCTGCACATGAAGGTGGGATTCCCTCAGATGCTTTCCTTGGCCACTGTGGGCTCATGGTGCTCTAGCCCCTACCTCATTCCTCAGTGCATTTCCTTCAAGAACTTTCTTCCCTATCATTTGATCATTTCCTGGTTGCCATGCCCTTTGCCTCCCTAGTCTGTGAAGTCTGGGCAGGCAGGAACTTTCCCTGTCTGGTTCACCTTGTCCACTTCATCCACAGAGTAGTGCCTGGAAGTCCACATAAAGCCATTAGTTCTGCATCTTGACACAATGTCACATTCTGCCTAGGCTTTTCAGTGTTTCAATCCACCTGTCATTGCTGGCAACTCACAACATTCCTCTAGCCCTCTGACCACCCAGGCATCTGTCAAATAATTTCTAAGTGTGTGTGTTCACCACACTATAGGACACTATAAACTGTGATAGGAGATCCATTCTTTTCCTGCTCTGCATCAGGCAAAACATTATCAGTCAGTCGCTTATCAATGCCTCAGTGAGGTCTTCTTACAAAGTGCCCACATCACTCTTCCTGCAGCACACACAGCAGAGGCAGGCAAAGAGGCATGCTCCTGGGGAGCTGTTAGAAGAGAGATCCCTTACACGTCCAGAGACTCATCCCTCATTTCATCATGTCAGAGATGGCTGGCCCTCATGCATAGTCCCATCATTCTGTGCATTGCTGCCTTCTTCTTCTAGCTTGTGAGGCTAGTGGGCCAACATATTAGTGTCTCAGGGGGCAATGGCTGTCTGCTTGCTTGGATGGCACATTCCGTCTGCTCAGACAGACTCATGTCCAAAGCAGTGCCCAAGTCAGGGCCCATGTTTTATTTAAGTGATGTCATTGCCTTCACAGAGTGGAATGTGGTGTTTTCCTTTCCCACCACATTGTATTATCAGCCCTTGTAGCAATGGTTATCTCTCTTTCTAAGAAGCCCTTTAGGACACAGTCCCTCTTATCCCATGCTTTATTTGTCTATGCTTCATAGCACTGCTCTTCATATGAGATAAGATATCTCCATTTCTCATTTCTCAGTGCATGAATGTTTCAATCTGTCTCCATCCACCCACCCACCCACCCTAATGTCCAACTACCAGCCAATGGCCTTTGTTGGTTATTCAAAAGCACAGCCTGCTTTTGAATGTAATTTTCCACTAGTGTCCCTCTAGTGCCTGGGAGAGTAGTTACTGATATAGAGGAGGCCCTTGGTAAATATTTGTTAAATCGATGAATGAACTTGCTGCTCACATAAGTATGATAAAAAAAACCTCCCTCACCCCCACCCCAGAACACGATCAATGCATTATTACCTTGGCTTTAGATTCACAGATGATGTAGAGAAAAAAAAGAAACATCATTGTACAAAGTCAGGCATGTACTTTGAAGTGTTGTTGGCCCCAGGATGCAGGTGCTGGCTATGGCTTCTGCCATGGACGCTGACTGCAAGGCATGAGAGCTGGTCTGTTCTGTCACTGCTCATATAGTGTTGTGTGCACTGGTGCTGGGAAGTCAACAAGAGGTCAGACCAAGGGAGTGCTGCTGGCTGGGAGCATGGCAGCAAGCAGCCTTTATTTTGCCGATCTACTTGTAACCTCACGACCTCACCTTGAGTTCCCTTTGACCATGGGAAGGCTTCTGACTGGGATGAGTTAAGAGGCCAGGACTTGGATTCTTCATGTCCCTTGGGTTGGTCTACAGGCTCAGACTGTGCATAAAGAGCAGGTCTCCATGCAGTCTAGCAGTCCCAGTGCCCTGTGCTGGTGGCTACCTGGGCCCACTTGGTAGCTTTCAGAGCTCTCTGGAATAAACCACATGACTCAAGCCCTTCAGGAGTACAGAGGCTCAACAGATACCCTACATACTCTAGGTAGGGAGAAGGAGGCAGTGGCTGGTCCATCCTTCCCTGCCACCCCTCCATGCTCCTCTGTTGGCAGGGTGATAGGAAGGCACTAAGCTGTGACAGAAGCATGAGGGGGCAGCGATATTGAGGGTGGCCCTAGTCTGATGGAGACATGAGCCTGACTTCAGAGAGAAGCGACCACTTCAGGGCTGCTGGCTGCCCCTTGGCAGCTCTCAACACCTCCCAACTCATTGATTTTGCAATTGCCTTGTTGCTGAAATTCTCTAAGCCTGGGTGTCTTCTTTTGCAAATTACCTTCTCCTCAGAGGATCCCAGTGAGGAGCCAACAAGCAGGTGTGCATGAAGCTGCAAGACCAGTGCTTGGCATGGGGGAAGGGTCATAGCTGTGTTTGTTGAGAAACAAAACAATAAAAAGAGCAAGCATCTGCCTAGCCAGAATGGCTGTCTGTCCTCACTGCAGCTCAGCTTCAACTACTTGCCAGGCTGTCCACAATCTATATTTCTTTCTGTTTATTTCAAGGGCTGGCCCGAACCTGATACAATGTGGCATGAGCCTGCCTAACAGATTTCTACTAGGAGCTCACTTGTCTATGTTTAGAGGTAAGACAGGAGGACAGTGCATTCTGCAGCAGAAAGACATCTGTGCCCCAAAGATGCTTTTGACTGAAGAGGGTGCCCCACTGCTGTAAATTGCCGGGCTCCTTGTGTGCAAAGTTGGTGCCAGCACCAGGGATGCCCTTTCTTAGGAAGTAGGGGATGATCTGATGCTCACTCTTGAGCAGCAACATGAAACTTAATTACATGGAAGGAACCTTCTGTCCAGCTGTCAGCGACTTCTGCTTTGCTTCTCACATTTCTGGAAGGATGCATATCAGATTTCAGTTATTACTATGCCAAAGCTTATTGGTCAATGGGCAATAACTCCCTTCCACCCAACAGGAGGGTGGTGCTGAGCCCCACTCTTGCAAACCAAAGTGTAAGCAACAAAACTGAAGATATCACTGCAGTCACTCCAAGTCATTTCCAGTGGCCTCACCTCTTTTGATTTGGAAATGGAAATGGACTGCACAAAAGGACTCAGGAGTGGTTATGTGCAGTAATTTAGAGATCATAGAGACAATGGAATACGAAGAGAAAAAAAATCCCAGTTAACAAATGGGTAAAGATTTGAACAGACTTTGTATCCAAAGAAGATGAGCAATAAGCACCTGGAAGGAGGTTGCACATGATGGCATGTGAGGGAAATGAAAATTAAAACCACCAATGAGGTACCACCCACTCCCAGTGCAATGGCTGAAATTACAACAGAAAGAAACAAAGCAAACTCGATAATACCTAATACTAAGGGTCAGTGATGATGCAGATGAATTGGAATTTCACATATTGTGGGTGGGAGTACAGAAAGGTTCAGCCACTCTGAGATGCTGTAGGTAGCTTCCTACAAACATATCTATGATGCCACCCAGTAAGCTCATTCCTAGGTTATTTCTTCTAGAAGTGGGAACCACACAAAGATCCAATGGCCCATCTGTATGCACTGGTGTGCACTGGTGCGTGTGTGTGTGTGTGTGTGTGTGTGTGTGTGTGTGTGTGGGTGATACCTGTCCAGGAAAAGCAACTACTGAGGCTGAACTGAGGTTTTGTTCTGCAGCCCATTCTCTCTGCATTGCGTGATAACCAGGAACCCATGGCTATGTATGTGAGGTAGAAACAGTCAGATTTCCTGCTCTTGGAAAAGGAAGAAACGGTTTGGGTGTTTCTTGGTTAATCTAAGCCAATGGAGTAATTCTAGTTCCTTTAATTCAATGATTGGTTCAGGGAGGGTTGGGTAACTTGAGTTGGCCCAACTATGATTTTAGATATTTTATGTAGTTATTTTTGGTTATTTGAAAGTCAGAAAGACATAGGAGGTTTGTGTGTGTGAGACATAGAAGGTATATGTTGGGAGGAGAGGGAAACAGAAAAAGAGAGATAGCGAGAAAGATCTTCCATTTGCCGATTAACTCTCCCAGTGTCTGCAATAGCCAGGGCTGGACATCCATGTGGATTGTTTACATGGCTGGCAGAGACCCAAATACTTGAGCTATCATCTGTTGCCTTCCAGGGTGCACATTAGCAGAAAGCTGAACTTGAGAGTGGAGTTGGGATTCAAACACAGGCACTCAGAGAATGGGGAAAGGCCCAATGCATCAAATACCTGTATCTCAATCAGGCTTTTGTGTGATGGTGTTACAGGAGTGCATGAGATGATTCTCTTCCCTGATATGGTACGTGCACACGAGGCTGGAAACTGCTCTACGGCCACCTTCTGCCATGAAGCAAAACGACTCTGATGAGGGATACAGAGGAACGTGACGATAAGAGACTCACAGCAATGGGGTCAGGGCCCTGAGGAAACCAGACCCCATGTCCATTCTCCTTTGCCGTTTCCAGAGGCACTAATAAATTACTTTCATCCAAGAAGCCAAGTAGAGTTGGAGTTCTGTTACCTGAAACCAGAAGCTTCCCAGGGAGTCTAGATGTGGATTTGAGAATGGGTCTAATTTCAGAACAGCATCTCAGAGTGAGGACAAACTTGGAGATCTGAAATTTTCCAGGTTCCCCATATGGCAAGAGAACAGGTTCCAAAGCCAGCAGATGTGGGCTCAAATCCAGTCTTTTAAAAAAATTTTAAAAATATTTATTTATTATTTTTTATTGGAAAGTCAGATATACAGAGAGGAGGAGAGAGAGAGAGGAAGATCTTCTCCCCAAGTGACTGCAACAGCCGGTGCTGTGCCAATCCGAAGCCAGAAGCCAGGAACTTCCTCCAGGTCTCCTATGCGGGTGCAGGGTCCCAAGGGTTTGGGCTGTCCTCGACTGCTTTCCCAGGCCACAAGCAGGAAGCTGGATGTGAAGTGGAGCTGTCGGGATTAGAACCAGCGCTTATACTGGTTTCCGGCACATTCAAGGTGAGGACTTTAGCCACTAGACCACTATGCCAGGCCCTCAAATCCAGTCTTAACTCCTTCACAGAAGACCCCTGCCTCCCATCCCACCACCTACCCTCTGCCCCATATCCTTGCCTGTCAATAAGGTTGATACTGTCTTTAGGCTCAGTGGGTGTATTTTTATAACTATTTATAAAATATTTGTATGGCATCAGCACATTGCAGAAGCTTTGATAATCAGCAGGTGCTGTTCTCAGTCCTAGAGGAAATTCCCTAAACGCAAAATGCTCTGCTGCCAGGTGTGCCCAGTACCCATGGCTTTGTTTTGTTCTGGGCTGAAGGTGAGTGTGTGCCTTGAGTTTCTATCACACTTCACAGGCCTACTCCTATCTCCCTGCTTTTACCATTTCAGGTCCTTCCAACAGCTAGCCTTGACGGCACTCTGCCTCAAAGTATACTTCGAACCACAAAGCCCTCTGGGCCTGTGCTGGGGAATTAGTGTCATATTTAACCAATGAATGATGGAAGTCAGTGCACAAATCCCCTACCTACTGGTGCCTTCCATGGGTTAACTTAGAGGTCTGTGCTCTAAGATGGCTTCCTGTTTCCAGAAAAGATTAAATCTCATTGCTCAGAGTGACACTCACTCAGAACATCTTTTTAGTGGCTGCCTTCTCTTCCCTTGCCTTTCATTCATCACTGGTTTTCTGGTGTTTCCTGAGATCACTCTTGAAATAAACTACTTGGGCTTGGATCTTGGCTTAGAGTCTTCTTCTGGGGAAACCCAAAGGCAGGCAGATCTGAATCCAGACGTGCAACCACTGGGTGCTGCTTGGGTTTGTGTAAATGAGCCAGCATGGACAAGGTGCTCTTGGAAAAAAGCAAAACCCAGTCAAGATTGGAGGGAGCTGGCCAAAGAGCATCAGGCACATTTTGTGGATGTTGGGCAGCTGATGTTAGAGTTCTTCATAAAAAAACTGGAACCATCTGCCGGTTGGTAATAACCAGAATAGGAGAGTCCTAATCTGCAATGGAGTTAAACTGTTTACTCTGTTTGTGGTTATGGATTGGAAGCTTACCATGCTCAGAATAGTGGATTTAAATTCTTAAGTACATTGTTTTACAAAATTGGCATCAAGTCCTTTCAATAACATGAAATACATTGGAGTGTTGCAGCAAAAGCTTGGTGTGTTCTCTTTGTTGTTATTTTTATTATTTTGTTTTTTAAATCAAGAAAACTCACAGGACTGCAGCCCTAAACATGTCTTGTGCGGATGCCAAGAACCACTCTCTAAACCACTTTCTAAGAAGCAATTTCCTTTTTGTCCCATAAAACCCCCAAAGCACCTTAGGCGGACGCCGTAGTGCTGGGCCTGTTTACAAACTGCAGATGCAGCCGACATTTAATTACATGGAATCCATCAAAACCCTAATTGAGACAGGAGCTCAAACCTTACAGCTTAATTACTTTCATTTCACATGGGTTACCCACTTGGTCACGTGCTGTGCTTCCTTGCCCTAATGGGTTGGAGAGGCCCGCGGGCTTTCTCCCAGTCAAGTGAAGGTGTGGGTCAGCATAGACATCCATGCTCAGTGAGGCCCAGGACTGCATTTATTAATCTCTTCCATTCCCATTTTCCATCCTTTGCCATAACATTCCAGTGGAGCAGCTCTGCTGCCTGGGAGGCCTTTTCTGCATGTAGAGGTGGGCGGCTTCCTTTTCTTTATTTTCCTTCCACTGAGCAGACTGCACAGAAGCAGGGGCCAGTCTTGTGATAGCCTCCTTAATTTTGATTGAGAAGACAGGCTCCCTGACCTTCCCTTGTGTTCTCACCATGTATTCTATGGCTGTTCATTAGGCTGTGGACGTTCTTGCTGCCCAGTTCCATCAATACTAGCTGATCGGGCGATTTCGGGTGAAACTCAGAGGTGAGAACTCAGGGAATCCTGAGAGCTAACACTGCTGTCTGACCTTCATGGCATTACTGTGTGGGCCAGGGACTAGTAAGGCTAAGCCTGCTGTGTTCTGTCTTTATGGCAACACTGGGAAGTAGACACGCTTACACTCAGGCTATAGATGAGAATATTGAGACTTACAGAGCTGAGGTCACTTCTCCAGGTAGAGTCAGTATTCAAATCCAGACCAGTCTGATGGACTTTTCAAACATTCTTTTACATATTAGGCAATCCTGGAACTCTGTGAAGCCCTGAACAAGTGGCCTACATGGCCTAAGACATGTCCAAGTGGACACAGGACAAGGAGAGCCAGTGGCAAGGGCTGGCCATGAGAGTCATCCTGCAGGTTGCTTCTAACAACAATTATGGTGGCTACTTCTCACCAAGGTCACATGTGGCTATGACATGAGCTGGCAGAGGCTTTGTAGAGAGCATCAGGTGACACACGCCGGTATGAGTGATGCCCAGGACATCACGTGCCTTTTTGGCAGGTGCCGCAACCAAGCTGCTGCTGGAACTGTACTGCTAATGAATTACAAGCCACGTGTGCCTTCACCCTACTCCCTAAGCTGTGAGTTGTGTGGCGTTGACTAGACACAGTCCAGTCATCTGTTTTCATTTCTTTTTTCACATTCTCTCCCCTCCCCGGGGCTTGCTTCTAAGTCAAGCTTCAGGTAGAAATGACTAATGCACTAATGACAACACTAATAACAGCAAGGCTAATAAGCACACTGCTAGCGGACATGGTGCTAATTACAAGTGTGCCTACAGCAACAGGCTCTTCCACTGGGTGTCACTTTCCACTTCTGGAAGGATGTGAGCAGGCACCCGAGCAGAGTGGAGCCAGGGGGCTGCAAGGGGCACCCAAGATGAAGACGGAGACTGTCAGGAGATGTACTCTTGATTCATTTTATTTATTTGAAATGCTGAGAGATAGGTGGAGAGAGGCGATACTGAAGATTTTAGGAAGCACTGCTGAGTGTCAGGATGGTGTTCCATCTAGTGAGATGTGCAGAATCTCCAGGCATAGAAACAGCTGATTAGAGACCCCTTTGCGGAAGGGACCCCTGCACCTGACAGCCCTAGAGCTGAATGCTGGTCATAGCAAGATATCCCTCTACCCAGGAACAATCTGGATGGATCGATGGCATGAAGATAGAGGTGGTGAGAAATGGGCAGTGAAAAGCAGCAAGGGTGTACTGGGGACAAATCTCTGGTTGGTGCTAAGAGAAACAAGCTGGCTGCTGGAACGCAGGTGGCCTGGCTGAAGGGGTGTCAGAAGGTGGATGGGGAGACTTTCCTGACCCTCACGGCAGCCAGGGGCCAGTAGGACCCCACGTGGTCTGCACAGGGGGTCCATGTCAGCTGGGTGGGATCACCAGCTTCCCCAATGTTCCGAGAGAAGCTGCTCCAAGAAATCGTCTCTTTCTGGAAGAGGCTCAGGCTTTAGGGTCTGGGTGGAGAGCTCTGCATTGTATCAGCTCTGAGTCTGGTTCAGTCTTTGTTCATTTTCTTGAGACCTGGTCATCGATAGACTAAAGGTTTGTGTAGCTCATGGTTCTGTGGGATAGGAAGACTGAGAGAATAACATTGCATCAGGCAAGGGCATGCCAGGGTGAGGCAAGGCATGTGTGCCAGCTCAGGTTGTCTCTCCTCTTTTTATACAACCACTGATGCCTCTGATGTTCACGTCCTCATCTAATCCCAAAGGTCCCGTCCCCAAATGCCATCCACAGATGAGTTTATGGATTAAGGTTTCTGAATTGGATGAGTTTTTATTTTGGTGGTGGGTGGGTGGGGGGAGCAAAAGAGTCACATTTAAACCCTGGCACAATCTTATGAAGAAATCGGGACACAGGAACTGACAGCATCTGAAAACCCTGGGAATCCCCAGCTGCTGCTGAGGTTGGCTTGCCCAGTAGCTGCCCTGTGGCTGCCCCATGGCTAGCCTGTAGCTTACCCTCTAACTTGATCTGTGGCTTGTCCCTGTGGCTGCCCTGTAGCTTGCCCATTTTGCCCCATGGCTGCCCTGTAGCATGCCCCATGGCTTGTTCCATAACTGCCCTGTGGCTGCCCTGTAGCTTGCGCCATTGCTGCCCTGTGTCTGCCCTGTAGCTTGCCCCATGGTTGCCCTATAGCTTGTCCCATGGTTTGTCCTATGGCTGCCCCATGGCTGCCGGTAGCGTGCCCTCTAGCTTGGTCTGTGGTTGTCCCATAGCTTGCCCCTTGGCTCCCCCTTGAATGTCGCACACTCTTCCACCTGCAAGAACTCCAAGCATCTTCTCAAGGCTGTCAGCAAACCAAGTTCTACAGGCCCACAAAACCTTCTGATGTGACGGTCTCCGCAAACTGCAGACTGCTCAGGCCCTTCCCGAGCCCCCAGAAGACTAACGCACATACGACATTAAAACGCTCTAGGACTGCAGGCTAAGAAAGGCTACATCCCAACTTGCGTGATGACTGCAGATCACTTTCAGCAGCACACAATCATTTTCCCTGCCTCTTGTTCTCACTGATTCTATTTCTGCTGAGGTCAAACCTCGTCCACAATTGTTTCCGTCATTCTAGTTCAGATGAGTCACTTACCAAAAATGAATATGACCCCCTCACATTCACAGCCTGTGTCTTTCAGGCCTGTTAATTATTTATGGAGAGTCCATATTCCTTTGGAATAATGGTGATGTGACTGCCCAGTCCAGAAAGGTGGGCTACCTAGGTCATGGCATCTCTCACCCTGCCCCAATGCTACCACACCCCAAGACTACTTGTATCCCAGCCAGACAGTCCCTGAACTCTCACACACAATTGATAAAAATGCTAATTAATGCATAATGGAAGATGGTATAGAGGTTCCAAACTACCACATAACCTAACATTTCTGCTATTGGGTATGTCCCCAGTAAATTGAAATCAGGATGGCAAAGAGACATCTACATGCCCACCCGGATTGCAGCATTAGCCACAGCAGCCAAGATACAGCATCAACCTAGACATCCACTAACAGTTGAATGGAAAAGGAAAAGGAGGCATTTATACACAGAGAAATACTATTCAGCCACAAAAATGCAATCTATTATTTGTGAAAACATGGGTGGAATTGGAAGATAAATTGATAAGGAAATAAGTCAGGCCCTGAAAAGCAAATCTTGCACAAGTTTTCAACCCCATGTGGTCACTAAAATGCTGACCTCATAGAAGAGGGTACAGTGATGGTTATTAGAGGATGGGAATGTTGGTGGGAAGTGAGAGATGACAAAGAAAGGATGTTTGGCAGGTACTGGGGTGCAGTGAGATAGAAAGAATAACCAGCTGTTATGTCCCACAGCACAGTAGGATAACTGTGACAGACAACATCTAATTGTATGTTTCCAAAGAGTTAGCAGAGAGCACTTGGGAGATTTACCAACACAGAGAAACGATAATTGTTTGAGATGATAGAGACGCCAGCTGCTGTGCTGCAATCACAACACACTGTATACATGTATTGTGATGATATTATATCCCATAAACACATAAAACTATTGGGTCTGAAATAAAAATTTGGAAATATGATAAAGACCATTTCCAGCATCAGCTTTCTGCCCTCCCAGCCCACACTCGTTATTTCTGCTACAGTCAATGAGTGGTCACTCTTACCTGGCCAGCGAAGAGTCCGCAGACCCCAATGATGCACAGGATATTGAAGACGGCTGAGCCCACGATGGTGCCAACTCCCACATCTCCCTTGGTGATGAAGACCCCTGGAACAAAGAATCACGTTAGCCCCAGTGCAAGGTGAGAGGTCAGGGTGAGTGCTTTGTAAATGCTACGCTGTGCTCAGGATCTGAAGGGTCAGAGGTAGCTTTCTAAGCCATTGAGTCTGGGACAAGTTCAAGCACAGCAAGAGTGCCACTGCAAGGCCCCCAAGAGTGGAGAGGAACAGCAGTAGAACAGCCGCATTGGGGCCTGTGGAGTCCCCTGTCCCAGACATGGCAGATAATCACCCCTGGGGATCATGTGCTCCTAGGGACCTTTCCTTTTGAAGGGCAAAGGTCTGGGATTTCCTCTGCGGTTGTCACCTACCTATGACGGAGGTGAAGAGCTCTGGGGCCGAGCTGCCTGCTGCCATGAATGTCGCCCCTGCCACATCTTCACTGAGGTGCAGGCGCTGCAGAGGAGCAAAGAGAGAGCATAGGTGAGTTGGAATAGACCTGGGAACACAGGTGACTGTGACTTCTGACACCCCAAGCCCTGAGAAGCTGGGAGTGAGGAGCCATGACAGGTCCGGGGGCCACTCCTACCAGACCCCGTTCTGGGCCAAGGCCCTTCTCATTAGAGAGGGGACTTGTGTACCTGAGAGTTCCAGGTTTCTGAGAAATCTAGGGGCACTCAAGCCCAAAGTCTCCCAGGGTTGTGTAGATGACAGGAGGCACAGAAGAGGCATCATGAGGCCACCAGGGCAATGGTGAGTGGAACCCCATCTCCTTCCTTTATCAGCCCAGTTCCACCCTCCTCCCTATCTTACCAGAGTCTGGTGTTTCAAGAAATGCCAGCATCCAGATTTGTATTGAAAAAAAAAAAAGGTCACTTTTGGTGAAATTACATACTAATGCCTGGATAAGCAGGTTTCATGTAAACTGGTTTGCCAGCCTCCATTCTAGGATATATGGGGCCTTTGGGGGATGTTTGTCCAGGGGTGGGAAAGTAGGAGTAGGGGAGGGAGGTGAAGGAGAGTTTGTTGAAGTATTGGCCTGGCCAAGACATCTTACACAATGAATACTCCAGGCTATCCTGTTTGTGAAGCCAAAAAGTATTTTGCAACACAGGACAAATATATGTTCTAGAGGCTGATGAGTGCAGCTTTTCTATGTTGAGTTGTCATGCTCAGTGTACGTTGCTGGTTGTCGGAAACAGCCCGCTCCCTCCTGGCTGGGCTTTGAACACCAAGGTCTTGCCCCTCAGCTACACCTGCTGCTGCTGCACTTCCTTGCTCAGCCATGGAGGGGCAGCATGGCCTCGGTGCAGGCCACTGGTCTGTGGCTGACCAGCAGCAACAGGTTGCAGCAGGAGCCCAAAGTGTGGCTCCTTCTGCTCTGGACTCAACAGCTTATTTGCACACGGTGCTGAAGGGACCCTTAGATACGCATACTATATTTCACATGAAGGCTCCCAAGACCCTAAGAGGTTAGTGCTGCAACGCTGGCTTTGAAACATGTGGCTGTGAAGTGTCCTCTAGTCTCACCAGGCAGAGCTATCTGGGAGGGGCAGCAAATGCACTATGCACAGCTCTTGGTGTGGTCTGTCTGCTTGTCTGCTATTGACAATGAGTTGTACGACCTCTGCACCACCATGGTTCTGTCCACCAGCTGGGGTCTGGTGATTCTTAGCTGCAGAATCCACTCCGTGGGCTGCTGGGTGGGTTCTCTAGTTGCTTCACTTGTTCCTGCCATCTCCCCTCTTTCCTCTGGCTCCTCCCCAGTTCATTCTAGCCCTGGCAACTTCCCACTATCCCAGGCAGTCTTGTGTCTGCCACAACATAGTCATGGAAAGCAACCAGTCCAGGACCCAGGATTCCCACAAGCTGATGCAAGCTTCTTGCTTTTCCCTTCTTGGTTCAGACTCTCACTTCTTTTTTTTTTTCTGATTAAATATTCTAGCTTGAAATGTTTTGCTGCCAAGCATTCCTCTCCCAGGAGTACCTGCCCTTACATCCCTGGCAGACAACCTCTCCCCTCCCTGCCTCTACCTCTACTTCCCCATTCCTCATTATGTCACCGGGCACCCAGTGTATACCAGTGGTCTTCAACACCCAAGGGGATTGGTTCAAGACACCAAAACCTAAAGACATTCAATTCTCTCTTAGGAAATGATGCAGGGTCTAGTACATCACCCTGTAAGTACAAAATAACCTCTAGGCGGGTGGTGGCCTCCTTCCACTTTTGTGGAGCCAGAGCTGCTGGAAGCTTTACTCTGTTCCATGAGCTCCGGGACCTGGGGACTCAAACTGCAGGCTGTCAGAGTAGGCCTGAGGCGACACACTTGTTTCAGTCCCAAAGGTGGGTGGGAAAGGGGAGAGAGAAAGGTACCAGCCTAGAGTGGTGTGCCCGAGGGCCATGCCTGGGATCTTGCACATGCACTTGTGTCCCAGGCGAGAGGGGAGGTAAGGTCCCAGAGGATGGGTTCTTGGAACCCGTCTATGATCCTGGGTCTCTGGTGGGCAGGCAGAGCTCCAGGCCAGCATGTTACTCCACCAGAAGAGTGGGCTTGGGAAGAGTGGGCTGGGAAACCCATGTTCTCTTGGGCACAGGGACTGTGGGTGGCTCAGGGAAGGGGGTATGGGATGTAATCAAGGGAGTACCACTGAGGAAATATTTTGCAGGTAAGGAATGGCTACTGGGGGATTTCCACTTACAAGGCCACTATATTTGCAAGTAAGTGAGGAGGCTGAGACTGAGTGGTCTGAAGGTGGGAAGCCAGAGGACTGTTCTGGGTCAGACTGATACACCCACCCAAGTGGGAGACCTGAGTTGGGCTAGTTAGCATTGACTACTGCCATTCATCACCCATTGGTGCACAAAAAGGCTAGCACTGGGGGCCTACCTGGCAGGGCTAGATTTCAGTACCTGCCAATGAGTGCTGGAACAGGGGATGGGTTATGTTAGGATGGGCCATGACACTAATTAGCATTTGAGAGAATCAGGTCTGGGGTAGATCTGTAAGGAATATGTGGGCCCATCGTCGTGGAACTGCAATTTCTGTTGGTTTGTTTAAGAGCTTGGGGTAGTGACAGCCTGAGTTAGGTATGACCATGGAACCCTCTGACACTTGTGGGTACTGAGGTTGGGAACAGGCCAACTGGTCCAGCCACCCACAGGTGCACCCAAGAACAGGGTGTGGGGCAGGCCAGTCCACAACACCCACCAGCTCATACAAAGGCCAGGATGCAGCGGGCAGATGACACCAGGTAAGGGTTGAGCATCCATTAGCACATGTGAGATCTGGGTCTGGGAATGGGCCTGGTGGGGGAAACCCCCTAATATGTTGTAGCTCCTGCTGGTGAGCTTATGGTTCAGGCCTGGGTGTTGGTCAGACTGGGCAAGGTAGCTCTACCTGTTGACAAGTGTGTGAGCTGGTTCTGGAGGGATGCAGACAGGGTCAACCATAGTTCACTGGCATTGCAGGAACCAGGCTGGAGTGCAGGTCATTCCAGGCTAGGCTATCACACCTACTGGTTTGCATTACCCAGGAATGGGAGCCAACTGGGCAGGGGCAGACTGAAGCACCTGCCAGCAACAGTTGGGACTAGGGGTCAGTTGGGAAAGGTCAGGCTGCAGCGTCCAATGGCAAAGGCCAAGACGGGATGGGCTATGCTGAGCTTGGTCAGAGCAACCACTGGCATGTGCAAGATCTGTGACTGGGAACAGGCCTTCTTGGGGAGCTAAGGGAATGTCCTGGCTGGGTTGTGGTTCTCACTGGTGAGCTCAAGAGTGGAATGGGGGTGGCAATTTCAGCTGGACATGACTGCAGTGTCCCTTGGCATGGATGTCTTGGCATGAGTGTCGACTGGGTCTGGGGTGTGCCATAATGGACTAGACTCCAGCACCCACTGGTGCTCAGCAGAGCCAGGGAGGCTCTGGTACTAGGTCTTGGTACCTGACTGGGCTAGGTCTTGGTACCTGATGAACCACATGAGAGCTGTGCCTGGGCATGGACCAGGTGTGGCTGAGATGTAGTACCCAACATTAAGAACTGGAATGAATGTGGACTGGTTGGGTAATGCCACTGTTTCTGCCAGCACAGGAGATGGAATCAGTCAGTCTGGGCCAAGAACCCATCAGTGTGTGTGATATCTGCCACTGGGAGGAGACCTGATAGAGGAGCTTGGGGAACTTCTCTGTCAGAATGTAGTCACTATAGGTGAGCGCAAGAACTAAGGCTGACAGCAGCCCAGATCAGGGCAGGTTATGGTACCCTCTGGCATACCAGTAGGTCATGTTTGGGGGCAGGCAAGGCTGGGTCAGTTCATAACAACTACTGGCAGATTTGAGAACCAGGAATTGGTGCAGGAGAGGCCAGGTCGGCCTGCAGCATCAGCTAGTTCACATTAGGATTGGGGCTGGGGGCTGGTTGGGCTGGGCTAGGATGCAGTGCCCAGCAGCTTAAGCTGGAACTGGGAGCAGACCAGGTTGGACCAGGCTATAGCACCTGCCAGCAAATGCTGAGGTGAGGTGGGCCATGCCAGTCTTGCCACAGCTCAGACCAGCACATGTGAGACTTCGGGGGTGCGGGGTTCAAGCCCAATAAGGGGGCTGTGATGGTCTCTCCTGCTGGACCATTGTTCCCACTAGTGAGCGTGAGAACTGGGCCTGGGAGCAGCCCTCAGGCAGGGCTACAAGATCTGTTGACCTGCATGTGAACTAGGTTAGGGGGACTTAACCTAGTTAGGTGTCAGTGACCATCCACAGGCCTGGGCTAACTGACTGTACCCACTGGTGCATGCACAGACCAGAGTAAGAGCAGATTGGCTAGTTGGGCTTTGCTGCAACATCAGCTTACAAATGCTGGGATTGAGGGCAAGTCCTATTAAGCTTTCAGAACAGAACCACCCGAAGAGTGTAAGATCTGGGAATGGCAGTGGGCCCAGTAGGGAAACTGTGGGTACCTCTCTGAAGGATTGCAACTCCCACTGGTGAGCATGAGAACCAGGGCTGGGGGCAGGCCTGGCTAGACAGGCGGTGGCATTTGCCAGCATGAGTGTGGGCTGGATACTGGGGTCAGTTGGTTTGAGCTAAGTTTCAATGCCCATTGATATATACGGGAGTTGAATGGGCTTTGGGACAGACTGGACCACTCTGCTGCACAAACTAGTAAGCAGAGGAATCAGGGCTGGGGTGGCTTTGTGCAAGTTATTGGGGGTCACTCCAACTATGCTGTAGCTCCCTCTGGTGTATGATAGGGCTGAGTGTGCATTATGCAGAGTTAGGCTGGGCCTCAGTATCCACTGGTTTATGTAAGAGACAGAGCTGGAGACAGAATTAACCTAACAATTGCAACTAGCAGTGTGTGCATAGGCTGATTTGGATGACAGACAGAGCCAGACCCCTTACTGGCAAGCATACACAAGAGTCAGGTCTGGGATCCTTTCAGAAGAGGTTTCTTTGAGGGTCCCCGCAACTGAACTGCTGGGATCATAACTTCCACCATGGGGAGAATCATAGGATCTATGGTCTGACAGTAGAGTGCATGTGTCAGAACTGGGCCTCCTCAGCGACTTAGATGGCATACTCAGATGCACATGGGGATCTGCAGAGGACATCTGGTACCACAGCAGAGGGAGGAGAGCAGAACAAATTGGTCAAATACTCCAGCCAAACATTCACAGCAAATATCTGGGCAGATGGAAACTCTGAGGTGGACTATGTCAGCCAATGGACCTTGGAAGGATTTCCTTATCCTTGGATCATTAAGGTTGACAGTATTTCAGAACTATTGAAAGTACTATTGAAGCAGAACTCTTGGAGCCTGCTCCACATCTGAGACCCTGGGATGACATCAGGTAGCCGTTCTCTATCCCTGGGTACTGAGGTGGTTGGAAGGCTGGGTGTGGCTTCTCCCCTTCTCTCTCCCCTTCCCTTGGATGTAGGAAGAAGAAAAATGAAATTTGGAAACAATGGTCTCACCCACTTTCTCCTATTTAATCATGTAAACATCATAAAAAATAAAATTAAAAAATCATCCTTGATTGTGAGCAATATCTAACATCATTGAAATATCATCAAAATAGTTGTATACTACATACGTTCAGCACAGATACAATCTGTTTTCAAGTGTTTTCCATCTGCAGTGTGATCGTCTGAATCTATTCATGCAGCACCCATAAATGCACAATGTTGACTGCATTACCAAGGAGCTGCAAGTAGGACTTGTGCTGTGTGCCTCCTAAGTTTCCTCCAAGTCCCATGGACAGCTTAGCCCTGATGGAGCCAGTTCAATGCGATGGCCAATGGGGTGATGGTGTCAGCGACCATCCTCACATCAACCGCTGCTCTGATCCCACTGCTGTCCTCGACACCTTCCCACCTGCCTCCCTTTTCTCTTTATAGCCTTTGCTCAGCCTGGGTTTCTATCTCCCGGTCTGCAGCAACACCTTGCCCTCCCAGCAGTGAGATTTTGCTTACGCTGGTTGCCATCCACTCTTCTTGGCCTTAGTGTAGCCAAGTCTCTCCCAGGGTGCACAGGAGTCCTCACGACTCTGAACACTTTCATGCCCTGTGAGACAAGGTCAAGGCTGTCTGAGCCCCAGGGGCTATCGTTTCAGACAAGGGAAAAGTGTAGAGGTCAACCTGGAACAGGTGCTGTGCTAACCCAGGTCCTGCCCCAGGCGTTCTTGCCGCACCAGTAGGCGCTCTTCTTCTCACCCATCCACTTCCTTTCTTTGCCTTTCACCCCTCCCCACCCCTCCTTTTTTTATGTTATTTCAGCTTGGAAGTATTTGAGACTAAGTGACAATCTGCCTACATCTTCACTATGAATTGTTGAACAGTGCAGATTTCTCTGCCAAATTATATTTCCTGAAAGCTGAAAGCAACATCATTTTGTGTGTGTGTGTGTGTGTGTGTGTGTGTGTGTGGTTTTTTTTCATACCCCCAAAGATTTATTTATTTATTTATTTATTTATTTATTTATTTATTTATTTATCTATCTATCTGATAAGCGAAGTGACAGAAAGCGAGCGAGCGAGAGAGCGTTTGTGTGCATGTATGAGAGACAGAAAGAGAAAGAGAGAGAGAGATTGAACTGGTGGTTCAGTTCACTGCCTGAGTGGCTCCAACAGCCAGGGTTGGCCTTGGCTGAAGGCAAGAGCTCAGAACTCCATCTTGGTTCCTCACATAGATGGAAGGGGCCCAGGCAATTGGAGCATCTTCTGTTGCTTTCCTGGGCACATCAGCTGGGAGGTGGACTGGAAGCAGAGCAGCTGGGACTTGAACTAGGACTTTGGATATGGGATGGTGCTGTCACAAGCATCCCCATGTCCTCAGTTACAGATGAATCAACTGTGAACAACACAACATCAAGCCACTAGACAGTGAGTTCAGAAAGTAATGGTACTGAACAGCGCTTGGGGACATTGTGGTTCAGCGAGCACCTCCATGCCCCACACTCTGGAGGATCCAGTTAAGATCTCCCTCTCCCGTTGTGCCCCAGTAAACACCTTCTCCTCCCCTCTTAGCCTTTCTATTAAAAACAGAGCTCGCCCCAACCGCTTTTCTTGCCATTTTGGGCTCTTTTATTGTGTCTTCCAAGGGTGTATGTAGGCTCACATGTTCCTTGACTTTCCTCAGTTGAGTAGAATGCTTGCTGACAACCATTTCTGTATTTCTAGCACACAACACATAGCATATTTGTCATTAATAGTAAATTTTGGGCCTGGTGTGGTAGCCTAGTAGCTAAAGTCCTCACCTTGCACATGCCAGGATCCCATATGGGTGTCGGTTCTAATCCTGGTGGCCCCGCTTCCCATCAAGCTCCCTGCTTGTGACCTGGGAAAGCAATCGAGGACAGCCTGAAGCTTTGGGCCCCTGCACCTGCGTGGGAGACCCAGAAGAGGCTCCAGGCTCCTGGCTTTGGATCGGTGCAGCTCCAGTCATTGCAGTTGCTTGGAGAACGAATCAATGGATGGAAGATCTTCCTCTCTGTCTCTTCTTCTCTCTGTATATCTGACTTTCCAATAAAAATGAAATAAATCTTAGAAAAAAATAGTAAATGTTGTGTGGGAAAGAGATGAGCTGTTTGCTTTGTATGAAGAAAAAGCTGCCAACCAGTAGTGCCTTTGGCTGTGTCTAAAGATTCAACCAACCTCACTGCATGTGCATCATATTAAGCATTCTGAAGAATCTAGACATGATGCAAAAAGCATAGTGGGTAGAGGTGGCCTTTGGTACAGGAGCTAGGATGCCACTTAAGACACCTGCATTTCGCACAGGAGTGCCTGGGCTTAATGCCCAGCTCTGCTTCCAATTCCAGCCTCCTGCTATGGCACACCACGGGAGGCAGTAGAGGATGATGCAGGTATCTGGGTCTCTGCCATACACGTCACAGAGACGACTTGGTGTTACAGGATCTTGGCTCAGGCTTGGCTGCTGCAGGTATTTATTATATCAACCAGGGGATAGAAGATCTCTCGCCATCTTTCTCCAATGAAATGAAAATAAATGCATTACAAACCATAAAGTATATGAGAGGATATGCATAGATCATATACAGATTCTATACTGTTTTGCATAAGGGACTTGAGTATCTGTGGGTTTTATTATCCACAAGCATTCTTGGAACTTTGGGAACCCCTCCTGGATACTGAGAGGGAAGACTGGATTTCATAATCACAAAGGAACTCAGCCATAGGTTCTGGACACTTCCTCCTGTCTAACACAGGTAATGCCTCACTGAGGCTGAGTCCCTGTGGGCATGGGCTCCTGCCCCTGCCTAGCGTCCATCTCAGCAACCACTTCACCTTCCTTATGCTACTGTCACCGCAAGAGGAGAGCACAGCTATGGCCTCTGCGGGTGGTTGTTTCTCTAAGTCATCGATCAACTTATGTACCTATCAGCTATCTACCTATCATCCGTTTATCTACCTCTAATCATCTATTTATCATCTCTATTATTTACCTATTATCTGCCTAATCTCCCATCTACCAACCTGTTTGAATATCTATCTATACCAAATATGACATCTATCCACCCACATATCACCTATTCGTCATCTATCAATCATCTGTGTCCACCTTCCATGCATCATGTCCTCTGCCCACCGAACAATCTGTCATCTACTTACTGTCTACCTACCTCTCTTTTTAATCTATCTTTTGTCTATTTCTCATTTACTATATTTCTCATCTATTTTCTATCATCTACCAACATCATACCTGCCAAGTGATCTGTTTACCGCATCTGTCTGCCCATCCACTTACCTACCTATCTAAAGTCTAAAATCAAAAACTTTCAGGTGTAGGAGAAACTGTTTAAGTCAGTGGTCCTCAAAGTGTTGTTTCTAGACAAGCAACCAGGGAATCTATTCAAAATTGAAGATTGCAGCCCCTCCCTCTCTTGCTGCCGAGACCTATCGACTTGGATCCTGGGGGCGGGGAGGGAGGAAAGGAGAGGGCAACAAGGTGGGAGGAACTGGGCCAAAGGAGACAGGACTTTCAGATGGGATGATATGTCTGGGCGAGGTCCCTTCTGAAAATGAGGACTCTGAATATAAAAACTCCAATAGATAAAATGAAGTTTCCAGATAAAGGAGACTATGCTTTAGAGTGAAGAGATGAAAGAGGCAAGGGATGAGAGTTCTAGATGTGCTGCCTGTTTGTGATGAAAGGGGTTTAACTTGCTGTTCTGCCTGGTGCTCTCTGTGATGACTGCTAACAGAGAAGCTTTGCCAGACTCTCTGCCCAACTCTTTCATCTTACCCCTTTCAAGGCCTCTGTTCGGGGCCTCGCTGCACACTTGAGACAGGAAGCTTGATGTGGTGTGTGGCTGGAGGGCTCTCACCCTTTGAGGATCCCCACCAGCCACCAGAGAAAAGGGATGAGGGTAAAAGAAGGGCTAAAAGCAGGTGGAGCAAGTGATGGGGGGAGGAAAAATAGGAGTTAAAAGGCAAAATGAAAATGGGGAGACAGAACAGAAACTGAGTTGGACCTCACATTGTGGGTTCTACCATCTGTGGGTTCAACCAAAAGATCTGAAAAGAACTGTGTAGTGAGCACATACAGACTCTCTTCCTTGACACTACATAGGAAAGCAATGATGCAAAAAGCATTTATGCTCTCCTTGCTATTACAAAGAATCCAGGGATGACTCACAGAACACCGAAAGATGAGTATGCACGGATTTGTTTGGCACCAATCCCTTGCAGATACTGAGGGATGACTGTAGCATGAGGGTGTGCTTCAAGGAGTGGGAGAAGCTGGCCACAGAAGCTTCTAACACTTCCCACTGCTCTTAATTGTGCTTTTGGTATCCCTACCCCTGGCTGGATTCTCGGCCTCGTCAGCACCTTGGCAAGGAGGCTGGAACAGTCCCAGGCTCAGACACATTGAGACACATACCTCACAGATCTTCTCCAAGGAGGGGACGAAGAAGTCATCACACACAATGGCCAGCGCGTAGAACATGTACATGGCCTGGAAGAGAGGCAAAAAGACAGTTATGCCAGAGGCAGACAGAGCCAAGGTGTCTGTGTTGGTAAAGGCCTGGCTGCTTCTGGCTTCAATAATATCCTTTAACATCGTGAATTTAAAGGCTGAAAAGAGCCAAGCAGCAGGTCTTAGCAATGTCTGGAACAACTCCATGTGTCCTGTTTTGGGCTTTATCTCTAACCTCACTGCCTAAAACTCTCCTCTTGTTCACTTGCATGTTCTGCAAATAGATGCCTACCTCAGCCTTGAACTTTCTCCTCCCTCTGCCCTGGACACTCTCTGTCCCTGCCACCTCAAATATCTCATTGGCCCTCTCTATTATTCCCCTCTCAAAATGTCTACTAAACTCCCCTCTCTTCCACTTCTCTTTATCCCACTTGCCTCATTTTATTATTTTTCGGTATGGCATGCTATGCTAATTCATATATTGTCTGTCTCCCCTCTAGAAGTGTATCAGATTTGAAATAGATCTTTTAAATTAATGCTGTATGTCAGCGGTGAGCACATGGCACAGCAAATAGCAGGTGCTCAACAAAATATAAGAATTGAAGGGAGAAAGGGAAAATGAATGAATACTGCCTACTGAACTGGCTCATTCAGTTGGTCTCTGCAGGAAAGGCTCTGTAAACTTGCCTCAATATCTTGGTCAGCTATGACTAGGGCATATACTGGAGTCTCCCTTCTGGCCTGCAACTGACTCTACTTCAACCTACTCTCTGCTTCCTCTGTAATTCTTCAGATTCCATCCTCCACTCCTTCCTAAGGGGACCCTAGTTTTGTCCAAATGTCCACCTCCACCCCCATGTGGAAGGCAACTGCTTGCCACCTAACTTCTTGCTTCTGCAGGAGTAGACCTGATGGGCAATCAGTGTGCAGTGTTCCCCAAGGATGGCTAGTAGTCCAGAGTTCGGCGCATGGCACAGATTGGCCCTCTCAGAGGTCAGAAAAGGTTTTACAGTCCTTGCCAAAGGGAGTCACTTGTCACTCTTTTGCTGGTTGACAACAGAAAGCTAGGGGTTCTAACTGCCACTGACAGCAATGTTGTAGGAAAACTGACTTCAGGTAAGTTGACCCTGAAGTAGAAAGCACCTGATCCCCTAAGGACATCACTGAGCACTGATCAAGTGGTGCCAGAGTCCACTCAGCCCCTAGACTTCTTCACGTACCTGAAGTCTTGTAAGGCAAGTTGGATTAGCTGACTCTGTCACTTCACTTAAGATTGAAAGTGTTTACCAAGTTGAAGGGCCAACCTACTCAGCAGTGACACATCTTTCATCTAGTGACCTCCCAGCATGCTGTCCTTCTGTGAGCTGCTCCCCATAATGGGGTCCTCAGTCACAGTTCCCCTCTTCCTCACAATAGGGCTTAGATACTTGGCTCAGGCAGGCTGCCAGAACACCGATTCACTGCTGCTTAGGGGTGGGTTGGCCAAAAGTTAAAGAGGAGTCAGATGTGGATTACTAGAGAAGCTGAGGAAGAGAGCCTCTTCCTGAAATACACACTTCCATGGCAAGGGGGATAGGTGACATAGCTGTCATGTAGGCAAAGTATGTCTCAGAATGCTGCTCACACAGGAAGAGGCTGGGTTAGAGAAGTGACAGGTACAAACACACACACGTGTCCAAGGACACCAGGTGAGCCCAGCATCCAGCTCAGTCTGAAACCAAAGTTAACCTTCAAATCCATGAGACAAGAACATGCCTTTTACACATCAGCTTGTTCAGTTGCATCTGTCACCTGCAATTGTCCATCAAAGAACCTTCTGCAGCAATCCAAGCATGAAATGTTGATCTCTCTTGCCTTTGACTCTTGGTAGTTACACTAATTTAGTGCCTTCACCTCTCCTATGCACGAGCTTCTTTTCTTTTCACAGGTATGTGTTTGGTTTCTGCCACTACATTGCATGATTCTGAAGTTTACCTTAACACTTGATACTGTGGAACTATCAGGCAAAAGCACAAAAACCAAAGAGGTAGTTATTTATCCCCAAATTGCTGACTCTAATACATGATGAAAGCCTAACAAAACACACCAGAAGGGATGAGTTATATAAATGATGATTCACCATTTGATGAAATGCTGTTCAAAGTATTCTGCAAATTCCTACATGGTGATAAACAAAGGCATTTGCAATACACCGCTCAATGAAAATGTCATGAAATGGTACATCTAATCTTTTTATTAAATTATCGATATAGATATGTGTTCACACACTTCTGTAACTTTGCTGTATGCAACAGTTTGAAAGGCCAGTCATCAATTTAATGGCTATATTCCTTCTTCAGCAGGTGTGGCTCTTTGTGTTTCAAAATCCCTAAGCTTTCCATCCTGAATCTATTTCTTGTGTGATATTTCTCAGGAGTCTGGATGGTGGGAATGCACAAAAATCTTTTAAAAAATTTATTTGAATGATAAGAGTTGGGAATGAAGGAAGATGGGGTGGGAAGTATCATTGAGTTATCATGTTCTTATATCTGTATATATGAAATTTGTTTCCCTATATAAATAGCATAAGTACACATAATAAAAAAGAGCTACACAGAGAGAAAGGGACACACATAAGTACAGAGAGAGAAATAGAGAAAGAAAGAGAGAAACAGAGAGAAAGGTTGTCCTGCTGGTTCACTTTCCAGATGGCCACAATGGCCAAAACCATGTCAGGCCAAAGCCAGGAGCTTCATCTATGTCTCCACGTGGGTAGTAAGGACCTAAACATTTGAACCATCATACACTGCTCTCCCCAGGTCATTAGCAGGGAGGAGTAATAGAAAGTAGAGCATCAAGGACATGAACTGGCACCCACATTACATCTCAGTGTCATAGGCAGCAGCTTTATGTGCTATGCTACAATAGCAACTCTGCAAAGAAATCTTTAAAACTACTTTTTATTGACTGATCTATGTATAACCTCTACACAATTCTTTGTGGTAGGGTTTTTTTGAAGACATCAATCTAAAAATAATTCATGCTGTATTTTACAGCCTTGTGGGTAAGTCTGAAAGCACATTTTCAAATGGCAAAGGACTCAAATTGTCTCCTGCCATATGACTTGGCTGATGCAATGCTGTGCAGGTCTGAACATTATCTTTGAAAGGACATCCAAATTCAGCAATTGGAAGAGAGAACTGCACATCTGTGGATTAACCAAGATCTAAACAAGCTGTCCACAGTTGACATATTGAACTGAGACAGTGCATGCTGTTTAGAAGTACAAATACCATTTCATTAAAAATATGTCCCCCAATAGTAAGTGTTAGTTCTGTGTGGAGGCAAAAGGTTCTATCTAACATCCTACAGGTATCCATGTTTGGAAATGCATAGATCTGCCGAGCTCCCATGCTTTCTGATGGCACTGGTTGTAGAAATCCGTGATATTTTCCATGCACAGACAGAATGAGATGGGAACATCCCCCCTCAATCAGAGACCCATGACCAAGCTCCCCTGGGTAGCTGGAGTGGCGTCTAGGACGGTGGGAGTCTCCTGGCACCTGAGGGTATGTATGCCTCTGCTGTGATTGTTTCCCACATGACCTACATGAACACTGGTACAAAAACAAAGCCACACAAGCACACTGTGCAAAGGAACAGAGCTAATGCACCAAGCAAGACTCTGCGATACAGAAAGTCTACAGACCTTGGACAGTATGGCCTGGACAGCACTATCAAGACCCATGGGGCCCGGCGGCATGGCCTAGTGGCTAAAGTCCTCACCTTGAACGCACCAGGATCCCATATGGGCACCGGTTCTAATCCCGGCAGCTCCACTTCCCATCCAGCTCCCTGCTTGTGGCTTGGGAAAGCAGTCGAGGACGGCCCAATGCTTTGGGACCCTGCACCCGCGTGGGAGACCCGGAAGAGGTTCCTGGTTCCCGGCTTTGGATCGGCACGCACCGGCCCGTTGCGGCTCACTTGGGGAGTGAATCATCGGACGGAGGATCTTCCTCTCTGTCTCTCCTCCTCTCTGTATATCTGACTTTGTAATAAAAAAAAAAGACCATGGCAAGTGCATTTACATAAGAATAACGCATTTTTGAGGATGATTGGACCATTCCAGTATTTCCAAAGGTTGTGTTACTATCATTGATGATGACCACAATGATCACAAAGCCAGCAATGAGAATGTTTGCCAGTTTGCTGAGAAGGAATCCCAGTCATGCTCTGGGCACTTCACCAGCACAACATAACTTCATTCTTGCAGCTCCTGTGGGAGGTAGAAACTCAGTGGTCCCATTTCCTAGACAACTCAGATAATGTAGTAGGTTACCTTGATGCATGGTTAAAGCATGGCAGAGTTTGGGTTTGCCTTACAGTTCTCTGCTAGCTTTCCCACAGGGTCCAGCTGCTACCTTATGCAGAGCTCATTTCTTTTTTTTTATTGTAAAAACGTATCTGAAAAAAAACAAAAAAAAAAACAAAAAAAAAGTATCTGTAAGATTTGTATTTATTTATTTGAAAGTCAAAGAAAGAGAGAGAGACAGAGAGAGAGAGAGAGAGAGAGAGAGAGAGAGAGAGAGAACGAATAAATCTATGTTTGATTCACTTACCAAATAACCACAATGGCTAGGACTTTGCCAGGCTGAAGCCAGGAGCTTCATCCAGGTCTCCCATGTGGGCAGAGGTTCAAACACTTGGGTCATGTTTTGCTGCTCTTCCCAGTCCATTATCAGGGAGCTGGACTAGAAGAGGAACAACTGGGACACAAATTGGTGCCCAAAAGGGTGAGATCTTAACTCTTCAAAATCCTTAAAGTACCCTAATACCCTGGAGCCCAATGTACACCCTGGAAACCAAGTCTTGGGTTTGGCTACAGGAACCAGAACATGGAAGGTATAACTGAGTTTATTTACTTATTTATTGTTTTTGTTTTCAGCACCAACTAAGATGACACAGGAGCTTCTTCTCTCTGGAAACATACCTGTACTGATGTATGATCAGGAGTGCCTAGGACCACAGGACTTGTTTTCAATTCCTGATCTGGCCTCTCCTCCCTTGAAGGGTAGAAGCTGTGTCTACCCCACTCCTTATAAGCTTGCACAGAATGATTTATGTGAACTGAATAGTTCTCAAGTAAAGTGGGACTTGTGGAGTAGCTGGTTTTGCCTTTGGAACCTAGCAAGAAAAATACATGATCAGTGTCTACTGGGCCCAGCAGCTGCTGAAAGAGGGACAGCTGGAGGCTTGGAGCAAACCAACAATGCATGGAGGACCTTGCGTTAAGTCCAGAACTTGACCCTTTCAAGCTGTGCAGCTTTGACTCTGTTCTCATCACACCTAGCCCTCATCATGACAGCAGTCTCACAATGCTCTTCAGGGAGCAGGGCACTGTTGGGAGGAATAAATGGACACAAGTGGACAGAGGGGACTTTGATATAAGGAAGTGCCTTATGCACACTTCTTGCTGAAAACGCTGGAGAAAGACACAGGTGAAGCAGAGCCGAGTGATTCCAGTGGTCCCAGCATCTGATAAGCAGCTAACCCCAAGACATAGACAGGCCCAGCTAGCAGAGACTAGTCAACCCAACCCTAGTTCAATCATTCAGCCTGATCTAAAGACTCCCAGGTCCAGTTAACTGTCACTGCTACCTGTCACTGAGGTCGTGAAGCTGTGTGTCACATAGCATCACTGTGGCAATATACTGATGTGCTCTCTGATGCATGGATAGCAGATACACCCAAGATAATCCAATGAACCACAGTGAACTAACAATAATGAACAGCTTCTGGCAGACCCAAAGAATTCCTGAGTGACAAGATGATAAAGCAATGCCTTTCAGGGTAGCCAGGACCCTGCTCTTGCTTCTCGGTGGAAATAATATTTATATGTTTGAAGTATATACTGTCAGAGGCCACAAAAAAAGATGATTCTATTTTGAGGCAGTCACAACTCAGAGAAACTTATTTATTAATTCCACAGTAATGGATGTAATACCAACTCAAACCAGCTGTCCTGCTTGGTGGAAAGGACTGGAGATTTTTGAGTCATGAGGCCAGCACTATAGCATAGCAGGTAAAGTCACTATCTGCTTCGTCACTATCCTAGTTGCTCCATTTATGATTCAGCTGCCTGGTAATGCACCTTGGAAAAGCAGCAGAGGACAGACCAAGTACTTGGACCCCCTGCCACCCACATGGGAGACTCATATGAAACTCCTGGCTTCAGCCTGGCTCAGTCCTGGTGGTTGTGTCCATGTGGAGAATGAACCAGTGGATGGAAGATCTCTGTCTCTCTCTCTCTCTCTAACTCTGATTTTCAAATTAATAGGTGAATTGAAAAGATATCTAAGTCACTGTTACTGGATTAAGAGGAATGACTTGGACGTATTTGGGACTATTCAAGATAAATGACTCCCTTAACTGAAGGTATGAATATCCTGGTAGAATGTTCCGTAATGTGACAGACACTGTTGGCTGAAAGGTTTAATGATCTACCATGTTATCTTGTACATGCAACTCCAGTGATACTCTGGGAAACAACATACTCAACTTAAAAAACCAAAAAAACAAAACAAAACAAAACAAAACCAAACCTCTTTGCAACTAGCCATGGCCATGTACCATACTTTGATCATGGGAATTAGGGACACATTCACCTAGAGCATTCTTTCTTTCTACCTTGAACTTTGATGCACTGTTTGGAGCGAAAGCAGTCATTGTATGATCATTGTAGGATCAAGCAGGACGATAACCTTTAGAATCCCAGGGGCACCATTCGCTATCTGAACTGATGTCTGAAACCAACTCTCTCTGCATTTCTTGTTATATGAGAACAGAAACTCCCATTGGTTGTAGTCATTGTTAGTTGGGGTTGCTATACTTCCAAGCATGTGCACACTGGTACGTGATATAGAGATGCTCTTCTGCGTAGGGGCAGTGAAGAAGGCCCTCTAGAGGGAGAAGCTTTCAAACCAGGATTTTTGAAAGATAAATACTATCCTATCAGGTAGGGGCAAAGGTTCATTGGGAATAATAAAAATGCAGGACTCTGGCAACAGTGGCTATACTAGAAAAATATATATCTTGTATAAGAATAAATTGCAATGGCCTGTGACTTAATGGAGGTGAACAGGCTCTAGCTGAAAAGTCAATACACATAACAGCTTCTGAATTGCAAGGGCAAGTGTGTTTGAATGGCACAATGTTAACCCTGCTGTTTTATGTGGCACCTGCAGTTAGCAGCTCTCACAGGCAGTTTCTTTTTAAGACACTATGTGCACCCTGTCTCTGTCCTTCGTTTCAATGGCAGCAGTGATGGGGAAGGAATATCTAGGGAATATCCATAGGACTTTGGCTTGGTTCAGCATCACAGTCACCACCATTGACATAAACACCACCACCACCACCACCATCATCACCACCAGCACCATCACCTTCATTATTATCATCAATGCCATCATCATTACCATCACCACAGCCATCATCATCATCACCATCACTATCACCATCTGTTGTTTTCATAGCTTGAAACGATCTCATGGTTAGGTTTTAGAAAATAAAATCACATCTTTCCAAAGGGATTTATTTGAGATAGACAGGTTGGGGGAGGGAGACAGGAATGGAAGGAGAGAGGATGAGAGAGACACTTTCATTTTCTGGCTCTGATCCTTCAAATGGTTGCAACAGCCAGAGCTAGATCAGGCCAGAGTCAGAAGCCAGGAACTCTATTTGTGTGTCTTCCATGTGGGTGGCAGGGGCCCCAAGTACTTGGCCATCATCTGCTGCCTTCCTGGGAGCATTAGTTGGAAACTGGATTAGAAGCAGATTAGCTTGGACTCAAACTGGCTGTGGTGGAATCAACCTTGTGCTAACTCTGGGGGCTATCCCATGACCAAGGACACCACTTTTCTTCTGGAGAAACGTACTGGTCTAGTCTCTAAGGAGAGATGTGCACAGCTTCTCAGCCCAGCCATGGGCTGTGGCTGTGAATAAGATGGGTTGGGGACAGGGGTTTCCAAGGGACATGAGTGAAACACATGGATCTTAGCACCCACCTCCGCACCCCGTGGTATTCTTTAGGCCTTAGAAATTCAGAGATCCACTGACTTTCAAACATCGGAACCTGCCTCAGGTTATTGGAAGACTTTCCATGTAACCAAATGTAGCCAAGAAATGCCGGGCAATTAATCCTCCATGGAGCCCTCCAACAATGACTAATAAAGTGGGTACATCTATACCCTGCTCCCTCGCTCCCTCATAAGGGGTGATTCTACTTTGTGGTCCAGTCTCCTGAGCTAGATGCTTAGTCACCCATCTGTAGGGCCACATGGCCCTACTGGGTGCTTGTTGTGGGTCAAACATGCACCTTCTCTATTTGCCATCGATGTTTGCAGAGGCAGCAGTTTGAGACAGATTTGTTCACCTGCATGCCCATCCTTCTGATGGGCCAGGCCCTGCCTTTGTGCTAGGTATGTGTTGGCTCATTTCACCTTCCCCACATCCCACATCCAGAGATTGGTCTCACAGGGTCTCTACTCTACAGAGGAGTCAAGTGTGATTTGCAGAGTCAGATTTAGTGCTCTCTGACATCAAACTAGGCGATTTTAATCACTGGCTTTTAAGCTCAGTGGACTTTAGTCATCCAGGAAAGAAAGACATTCCATCCAACCATTCAACAATGACCTGTAGTATGAAGGGGCAATGGGTCTTCTGGTGCAGTGATTCAGTCAGAAGAAAAGAGCATCTGCTTGTCCTGAAGAAACTCTGGTTGAAATTCCCAGAAGCAGATGCTCACAGTTGAAAATCCACATGCTGCAGGAGACCAAGAACACAGCATGGGAGGCAGATGGGAGGGGAAGAAGCCAAGGACCATAAGACGCCAGCTAAGATCCCAGCCTGAGAGTGCTCCTGTACACAGCATTAGAGCATGTGATCTGCAATCAACAGCCTTAGTCTTGTCTTGGAGCAAAGGAACTGGGCTGTCATGCCACTATGCCAGCCAGTCATTGCTGAGCATCCCACAGAATGCACAACCCCAGAAACTTGCCACTCTAGGTATCTTCTGTTGAAGTGGCTTCAGGAACACAAGAAGAAGTACCTTGTAGGTTGCAGGGCTGACCCATTAGCAGCAAAGCATGCAGTAGCTGGTGGATGAGCACAGAAATCAGTAACGGGGGTTCTTGTGGAGCTGATGGAGCACCAGCATGACTGCCAAATGTGTGAGCCAACTACATTAAAGGCAAAGACAGGCTAGTCACGGGTTTGTAAGTGAGCACAGGGGAAGGATACCTGGGTTCTATATGGTGAGGGGAAGGATGTGACAGCATCACCCAGAGAAGCTGATGGTTAATCCAACATGGGCATCTCTAGGAGACAAGTGGGTTTAATGCCTGAGGACTGCAATAGAGTGTGTATGCAATAAATGGAGTCACACAAATTTCTTGGTTTCCTACTGCATGTGAAATTTATGTTTACACTCTATTACATGTGCAATATGCATATCTTAATATGCATATGCAATTTGCATATTCTGATTTTGAAAAAATCTTATTTCAGGGCAGGCATTTAGCTTGTCATGCAGGCTGGAATACCTGGGCTTGGTGCCCAGCTCCAGCTCCTGATTAACGCTCTTTACTGATACAGACTCTGCTTAGGACACTGTGGTAACAGCTCAAGTCACTGGGTGTCCACCTATGTGGAAGACTTGGATTGAGTTCCTTGCACCTGGCTCTAGCTCCCCAGTCATGCTTGGAGAATGAATCAGCAGATGAAGTAACTCTCTCTGTTCATCAAATAAACAAATGAACATTAAAACAAAAGTTTGCCCCCCAAAAGTTCTAATGATCACCTAGTACTTCAGAGACTCCTAATTTCTGTTAGTGGAGAATCTTGCCTTAATGGGGGCGGCTGTTCACTCACAAAGGTTGGTGAAGGCTGAGGTGGTTGTGGCGATTTCATAAAACATGAAAATAACCCACTGTTCCTTTCATACATGATGTTTGGTAGCATTTTTTCTCAACTGGGGCATTTTCTTTTCAAAACAGGAGACAATCTTCTTGAACCCTTCAAGTAAGTTCATTCATAGTCAAAATCCTATGTGGTTATTCCAACAAAATCCTCTGTGGTCAACGCAACAATGTCCACAACACTTTCACTAGAATTAGAATCAATCTCAACAAATCACTTTTTTTAAAGAATTATTTTTTGTTTATTTGAAAGGCAGAGTTAGAGTCTGCCATATACTGGCTCACTCCCCAAATGGCTACAATGGCTGGAGCAGGGTAGGCCACATACCGGTAGCCTGGAGCTTCTTCTGGGTTTCCTACATTGGTGCAGGGGGCCAAGGACTTTGATCATCTTCTGATGCTTTCCCAGGTGTAGCAGCAATGGAGCTGGATCACAACTGGAGCAGCTGCGACTTGAACCGGTGCTCAAAAAGGATACCAGTATTATAGGTAGAAGTTTAGGCTGCTATGCCACAGTGCCAGCCCCAAGACATAACCTTCTCAACTCATCTATTAACTTAAACTAAAGTATGGTCATAAGATGATGACATGTAGCCATATCTCCTAATTCTAGTTATCTTGTAATTAAAAAAAATTAATTCACTTATAGGGCAGAGTGAGGTAGACAGAAAGTGATCCTCCATCTTCTAATTTTCTCCCCAAATGGCTGCAATAGCCAGGACTGTGCAACTCCATCTGGGCCCACCATGTAGTTGGCAGATGCCCCAGGTGCTGGGTCATTTTCGCCTGCTTTCTCAGGCACATTAGCAGGGAGCTGGATCTGAAGCCTAGAAGCTGGGATGGGAATCGACACTCGGATACAGGACTGTGGCGTTACAGGTGGCAGCTTAAGCCCTTGTGCAACAATTCCAGCCTCAGTTCTCATCATTTATACTACCAATGCATTACTTCCTTCACTGAGATCTTGAACCCTTGAATGTCACCTATGAAGATCAGAAAGAACTTCATCAAAACCCCTGTCACTGTTGATATTTTGAACTCTGCCAGTGATTCAGAAATGTTCCTAATGCCATCTAGGAGGGTGAAAACCTCTCAGAAGATTTTTTAGTTACTTTGCTAGATACACCAGAGGAATCATTCTTGATGGCAGCTATGACTTTCTGAAACATCGTTCTTAAATAAGATTTGAAAGTTGAAATTATTGGCCCAGCATGATGGCTCAATTGGCTAATCTTTGCTCTTCAAGTGCTGGCATCCCATATGGGCACCAGTTCATGTCCTGGCTACACCACTTCCCATCCAGCTCCCTGCTTGTAGCCTGGGAGAGCAGAGAAGGATGGCTCACGTCTTTGGGACTCTGCATCCGCATGGAAGATCCAGCGAATGCTCCTGGCTCCTGGCTTTGGGTCGGCTTAGCTTTGGTTGTTGTGGTCACTTGAAAAGTGAAACAGTGGATGGAAGATCTTTTATTCTGTGTCTCTTTCTCTCTGCAGATATGTTTTTCCAATAAAAATAAATAAATCTTTATTTAAAAAAAAAAGAAAGCCGAAGATACTCTTTAATTTATAGGTTGTGAAAAGATGCAGTGTGAACAGCATCCATCACACTAAACATCTCCATCAGACCTCTTGGATGACTAGTTGCATTGCCAGGAATATTTTGAAATGATTCTTTTTTCTTTTTCTGAGCAGAAGGTCTCAACAGTGAGTTTAACATTGTGGATGAACGTGCTACAACCCAAGCTTTGTTGTGAGGGCCTACAATTAGTTTCAGTGTAGTTCTTAAGGACTCAGAACTTTTGGGATGGTACAAGAGCCTGAACTTTGGTGTGGAGACACAGTGGCATTAGTCCCTCCCAAGAGAGTAAGCCCAGCCTCTGAAGCTTTGAAGCCAGCACTGGCTTGTCCTCTCTAGCTATGGGAGTCTATGGGAGTCTATAGAGTCTGTGTGACATCTATAGTGCCAACTTGTTCCATGTTGTCGCCTTCATCAATCATCTGAGCTAGATCTTCTGTATAACTTGCTGTGGCTTCTCTGTCAGCACCTGTTGCTATGCTTTGGACTGAATGTTAGAGAACTGACACGTTTCCCTAAACCTCCTCAACAAGCCTCTGCTATTTTCAGACATTCTTCTGCAGCTTACCCAGCCTTCAAGGAATTGAGGAGAGTTAGGGCTTTGCTGTGGATTAGGTGTTGATGGGAGGGAATGTTACAGCTGGCTTGATTTTCTATCCAGAACACTTAACACTTTCTCCAATGAGCAATAAGGCTGTTTTGCTTTCTTATCACTTCTGTGTTCACTGGAGTAGCACTTGTAATTTACTTCTCAAGAACCATTCTTTGCATTCACAACTTTGCTAACTGGCACAAGAGGCCTAGTTTTCAGTCTGCCTTGGCTTCCAATGTGCCTTCCTCAAAACCCTTAATCATTTCCAGCTTTTGATTCAAGGTGAGAGATGAGTGATTCTTTCACTTGAACACCTAGAGGCCATTTTAAGATTGCGCTGGCCTTATTTCCATATTGTTTTTCTATAGGAGAAGGGAAGTGTGTGTGTGTGTGTGTGTGTGTGTGTGTGTGTGTGTGTGTCTGTGTGTCTGTGTAGGAACTAGCCAGTCAGTGGAGTCATCAAATCAATATAGTCAAATAAATGCACCAAACTCACCTTCTTATATGGCACTGGTCTATGTGTCTCAAAACAATGACAGTAACCTTAAAGATCACTAATCATCCTGGTAGATGCAATAATAATGAAAAGTTTCAAGTACTGCACAAATTACCAAAATGTTTCACAGAGACATGAACTAAGCCCATGCTGTTTGAAAAACACTGTCAATGGAATTGCTTTAGTTAGGAATAAAGCCCCCTTCCCAGTACCTGTGTGGCACAATAAAGTACAATAAAACAAATTAACACCTGAGAAGGTGAATAGGCATTAGGGAAGCACAGAATTCAGGGAAGAAATGGCAAAGCAACAGCATGAGTGAAAGTAAGGTGTTGCACATACAAGCAAGAATAAAAGCATGGTGCTCAAAACTACAGATGATTCACTGGAGTCATGACTGAGGGCAGGAGAGGGGTAGAAAGCTTGGAGTTCAGTTTGGGGACCGAACTGAAACCTTCCAATGCATGGGAGGAATCACCGTTGACATTACGAGATGAGTTTTATGAAGATGATGGAGATAGTGATGAACATTTGATGATGGTGATTGTGCTGATGGTGGTGAGAGATTGTGATGGGATGGGAAGAATAGAGATGGAGGTGTCGATGGTGATTGATACTAATGCTAATGACGATGATGACAGTAATGGTGAGGATAGCTCATGTTTATTGATGAAGACCATGAGTCTAGAGATCACAAAAGCCTAATCCTCTCAACAATAATACCACATAGATGCTATTATTACTCTGATTTTTCAAACTGGAAAGCTGAGGTAGAGATCATCTACATGCAAGGTCATAGAGTCAGCACATGGTCCACAATGGGTCTGATCCTGCTTGGGTGACCCCAGGTCATGCTTGGGCTCATGGCTCTAATCCTAAACACCAGAAAAGATGCAGCTGAGCTCATGTACTGGCTTGTAGATTTCTCAGGACCACTCATGCTTCTGTGAATTCTTTTTTCCCTTTCATTCTTTCCCACGTCTCAACAGCACTCCTTAAATCCAGCTGGCATATCCTGGGAGTCTGTAAGGACTTGCTCACAAGAGGTTTTCTTCGGCTTCATTTGAGAGGGTGAGAACAATGGCTTTTAGAAAATGTTTCTTTTTTAGGGGACCTTAAAACTTCAGAAATTCATTCAACTGCTTGCAAGGTGGTACAATGCTCCAGTTCAGGATGGGCAAGGGATCGTCTTGTCATCCAAGTCAGTTGGGTCTTCTCTTTGCACAGAGAACTGCAATAGGAGGATTTCTACACCTCAGTTCGAGCTGAGCTTTACAGAACATCATTCCTTTGAATGATATTGAGCTGGCTAAAGCTATTAAGACATCTGCATTCTTGCCCTTCTATTACTTTATATGACTCTCTTAGCAAACAGTCTTTGGCACTGGTAATTCCAATAGCTGCCAGTTAACATCCCACAGAAGAACTGCAAGCTAGTCATGGATGAGCTACTAGCTCATTTGACAGCAGTCTAGGCCTGAGACAGAGGCAACCCAGGCAGCCTCCTAATCTGGTGCCTCTTCATATTCAAACCCTGTAAATATTTAGTCAAGACTGTTGCACAGGAACAGGAAGGACAAAACAAACATCCTATTAATAAAAGTGTATATAGAATGAAGGCCTTAAATCATTTTGAAGATTATTCTGCAAAATCTTCCCTCATTTTTCTGTAGCTGTTACTCTATTTCAGGTTTCATTTGCACTTTTCTATGATAGGCAACATATTGTTGAAGAAATCAAAACTTGAATAGTAAATGCACTTTACTGAGCATTAGTAGACACTGCAACTGTTTAATTTAAGAATTTCAGGTAGCTGGAATGATGTGAACACTTTTAAAATATACGCAATAGAGGAGGATGCACTGTGCCAGAAGAAGTTAAACTGTTTTTTGTGACACTGGCATCCCCAGTTGGAGCAGTAGTTCAAGTCCTAGCGGTTCTACTTTAAATCCAGTTTCTGGCACCTGGGAAAGCAGCAGAAGATGGCCAAAGTGCTTGGCTATCTGCCATCACATCAGAGACCCTATCTCCTAGCTTTGGCCTGGCCCAGCCTTGGCTGTGTCCATTCAGGAAGTGAAGCAGTGGAAAGAATTTCTTTCTCAGCATCACTTTGCTTTTCAAAATACATACAAGAAATCTGAAAAAAAGTAATAGAAATACTATAATGTTTAAATAACAGAAATAGCAGCAAAAAGAAAGATATTTTTTCTACTTTAAGTGGTTCATTGCTTCCAAAGAACAGATATATGCGTCTTCAATTGTGTAGGAACTTGTGTCATGTGGAAATTCAGATTAAGTGGCATTATCTTTCAGATTTGTCACAGTGCTGGTTATGTGGTTCCAGTAGCTTGACATCCTGAGTGGTGCTCAGATAGTCACCCTACAGTCTGGTTTGGAATGCCAAGGTCACATTCCCATATTGGGACCACTTTTTTCAGTGTATCTAGTGTCCTATTATTGCTAGACCCTACCTAACCCCATAGCACATGTTCCCAGAGTAGAAGCTGACAGGCCATTCATCAGTGGTCACAGGCTACACCAGGTTATCATAAGGTCTCTGGTCTGGGCCTTTGGACAGGTGTCAGGGAATAACAAGCTGGAGGCTGTCGTTGGGGTCCCGTCTTGGGTAATTGTGTACACATGAACAGAGTCAACAGTTTAAACTCTTATTTTCGTTGTATTGCTTTAGATCTGGTACAGCTAACAAAGTTGGACCAGAGCTTCCTGTTGCAGTACTTCCAACATCACATTTTAATAACCCATGAAAATAATTTTCAGATGATTAGAATGGGCTTTTAATTAGCAGTCCCAAAATCATCTCAGTAAGACACTGAGTTGGTAAAACATAAGGCCTCCTCTTCTGGCTAGAGATATAAGAATATTATGGGGAAACTTGGGTCCTTGGATCTGGGTGCTGATGAACCCAAGCTTGCAATTATTCATGTGCCTTTAGGTAGCAATGAGGGCTTTAAAAACCATGCTCAGCTGCAAACCATGCTTTCAGCCACAAATCCCCTCTGCTGTTAAAGGAACAAAGTGAGATATTCTGACTGTTTAAGGATGATGTACTCTTGCAGTATGTGGGAGGTGTTTACACAGAAAGCGAGAACCTCACCAAGCCTTCAGTTATCACTGTGAAGGCCTGGCAAATGCAAGAAGCAGAGTTGCAAAAGGATCCAAGAGATCACCTAAAGGTACACTGGGCTTGAGTGCTCTGAAGGGCAAGAGAAAGGAAGTCCCTTGAGGTTATGAAGGCTAGAGAGCGACTGGAAGAGAGTAATTATTTGAAATTTGATGATGATTCTCTTCCTCACTGCACAAAAGAAAAAGAAAGAAATTTGTTAGAGGATTACTCCTTCTCTCCCTAGTATAAATGAGTGGGTGGAGTAGTGATCATGCCATCTCTACAAGAATCAAACAGTCTGGCTGTGTGACCCAAGGTGAGTTGTTTAACCTCATTAATCAAATTATGCACGCAAAATTCTTGACACTTTAGCCCCCATGTTGTGAGCATTCCTTACTTGCTAGAAAATATTATTGTTGCTGAAGGTCATATTACAATTTTAATTAATTTGTGAGAAAAAATGGGACCAACTGAATAGAAACAGATTTAGGGAACTGATCATCCTCTCTTCTTTACAAAATCATAAGAAAAAGGTTATCAAGCTGGTTCTTCTCTTTGACCAACTCTGTGGCACCCCCTTTCAGAGAAACAGACACAAAACAATGGTTTGTGAAATAGCTTGATTACTCCTTCTTCCTTTGCTCATGAGAACTGTAGCCCATCCAGAGAAATCCAGGGCCAGCTTCACATTCCAAAAAACACATGATTTAGGATTCCCCAGCAGTCCACCGCAATGGCCAACACAATGGTAAAATTCAACCCACCCCTGGATCCAATGTTAATTACAACTGAAAAACAGATGGTGTCTCCATCTAGGCCCATCTGTTCCACATCTGTGGGACTTTTTCCCAGCAGAGAAGGCAGAAACATGGCCAATTTCCTTTGGCTCCAAGCAAGACTGGATGTTCGCATGTAAGAAACCATCTTGTTTTTTTGTCATGATAAGATTTTCTCTGATCTACCTAACCACAGAAACATTAGGTCAGACATCCGAGCTGGCTAAGGTCAGTGGCATTGCCTCTGGAATGGGGACTGCTACTTAGCTCAGGAAGCTACAAGTGAGAAAAGCCAGCGATAAGGAAATGCTCAGCTGTAACTCATCAAACTCCACCCACAACACAGATAACTCCAATTATAGAGTGGCCTCTCTGGGTAAATTATTTGCTTGGCTTCTATTATTCAAATTACATCACCTTTTTAAAAGATTTATTTATTTTTATTGCAAAGTCAGATATACAGAGAGAGGAGGAGAGACAGAGAGGAAGATCTTCCATCCCGTGATTCACTCCCCAAGTGACCACAACGGCCAGTGCTGCACTGATCCGGAGCTAGGAGCCTGGAACTTCCTCTGGGTCTCCCACGCAGGTGCAGGAACCCAAGGCTTTGGGCTGTCTTTGACTGCTTTCCCAGACACAAGCAGGGAGCTGAATGGGAAGCGCTATTACCGGCATTAGAACTGGCACCCATATGGGATCTCGGTGCATTCAAGGAGAGGACTTTAGCCACTAGGCCACTGCGCTGGGCCCATCACCTGTTTTTATAAGAATGGGTAAAGGACGTCATTTCCCATTTCTTTGACGAAAGCCAAGTCTCCTGATTGAACAGAAGAACACATCCTCATGGCTGCTGTGGGGAATGCCATTGTCCCTAGGGTGTGGCCCAGGGGGGACTTTAGATCCACTGATGGTCTCCAATTAAAGTAGAATGGCCATTTGGCTTAGCAGTTGAGGCACTTACTGGGATCCTTGGGTTTGAGTCCTGGCTTCACTCACTAACAATTCCATTTACCTGCTAAGGTGTACTCTGGGAGGCAGCAGGCGATGGCTCAGACAGTCTGTTCCTGACACCCACGTGGGAGATCTACATTGAGTTTCCTGATCCTGGATTTGGGTGGGAACTGGTAGGCATTTGATGAGTGAGTCAGTTCATAGACTTTCTCTGCAAACAACTATCTAAATAAAAAATTTAAAAGACATAACTAAATGGATACTGAGGATACTAAACATACAAGGATATTTCAAAATGTTTGTGGAAAGGGAATTACAAGACAAGTTGATTTCCATGAGAAAATTTAAATCCACATATCATTATTTAAATGCCTATATCTTATATATGAGAGCATAAATTTGAGTCCTGGCTCTGCTCAAGACTTTAACTTCTTCCTAATGCAGAGTGGAAGGCAGCAAGTGATGTCTCAAGTTCTTCAGTCCCTGCTACAGGCACAGCAGACGTGGACTAACTTTCAGACTCCTGGCTTTGGCTTGACTCACTTTTAGCTGTTGTGGGCATTTGGGGAACAAAGAAACATATGGAATATCTCTCTCAGTCTTTTCTTCTCTCTCCCTTTTTCTATCTCTCTGCCTGTCAAAACAAAACACCCCAAAATAATCAAATTAAAAGTAAAACAGCAAAAAGTACACAGAATGTGGAGCAGACAGAAGTGCTGCTTGGCTGACCCTTGACATTACGCAACATATGAAAGCTGGTGGGAAGCCTCCCACCTCACCTGTGGCTCCTTGCTGCTCTAGCTCAGGTTTCCAGTAGTGCTGTGCTGTTCCTCAGCTCTTGTACAAAAGAGTCTGAAAGTGGCCAGGATTCAACCATTCATAACACAGGCGGAGGGTCACCCCAGCCTTCCTGGCCCTCCAAGTCATGACCCATACTCTTCCTTAGTGGGGCTGAATCCCAGCTGTCTGCAGTGTTAACCAGTTCTCCAATTCCCTCTTCTCAGGCTTCCTTCACTTTCCTGACTCACTTCCCTGTCTCCCTCATCATGACTGAGTCCTCAGACTACTGCCTGTTATGCTGTGTTACACTGCAGTAGGTCTACACTCACTCCTAAGGACCCATTACTATTTTTTCAGGGAATTTTCAAGTCAGCTGTTGTAACAATGGGTGCTTCAAATTGGTTGCATTTTGAATATTTATACCATGGAAATTTGCAAATGCTGCTATGCATCAGGGCTTTTATTAACTATGTTTCAGTAGAGCCTGTTGTTAAGCATCTACCACAACACCCCTGCTCTAACCCAAATCCTTGTAAGGTTTTGGGATTGTGAGCAGTAAAGGCACCACTAAAGGGACTATGTGAACTTTCATGATTGCAAAATAATCAACCTTTCCCATGATTATTAATGGCATTTCTTCAGTGGCCCAAGGGCTCATGAATCTCTGTATAACAGCTGGTGGGAGAGCCTTTGTTGCTAGACCCAGAGTTAAGGGATTAAGTAGAAAAGCTAAAAGGAAAGAACGCTAGGAGGTATTTCCACATGGGAATCTTTCCAGAACAGAACAGAAGACAATCCTTGTGACCTTGGACTACACACAGATTTATTAGATAGAATATACAAGACAAAAACCAAGAAATAAAAAACCTGATAGACAAAATGAGCCATGCCAAAGAAAACCTGTGTACTTCAAAAAAATACCACGAAGAAAATGAAAAGGCAGGCAATAGACCAGGAAAAAATAGTTGTAAAACCTGCATTGTACAGAGCCACTATATTCAATACATAGAGCTATGTTTGATAACTCAAAAACAAGTAGACAATCGCCCAATTAAAGATGGGCAACATGTTGAGTAGAAGCTTCATTAAAGACCAACGAGGGACCAATGTCACACCAGCATCCCAAATGGATACTAGTTCATGTCCTGACTGCACCACTTCCAATCCAGCTCCCTGCTAAAAGTCTGGGAAACTAGAGAATGGAGGTGTCTGAAACCAACATGGGCAACTGGGAGCAACCTGTTGGCTCTGGCCTGGTACAACCATGGTCATTGCAGCCATTTAAGGAGTGGTCCAGCAGATGGAAGACCTCTTCCTCTGTCTCTCCCTTTCTCCATGATTCTGTCTTTCAAAAAAATCAATCATCTTAAAAAAGAAGACAACAACCCAATTATATATGGGCAAAAAACTTGAGCAGAAGCTTCATTAAAGAAGATGAATGAGTGTAAAGCTTATGGAAAGCTGTTCAACATCTTCTGGGAAATGCAAATTAAAACCACAGTGAGCTACATCTATGTACTCACTAGAGTAACCAAAGTCATGACTGACAGTATCAAGTGTTGGCAAGAATGTGGAATAACTGCAACTCTCAAGTGTTGCTGGTGGGAATGTGAACACGTAGAGTCAGATTGGAAAACTGTACAATTTACTGTAAAAGTCAGCATCCACCATTACACTATTCCCAGAACTTTACTCAAAAGAAATGAAAATGTTTATAGACACTACTTCACATGAGTGTTCATCACAGCTTTATTCATGATAGCCCTCAAACTGGAAATACTTCAGATGTTTACCAACTAATGAGCAACCAAACCAACTTTTGTACATCTGTGCAAAAGAATTCTGCCCAGCAGTAAAGAGAAGCCAACTCCTTTCTCACCTATAACACATGATAACACATGCACAAAGCGATATGGCTGGATCTCAAAAGTCTGTGTTGGGTGATGAAAGTTGACATTATCAACGATTAAACACACCAGCACTACTTACTCTTGAGAGGATGTGTTGAAAGCTGCACAAGATTAGTCTTCCTAAAACCTCAATCAAATGCATGCAACCTCAAATTATGCAACTTTCTCATCATGGGTATTTTCCATGAACTTTTTGAAGACTACTTATTTGCATAGATTTTAAAATTGTTTTGCACCCAAATAGAACATACCTTTTTTTCCTTTTTGATGATTTACCATTTATTTGACAGCCAAAGTGAGAGAGAAAATGAGAAAAGGATGGAGGGAGGGAGGGAGAGAGGGAGAGACTCTGGGCCAAATTGAAGCCAAGTGCCAAGAACTCCATCCGGTCTCTGAGATCTTGAGCCATTCTCCACTGCATCTGAGGCATATTAGTAGGAAGTTGAATCAGAAGCAGAGTAGCTGGGACCCAAACTGGCATTCTGATATGGGATGCCCTTTCTCAAACAGTGGATTTACCTATTGAGCCACAAAGACTACTCCTGAATTTATCTTTTAATTCCATTTTCCATGAAGTTTATGAATTACCCAGGCACATACTTATATACCTGTGCTTCCACATGTATTCTGTATATGATTTCATTAAGAAGGCAGGGATTACTGTTATAACTTTTTAACTTTTAAAAAATTTATTTTTCAATTTTTCCCATATCATAGTGGCTTATCCCTCCCACTCTTCTTCCTCCCTCCCTAAAATCTCCTCCTGTTATTTGTCCCTAAGTTTTTATAATAGTGTACTCATTCATTTCATTATTACAAGCTTAACTTTCTGATAAATAAATTTATCATGACATGGCAAGTATAGGAAAAGGTAGAAAATATGGTAACACGGGCCTGGTATGATAGCCAGGTGGCCAAATTCTCGCTTTGTATGTGCCAGAATCCCCCTGGGTGCTTATTCATGTCCTTGCTGCTCTACTTCCCATCCAGATCCTTGCTTGTGGCCTGGGAAAGCAGTCGAGTATGGCCCAAAGCCTAGAGACCCAGTATCCGCATGGGAGTCCTGGAAGAAGTTCCTGGCTCCTGGCTTTGGATCAGCTCAGCTTTGGGCATTGCGGCCAATTGGGGAGTGAACCAGCAGACTGAAGATCTTTCTCTCTGTAGATTGCCTTTCCAATAATGATAAATAAATCCTTTTCAAAAAGGAGAAAATATAATAAATTAATGGGAAAACATAAGTTTTAATGGAAATCCCATTATTAATTGAGATGCATGCTGCACACATCCATTATATTTCAGCATGCTAATCTCCCTTATAGAGGGAGTATCCATGACTGGGGGACAGGGTTGGTGGCAACATGCCAGTGTTTGGGAGAGGGACTCTTACTCAGAAGTGTTTGGAGGTGGAACTCTCCTCTTGATCCGGGCAAGAAAAACCATGGAAGGTCAAGATTTTGCCACCATGGGAAGGTGGATTTGGTGCAGTGGTTAAGAGGAAACTTGGAATATTGTCTCCCATGTCAGAGGACCTGGATTTGAATCCCTGCTTCACTCCTGATTCCAGATTACTGTTAATATGCACTCTGCAAAGCAACAAGGGATGGCTAAGGCCCTCCCTCCCTTTCTCAGATGTCTCCATCACAGAAGAGTTGAGAGGACAACCTAGGGAGAAAGGAACCACAATTTCCCTCCCAAGTGTGTGAACTGCAGAACCTCACCATCCAGGAACCAGAATCTCCCATGGAAAGATCCTGAATGGCAGGGCTTCTGACAAGCTAGATGGCCTTGGGCATTCATGGGCACCATGTGTCAGAGGCCCAAGGGGCAGCCAGGTCATGAAGAGAAGACTCTACATTTTAGGCCACCAGAAATAATGCAAAAACATTTTAAAATGGTTTGGGACACTTATAGGAAATACTGAGCTCTTCTAAATGATCTGCAAGCCTAATGACTTCTTTGTCTTTTCTACAGACTTCTTTTTGAATAACTGGGCTTTAATGTCAGATGCAGGAAGACCTGTGCGTACATCAAGAATAAAAACACTAGTTGGAGGAAGAATATAGCATCAAATTAATTGATTGAGAAAATTCACCAAAGGTGTCCCAACCGTGTGTCACAAACATGCTGTAGAAATGAGTTACACCTGAGTTGGTGTGAGCTGCAAGCCTGAAATCACCTTTTCTCTTGTTTAACATACTACTATAGCCATGTTTTTACACTTCAGCTAAAAACAATGTCTCCTTCTCTATATGATATAATGACTCAGAGTTTGCCAGAAGAAAGCCCACACTTATGAAATGACTTGATATGAAGTAATTCTGCTGACTCTGAATCTTCCAATGATGTGGATGTTGGGGTGGGAGAGAGGACGATTTAATTTAATAAGCCCAACTGCTTCTTATCACTGTGACAAATTTTCTCACTAGACTACTTTGCTAACATGAAAGGAATTTTAGTTTTGGATTTTTTCCTAATATTTACAGCCCACGGTGAAGCACACATGTGACAGGTGGCTTCTGATGCCCGGGATGCTCTGGCCTAAATCCTAGGGCCCCTTCTTCAGTCCAAAGATCATCACCTGTGTGAGAATATTAGGAAGCAGAATCTCTGAGGGTGACTAGGTCCCAAGGGTAGATCCTTTAAGGGAAACACCTATCGGATCCCTAATGCCTCCTCTACATGAAGACACACTGACAAGGTTATCCACAATCCACACAGCCCTCATAAGACACAAAATCTACCAGTGCCTTGATCTTGAAATTCCCAGGTTCCACACTCATCTTGTTTACCAGCTACCAGTCTACACTGTGTTGTTACAGCAAACTGAACAAAGACACAAAGCAAATCCTCCTTTTGTGCAGCTTGGCCACTTCCAGCACTTACTCCCCTGTGGTGGCTCCAACCCCCTTGGGCTGTGTGTTTATCACAGAAAGGGGCATGACTTGAAATCCCTCCAGTTGTGTACACGATGAAGTTTGGGGCCTTCGCTTCCCTAGGCTTGTAACTGCAGAATGCTCTCTGCCTTGTGTTCATGTTCTTCATTCATGCTACAGAATCCGAGGCCTAATGAAGAAGGAATCAACTTGCTTATGGGGTTGGAGCGAGTCATCAGTACTGCTGCTCTGAAAGCAGGTCTACTTGCATCTTTCTAGACCAGAATTTATACAATTCCCATCAGTAATTTGGCTACTGTCTATTGTCCTAGGTTAACCAAGCATCTATTTTTCTCTCCCATCACTGAGACACACTAATGGAGAAGAAGTACGGCTGTTCTTAAAGTGTGTGTGCAATAGGCTGGAACAATGACCCCCATATTCCTTGTTCAGCTTCCTTTGTTTAAGAGGTGTCAGTTTACCACCAATGACCTCTGAAATGATGTCCTTTTTTTTTTCTCCCACTGTTGTATTTCACCAGAAGGCTGGGATGCTCACAGTTATAGGGCAACTCTTTGGCATACTTGCTTTCTAAACAGCAAGGATGAAGGGTCTTCAAAACATTTATGAAAAAACTGAGACCATCCAGGCCTGCTGAGGCGTTGGACACACCTTAGGTGGGTGGCACCAGCATTGCCAACCGATTTCCTAACTGATTAAAAGACCACCAATGGGGAACATCTTATCTGTAGGTTCCTATCCAACAAGGAGGGGTCAAGGAATGCTTAAAATCCCAAGACCCTTCCTCAAATCTTTGGTGTGTCTCTCTCTCACAGAAGCACCTTGAGGCTCTCTTTTAAAAATTAATTTTAAAAAAATTTTGAATTTTATGATACAGTATCATAGGGTTTGGGATTTCCCTACCTCTTCCCCAAGCTCCCTCCCCTATCCGACTGATTTTCTCCATATTATTACAATGTAATAGTTCTTCATAAGCAGTCAATAAGTCCATCAGTCTGTTATTTAGGTGTGTCCTGGCATTGCTGGGACAATGCCAGACAGTTCCTTGAGGCTCTTTGAGCTGAACAGCAAGGGTGGGATTTTCTGAGGGATGCCAATGCTGTTGGGTGGTATACAGATTGGCTAAGTTGCTGAGGCAATAGCTAATTCAAAGTTGGCTTCACAAAACTGCCATGAATTACAAACCACACATTCCTTTACCTACTATGTGCAAATGCATCTGTTTAGTCCAAGTGTATCTAAGAGTAGCATTAAAGCAAACATGGCAGGGCAAGTTCTCAGCCCTCTCTGCTGCCCCTCAGGACTCTGTCCAGAGCTCCTGAACGCAGCAGGTGGCTCTGACGCTGCTGGCTGGCGACAGTCCATTCTCGCCTCTGTCTGGCTTCTCTGCTGCAACTTTCTTTTTTAAACTTATTTATTTTTGTTGGAAAGGCGAATATACAGAGAGGAGGAGAGACAGAGAGGAAGATCTTCTGTCCAATGGTTCACTCCCCAAGCGTCCACAATGGCTGGAGCTGAGCCGATCCGGCTCAGGAGATCCTCTTCTGGGTCTCCCAAGTGGGTGCAGGGGCCCAAAGCTTTGGGCCATCCTCTCTTGCTTTCCCAGGCCACAAGTAGGGAGCTGGATGGGAAGCAGGCTGCCAGGATTAGAACCGGCACCCATATGGGATCCCAGCGCGTGCAAGGCGAGGACTTTAGCTGCTATGCTATCGCGCGTGGCCCCTCTGCTGCAACTTTCACCCATTTTCTTATGCCTCTTCAGCTGGGATCCAGGATAGTTTGAAAGCTGACACACATGTTCAGAAGCCACTGAAGTTATTCTGCCTTTGCCTTGTTATCTCTGGGGCCCCTGGTGTTTCTACTCAGAGCCACCTTTTGAGGCTCATATAAGGTCTCCCATTAAACACTCTGCTGGGTTTCCATTACAGGTTTCCCAAAAATCCCAAAACACAGACAACATCGGCAAGCACACTGCCACGGATGGAAAAACTGGGGCTTTCTGAGACTATGGCATGCAATGACCTAGAACCAGGAATTGTATGACTTCACTCCCCAAGTGGCTGCCATGGCTGCAGTGGGTCCAGGCCAAAGCCAAAAGCTCCATCAAGCTCTGCCATGTGGGTGACAGGAGCAAGGCTTGGGCCGTCTTCTGCTGCCTTCCAAGGCACATTAGAAGGGAGCTGGATCTGAAGCCGAGCAGCTGGAACCTGAACCAGCACTCACATGTGGCATGAGTGCTCCATTCTGTGAGATTTCTCCCACCACCAGTCTCTCCTCTCCCCCAGACGAGGCCATCTAGGAGAAATGCAATGTGGACTACACATTCAATGTATTATAAAGTAAAAAAGAAACTGGTGACATTAATGTTAACATATATTAAAAGCCTGATATTTAAATCTGGAATCCATATAAAATATTAGCAGCACATTTTAATTCCTTCTTTGTCACCCTAAGTATATGACATCTAGTGCACTCAACACTTTCAGTACTTCTCAGTTTGGGTTCCCCACCTGGCATGTGTCCTAGGGCCACCCCAGGGCTGGTGCTCACTACCCTGGACAGTGTACAGTGGACATCCAGTTTTCCATGTCTTGGGTATTCTTAGCTTGCCCTGCTTGGTTGGACTTGTTCCTGCAACTTTGCATTCAATGCCTGGGAATCCCTTCGCATCTTCTAGTGGTTCATTTCCTCCCTTTTCTTTTTTTTTTTTTTTAAAAAGATCCATTTGTTTTTATTGGAAAGTCAGATATACAGAGAGAAAAAGAGACAAAGAGAAGACCTTCCATCTGCTAATTCACTCCCCAAGTGGTAGCAACAGCCAGAGCTGAGCCAATCTGAAGTTAGGGACCTAAAGCTTCTTCCGAGTCTCCCATGTGGGTACAGGGTCTCAAGGCTTTGGCCATCCTCTACTGCTTTCCCAGGCCACAAGCAGAGAGCTAGATGTGAAGCAGGGCCACTGGGACACAAACCGGTGCTCATGTGGGATCCTGGCGTGTGCAAGGTAAGGACTTTAGCCATTAGGCTATCACATTGGGCCTATTTCCTTCCTTTTCCCAAACCCTGCCCAAAGCCTGTTCTGGTGCCTTCTGCTGTTCTCAGCCCATTCAACCTGTCAGCATATGTTCATTGCCAATCCCACCAAAACAGCATACTGGCTGGTTGGCTCTCAACGCTCCTTCAAGTTTGCAAACAGAAGCATCTGCAAGTAGACCTGCACACTTCAATGCATACATTCTCACCTGACTCAGGCTTGGGTGTCACCCTTGGGGAGGGATGCCAGGTCTTTGGTGTAAGGTCACACTCACCTCATACAATGCTGACTGGTGCCACCATTCCCCAGTCAGAGGACATGGGCAGCATTAGTACCACGTAACACTTTCATGAGCATTAGTTTTATACAATCCCACCAGCCATTCTGTTATTAGCTATTTAATGAGTACCACAGTGTCAAAGACAAGGATTATACCAATCTGGACCTCTGGATGCTTATAGAGCTGCGTCACAGGGAGACTGGTCTACACACTGATACACTAGGTGTCACATTTTCTGAGTGTATCACCCACTCTCACAGCCCCTTGACTTTCTTGTGATGTAATCATCTCATAGCGTCTTTGATCTACATATTGTGTCCCTCTAGTTTTTAAGGGACCAGTGAGTAGCAAGCATCACCAATATTAATCACACATGTGGCTACATACACACAGGTGTGCTATCACACAAACACACACAGGTGCATACACACACAGAACTATGCATAAGTATACACAGAGAAAGGCACGCACATGCAAAATACTTGCACACTCACAAATGCGAGTAGACACAAACAGGCACACATACAAAGTGCACACCCAGGCCATCCTCTGTCCCACACACTGCTCATGCTTGGCAAAATGACTCTCTAGAACACCAAAGTGGGTGGAAGGGAGGAAAGAAGGAAGGGAATGGAGGGGAAGTAAGGACAGCTTAGCCAAAAGCCTTCAGATCCTTGAGAATGGTACTCCTTGGCATCTGCCTGGCATACTGCATAGGACACAAGCCTGCTGACCATGCTCTAAGATTCTTGTTCACCCTTTGTCTGCCAAGGCAAGTGGATACAGGGCCAGGTTTTCACTAGGCCTACGCACTGTTGCTCATGCAGACTGACACTTGGTGTGGGAGCCTCACTATCAGCTAGGGACAGCAGAAGCAGCCATGAAAAGCCTGGGTAACCTCAAGACTGAGCCAAAGCAGACAGAAGGATCTTTAGCAGTGTTTGATCTATGAGTAAGAAGTGAACAGAACCAGCAGTGATCAGGTTCTGTTTCACAGTGAAACCACATTTCACCCTCCTTCCTGGAGCCTGGAGCTTCTTCTGGTGAAAAGTGAAGGAATATTCCTGTCTTCAACAGGAATAATGGCAATAAAGTGCTTTTCTAAACTTCTCACGAGAGGGACACGGTGAGCAACAGCTACACCCCAAAGACCAGTACAGTCTGATATTGGAATAAAGCCACTGCCAGCCTCAGTGTCGTGTTGTCTTCCCAGGGGTTAGGCAGGTGTATAGAGAGCCACTGGGCTGGGGTGAATTGTAGTCTCTAAAGAACAAGGCTTTAGGCAATATCTCTTTTATATATAAGATTGTATATGGGAATATATATTCATAAGTATGTATCTTATATATAACAATACATAGCTATATTTTACAATTATGTATTTCTGTTAAAATGTAAACAAATTAAGTACTAAACCACCAAAGCTGTGTGTATAAAATCTTCATTACAGGCACTTGAAGGCAGCACTGCTGTACTATAATGAAATACCAGAGACAGCCTGGCTTTATAGAGGAAACAGTGGCTTGGTGAGCTAGCTTCCAGTTTCACAGTCCCAAATGGGATAATGCAGGCTTTGGCAAAAGGCCCGTGGAAATGGGGTTGGGGAGAGGCAGAGCAGAATATGTGTGCACAAAGAATTCTATGGCAGAATCAGCAGGTGGACCGAAACTCACACCTTTATAACAAATTTGTCTCAAGAACCAGCACCTAAGGGCGTGTCCCAGTGACCTAATGGCTTTCCACCTAATGCTAGCAGACCGCCCCCAGAGAAGCTGGTGTGTGTGGGGGGATGTGCAGGTACACCGCAGAGAGGGTCACACCTGACCTCAGCCCTGCTGGCAGGAGAGGCTCTGCAGAACCAATTCCCCTCCCTGTTCCCAGCAGAAGCCCAAGCTTGGCACCACCTTGGCTGCTTTTTAAGGGCTCAGTAATATATCTGGGAAAGTGCTAGAAAACAGTGATTCCAAGATGGGGTAAGAAAGCTTCCTTACAGTTAGATGTTGAGATGGAAATCTCCTGGGTGAGAGGGGACTAGACTGCTAACAGTTTCCAGGCATGTAAAAGAGCAAGCAGCAAAGATTGGAGGAGCTTTGTGCACAGTCAGCAAAAGGTCCGCTTTTGGTTAGGATTTTGTTTATATGTGTGTGTTGGCTTTGATATGTTTGGAACCCCACAAATAAAACCAGGAGCTGAGGTCAGCTTCTCTGGTCCTCTGGGGGGTTCAAGAAAGGAAGAAGAAGGGAATGAAGCTGCCTCTTGAAACTGATTAAAGAGCTCATTAGGAGGAGGGCTGCAGGAGCACCCTGCAGGCCTGGTGCTGATCAGGAGAGGGTCCTGCGGTTGGAGGGTGTCAGTCCCCAGTGGCCCAAGGAGCCCAGGGCTCCCAAGAGGAAGCCTGCAGATGCCTTCAGCACAGGGCACTGTGTGAGAGACTGGCAGGAAACCTCCCAGAAAACAGAACAAGAGAATCACAATACAAAGAATCCACCCAGGGGTTTATCAGAAACACTTACTATGAGAGGAGTGGAAGATTCCTATGGACGTGGAATGGGAAAACAGGAGAGAAAATGAAGTTTCAAATAACAGCCACTTGCAGTGTGTGCATCTGTCACAGAGGTTAACTTCCTGCACAGGATGCCTGCATCACATCTTGGAGTGCCTGATGAGAACTCCTGATCCTCTACTTTCGATTCAGCTTCCTGCTAATGTGCACCATCAGAGGCAGCACATCATGGCGTGAGGACTCGGGTTCCTGACACTCATGTGGGATACCCAGATTGAGTTCTGGGTTTCTGGCTTCTGCCTGGACCAGCCTAGGCTGTTGCAGGTAGCTGGAGGACTGAACCACTGATGAAAGAGATTTCTTGTCTCTTAGTTTCTGCTTTTTAAACAAAGTGGAAAGAAAAAACAAAATTAAATCAATGACCGCCTTTTAAAAAAGTTTTTTTTTATTTGAAAGGCAGATTTACACAGAAGGACAGAGAGAAGAATCCTTAGTTTGCTAGTTTACTCCCCATGTAGCACAATGACTAGAGCTGTGCTAATCCGAAGCCAAGAGCCAGGAGATTCTTCCAGACTCCCACACTGGCGTAGGAAGTTAGTAGAGGATGGCCCAAACCACAAGGAACGAGTTGGATGGGGAGTGGAGCAGCCAGGACATGCACTGGTGCCCATATGTGATCCCAGCACATGCGACCTGAGGATTTAGCCACTGAGCCATTGTGCTGGGCTCCAACAGCCACTTTTGTCTTAATTTTGGAGATTTCAGTACACATGTGGATGACCTCTGCAATGTCTTGCTTCTCTGTTTCTTGACGTTTTCCCCTCCAAGGGGCATGTGATTCATACCACCCTAGATACTCAAAGCCTTAGTCATAGCACATCAGAATTTGTCACCAAGACTACCTGTTCCCTCCTCACTCTCAAATGTATGCCTTCCATCTTGATCCCTAGATTATTCCTTGAGCTTCTCAACTCCAATAATCCCTTCATTCCAAATACAGCCCCCATCTTGAAACCATGTGGTCTCAAAAGAAGTTTTGCCAAGCAGAAAGATGAACCTGCCGTGACATCCTACCAACCCTTGCACTGACTCCTCTGAACTCTGCCTGGAGATCAATAGGTGCTTATCAATCAGCCACTCTGAGCTGGGTTTGTTTCCTGCAGCCAAACACAACTGGGTGGATGCAGAGGACCGAGTTGATCCAGATCGTTCTCCTCCCCACTCTCATTTTCTCTCAAGCTGCATGATCCATGTGGGTCCCACTTACTTCCCACTCTCACCCTTGGCTGCATTTGCTCTTAATTATTGGTTCTTTTTTTAATGTTTCCAGCATGGTTCCTTAGTTGCCCACAGATTTCAAGGCACTTCCTCTCTTAATGAGACTTGGAGGTTGCTGTTGTGCACAGGTAAGACAAAATGGTCAAGTGTTAGAAGGCCAGGGGTTAACTTAGGCAAGGGCAAAAGGAAGAGTTACGAGTTACTGGCCCAAAGAATAATTTCTTCATGACATATTGATAGTTTCGACAAAACTGAAAGTCAAACTTGGCAATGCATTTTTCCCTTTTTCCTTGTGCAGACCTCCACACTTCTACAAACACATGCACGCACACACATGATTCTCTCTTTGTGATTTTGTTACCACAATTTCCAGTTGCCTCCTTGGGCTCACTGCGAGACTCAAGAAAGGACTTTCAAAACTCTGTCCTGTGTCCTCTGCCTACGCCTCAGCTTCAGCGAAAACAAAGAACTCCTGGAAATCATGCTTTCTAACATGTGGTTAGTATGCAGGGTCTGTTTCCACATATATCCAGGATAGCTGTGTGTGCAAACAGATCAGGTTAGAACTGAGAAGGGCTATATGTCAGCCTTGCAAGTAAGGTCACACCTTCCAAGCGAGCACCACCTTATCTACCTATAGGAGCTGAAGTTCTCTGCACAGTGACAAGAGGGACTTCCTATATCCTCTGCAGCCAGAAGGAAACTTTTAAAGCAGCAAAACTTGTTTGGGTGTTTTAGATCTGGGAGTGGGGTGGGGGTATCAAAATTCTGCACCAACCATCATTTCCAGTTGGTTATGTTGGCTAAACTCTGCAGTTACAGCTGCAAAGGGTTCCTGCTTCTGGCTCTGGGCCCAAAGGAGACTCCATAATTAGAGAGGACGGAACCACAAGCAGGGACATCACGGCTTCTTAGAAGTCATGGATCTTTTTTTCTCTCTGGCCTTGGGGCACCAGGAGAGGAAGCGCAGTTCAGTATCTGAGTGGGGCTCTGGGCAAGGGAAGGATGGGAAGGAGTTGTTTTTGGCCTGGTCTTCCTTTCTTCCAGCTGTGCTGGGCATGCACAACCACTCACTGGAGGAAGAGGGGGATGGACAAGGCAAGGGCGGTGTGGATGCAGCCACCTGTCAGATGCTGCTGGTTCACTGCATCCACCTCCAGCAGAGAGTTACAGAGGTATAATTTACACAACATCAAATCTACCCACTGTAACCATATACTGATAATTAAATAAATCTATTTGTGTATTTGAAAAGGGCAGAAGAGAGATAGAGAAAGAAGCTTCCATCTGTTGGTTTGCTCCCCAAATGCCTGCAATAGCTGGGGCTGAACCAGGCTGAAACCCAAGAGCTGGGAACCAGAATTCAATCCAGGCATTCCATGTAGATGGTAGGGATCTAAGTTCTTGAGCCACACCTCCCACCTCCTTAGGTAGCATATTAACAGGAAGCTGGAATCACAGACAGGGCCAGGATTTGAACCCAGGCACTCTGATATGTGATGTGTGGGCATTAACATCTGCCCACAGTTACTCTTCTTAAACTTAAACAATCATGCAGATAACCAGGCAGTCCCACTCTGGAACACTCCAAATCCCCCATGTCCATTGGCAGCCAGTTCTCTCATGTTTACACTTAACCCCAGGTTACTTCTGATGTGCTTTCTGTCTCTCTAGGTTGCCACTATGAAGAGTCCATGACACTGGGTTCTAGCAGCATGCTCTATTCTGCGTGTGGCTTCTTCTACTGCACTTAAGTTGATACAGCACCCATGACAGGTCGGGCACTGAAAAAAGTCCTTGGAGTGGAGCCAGGAGTGAACCAGACAGGCCCGAAACTTAATATGGAGATTAAGTCCAGCAAGATGCCAATCAAATCATCCCACCAACACATGTACTTGTGCATTATGATACAGCTATGGCAGAAAGAAGGTTTGAGTATGACAACTCTTACTGATGGGGTACGCAGCCTGAGCTGAGTGGGCAGCGGTGGCTGCAGAGAGGAGGTGACCTCTTGTTGAGACGTAGAAGGTCAGTAGTAGTCAACCTTCCAAAGAGAGCGGCTGTCTGAGACACCAGAGGTCAGAGGTGTTGGAGCTCAGGGTAGGGACTCAGTGCGAATGTGGTCAGGGAAGCACCGAGGCAACAGAGAGCTGACACAAAGGAGGGTTCTGGAGCATGACTGTGTGAAAGCTGCCCTGTCCTGGAAGCATGCAATGCTATTGGCCCAGGCATGAACCCATGGGGTCACGGGCAGCAGAGAGGAACAGAGGCCGAGTACAGCACACTTTCTTCTCTGTCAGCTGCATGCATTCTGGAATTTCAGTAGTTGCAAATTCTGATTCATAAGTTGCAGGTTGAGACTGCAATTCTATCCAACACCCAGGTGGCATCCCTAGGGGTGATCCGTGGACCACGCTTAGGAAGCCAGGACCAACTGACTATGTGGATTCAGCAAGGCAGAGGTGAGTATACTAGAGGGGAACCAGCTCCACAGTTCTGCCAAGGTCAGCTCCATTTCCAGAGCAAGAAGAGGCAATCAAGCAGCTGTGTTTTAGAGCAAGGTTTGGACAGATTCCCATGGCAGATGGCTTAGGAGTGTTGAATGACTATATCACAAAGCATTTAAGACACATTTAGAAGTGACCTTAAAAACCACTAGCCTACCTACCTGGCAAATGAAGGAAGGGGTTTCAATCTAGGTCTATGGAGCTGCCTCATGGGGAGAGTCTGAGGGGATGTAGGTGGAGCCTTAGGGGTGGGAGGAAGGCAGGTCTTTGGTCCTCCAGACAACCTCTGTGGAATGGCTGTGTTGCACACAGCAGAGATGTGGTTTATAATTTTTTTTAAGATGAAAAGGAGGCACATACAAGGATGAGTTGGGTTTGTGGATCATTTTTAGACACCTGCAATGTCATCCCTTATCCATGGGCTCTAGGGTCCTGAACAAGCTCAGGGGTTGCAGGGAGGGTGTGGATAGAATTCATGCTCATCTTCAAAGCCTCTCTCCCTGACTCCTGCCCTGGGAAAGAGGGAAGGCAGGAGGGCTCAGGTCAGCTGTCTGCTCCAGGAATTACAAGTATTGGGGTTTACTTCCAAGGACATGAAGGCACCTTACTAATCGATTTTGTATCAAAGTGAAAATGAAGCTAGAACACTTTCCTTTTCACCTACAGAATGGGAAAAAGGTCCATGACTTCTGTGCCTTTGCCCTTGGTACTGCAGCAATATGTCAGGACACTCTGGTTGTGAGCAAGGGGCTGTGAGACTATTCCATGGGATGTAGTTTTGGTGATGGTAAAGCAACAGGGCTTAGAAACCCCACTCCCAAGCATATCTCATGGGGACCTGCCAATAGTTCTCCCTTCCCTGGGCCCAGGGAGTGCATCTGATCTAGTTGCTTGATTCCTTTCAACTCCACATGGGAGCAAGAGTCAGAGAAAAGGCAGCCGTTGTATCTGGTCTTAATTAAACACAATGTGCTCCAAGGAGAGCAGCTCTGGATGAGAGTGGGAGCAAGGCCAGCTGAGTCCAGTGGGAGGCCTCTGCAGAAAAGCGGCGCAGGGAGGCAGGAGCTGAGTGGCGCCGTGCCCAAGTAAAGCCTGGGACTTCCTTCTTTTTGAGTCACACCTGCCCACAGGTGCTGTCTGAACGTCTCCCTGGCTCATACCTGCTCCTACAGTTGAGTAGCTTTGTAGATATCCTGGGTTAAAAGCCACTTTATGCATTTTCCATGTACATTCTCTACTTGATCCTCTCACCACTTGGAGCCTGAGGGCAAAAACAACAAAGCAGCATTGCCTGAAAACTCCTTAAGGTTCCTTTTCTGCCAGCCCTTTAGTTTTTCAGGGTATGAATATATCTATTTGGTCTTCTTTTTCCTTAACTCTTGCTTTGGATGCCAGGAAGAAACATTCAAATCTCATGCCCACGTTTCTGTTCATTCCCCTTAAAAGGTCCTGAACAAAGCTAACCTGAGGCCAGAATTCAAGTCCACAGGAGCCATGCTTTATTAGCATTTGAGGGTTGTTCCCCTTTTCTCTGTCTCACAAGTATAGTTAGGTCCATTCTGCAAAGCTGGATCTGGTGGACAGAGAGAAAGAGGTGTCACTTGAACTCCATACTTGGCTGTGGGAGTCTAGCTTTTTCCTAATTTTGCACAGATATTTGTCAGATACATGTCTAATTTCTTACACAGAAATTTTAGATATTTTTGTGGGAGGAAGAGAGAAAGAAAGAAGAGGAGAGGAGAGGAGAGGAGAGGAGAGGAGAGAGGAGAGGAGAGGAGAGGAGAGGAGAGGAGAGGAGAGGAGAGGAGAGGAGAGGAGAGGAGAGGAGAGGAGAATAATCCTCCATCTGCTGGCTCTTTCTCCTAGTGCCTTCAACAACTAGGACTGGTCCAGGCAGAAGCTGGGAGTTGAGTCTCCCATATGGGTGACAGGAACTCACTTACTTGAACCATTTCTTGTTTCCTCCCATGCTCCTCTGGAGAGATCTGTCCCAGGTCTGCCATGTAAACTGCACTCTGGCTCGGCATTGGAGCGGTACTCTTTTTTTTACACCTCCCACATTAGCTCGGGTTGACTTGCACAAGCACTCACTGAATGAATGATGGATGCTCCTGATTGCCCAGAGACGCAGATCTACAGCCGTCTATCCTCAGCTGTCCCATTCCCAAGTACCTTTCCTTGCTGTAGGACACCCTCAGAGGTAGCAACAGAGGATCAGACATGCTTGGGGCCACACCTTATTACATCCTTCATCACTGTGGTGTTTGCTCTGTAGAACACAGTGCCATTTGTCTACGTCTTCTATGACTGATCGGTATTTGGGTAGTTTCCAGTGTTGGTTTTTTATAAACAGTACTGCCATGGAAACTGTAGTACATTTGATGCAAATCCAGATATGGAGAAGTGGTATTGTTGAGTCACAGGGCAAGCATGGAGCATGTTTAGGCTTAGTACTTACCACCAATTTTACAGAGTGATTGTATCAATTGAAACATGTTTATTTGAAAGGAGATAGACAAACAACACACACACACACACACACACACACTGAGAGAGAGAGAGAAATCCTCACCCACTAGTCTACTCCCCAACTGCCCATCATGGCCAGAGCTAAGTCAAAAGCCTGGCACCTAGAGCTCTTGCTCACTTAGGTGACAGGAACCCAGTTACCTGAACCACCATTGTTGCTTCCCAAGCTCCACATTAGCAGAAACTGGAATCAAGAGCAGGAGTTTGGCATCAACATCTTAAGTGTGATGCCAAATATCCACCTTCACATCAACTTAAACTCTACCAGCGATAAGTGAGCATTTCAGCTGCTCCATAACACTTGGAATTGTTTGTATTTCACTTAGCCAAGCCAGTGGGTATAAAGGGGTATTTTATTTCCCTGATAATTCATGGAGTGGAGCAATTTTTCATGTCTTGGCCATTTGAATATTCTCTTCTATGAAGTTCAAATCTTTTGTCCTTTTCCTAATGAGATTGCCTCTCTTGTTCTTATCAGCTTGAGGCATGCTTTTTAAACAATATATTCTGGACACACATGTTTTGTTGCATATATGTATCAAAGGTTTTCAAAAAGTTCACTGTAAATGCATGTTATGCAAACTTATGCATAAGTTTCAAAAACTTGTGTCCAAATACATGTAGCTTTTGATTTCATTTCCATAAACTTTTTGAAGCCACTTATATCCATTTCTGCATTTTCATCTACTAAAGATTCTTACTGACAAACTTCCATCTTGGCCTTTGATAAAATAAAATTCACCAGTGATGATTAAATTATAATATTTCCAAGGAACTTGGATGCTTCCACATAGGCCAATGGACCCAGAGAAACGAGCCTAACAAGATTTAGACAAAGCATGACCCCAACATCCAACCTGTTGAATAACAACTTCTTCCTTTTTTACCAATGACAACCACATCATTGTTCAAATGTTACTGCTTTATGGGTATGTGTTGGGTACAATGGTTAAAATACTACTTGGGGCTTCTGCATATCAAATTGCAGTGGTTAGGTTTGAGTCCTGCTCCACTTCTGATTCTAGCTTCCTATTAATGCACACTCTGAGAGGCAGCAGGTGATGGCTCAAGTCCTCAGGTCCCTGTCACCCATGTCACAGAGGGGGATTGAGTTCCGGGTTCCAGATCTGGGTGCTGTGGGTATTTGTGGAGTGAAACAAAGGATGGATTGTCTATGTTTCGGTTTCTTGCGTCTCAGCCTTTCAAATAAGTAAAAATATATACACAAAATAATAAACATCTAAATGCTCCCTGGCCAGACACTAAGGAGATACCCAATCTCCAAATGACACCCACGGTTTCTGTAACATCCAACCTGCGTCCTTCCATCTTCCATCATCTGTCCTCAGAGTTGTGGGCCTAAGATTCCTTGCGAAGACACATCCAAAGTTATTCTGGGCATGTTCTCCCTTGGCTGCAGCTTGCTAAACCACATCTAACTGTCCTATGTGGGAGTATATGTGTCTTCTGGCCACTTCTGGTTGGTGGGCTTTACCACTGGAGAATATTATTGGGAGAGGGAAGCTTATGATAACTTCCAGGGAGGGTTGAGAGACAGTTTGAATCCTGAGTGAACTCCATCTGAAGCCTCTCTAAAATCAGACACTTTAAATAAACATGCAATACGGGTCCAAACCTCTTTTGGCTTGTTAAGCAAGCACAGCTTGGACAGCAACCCCAGCCCTAATGTTCTCAGCAAATCACCCCTGTTAACACTGACCACCGTAGAAATTCCAAAGCCATTGCCTCTCATGCTCGTTTTTCCTAGGCATGGAATTCATAAGCCATGACCTGTGAATTGCTTTGATCAACAGAATGCGGAGGGGATGCTGTGTGGCTGTGATCTTGGGTTTTAGTAAGTCCTGCACATTCTGATTTAGGCTCTTGGAACCCTGTCCATCTGTCACATGGATGAGTTTGGGCTGGCTTGATGAGACTGACAGAGCCTGGGATCCAGTTGCTCTCACTGCCCCAGTTAACAGGCAATCAACTGCAGGAGGAAGCGAGCATGAGAAGAACCATCTAGCTGAGACCAGCCCCATTTGCTGACCAGTAAACTTGAGTATCCCATGGATATGAAAGCTCGGCAAATTGCTATTGGTTTAAGCTAAGAAAACTTTGAGCCTTTTGTTACATAGATAACTGACACAACATCTAAATGCTCCCTTCTTTGAAAGCTGAGCAGAGATCTGTGAATGAGCCTTTGCAAGTGGTTAGTCATCACTACTCAAGGCAGGCTGCTTTGGGGCAGGTGTTCAGCCAAGCAGTTAAGATGCCTGCCTCTCCTATTGGAGTACCTGGGTTTGATTTCTGCTTCTGGATCTTTCCTTCAGGTCCCTGCTAATTCAGATGCTGGGATTCTGCCACCCATGTGGGAGACCTGGATTGTTGCTTCCTTCTGGTTTTGGCCTTAGCCCAACCCCAGCTATTGTGGCCATTTAGAGAATGAGATAGTGGGTGAGAACTTTGTGAATCTCTCTCTCTGACCTTACCAAACAAATAAAACAAAGAAGTATAAAGTAGGATGCTTTGTATCTGCAATATACTCTGTGGAAGAGTTTCACAGTCAGTTTTGAAAATCCTGCCATTATATTTTCCATGCAGTGAACCACAGTCTTAATGAACGTATTTCAAGTTTGTGTGAAACCTTGGCTTCAGCAATGAAAAAAATAAAACTTAGCATTTGTTAAACACTTGATTTTTAAAAAAATCATCACTTTCCACATGCAATATTTATGATTAACTTTCTTGCCCTGGGCTCCTAAAAAAATAAAACTATTTTGGAAATGCTGATACTCATCTAGATTTACAAATGAGCCTCCTTTCCTGTCTGTAGTCCTGCACCTGCTGAGGAACACCGTTACTTGGAAAGGAGTCAGCAGTCTCCACGCAAAGATGGTGGGGTGGTCAGAAATATTGTTTAGATGTCAACAAGGAGTCTCCTCATACCCACAAGAGGCTGGGGGTTTCTGCTCCTGGTTTCTGATTGCTGCTTGTGTCTCAGAGATGGGTCAGGTGACAACAGTGCACTGGCCACAGGTTAGCAAGGACATAAAACCTCCCTGAAAATGGATGTTGTCAGCTCCAGGGAGTAGACGAGCTACTTGCTGGTAACTGCCAGAATTCTCTATTTACAGAAAACTGGCACTCAGTAAATACCAAGCTGTGCTATTTATGTAGCTGTTTTCCATCAATATATGTGGGGATTCTGTAATTATACTGAGTGCTGTTCCGAGGCTTCCAGAATCTCAGACGCATGAGCTTAGCAGAATCAGCTGAGCCCAGCAAACACCACACCCTGGGTTGTTCCTACCCACCCTTTTTTTCATCCATCCTTCCTTCCTTCCTTCTTTCCTTCCTTCCTTCCATGTTTCATTCATTCCTTCCTTTCTTCATTTAATGCTCTGCTCCATTTCTTTTTTTTTATTTTGAATTTTATGGTACAATTCCATACGGTCTGGGATTTCCCTACCCCCTCTCCAAACTCCCACCCCCTGACTGACTTTTCCCATATTATAACAATAGTATAGTCCTGCATAAGAAGACATAAGTTCATCAGTCTGTTATTTAAGTGTGTCCTGACATTGCTGCTACAGATAATACCAGACAGTCCAGCATCTTATTGCCAGGATATATTCAACAGTTTCACTGGAAATCTATCTTTGATTTGGAAGCAGATATGCATACTGCATTGTATCTTCACATTTGGATATGACAGTCTCTATTACGTATTCATTATACATTTTCTTAAATGAGAAGCCATGAAACAAAGTCAACAACAGGAATGAAGTTAAAACAAAAAATTTTACAGCACCATGGAGTTTAATAACATGCTACTGAATAACTAATGTATTGATAAAAAAATGGAAAAGAAAACACAAAAGCTTCTTGGGTAAAATAATGCTACTGTGAGATCTACGAGTCAGTGAAGAAGCTGATAAGAGAAAAGAAACTATAGCAGAGAAATGAAAATAAAAATAGAACTATCAAAATCCATGCAGCAAAAACAGTATGGAAAGGGTTATTGATCTTACAATTTGCATGAAGGCTGCCTTATATCAGAGAAAACATATGGTATTGCTCCACCATAGAAGTAAGCCAAATTAATCTCACTCGCCTTATTTATCCACGGCATGAAAGTAGCCACAAGTCAGGTAACTTACATCCATGCCAGTGCCTTGTAGAGATGCGTATGCCTTCCATTTTGCCTGTTTCCAGGATGGTACTCAGGGCCCTTTGCTGTCTGCATTTTGCTCCACTGACGACAAAATTTCCTATAATCACTTGATTAAATCTGACATATATATGCACACGTTGGTTCACCCACAATTTGTTTCTAGGCCTCAGTTTACTCATTTATAAAATAGGGAAAATTCTAGGTATTCAGGGAAAGTTTAATCTGGCTCAAAGAGTATGCAGATGACACTGGCATGCTTCTCATCACACAGCAGGTTACAGGCAATCCTGCTTTTCCTGTCCTCTGAATGGCCCTGGAGCCGACCAACTGCACAGCTGAACCAGTGTGCTTCCATGGGCCAGGTTTTTTCTGCCACCCCTACCCAAACTTTAAGAATCTTACCAGAGACATTTTCTCAGGACTTGGTTAACTTTTGGAATTTCTGGGCACCCTCTGATGTACTTGGGAGCCTCTGCTGGGTTTATTTTTTGGAAAAGTGATTGGGCAGGGAACTGGTAAGCTGTGTACTTGGTGGCTGAGCTCACAACAGGAGTGACCAAACACGGGATAACCCTTATACTCAGCATCCTGATGCATGTGGAATGAGCAGACCTGGAGTCACTGCACCTGGTCCTGTCTAACATCTTGCTCCTTTTCCTTTCATAGCATAATTTTCTGTGCAGTGGTTCTTATTTGTGACAGGAGTCCTATGTCTTATAAGGGCAGCTGTGGCCCTCTGTTCTGTGTGTGCTGCTCTGGTCACATGTCTTGACCTAACTCCAGAGCCTTGGAGATGTGTGCATTTACTTGTGACAAGAAGGTACAGAGCTTCTCGTGGAGATAACTTGAATCTACACCTTGACCCTCTCCCCATGGGCTTCTGCCTGGGAAATTTTCCTCTAGTGGTATCAGCCAGGTCTCCCAGTGTGTTTGCCTCTGGGGACCCTAGCAGCATCACAGCTGGCCAGGGATAGGGGCTTCTAGTCACCTGGCTCTTTGACTATAATATTGTATGTTGGAATGGATCACAAGCCCTTCCCTCCCATGACAGCTGAAGGAGACAGGGTCTCCAAGGACATGTGACCTCCTTAAAGTCACAGAGCTGGTTGGTAGCAACCTGGGGATAGAACACCCCCATTGAGTTGTCCTGGAAACCCAAGAGGCAAAGAGAAGCACATCCTCATCCAGCCATACCAACTTCCCTTTGACAAATGAGCTGGTGCCCACAAAGACAAAGAGGGACACTTGGAACTCAAATGATGAAGACAACCAGAACAGCACAGTTACCCTGTTGACAGCCAGCTAGCACAGGCTTGTTGAATCTCGTTCCCAGAATGACGAGAGCAGAAAACAACACACATCTCTGCTGCGTGTTACAGCACAGGAAGCCCCCTCCCCTTGTTGCTGCGTCTCCATGCCAACACCATCACAGAGGCGAAGCTATACCAAGGCATTCACAAAGGAGAATTTCCCTTTTCTAACTCTCTGTCTCTTTTATCTTTGTAAGGAATGACACAGTAAATCATCGTGTTAGTCATTCCGAGTTCTTTCTAGTTGGAGCTGATTTCTCTCTGGGCTCACTTGTCCATTTACTATAGCAAGCGAGACAAGAGGATTCACTCTTTACCATTTTTGGTATCAGAAAATCTGATTTCTTAGCCAGCAGAATGAAAAGTGGGCTGCAGACTGTTGATGAGCGCTCAGCGGGAGCAGAGATCTGTATCACCACGTGCACAAGATGCAGTATGTAGCACCAAAGTGGAATCTGAGATAGGAGGTGGATGCAAGTACCTAAGGTGGCATGAATTTAGGACTTTGAGGAACAGGAGGAATGGCTGGCAGCAGTTCGATGAATGTGGTAGAGTGAGGAGAGGGACTTGGAGTGTTGACCTGGCCAGCTCATGCAGTTCTGATGCTCATGTACAAAGGATATTTAAAAAATCATGGAAAATTGAATAAAAAATAAAACTTCTCTTGCTGCAAAAAGTTTTGAAATCAATGCAGGGGCTTTTCGTGATATAGACTTTTGTGAACTTTTTGAAGTCCTCTTTGTGTGCCAAGATTTCAAAATTTTGTAACAAACAGACCCATCTTCTAATTTCATTTTTCAGGGACTTTTCAAAGTAACATCATGTATATCTAAGACATCACTGGGTTCCTATATGGTGGTGTGGACACAATTGAGAGGCCCACTGGCAAACTTGCAGTGGTCCAGATGAGAGATGACTGTCCTAAACCAGGACCATGCAAGTACAGCATGGGAGTTGGTACAGACATACAGGACTTGCTGCTGAGTGGGAAAGGAGGGAGAGGTCAGCGCTGACTCTTGGGGTTCCAGCTGAGCAGCTCCATGCATGCATGGTGGTGACAGCTGCCACAGCAGAGAACTACCAATTTGTAGGGTTATGAAAAGTTTTCATCCTTTAAAACCACACAGCTTCATTTCAAATGACATTCTGACTCCACGTAGGTTTCAACAAGTGTTATCATGTTGCTGATGGCAACAAAATACACATGCACATAGCCAAGACAACTTCAAAACATTGGTAGGAAGACAGAGCTGAAAGAAATAGTCTATTACGATGCAAAAGCAATACTGAGGGGCTGACACCATGGGGTAGTAGGGTAAGCCCCTGCCTATGGCCCCTATATCCCATATGGGTGCCAGTTTGCGCCCTGGATGCTTGAGTTCCAATCCAACTCCCTGCTTATGACTTGAGAAAGCAAGTCTTAAGTGCTTGGGCTCCTGTGCTCATTTGGGAGACTCAGAAGAAGCTCCAGGTTCCCGGCTTTTGACTGGCTCAGCTCTGGCTGTTGCACGCATTTGGGGAGTGAACCAACAGATGAAAGACCTCTGTCTCTCCTTCTCTCCGTAACTCTGTGTTTTAAAAAGTAAGTCTTCTGTGCTCGCTTCAGCAGCACATATACAAAAAATAAATCTTTCAAAAAATTGTAAATCCATGTGTAATTTTTTACAATGTATATTCTTCCATGATATGCACCAACCAATCATTATTTTTTATGGATTTTCTTCAGTACATTCCTATCTTACACATGTGTACATACATTTATGTCTTCATAATAATTCTTCAACTAGTTGTGCCTAATACTAAAAATACTTGCCAGTGGTATTTTGCGTCAGGACTCCAGTGCCATAAATGTAGGTGTGTGTGTGTGAAAGAGATAGAGACATGCGCATTCATACCTAGGGATGGGAATTAAACCAATCCTCCAAGAGCTGTCCTCTACAGAGGGGAGGAATGGATCTTGTCCTAAGCTGACTCTATGAAATCAAAGTAAGCAAATCAGATGCCTTTGGGCCTGTGACTAAATGGCTGTTCACATCACAGATTCAGACACAGAGCAGTACTGGGCTACCTGCTTAAGGCACGTCCCTACTGAATCGCTGCAGCCTACAGTTGGGAGGAAAATACAGCTCTGGTAAGTTCATGATGGGAAAAAAAGTACATCCTCTGATTCCCACCTTTGCATAGGAAACAACATCAATCAGAGTGCTAATAAAGCAGTTGACAAGACAGATTCCATGATTACCTTTGGAATCTGTTCCAGGGCAAGCAGCAGGGAACCCTTCAGTATTTTCAGAGGAAGAAAACAGGAAGTACTTCAAAATGTTCTTGGAAAACTGGGGTTAAAAGTTAAATTTATTTTGCTTAAAATGCTGGGGTCAGCCTTGTGGCATCCTGGGTTAGGCTGCCACCAGCAATGTCTGCATCCCATATGGGTGCAAGTCCCAACTACTCTACTTCCAATTCAGCTCCCTGCTTATGCACCTGAGAAAGCAGTGGAGAATGGCCTAAATGCTTGGGCCCCTGTGCCCACACGGAAGACCTGAATGATGTTCCCAGTTCCTCCTCCTGCCCCAGCAGTTGTGACCATTTGGGGAGTGAACCACTGGATGGAAGATCTCTCTCTCTCTGTATGTCTCATTCACTCTTTTGAATAAGTAAACAAATATGTTTGGAAAAACAGTGGTACTTCTGTAAAGTATAAATGATCAGTATGTAACAATGGGATGATGGTTGACAGTGCAATAAAATTCACATACTGGATATAACTAAATAGAAACAAAAGAAATAGTGTAGAGGATGTGTGGATCAAGCAACCAATCAGAAGATGAAGAGGAATACACAGCAGGCTGCAGTGTGGGAGTGTAAACTTCACAGTTTGGTATCTAAGCAATGCACATGCTTTAGCAAAAGCTCATTCTCGTCTGGGTTCAAGACGAGGGCCAACGTGAAGGCAGGGGTACTCAAGCCAGTGTTTGTCAGCAGATGTCTGGGAGGGATTGGAGGTCTCAGGCCCGACCTGCATTTGCATAAGGTCAGGATTGGGAAGCAGAAGCAGCCCAGATCTTCAGGGGCCGGAAGCTGGAAGTCAGACTGGAAGTATACACAAGGGACAAGTGTCCAGTACCAGACACTGCCCAGAGCTTGGCACACCTGTGCTCAGGCATCCCTCGAACCAGCATCCCAGAGTGGTGGTACATCTGTATCCAGTAAAGCAGTCCATGGTTATCAGCTCAAAAGTGCAGGATTGCTGGGACTCAAATTCACCTGGGTCTCACTTCAAGTACAGGCTCCAGACCCAAGGACTGATAATCCTCCCCACAGCCTGCATCACCAGTCCCTGTGGGAACCATAGGGCCTTACTGTGATCTGGGTGAAGCCCCCTAAGCAAGGAGGAGAGGCAGGGCATGGAGATCCAGGGAAACTTTATCATTTACACTCTGTGCAAATCCTCCCTGGATGCCAGTTTTAGCTCTATGTTGACACTGACAAATTAAGGACATGCTCAGCACTTTTCCATGAGTAAACAGCGAATTCCACAAGCTGTTCTAATCATTTTTTCTCTTCCAGAGTGAAATCCCTTAACCAAACATGCCTTCCCAGTTAGTGAAGCTATTGTCAGGACCTTTCTGACCAACTCACATAGGTGCCATTAACTTTCAAAACCCATTGGCCAAATGTTCTCCTCCCTATTTGGTTGTGTCTCTCCAAAATTCTTTTCTTCATTTTGTTGTTTTTAATCTAATTGCACTTAGAATTGTTTTTCTTCATTTCTTTCCAAGATAGTTGCTTGTTACTATAGAGAAATGCAACAGATTTTTGTATGTTGATTTTGTGAAACTTGGAACTTGACCGAATTCTTTTATTAGTGTTAAAATTTTTTTCTTTTTGGTGGAGCCTGTGGGTTTTTCTATGTACCAGATCCTGTGGGCAGCAACCTCACTTCCTCCTTTCCTCTTTTGTGGTGATTAAAAATAATTCAATATTTATTTATTTCTTTTTTTTAAAAAGATTTATTTTTATTGGAAAGTCAGATATACGAGAGGAGAGACAGAGAGAAAGATGTTCCATCCGTTGATTCACTCCCCAGGTGGTCTCAACGATCGAGCTGAGCTTTTTTTTTTTTTTAAAAAGAAACATTTCTGGGTTTCCCAAATGACTCACCATATGTAAATAAAGAGCTTGGCTTGCTTCTTCATGTGTGTAGCCTGAGTGAGGACACCAGCAGGAGATGGGGGACAAGAAAGTCTGCCTCTGGACACAGTGGGCTTAAGTCAGGTACCCAGGAACCTCCCACAGCTTCCCACTCGCACTAAACACACCAATGCCTTTTGCTGTCCTGGAAAGATTCAGGGGGCCCCAAGGTCTTCCACAACTACAGCCTGGTGGAGGAAAAGGTTCTTTTAACATAAATTTTTGAGTTAATCTTAGCGCCTCTCACAGCATGAATGTGTAAGATGCTCATCAGAAGCATATTCCTTTTGGCTTTTTCTTCCCTGGACAAAGCCGTTAACAGGTGTGGGTGGCTGGGCCAGTCAATAATTCTTTTCCCAAAGAGAATTAGCATTAGTAATATCTAGAGAATCACTTTCTGGTGTGACTCTATTGTGCTTTACACCTGATACATACATGTTGTCCACCTGTTGGAAGAGAGGATTTACATGCAAGTGGCAAAGCAAGGCTAGAAGGTTTGGAATAATCGGGGGCCACAGCACTGGGTGGTTATTCCTGCTGCAAAGTTAGATCTATTAAGCATAGACAGCCACTCACACCTACTCTTAGAATTCCAAGTACTGATTACTTAAAGCTTCTTTTATCATAAGAAAAAATTTACAGTTTGGCTGATAATTTCAAAGACTCAGCTCTGCATGTCATACAGAATAATAAACAACATTGCACAAACCTCCCACCCCGACCTTTGGGGCAAAGTAATGAATTGACAGGGTGTAGATTTCATCACTGTAATGCAGGTTCTAAGGTGTTTTCTTGGGGATGTTTTTTGTGGACAAAATGGTCAAGATATGAATTTCCCTACCAGTAAGCAACTCATACATGAAGAACAGTCACAAGGAAGAGAAAGTTTAGTTAAAAACATACAAGCTTGGGATTTACGGTTTCTGCAATCCACAGAAGCCCAAAGATCCAAGGGGGAAAAATTAAAGCTAGCATGTTTAGAAAGTTGAGCCAGCAATGGTTGTTGGAGTCCCACAAAGAACACACAAAAGAGAGTAAAGTTTACACGCAAGAGAAAGAGCAGTCAGCTTTGGTATCTGAGATCTGAGACTGCCTAATCCACAGGATCAGTTGTGTTCCCCAGCCCTGCCCCTGACTGAGGCCGGAGGCTGCCTATTAGAGACAAGCAAATGCATGGGGGCTTCAGAGAAATGGGGCAAGTCCAGGTTTACAGCTAAGTTCTGGGGTTGACCAGATTTCACAGTAGCACTGGCAGGGATCTGATACTGTGCTTCATGTTTATGACCTTGTTCAACTAACCCCATGGAAGACCAGCCCTGTGACCTTCTGAGGTAGTCCAGGGAAAGGGTTTAACAAGATGTCCAGACTGGAACTCTTCAGACAAAAGATTGTCCTGTCCTGCCTAGATGAGGCAGTCCCACCTCTTCAGGGACCTGGAGGTGGCTGGGGGAGGCTCAGTCCCACATTCACTTCTGTATGGATTCTCCTGCCTCGCCAGGGCCCAGGGTGCTCCACGGAGTGCCTGGGACTCTGGGGGCTCCTGCCCAAATGGATCTGAAGCCCTGTCTATGTTCTGCCCAGGTCTTTGTTAACTTGCAGATAGCTCTCATTCTGGTGCCACCTCTGGCCAAGCTTCCACCTTCATCAGCTCAAACTCTAGGCAGGGTTCTTCTTCCTCTCATTTGTCAAAAGGCAGCCAAGCCCCCTTGTGATGACCACTTGAGCCTGACTGCCTCTCCATCCTCATGTTCTCTCACCACCCACCCTCCACATCCTTCATCCTCTGTCCCTCCAGAGGCTCTGCACACCCACATCTTCATCTGTGACCACCAGGCTCCCCATTCCTGCCTGGGATTTGCCACCCTTCTCTTTGGAAGAAGGACTGGAAACAGCCCACCTGCCCTTCCAAAACAGCACCTCATCTTGACACCTGCCTGTGCATCCTCTGGGATCCCACGGCAGGCAGTGTAGACTGTGCTCAGAACTCAGGGTGTGGCACATGCTGGACCTGAGAGGGTCTCCTTACAGGACAGGATGAGTTCTCTCAGAGTGAACTGCATCTTGGACACCTAGAAGGGCCCAGGCCAATGCTTTCCAAATTTCCACAGGCATGAAGTCAATGTTTACCTTTCTTCTGCTTTGACCCATGTATCCATCTATTTCCTGTGGGCCATTAAAATGCCAGTGTCTGCTGCTACATCCATCCATTCTCCTCATATCAAATGATGGCCACGCAGCAATTCCTGAGCATGCTAAATGCTTTGAGTGACATGAGCTGGTGAACACTGACTAGTGGCTGTGTGGCTTTGGATGTTTAATGTACTAGAGATGGCATAAAGGAGCTTTTCTTGTGAGGCCTACATCCTATTGGGAACCATTGGTTCTAATGGGTAGCATAATGGAAGATGCCACCCACCCCAACATTTGGATGTGCCATGTATACAAGGTGCCCTCTGCTCTGGCTACTTGACCCAATCCTGGACCATGGGGAGAGAAGAGTCCTTCACGGGCCTGACAAACAGGAACAGGGGTATTTGGGTTCACAATGAAGGGGTTCCATGTGCCTAAGCTATGACATTGGAGGCATGGTCATGGACATTGGAGTCCAAACTTCTTGCCTTGTAGATTCTAAAGTACAGGGATGAGGGCTGGGGTCAGTAGTGACATTGGACAACTCTGACTACGAAGTGCTGAGCTATACAGTTACATCCACCCTCTTCAAGTCTCTACTGATATCACCTGTTTTGTCCATTTGGTCCTTATGCTAACCTGGAAGTGACCTACTGCAGACAGCAGAGGCAAAAACAGCTGCAGGCAGCTAGCAGCACTGCTCCGGGAGGAGGAAAGCTTGCTCTGTTTGGGCAGAGTAGAAACCTCTCATCTTAGCTGTGGAAGCACTGGGTTATTCCTGCTTATTACGGAGTTCTGGATCCCGCCCAGTGCCTGGGGCTCCTCAACCTGTGACAGTGAAGCCTCTCTGGTGGCATCTGAGTTAACTGCTCAGTGTAGGTGACAATCCCCAAGATCAGGGAGCACCAGGAGGGGTGCAGCCTCTGCTTGGGTTTCCCGTGTCTGCAGACAGTGTCTAGGCTTCAATGGCATTTTTCATGTCTGCTTTGGGGAGTGGTGATGGGGAGAAGTGCTGAGGAGCCAGCTGTTATCATCAGAAAGGGAATCAAGCAGAGGAGACATTTACGGGTCCAGAGAGGTTGACGCCTGCTGGCAGCCACACACAATGCCAGGCTAACCAGCTGATAGATGTGGGCCGCCAGCCATGTCTGGGTAGACTCCGGAGCCCAGGCCATGCCTTCTGACCTTCTCCAGCCATGCACTAAAACATTAAGCTTCCTTGGACTGTAATGGGCTTATGATTGCACTAATACATGCAGGAAATGGCACTGTGTGACTTCCAGACAAGTCACCAGGGGCCACGCGGTTTCCTCACTCTTCGACAGTTATAACTCTTGCTTACTGAGTCTCAGGCGGCCACATGGACAACCTACTCCCCAAGGCTGCCAAGGTGGACAGGTTATACAGCAGTATCTTGCTGAGAGTCACAGCTGAAGAGCCAATCCTTTAGCCACCACACTCCAGGCAAAACACATAGGAGAGCAGAAGCCCTCTTAGAAGGAGACCTCCCTGAGGCTGATGTGTTGGGTCAGCTGCTTCCCATCCAGGAGGGAGCAGAGGATGGCCCAAAGCCTTAGGACCCTGCACTTGTGTGGGAGACCTCAAAGAAGCTCCTGGCTCCAATCAGCTCAGTTCCTGTGAATGAAGCCATTTGTGGAGTGAACCAAAAGACAGCAGGATCTTTCTATCTCTCTTTCTCTCTGTAAATCTGCCATTCCAGTAAAAATAAATAAATCTTTACAAAAAGAAGGAAATTGCCCTGTGCTGGTAGATCCTGTCCTTGATATCTGTGTAACCACCAATCATCAGAGTCATCCCATCCAAGACACCAGATTCCAAGGCACACATTCCCATGAGTGTAAAACAAAGAGGCCATGAACAAAAGTCAGATTGTGATTAGCTGGTTGTAACAATGCGTTTTGGAAGTTTGCTTTGCAGCAATACATAACCAGAATGGAGTGAAGATCCTTCTTGGGGAGCAAGTTCCATACTGTCTGAAAGGTGGTGGTGTACCTAACACAGATGTTGCCTTGGAGCTACTGGTCCCATTCCCCTCTCCTGCTCTCTTAAATAGACGTCATCCACATGACTTCCCCATATTCTGTAAGCAGGCACAAACTGACTCAAAGCCTAGATCTGCTAGCCTGTAGAAGAAGATGCTAGAACACTACGAGACCACTACGAGACAGTAAGAGACAATCAGGGAAGGAAACAAGCTTTTCTTGATCACATACTATGTGCCAGACACTGTGGTTCCATTACATGTAGTCTGCCATTTACATATATCTGCATCTACCATGTGCCAGCAGTGGGTCTGGGAACAAAGCCATGCCCCAAACAACTCCCTTGCTCTCACAGGGCTTACACAGGATGACAACAGAAAACAAGCAAACAACAAATAAAATGTCAGGTGACATGTAGCAGAACAAATCAAGGAAGAAGAAGTCCTGTGGTAATTTAGAGAGGCTGGGTAGGAAAAGGATCTCCAACAACTCTGATGTTAGAGCCCACATGTGCACAACAAAAACAATGCACACAGATGTCTTCCAGCTTGGGAGCCTGTGTCCTTTAAAAGATGGTCCACTTGGAGGCCACCAGCTGCAGGGCTCAGAGAGCCTCCGCAGACCTGTGGGAAGCAGGGGAGACTCCTCCATCGGCACCTTCACCCAGCCTCCTTCTGCCCACTGACCCTCCAGGCAGAGGCACAAGGAGTGTACTTACACAGAGCACATGAAGGACCACAGCGCCTTGTCTTCTGTCCTCATTGGTGAAGATGTCACTGGGGAATTCGTGCAGGGCTAAAGAAGAGAGAAAGAAAACTCGTTCAGTGTGGTGACATCTCTAGCACTGAAGGTCTGACTGCAGAGTTCTGGTTTTAATGTGGGGTCTGTTATGATTTCACTGAATCACACCACATAGATGACAACATAATCTTTACTACATCAAACACACACACACACACACACACACACACACACACACTGAGCACTGAGAGAAGGGAATGGGGGAGGATATTAAGGACTGTTGGGATTCACAGTAATGCTTTTTTAAAAGATACATTCAGTTTTTCTTGGAAAGTCAGATTTGCAGAGAGGAGAGACAAAGATCCTCTGTCTGCTAGCATAGTCTCCAAGTGAATGCAATGGCCAGAACTGAGCTGATCTGAAGCTAGGTGTCAGGAACTTCTTCTGGGTCTCCCGTGTGGGTGCAAGGTCCCAAAACCTTGGGCCATCCTCCACTGCCTTCCCAGATCACAAGCAGGGAGCTGGATGGGAAACAGAGCAGCTAGAAGGCGAGGATTTTAGCCATGTGGCTATTGTGTTGGGCCCAATGTGTGGTTTTTTTCAAGATTTATTATTTTTTTATTGGAAAGTTAGATATACAGAAAGGAGGAGAGACAGAGAGGAAGATTTTTCTGTCACTGATTCACTCCCCAAATGGCCATAATGGCTGGAGCTGAGCCAATCCAAAGCCAGTTGCCAGTAGCTCTCTCTGGGTCTCTCACATGGATGCTGAGTCCCAAGGCTTTGGCCTGTCTTTAACTACTTTCCCAGGCCACGAGTAGGAAGCTGGATGGGAAGCAGCGTCACTGGGACACAAATTGGTGGCCATATGGGATTCCAGCACGTGCAAGGTGAGGACTTCAGTGGCTAGGCTACCATACCAGGCCCCAACACATTGTTTTTAATTTGGATGTTGGCTTATGAATGTAGTTAGAGGATCTTCAAAAAACACATATGCACGTATCTTTTTATGCTGTATTTCAGTCAACTGTTTTGAAAAACTGGGTCCATTAACTTGGAGGGGTAAAAACTACAATTTGAACAGCATGAAGTTAACCAGAATTGTATTGACTTCAGGTAAGCACAAAAGTGACAAAACATACCCAGCACCAGCAGAAGCCTGAATCCCAAGTGGCATTCTCCTAACACATCACACAGTTATCCTTCAGTATCTGCAATGGATTTGCTCCAGGACTCTTCCAGGGATGATCAAGTCTTTCATGTAGAATGGCAATGTCATGTAGAATGTCTTTGCACATAACCTCTACACCTGCTTCTGGGTACTTTAAAGCATCCTTACATTCTTTGCTAGATTTAATACAATGTAAATGCTGCACCAAAAATTATTTGACTGACTGCTATAGGCAGCATGATGAGAAAGGAAGTCCACGCAGGTTCAGTGTAAATGTAATTTTCTCTTTCACTTGTATCTGAAACCTGCTGGTGGCTGAATTCATGGATAGAAAGCTGACTGAGAAGAACTGGAGTGAATCTCAGTGCTGTCCACTTGAAGCCTGACCTGGGAGACAACTCACCTCCCCTGGGGCCTCTTAAGCATTTCCTCCTCATTTCCCCTACACTTGCAGCATCTCATGCTCTAGCCTTCTCCTTCAACCCTCTTTTTGAGCTCACTTCGGCTCACTGAATTCTCTGTGGTCCTCCCATTTTCCTGCTCTGCCTAGAGGCAACCTTTTGGGCCACAAGCCGCAGGAAACATTGCTTTCTGTACCTATTTGAAGCCCAAAGGACTATGGAGGGGGCAGGAGTAGATGACAGGAAAGGCCTCTCCAGTGAGGCAGGCTGGCCCACAGCTGCCGAGGGCAGGCACTCAGATCCTAGGCTGTCTAGGGTTTTGGTCTGGCCCTAAACTTCCGCCCCAATCCTTGCTTCTGAAAACACAACAGGCTCTCAGATGCTCTGTTTTCTATCAAGCCCCAGTGCTTGTGGGTGTTGTCCTGGGTTGGGCAGCCCTGCAGTGAACTCAATGGAGCTAAGCCATTGTTCCCATCTCCCCTCTACCTGGGACCTCTCCCTTCCCATTTCTTCCTCAGAGTGTCTGATCTCAGTTCTGCCACCATGCCCTAGAGAGAAAGCAAGCAGACTTCTTTTCCTTTCCGTTGTTCAGGTTAGTGACAACAGAAATTTCTCAGCCCTGGTCAGTTCCAACGTTTAAATGTTCCCCACTCCTGCTGTCCTCTCACATCCAGAACTGGATAAACATACAGTCAGGAAGCCAGGTTAATTTATCAATCACAGTAGCCATGTCCCATGGGAAACAAGCTAGACATCTACCCTGAGATGGTCAAGAGTGTCTCCATTTGCCAGAGGCCATGAGAAAGCTGTAAAAATCCTCTACAGAGCAGTGCCAGCCACTGTGCCAGCTCTGCAGCCTGGGAGGAGCTAGCCCTGGAGGTGGGTCTTGATTGCTGAGCCAATATGGCTGATCCATTATTGAGATGAAGGTGGGAGACAGGGGAGTGTGAAGGGAGCTAGAAAGTGGAGTTGGGAAAAGACAGGGAATCAGGCCAATGCTTTCCAATCATTTTGCCTCGAGAATAATAAAAATTTCTACTTGGCAGCTGGCAGCAATGCAGCAGGAATAGTTAGGTGAGATATTCCCCACTGAAGCTGATGTCGACATAAACTTGACCCTCATTACCTTTTCATTATAGCCCCTTGCAGAAAACATATATGGGGAAATTGATAAGGAAATTGTAACAATGCTTCAAAAGACTCATGCAAGGAACACACTGGTCCCTTCTGATTGGATGTTTCCTACGGTCATCACAACTCCAAAGATGAGCCACATGTTAAGTTTTCATTTCATGTTGCTCCAAGTTGTGTGGGTGTGATTCTGGGGCCAGAGAAGACTCTGGTCAAAACCACAGTGGTGTTTTTAAGACATGATTCCTCTGGGTGAGCCAGGCCCAGTGCCTGCTACAAAAGATCATACACTGAATGACTTAAATAGCAGAACTGGTTCCCATGACTCTGGAATCTGGGAGACCAAGACCAGGGTGCTAGCATGGTTAGGTTCTGGTGAGGGTCCTCTTGTTGACTTTTGCAGTCAGCTGCATTCTGGTCGTCTCCATCAAGGTCATGGTTGGGGGACATTCTGGTCTTTTCTCAGTCTTAGAATGGTACCAATCCCATCATGGTCACTCATTTTCAAGGTCTCATCTGGCCCCAATTCCCTCTCAGTTACCCCACCTCCAAATACCATTCCATGGGAGGCTGGATCTTTAACAGGTGGGTTTTGAAGCGACACATCCAGCCCATTGCATTTCCCAAGCTTCCTTTGCATAAGACCTGGAGAACGGGTGCCATAAGTGTTCTCTTGTATGGGGAGGGAGACCTCCAATTTATACATGATTGGTTGCCTTCATCCCACTTCAGGCACAGCATGGGGTAGAAGTAGCAGAAGGGAGGTACCATACAGCTTAAGGTCAGGACACATCATTGTTCATACTTCACACAGCATAAGGCTGCTGTGATATTATCTGGGTTGAAATTTGTTCTTAAGGATCCCACTCACCCACTTCAGAAAATTTCTATTCATTTACAAAGGGCATTGCTGGCTGACTCTGGTGGCACAGAATGGGAACCCAGGAGAGCCCAGTCCCTGGAGACCCATGGGGCAGTGACCCATTTGGGGGCAGCCTCTGAGAGTGCACCTCACATGCAACAGTGCCTCACTAAACACAGCACAACCTCATTAGGCGTAGCCTGATCCTGAAAAGCACAGCTGGATGGTGCCAGAAACCTTCCATTTGGAAAGCAGGAAGATCTTTATTTTTGAAAGTCAGAGAGAGAGAGAGAGAGAGAGAGAGAGAGAGAGAGAGAGAGAGATATTGATTCCATCCCTGGTTCACCTCCCTCCCAGCCAGCCTCACACCTGATGGCTGCAACAGCCAGTACTTGGGCAGGTTGAAGCCAGGAGTTGGAAGCTTCATCCAGGTGTCTCATCTCAGTGGTAAATGCCCAAACATTTGAGCCATCCCTCCATTGGATTGGAAGTAGAGCATCTGAGACATGAACAATGCCCATATGGAATCCTGGAGTCATAGGGAGCAGCTTTAGCTACTACACTACAATGGCACCCCAAAAGGAGGGTCTGATCTTGGCACTCTCAGAACAGCGTGACCTTTGGTGATGTATCAGTGCATCTCATGGGCCTCAACCTGTCTATGGAGCCTCTGAAGCCTGGCCTCTAAGGTTCTTCCTTACTGTTTGTTCTGTGCCAAGCACTCAACACAACATAGTGCACATAGTGGATGCCTAATAGTGCCAATGGGGTGAAAAACTCTGAAGAGGGCAGACCCTGGGCATGGCACTTGGGCAGAGTCAGTCAGCCTTGCCTGGCTGGCCCAATGGTTCAAGGAAAAGCTGTCAGCAGCACCTCAGTCTGCTTCTCAGAGATCAGGCAAAGCTCCACCTGGCTGACAGGTGCCACTCTCTCTCTCTCTTTTTTTTAAGATTTATTTATTTTATTACAAAGTCAGATATACAGAGGGGAGAGACAGAGAGGAAGATCTTCCATCCGATGTTTCACTCCCCAAGTGAGCCGCAACGGCCGGTGCGCGCTGATCTGATGCCGGGAACCAGGAACTTCCTCCAGGTTTCCCACGCGGGTGCAGGGTCCCAAAGCTTTGGGCCGTCCTCAACTGCTTTCCCAGGCCACAAGCAGGGAGCTGGATGGGAAGTGGAGCTGCCGGGATTAGAACCGGCACCCATATGGGATCCCGGGGCTTTCAAGGTGAGGACTCTAGCCGCTAGGCCACGCCGCCGGGCCCAGGTGCCACTCTCTTAAGAAGAGCGTATGGAGATAAAAGAGTACACTGGACTGGAAGGCTCTGCCCAGAGCTTTTTGACTTAACTTTCCTCATTTATATAACAAGGGATTAGATGATACAGGGTCTCTAGTGCCTCTTGCAGAGCTGCAGGCCTGGGACTGCTGCCATCTAGCTTGGGCGTACCACCTTTCACCAAATGCAAAATATCTCAGGGCACTCCTCGAGGCTGGAGCTAGGATGCATGCCATCTTTGGGACATGACAATGTCCCTGCATAGTAGGTTTGGCTTTGATTTCATGTAAGGTCTCACAGTGGGATCTCAGGTGCAGGCCCAGGTTCCCCACAAGCCATCCACAGTCCTATCTCCTACCTCTGTATTTGGGCCAGCACAGGTCAGTCTTAGGGTGTGGGAAAAGCTGGCACCTGTTTCCTGCAGTTAGCATCACTATTCTTAATTACCATGATGACATGGCATGGGGCAGAGAGCAAGTTCCTCTCTTGTCTTGGGTTGAGGTCCACCCACCGACAACTCCTGCCTGCCTTGCCCTGACACCTGCTTCCTCAGGATGAAATTTAGGACATGAAAACTGTAGCTGAGTACTTCCTGCATTTAGGTGTTTGGACCACAGCACCCACCAGATAGATGCTTGGAGCAGATACATTTGCAGGGGGGAGAATGGAGCCACCTCCTCCAGCTGAGGGTTCCCCGAAATGCTTCAAATACCTCCACATCTCCTTTTGCTCCAATCTTCCGTCCTCTCACTTTCCCTGTAAGTGCATCCCACCAGCCCTGTGGCCAGCAACAGCTAGCAGTCTCGTTCCCATGGAAACCATGGAGCCTTGTACCAGAGGGGATCCCCCTTGCCCAGGTAACAGCAATCAGCATTCCTGCTTCTCTCTTCTGGCTGTACTCACGAGGCCCAATCATTATCATGAGGTGGATGAGCCTAATTGGAGGTTTGTATGGCTTCTGAGCATTTTCTGTTTTATTTGAAAAAAAAATGCAGCAGGAACATTCATGTCATATTTAGACACACTCAACCCAGACTGGTCGAATGGAGCAGTCCGGGGTGAAGGTCAACACATCCTAGAAAAGGCCAAGTATATACATACATCAGTGCAGAGGGAGCCCAGCTTTCTGCTGCTGCCATCAGCACTTCCTGGTGACCATCCCAGGAGGAAATGCTGTAAGCAGCCTGACTGGCCTGCGTGAGCCCCACGGAGGTCCCATGCTATGCCACTCCTCCCCCTCTGTGATGGGCAACTTCAAGCTTCTACCTTAGACATCTGCCTTTGTGCCCTGTTTCTCCCACTTCCCCCACTTCCTGCTGTTGTCACCTTCCATGGTTTGAGACACTGTGAGAACTCTATCTTGAGGTAGCACGTCTTTGACCTCTGACAAAGCCTTCCCTGGAACTGTGCTGGTGAGTTCCCATCAAACATCATCCCAAGTATGCCACAGATTTTAGCAACACTGTAAGATTCCTGAGCATCTCTCCCACCAGCACCCATAAAAGTGGAACCAATGTCAAACACATGCAGGTAGATTTTTACAGAGAGATGAGGAGATAGAGAAAGATCTTCCCTCAAATAATTCACTCCCCAAAAGTCAACAACAAATGGAGTTGAGCCAATCTGAAGCCAGGAGCCAGGAGATTCCTCCATGTCTCCAATGTAGGTGTGGGGTCCTAAGGCTTTCAGACATTATCCATTGTTTTCCCAGAAAATAAGCAGGAAACTGGATGGGAAGTGGAGATCCAGGACATGAACCAGTGCCCATGCGGGATGTTGGAATTGCAAGGCAGAGGATTATCTTGTTGAGCCATCATGCCAGCCCCTTCAGTGAGCTCTTAATTTGGCTTAGCCCAGTGTGTATGAGGGGCAGGAACTGGCCCAAGCCAGTGCAGAGGGTTCCAGGGAACTGCAGCCTGCTCTGGGTCATCTTTCAGATTTGAGTCTTGCTCCAAGAAACATCTGGTAATTACTGACATGCCAATACAGCATTGAAAAAAATTCATATTTCTGCAGCCCTGACTGTGTGCTGGAAACCACAGTATTCCCTGATCAGGGAAAGAGTAAGGAGGCACACATCAACACCTATTATTGCTGAATTAACAGTTCAGGGAAGGACACTGTGGGCAAGGGACTCTCAACTGTTTTTGAAATAATACAAGAGATTTAAGTTTCCTGAATGTAAGAACAGAATTGGCCTTTACTAAGCACTATCAATACATACGTCTTATTATCCTATTGCTTCTCTGTGAAAGAAAGCATTATTATCAATTGAAAGATAAGTTGAATGAGGCCCCAAGAAGGCAAGTAGCCAGCCCAAATCCTCACAGATGTGAAGAGCAGAAGCTGAGATCCAGCTGGGGTCTTTCCAGTGTGTGGATCACACTGCTCTAAAAAGGAAAAACTGACCCCTTTTTCTTGATGTCTAAAGGAGGTTAAATCCTTGCCTTTGAAAAACCAGAAATGGATCAGTGTCATGGCATAGTGAGTTAAGCTGGCATCTGCAGTGCCAGCAGCTCACATGAGCTCTGGTTCGAATCCTGGGTGCTCCACTTCTGGTTCAGTTCTCTGCTAATGTACCTAAGACAGCAGTACAAGATGGTCCAAGTGTTTGGGCCCCTGCAGTCACACAGGAAATGCAGAAGAATCTTTTGGATTCTGATTTCGATCTGGCCCAGCCCTAGGTGGGTAGCCATTTGGAGAGTAGATGGAACATCTCTGTATTTCCCGCCTTCTTTCTGTAACTCTATCCTTCAAATATAAATAAATCTCACATCGTCCCCCAAACTCTTCTAGAAACAAAGTCCATGATCAAGAGGTTTGATGAGTGAATGGAAACAAGGCCATGAAGAGCATCTCTGTGAATCAAGGCACAGATGCAAGGTATGGTGACAAGAGCTTCCATTGGTGGCTTATTGAATAATCACATCTGCATAACCAGGATTGGACAAGAGGCTGAATTTGGGTCCTCCTTCACCACTCCTGAGTCTGCTGGCACTGGGAAAATGTCTTAACCTTTTTGAGCTTAGTTGCTTAAGAACAGTAAGGACAGTATCAGTTAGTGTGCTTGCTATGCACAGTCAGTATGAATATACTTAGGGAACATGCAGCTACACTGGAGTAAGTAATGAATCAATAGCAGCTCCTTTTGGACTCTGATTTGTTAAATAACAGGGAGGGGACAATACGGACAGGAGGTGTTTCGTAGGATACCAGCTCCCTGTGCTGTCCTCAGTCCTGGAGTCCTGTCACCACAGTGCTGGACACCTGCCAGAACTGTCTCTGCTTGAGGACTTTTCTCTAGAGCTGAGAAAGGGGGCATTGCTCCGACATAGAGCAGAGTTAATACCTCTGCTTTCTCCTAGGAGGAACCCTCAGCCACAACCTAGTGGGAGGAGAGTGTATAAATACTCCAGCTCTCTACCAACTTGCATGAGAAAGTTCTGGGATGTGACCCTGCTAGCCTTCCTAAGAAAATGAAGCTTTCTTTTGGTGGTCATGGGCTGTGCAACCCACCTTTGATGGGCTGCCTTCTTAGCCTCATTTATCTGACTTTCCAACTCCTGTTTCTGGCATCATCTCCCAAACAAAATCCTTGTATTTCTGTCTGTCTCTGGGTTTGCTTCCAGAAAGTTCAGAGCCAGACAAGGGAGGCCAGAAATTCTGCACTTGATGCAAACTTTGTCAATGAAAATTAGCTTTTACAACAAAAGCCTCATTCACATTCAGGTGAAATCCTCCTCTGCTTGCCTCTCCACTCCCCTTACTAGCAATAGCCCCTCGGGGTAGTTTCCAGGGACTTTGTGTGGTGTGCAGTGATAGACAAATGCTTTGCCTGGACTCTCAGATAACATCGTGGAATCAGCTGACCCCACTAAGCAGCCAGGCAAGCTGCCTCTGCTCCTTTTCTGTGGTGCTGAAGTTGCTCCAACACCCACGAGAAGCCCCTTGTTTTCTACATTGCAGCTCTTTTTCATGTCCACATTGGCAAGAGATTTTAAAGAATGGTCCACAAGCTTTTCATCTAGAAAGGCATAGACCTTCTGGGGAGCTAACGAAGCCCGATGGTTACTTCTATGGATGTGTGGCCTGGCAGAGCCTTCAAGCATAATGTGATGAATCAGAAATGTATTTCTCTATCAGTAAAGAGAAACCTCAGCGTCAGGCTGCTCATGTCACTGAGCCAGGAGCAGTAAATGATGTGGTGTTCTCAGACCACACGAATATGGCAGCCAGCAGGAGGGCCTATCTGTGCAGGCAAGAGGCTTTGACTGGTGTTCACGGCTCACATGAAATAGTCCGGCTTTCAGCAATACTAAAGAACATGGAACATCCCTGTCATGGTAACAATCACGGGCCCTTTTCACATTCCTTTGTCCCTTGGATGCCAATGTCAGAGATGGAGTGCTGGGACAGATGATTCGGTATCTGACCCCAGTGCTGCAGCTCTGCTGTTCTCTTGTCTTCTTATGGTGCCACTGAACTCCGGATGATGGGCTGATGTGCCCACAGTCACCATGCTGTTGAGGCCACCTGCACTGGCTGCAAAGATGCTGAGCCTCCTCAGCACCCATGGGTAGGAAAAGCTAAATGAAAACCACCCTGGGGGCGGGAATACCCCTTTCAGAATGTAACAGTTCCCTACAGGCACCTCCTGTGGAAGTTTTCAGCCTTTTGGCATTTACTTTAGAGCAGATAAAATGTGCATGCTAAATGACCAGAGGCTCTAAAACTAGTGACATTTTCTGGTGTGAACTCACCACATTTCAGAGCTAGAAGGAACTTTCAGTGTTCTGTCAGTCTAAAGATGGGAAAGAACAGCCAGGGTTGGATGAGAAGCATGTGAGAATCCTGCTAAAAACTTCTTCCATATGACACTCTTCTTGGATTGGTAACTTCAGGGATAGAAAATGGGCCTCCTCTCAGATGTTCCTCCATTGGCTAGTGATGTCTGATGATAAAGCTGAGCATCTTGGTCTTTTCAGCATGTCTGCCATGGTTAAGAAAATACAAACGGGACTGTCTGCTCCTTACTTTTCTGATTGATTCCTAAAATGAAAGAACGCCTGGCACTCCTTGGTCCTGGTCCCAGTGAGTCCTGCTATCATTGTCTTTGATCTACACCTCCTTTACAATATAATCCATTTTAAAATGGGAGAGAAGATTAAAGGTGTTTCAATATAATCTTCCCAAAGCTGAAATAAGTGGGTTAGGTGATTACTACCTATCAAACATTAGCTTGAAATCTAGTCTATGATAATGAAAGGAATATCTGGGAAGTCTTTTAGCTAAGAGAATGAAAACACACAAATAAATGGACTAAGTATTCACCCATTATGCTAACAAAATACAAGCTGTGCTTCCTCTGAAATAATTTCTCCATTTCCTTGGACCAGTGCTGAGTTCTGGTAATGGCAGGTTTTTGCTCTGAATGGACAGATAACATACTTTTTGTTTGGATGATATGCTTTGGTTTCCAATGAGGATTTAAGGGTAAATAAAGAGTAGGAAGAAGCGATAGGCAAGGTATCTTAGGAGGACTGTCTTGTAGTTAGCAGAGCAAGACTGGTTACAATCTGGAGTAACTAAGATAAAAAACCCAAGAGGATTTAATTTACTTGAACTGTGCCCAGTGAATTTTTCTTTTTAATTGTATACTGGACTTCACAGAAAAGGCCCTGTGGAAATTCTGGGTTCTGTGGCTATTCACTTTAGAGTCCTGACCAAGAAGCTGAATAAGACAGCAGGCTCATGTGGCAGTTTTATGCTTTGTTCTAACAAAAGCCCATCTTGATTATGACTCTAGTCCTGAGAGGTGGTCCTTGTGGGATTGTAGTGGAAGGCCTGAGCTGCTGATCCAGCTCTTTCCTTTGAGGAACTTGTTCTTCTCACCTTACCTTCCTGCCTGGGGCAGAACACCTCCACAAAGACCTGCTTTCAGCCTCTCAGCTGTTGCATTCTCCCCCATCCCCCAACTCTCCACCCTTAGGCTGCCTGGAGCCTTCCAGAAATACATAAAGGTCAGGGGTCAGGCAAGGATTTCAGGGGTGTTTATAGGCAGCTGTCAAAGCTTTCCCTTGACTCCTCAGTTCTTAGCAGCTCTGGGAGCTCCAAAGCTTGATGCTTCCTTCCAGTAGCCCTGCAACCTTATCCTGGAGCTCCAACCCTATGCCCTGAACCTATGGTGGTGGTGGTGGTTGGGGAAGAGGGGTCGCCAAGGGCTCTCTCTTTGTGTGATTTCCTCTTTCCAGGTTCATATCCCCTCCAATCTTCTTCTTAGTCTCCTCACTTTTTAAGCTTGGAAACAAATATTTGTTCCTGCAGGATCATTCTACCTTGGCTGGGCGTCCAAAGTCTAGAGTATGTTTTTCTTTATCACCTGTTATAGAAAAGTTTGAGAAAGTCAAATTTATCCCAGAGAGCTAAGTCTTCTGTGGAACCAGTGGTGTCTAGAGTTAACCGTATGACCCGGTGGGTAAGTGATGACCTTGATACAGTGAAGGCCAGTGAGCTGGGCTGATGGGACAAAATGGAAGATCCTGGAGAGAACCTATTTTTGTTCTAATTTATATGGACAACGCAAGGATTAGTCAGAGAGAGCACTCAGAACAGTGGGAGATTACAGGAAGAGAGTTTGTAGCATCCCAGAGTCCTTATCTGTAAGTATTTCAAGGTCAAGACTTTCCCAATAAGCATCTGTGGCAGTCCTGAGCTCTGACAGGTGATGCCCTAAGGCCCAGAGGCGAGAATGCGTTCAGAGGAAAATGATGTAGAAAATCAGTTACAGCAGGGAAGGGAAAGTCTGCTCTGTGGTCTTTGGCAATCTGGATGATTGCACGATTCCTGTTCAGTGTCATGTTTTGATGTCCCATGTGAAGTTGAACAGTTGAAATTCAAAGCAATGGAAGGTAGGTGTTTCATAAATGCTTTTCCAAATCCGGACAAATCTGTGAAGCTTTCCAGAGAGGAAGGAAAGAGAGGCGGCACACAGACTTTCCGACGGAGACCAGCTATTACATAAAGCACATGAAAGTATTAGCATTTTCCCCCTACAAGAATAAAAGGAAAAATTCGGCTTAGTTCTTGGGTTAGCTGAGACCAAAATAATAAACACCGCAATCTGTGTTCAGAGCAAAGAGGAAATGTCAGCAGGAAGGAGGAGGGAAAGGTTTCACGTTGTTCTGTTGGGATTCAATCATAGTCCCCACTCCAAGGCAAAGTGTTTGTCACTGGCTCTCTTGTGTCTTCTTTTGTGCTGATATTTTATTGCAGGGTTGGCTTGGGGTAGAAAAGAGATGGAAGGAAATCCTCAGGGGCTGGCACGATGGTGTGATGGGTTAAACCACCACCTGCAATGCCAGCATCCCATGTGGGTGTTAATTTGTGTTCCTGGGAAAAGCAGTGCAGGATGCCCCAAGTGTTTGGACCCCTATAATCCATGTGGAAGACCTGGAAGAAGCCCCTGGCTCTAGGTTCTTTCATTGCATGTGCTGGGATCCCAGATGGGCACTGATTCTAATCCGGGCAGCCTCCGCTGCCCATCCAGCTCCCTGCTTGTGGCCTGGGAAAGCAGTTGAAGACAGTGCAAAGCTGGGCTCTGGCTTCCTGGCTTTGGACTGGCTCAGCCTCAGCCATTGCAGTCACTTGGGGAGTGAATCATAAGATGGAAGATCTTCCTCTCTGTCTCTCCTCCTCTCTATACATCTATGTACTTTCCAATAAATATAAATGTTTTTAAAAAGGCAAAAACAAACAACAATAACAAAAACCCACATAAAATCCATGCATGCAGCAGTCTTCAAAATGTTCATGGAAAATGCAAAGATTTCATTTTTTTGCATCCCAATAACTTCTCTTGTAATCTGATTCTCATGAACTTTTGAAATATCCCATATGCATATCATCATAGTATAAGACACCTCTCTAGTTCATTTGAGTAAAAGGTTGATTAAAAAAAATGAGATTCTGCCTCTCCTGGCTGGCCATCAGAGCCCTGGTTGGCCGTGACCTTGAGGAAGCTGGCTTGCTGCTCATCAGTCACCTGCCAAGTCTATGCAGAGGGTGGGGCAAACCAACTTAGCTGACTTTTAAAGGATGGAGAAGGCTTTCATATCATTATTTCCTTTGATCTTGTGTATAGCATTAAATGTCAGGGCATTTATATAGATTCTACAGAGAATTTATTTAAAAGATAACTCATTTTTAAAAATAACCTTTTCTTTTTTTTTTTTCAAGATTTATTATTACTGGAAAGCCGGATATACAGAGAGGAGGAGAGACAGAGAGGAAGATCCTCCATCCAATGTTTCACTCCCCAAGTGAGCCGCAACGGGCCAGTGCGCGCCAATCCGATGCCGGGAACCAGGAACCTCTTCCGGGTCTCCCACACGGGTGCAGTGTCCCAAAGCTTTGGGCCGTCCTCAACTGCTTTCCCAGGCCACAAGCAGGGAGCTGGATAGGAAGTGGAGCTGCCGGGATTAGAACCAGCGCCTATATGGGATCCTGGTGCGTTCAAGGTGGGGACTTTAGCTGCTAGGCCACGCCGCCGGGCCCAAGAATAACGTTTTCAATGCTTAAAAAAAAAAAAAACGCAAATCACATTGTATTCTATGAGAGACCTCAGTGTTTAAATATTCGTCCGTAGCTCAAATAAATAGCAACAGACCATCAATCCTATCTGCATAACAAAATCTCTCATCTCCTAGGTAACACTCCACTGAGGAGAGAGGCACAACGGAGTGCTTTTCCGTCTGCAGATGGAAGCCAGGAATCCCACAGGGAGGCAGGGCCCAGCTGCCAAGCATCCTTAGGTGTGGGGCTGGGCAGAGCACAATGACTCTCTCCAGGGCCAGGGCACTAGAGCCAATAGAGAGGCTGCTGCTTGGTGATTTTAGGCACAGGCTTCTTTCCAGGGATACAGCATTCCTTTGTGAAAGATCCCAAGACCAAATGACAGCGCTGTGTGCAGGATCACAGCTGCCTCCTGTCGTCAGATGTTCAGGGACACACATGGGCACACTTAGTCCCATCTAACTAACTCATGGTGGCTACGTCTGCCAGGCCGTGCTCCATCCTGTGGAGGATGACATGTGTGTACGCTGCACAACTATGGCCTCAGGGAGTTCATGGTCCACTTGCGGAAGCCACGTTCGAGCACACGTACAGCAAACAAAACTGGAGGACGACAGAAGGCTTTCTGCTTCAAAACATACGCACATGTACACGCATGAATGAATATATAGGCACACTCATGCATGTGTTCATGTGTTTGTTCTATACACATACGTGTATGTAGGTATGTTGATGCATATGTGTGATAGACTTGTAATGTGTCCTTCCAAAATTCACATATTAACATCCTAATCTCCAGGGAATGATGTTATAGCACAGTACGTGAAGCTGTTGTGATACTGGCATCCCTTATTGGAGCAATGGTTATAGTTAACGTTGCTCCCTGCTATTGGCCTAAGAACGCAGTGAGAGATGGGCCAAGTGCAGCAGATTGGTGCAGCCCTCACAGTTGCAGTTATTTGGGAAATGAGACAACAAGCAGATAGATCCCTCTCTGTCACTATGCCTTTCAAATAAATATAAGAAATCTTGGGAAAAAAAGAAGTAACTTCTAGTCTTCATTGTGCTGTTCTGGGCGGGAGGCACAAGGGAGGTGAGATATGGATGGCATTATTTCCCTGGTGAGTCACCAGGAAGCTTGCTTGCCTTGAGCTCTCTCTGCCGGGTGAGACACCATCAAGTTGGAGGTTTGCTACCCCAAAGAGGGACTTCACCAGAACCTGATGGTGCTGGCATCCCAGGTTGAACTTGCTGCCTCCAGAGCTATGAGCAATAACTTCCTATGGTTTACACACCAGCAAGTACACTGCTTTCTAACAGTAGTCCTGAGTGTCTGAGACAATGTAAATAAACACAACAATGTGGCATGGCATGGCATTCAAAAGCATGACCAGCCACCCGACCTTCCTTCCTTGACCTTGACCTTCCTTGACCACTCACATGGCTGCATTTACATCCTGGTTGGATCTTGGCATGTGTGACAGCCCGGGCGCGTGCACACAAACACTGCCTGTCTGGCCCATGGCCAGAGCACTCAGACACCTGGTGGCTGGCACAGCTGCTTGGCTGTTCTGTCTCTGCATGGTCTTCCCACATGGTCTCCTCAGAGTTACATGTGCAGGTGTCAAAAAAGAATCCAGAGGAAGTTACATGCCCGTCTCACCTCATTTGTGAGGTCACTGCCGCCTTCTCCTCCAGGCAGTTACAAAGGCCTGGTTAGGCTCAGGTCAGGGGAACGGACTACTTTTAGGTTTCTGCTAGAGGCAGGATAAGACTTGAAAGAGCATATGATCCTTGAGTTTCTGCTGCATGGCTGTTCTGGAAGATGCCACCTGCTGCTGCTTACTTCCATCAGTTAAGGGCATGGTGAGTCAGGTGTGACTGGAGGCTGCTCAGGTAGACAGGTAAGCAGAGACCCAGAAGTGCTGATGGGGAGCACTGGAGCAGCCCATGTCTCTGAGGCAGCAGGTTCTTTGGTTCCGTTCAGTGTATTTCTCCCTGGTTAATCAGCAAGGTCTCTCCTGGAAACAATCACAGCTTCTGATGCATTCACATGGCACCCTTCCTCTTACATGACTTTTCCTGATCCTCATGGCAACCCCAAAAGCTTTGTATTTACAGAGTGGGAAACCAAGGCCCAGTTTACAAAGCAAATGTGATGATCCTGGGGCCAGGATTCTAAGTGAAATGCCCCATGTTCTCTGCCATAGCAGCCAAATCAGGCATGTCCTACTTCCCGTCTCCCTCCCAGGCTTAAAGAACATACCAATGCAAACCTAGCTCTAGTCATGCAGCAAAGAGAAAACTTCACCTAGAATCTGCAAGAACATGTGGAGTGGCCTTGACTTTCATGAAATCTCAGAGCCCAGAATGAGACCCAGGACTGAAATCAGCCAATTGCCTAATGAGTTTTTTCCTCAGCCACAGGCTACAGGCCTTGGGGATGGGGATGAAGTGGGGTCATAGTGGTTGCAGGATGGGACTCTGCCCTTTTCTGCAAGCCTTGTGGTGGATCCCTTTCTCCATGCCAGAGATAACAAATACACGGATACTCTTGCAGTCTCTTTCTGTGCCTGTGATGCCTCCCACCCCATTTTAACATTTGCATGTTTTATGTCCATGGAATGCTACTAGCTCGATTATCTGTTTAATGTGTTTGGATCCATAAGGGCAATGCAAAAATAGATGATATAAGGGCTTGTGAAAGATTCTCCGCTTAACAATGGAGTGAGGTTTCAGCCCTGCAGAAGAGCTAGCCTGCTGCAGTTATTTCTCCTGCACACTCTCCTAACAGCTGCTCCCTCCAGCTTCCAGCTGCTAATGAGGTCAGCAGTGTTGCTGGGCAGGTCTAAGTGAGCTGGAATCCTCTCACCCTGCAGGTTATCTCTTTGTCTGTCAATCAAACATACCCACCTTCCCAAGATGCCCGGGTGTTTCATCCAGGATCAAGTAGAGGGGAGACACCATTGATGCAGATATTTTTAGCTCTGCTGTGGAGTTTAAGGAGGTGCCATAAACTTACCAGATGGTGTCACACATGCTCAAACATCACTCCTTCCTCATAGGAGACTGAAAATGGGGACAGTTCACTTTTCACCAACTGGGTTGTTACCTGTTTCTCTCTCCTTCTCTCTCCTTCCTTTGAGCAAACTACTGGCTTTGTGAAACAAGAAGCTGGGGTAGAAGTCAACATGCCCACGTTCGCATCACTTCCACACTCAGTGTCGGCACCCAGGGTTCCCTCGGCTCTTGACTGACTCGGAGTCCCTCCTTGCATGCCACTCTTCTCACTCCCACGGCCCTGCCTCTCCTGCCACTTCTCCCAAGGGTCATCACTTTCACATGAACGTTCAGCTTTCGCAAACCCAGTCCAGCTGGGAACCACATGAACGTTGCTTCACCCACAAACATTCCCTTGATCATCCCAAAGGAATCCTGTGCTAAATCACCATTGAGACCACAATCAAAGCTGCAGAGTACAGGCAGGAGGGTATGTGGGTGCTCACCAGTAACTTGGTCTTCATTTGCCTGGAGTATGTGGGTCTGAATATCTATACTCTCCCTTACATGACAGTATGCCAAGGGAATTCATATGAGAGAGAGAGAGAGAGAGAGAGAGAGAGAGTCCACCAACTTCTCAAAGTGGTGACCATACCCAGTAGACAATCATTCTTAATCCTGTGTGTGTAGAGGGTCCTCGCTGTATTGAGATGGGCTGGCTGGGGACCAGGATGGATAGATGCTAGACTGGATTTGTTCTAGGGAAAAAACTGTCAGTGAGAAGTTAGGGAAGGATGAGGGTGAGGCAGGGAGTTGAGAAGCCACAGGAACAATGACCCACGGCCAAAGTTTCCATTCCCTGTGCCAGCTGGAGGGAGCTGAAGGGGGTGTCCCAGAGGCATGTCTGACTTGTCTGAACCGAGAGGCGGCAGATGGTTTTCCTACACTGTTGTCACTGGTCTCAGACAATGTGCTGGACATTTGTGCTTCTGCTGCACACATCATCTTTTTCTTTAAATCTTGTTTTTAATCAGAAAGTTCAGATGACTGCCCAATAGAGCAGAATTTGCGGCTGCCCTTCTTCTGTCAGAGGGAGGTGCAGACTCAGGTAACAACAGAGGGAACAGGCCCAGCTGGAAATGCTGCTGCTGTGTGGCTAACACTTACAAAGCACAGAAAGGCAGGTGCTAGAGAAAGGCGAGAAGCCCACAGTGAACAGTGAAGGGCAAGGCTGGGCTTCTCCAAGGAAAGAAAGACTTGAAAATATCTTCCACAGAGAAGGTGGGGACCACACACACTTTGGCCAGCCCTGCTTTTCCTAGGGCGAACTGCCCTGCCATAAAATGAATGAAGTCAGCTCCTTCTCTGTGCTCAGAAAGGCTGGGTAACAGGCTTGGCTGGATAGCTGAGTGGCTAAGTCATGGCTGGCAGGGTTCTATGTGAGGAGGTGTTCACGTCTGACGAGCTACAAGAGGTTATGTGTCCATGTTCCTCCTTGCCTCGCTGTAAAACACGTCAAAGCATGCTAAGGTACATGCCTGTGAGAGCAATGGGAGCTCCCAGACAAGTGAGCTGTGCTTCCCTGTCAAGGTGACAAGCATTTGTACAACCCGTCCACTGTGAAGTACACGTGGGGCCACAGTGTGGCTGTCGTGGATGCTACCAGCACCTGTGTGGATGCCCTTTGCTGGGCTGATGCACCCCAACGGGTGCTGAGAGTGCTTTCAGCAGTGGAGACCTGCTCTTGGTCCAGGCAAATTGCCTTATAAGAAACATCTGGAAGACTAAGTTCTTTCCCCAAGAGCAGGCTGCCTCCAATGCCTGAATGACACAGAGTTCCAAGGTCAACCCCTGCCTCAATCTGTGATGGCTCCATGATGCCATTTATATACCCCAGGTTCCCTGAGGGATCATTCCAGGACTAGTCTATCTTGGGACTGGCATTGTGTAGCAACAGGTTAAGCTGCTTCCTGCAATGACAGCATCCCATATGGGTGCCAGTTCATGACTAGGCTGCTCCACTTCTGATCGTGTCATGCGCACAGGCCTGTGAAAGCAGCTGAGAATGGGTGCTCAATTAAATAACTGGACCCCTGTACCAATGTGGGAGGATCCAGATGAAGTTCCAGGCTCCTTGCTTTGGCCTGGTCCACTCCTGGCTATTGGGACCAGGACCACTTGGTGAGTGAACCAGTGGATAGATTTCTGTCTTTACTTCTTCCTCTATAATTCTGCCTTTTCAAGGATTAAGCAAGTCTCAGAAACAAACAAAAAAACCAGTGGCCTCTTTGCTGGCTCCTTCATCTGCCTGATCCTGCCTTTCTTGCTCCCCTTCTTGAGGAGTCTCCATCGATAAGTCAGTTGCACAGGAAGCTGGATTTCAGGGACTTAGCCTAGACAATCCCTTTGGTGACTTTTTACTGTTAGAAATGTAAAAGTCAGCAGGTGGTAGAGGGGATACCCTGGGCATTTTGAGCCCAGCTCCTCTCCTTTCTGCCCATCACCACAGCTGGAGCTGTTCCAGTGCTTCACCCTCTCTCTGTTCCAAGCTGACCCCCAAAGCCGAGAAGATGCACAGCCCAGGCTGCACGCCCAGAAAACTGACAGCACAGAACTCCCTAAGCATCCCTGAGATGGTTACAATTGGTTAGGAATTCCCTTTCTCAAGTCTCCCTTTGAAGTCTGAAGAGGGATTTGGTGGGGTAGGGTTATGTTTTAATAAGAAATTTCTTCCCCTGATGATCCTGTGATTTGGAAGGGAACAGATTTGGATAAAACCAGGTATCTCGGAGACACCCTCAAGCTTCATGTTTGCAAAGCCTTCCCTGGCTAATTCTATATGACTGTGGACTGAGCTTTCTTCCTGCAGCTGCATTTCTCTGTTGAAGGATCTTGATTTCTGCAAGTAGGTGTTATTCCACTGTTTCACAGGGGTATGAGTGATCTGTGTGGGCAGGGACCACAGCCTGGTTAGGTGCAGGCCTGGGTCAAGGCTGAGCAGTACAGGAGGATGGTATATCAATAGACAGCTCCCCCTATAGGACTTCAAAGAGTTCTTGGAAGAGGAAATTAAGATAAACTTAAGTGGATGCCACACTTATTGAAAGAGAAGCATAATTTTTTCATGACACACATTTTTCCATGAACTTCTGGAAGACTTTTCTAAAGACATGGGTTTCAAATTTTCTGGCACCCCAATAAACTAGTCTCTAAATTTCATTTTCCATGAACTCCCAAAAGTTCCTTCATTATAGATAATTATTATATGCCAATTGAATTTTTTAAAAATAAGAAATAAAGAAGACCCCTGACTGTAGTTCCCCAGGCATCTGTGTATCCCTGGCCCTGGGGTGCCTGTAAAATCCTGCCTGGAAGCAGAATGAGCTATTTCCATCTGGAATGTGGTAAGCCTGGCCAAGGAGCTGGTGCCAAGGCATACAGTGTACATACAGCAAGCAGCCCAAGAAGGAGTATTTCCTTCCAAATTAGGCCTCCCAAGAGTCCAAGAGGCAGGCAGGAGCGTGCTCCACCTGCAACAGGGTCTGCCAGCATCTTGGAGCTGTGTAGGCTAAGCCATTCTCTTGGTAGAAGTATATGAATTGGTTGTTTTTGGCAGTGAGGTGTGCTCCTGACTACCTGGGGGCTAACAGGACCCCTGACTCAGATTCTTGATGGTCCCCCAGCATTCTGCATACTGCCCCTTCCTTTAAGAGCACACTCAACTAATCCTCCTAACCACCGATTCCCATGTTCATGCTGTTCTACCCTGTTATCCTTATCCTGATCTTATGGATGCAGAAAACAGTCAATAAACGCTGACCAGAAGATGCACAATTACTATACAGCACACTTTGGGGATCTAGTTTACATATATGTTCATTTGACACAGATGTCGGAGCACCTGCCTTGTCCCAGGTACTGTGCTCACCTCTGAGCACCCAGGCAACGCTGACCTTACCTTCCTTTCTTCTGTACACATCACTGCTTTGTGTATCTTCTAAAGGAGACATATGACCAGGTTCCATAGTCTTCAGGCTCCCTTCTCAATTGACATGCCAGAGATGTGACCTGAGTCAGTCACTCCCCGTGTGAACAGCTCAGGAAGAGGAAGAGGGGCGTTACCAAGACGGCTGACAGAAAGCTGCCTCACACCTATCATGCTTCCACATCCAGCTGGTCACCTGGTCAGCCAGCACCAATTTCTGTCACCATGGCAACGGGGCTGGAACTAAGCACTGATTTCAGAGAGCCACCTGCCAGTCCTACAAGCTACCTCTGGTTCCAGAAATAATTCTAGGCCTACAGTGAGACACCAGCAGACAGAAACATAAAGCATTACTGCGGAAATTAGAAATACTGTATTTTTAATTGCTTTCCCAAATACAGAGCTATTGAAATTCCATTGCTGTGACTGGTCAATATCCCTCATTAGCATGCCTGGGTTCAAGTCCAGGTTTGGCATCTGATGCCATCTGGCTGCTGATGTGTCCTCTGTGATGTAGCAGTGAAGGCTTAAGTGACTGGGTCCCTGTCACTCACGTGGGAGACCTGAGTCAGTGATTCTTGGCTCCCAGCTTCAGACTGGTCCCAACATGGCTGCTGTGGGAAACTGAGCAGTGAATCAGCTGATGAGAGCTGAGTGTGTATATGTGTTTGCCTCCTGGCCTCTCAAATACAGTAAGTAAAAATTTAAGAAAAGAATGGGCAGTACCCATCATGGTAGGGATGTGTACAAAGTGTTGGGTGTGCTTCCAGGGACACAGTAAACAAAGTATTTGAAAATTTCAATATTTCAGTTGATGACAAAAATACCCATGGTCATTTACGGAACTCACTTTAAAAAGAAATTCTGCTTGAAAGTGAGTCTATGAAAAGCATACACAAACTTTCCAAGAGAATGTGGGTGTGGTGAATGTGTAGATACGAGAATCAGGAAACTACAGCACTGAACCCTTGACCTCAGGATTGAAGAGTCCCATGTGGCAGTAACCTTACAGAATCCTCTGCTCTCAAGCATGGCAGATGAGTGTCCATAAAACCTCTCATGGACTGAGCAGGTGCTGTGACCCCACCCTAGTGCCAGGCTGTAGATGGATTATCTATCCTCAAACAGTCCTTCAAATACTCAGACACATGAGTAGTCACCTCTGCACAGACAGGAAAGTCAGCTCGGAGGGGTCAATGACTCGCCCAAGTCCACCTGAGTCCTCAGTGGCAGAGCCAGATGCAAAAGCCAGATCTAGCTGAGTGCAGAGCCTGCACTTTTATTTTTTTCTAAGAGTTATTTTATTTTTATTGGAAAGTCAGATATACAGAGAGGAGGAGAGACAGGGAGGAAGATCCTCCATCCATTGATTGATTCCCCAAGCAGCCTCAACACCCAGAACTGAGCGGATCTGAAGCCAGCAGCCAGGAGCCTTCTCAGGTCTCCCACAAGGGTACAGGGTCCCAAAGCTTTGGGCGATCTTCGGCTGTATACCCAGGCCACAAGCAGGAATCTGGATGGGAAGTGGGGCTGCCTCTTCCCATATAGGTTCCCAGAGCATGCAAGGCAAGGACCTCAGCAACTAGGCTACTGTGCTGGGGTTGAGCCTGCACTTTTAACACTGCCTTGAGTACAGCAATGCCAGCATCTGACCCTGCGGGTAAGGAAGAAGACCTCTGACTCGCTCAAAGCCAGAGGGCTCTGTCTGCAGCAATCCCAGTCCAGTGCCTGTCAAGAGCCTTCACAAAAGGCACCTTCCCATCTGGGGCACAGTGAACACCCTGGGAACCTGTCTAATACCTTTGTACCCTCGAGCAGCTCCTGCCATTGTGTGGCCAGCTTGATGCACTCTTCGTGAACCTAGGTGCTAACATCACCTCCTCTCCCTGAGCCCAAATAACCGCTCACTGAGAGACGCACAAGTGTGCAAGCCCAGCTCCCTGACTTGGTCAGGAGCGGAATAGACACGTGAGAGCTCCCTCTGAGATTACACTGACATTACCCTACATTAGACTGACACCAAAGTCACATCCAAGCTTTGGTGCCTCCTCATCCACTTCCTCCCTCTCACTCCTTTGCCAGTACATCATTGGTGAGTTATCTGCACACAAATGCTCCCCTGGGAGCCACTCTTGGGTGGTTCATCTACATCTATTGTGTACCCAAGTGGAGAGAAAGGAGGTCGTGGGGGTGCTCTGAGCATAATGGGACCACAGGACCTGGAGAGGTCAGAGCCAGGATGGATAGAAACTTGAGTCCCTCAGGTCAACTCTATCAAGAACACAAGTTGGTCATTTCTGTCCTGTAGACATGATTGTGACAGAGGGCACTTCCATTCAGGCATCCAGGGAATATGGCAGACCACACAGGCTGGGGCTGGGAGCAGGATGGAGGAGGTTAGAGACTAGACAGCTATAAGGAGGGAAGAACTAACCCCAGGAATGCATAGTGGCCAGGAGAAATCAGAACAAGAGGAAACACTGAGGACAGGGCAGTTAACAGTCCTCTTCTGTCCTGGGCTTAGGTAGGAAGGGGAGGAAGACCATGGTACTGCTACCCCTGGAAGGCAGTGAGGACCCCTCCCTATGGATGAAGGACAAGGCCAACTATATTTTCTTCAAATGATCATTGCCACCACTGAGTTATTAATGTGTGGGGAAGACACAATAGAGTTTTACTAACCTTCTGCAATTTTAGGAATACATAAACTGCTTTCTGCAAACAATGAGAGCAAAAAATCTCAGTGCATGGAGCCAATGGATATTGGGAGGGTGACATCATCCTCGGATTGGTGAAATTGGCAGCATTTCAGAACTATCCAAACCACTTGAACAGAACCCTCGGAATATGTACACATTGAGACTTTGGGTTGATATGAAGTGGCGGTTCCTCATCCCTGCGTATTGGGACGTGCGGAAAGTCATGAGTGGTTTCCCCCTTTGTTTCTCCCCTTCCCCCAGGAACAATCATGAGAAATAGCAAATTTGGAGGCAATGAGTTCACCCAATTTTCCCTAAACGTTGATCCTTCCCACCCTGATCAACCATGTAATCATTATTAAAAAAATAAAATTTATTAAAAAAAGAACAAAACAAAAAGAGACAGATAAAAAAGAATACCTGTAGAGATGACCAGACTTAAAATGTGACACGGGCACGGACTGTCATGAGTATGAGAAAGGAGAGAAAGAGAACCGTATGTACCTCAGCTAGTCACCCATGCCCATGTAAGATGCCCACATGCAGTTTCCAAAAACTATTGAGGGGAGGAGCAAGGCGGGGCAGGGATACCTTTGCAACCTTTGTGTACAAGGAGCATCTGGAATCCCTCTGCCTCTGGACAGCGAGTATGGGCCTGAAGAACAAGGCTGATTTTTGGCACTATTGGTGGGGAGGGCATCTGGCATGGTGAGTATGATGCCAGTTGGAATGCTCTCATCTCATCTCAGATGGCTAGAGCTGGAATCCTGAATTGGAATTCTGCACCCCTTTTGGTTAGACAGTGATGGCTCACACCCTGCCACCCATGTGGAAGAGCCACATTGAGTATCAGCCCTCAGCTTCAGCCTAGGCCAGCCTTGGATGATGCATTTCTTGGGGAGTGAATGAGCAACCGGGAAATCTCTTTTTCTCTCTTTTTCACATATCAATGAATAAATAAAGTGTTTAATATCTTTGGCAAAATCGTCACCCACATCTCCCCCATCAACAACAGCTCTGACATGTTCAATTCCCAAGTCATAATTACTGTCTTCTAGGTGATGCCCATGATCCTCCTTAGAACAGCTTTCCAAGGCTTTCCCAAGGATGGTGTGGGTGACTGGCAACAGTCGTGAAGTCAGTCTGGAGCAACACTGAGTACGGCAGAGAGAGGCAATTTAGAATCTCTCCGTCTCTCTTTCACATACAGTCACAAACACACACCAGAGAGAGAGAGAGAAAAACATTTTCTGTGCTAAAAGGTATTTTCTACTTCCTTCTTCTTTCTACCCAAAGCCTTCAACTTCTAGGGCTGAATTCCAAAGAAAATGGGCTGGTATACAACTACATGTTTCTGTATGGAAAAGGGCATGGTATATTCCATAAAGTGCGGCCATTACCTTGCTGTATGGTCCATAAAAGAAAAAGATCATATTCCGTAAAGGACACATCATGCTAATCCTTAAATTTATTTAATTATTTTTATTGGGTCTGGTGCAATGGCTCAGTGGTTCAATGGCTAATTCCTCACCTTGAGTGTACTGGAATCCCATATGAGCACCAGTTTGTGTCCCAGCTGCTCCACTTCCTATCAGTTCCCTGTTAATGGCCCGGAAAAACAGTAGAGGATGTCCAAAGCCTTGGGACCCTATACCCATGTGGGAGACCTAAAGGAGGCTCCTGGTGTCTGGCTTCATATCTGTTCCGTTTTGGCTGTTGGGGCCATTTGGGGAGTGAACCAGCACATGGAAGATCTTTCTGTCACTCCTTCATTCTGAATATTTGATCTACCTTTCCAATAAATAAATACATCTTTAACTTTTAAAATTTACAGGCTGGGCCTGGCACGATAGCCTAGTGGCTAAAGTCCGCGCCTTGAACGCACTGGCTCTAATCCTGGCAGCCACGCTCCCCATCCAGCTCCCTGCTTGTGACCTGGGAAAGCAGTAGAGGATGGTCCAAAGTCTTGGAACTCTGTGCCCGCACTGGGACACCTGGAAGAAGTTCCAGGCTCCTGGCTTTGGACTGGCTCAGCTCCAGCCATTGTGGCCGCTTGGGGAGTGAATCATGAGAAGGAAGATCTTCCTCTCTGCCTCTCCTCCTCTCCGTATATCTGCCCTTCCAATAAAAATAAAATAAATCTTTAAAAATAAATACATAAGGGCCCGGCGGCGTGGCCTAGCAGCTAAAGTCCTCACCTTGAACGCACCAGGATCCCATATGGGCACCGGTTCTAATCCCAGCGGCTCCACTTCCCGTCCAGCTCCCTGCTTGTGGCCTGGGGAGGCAGTCGAGGACCGCCCAGGGCTTTGGGACACTGCACCCACATGGGAGACCCGGAAGAGGTTCCTGGTTCCCGGCTTTGGATCGGCGCGCACTGGCCCGTTGCAGCTCACTTGGGGAGTGAAACATTGGATGGAGGATCTTCCTCTCTGTCTCTCCTCCTCTCTGTATATCCAGCTTTCCAATAATAATAAATCTTAAAATATATATATATATAAAAAATACATAAAATTTACAGGCTGGTGTTACAGCATGGTGAGTTATGCTATTTTAAATCAATCTCTCTGCTGATGCACCTGAAAAGTAGCAGAAAACAGCCAAGTCCATGAACCCCTGCAGTCATGTGAGAGACCTGGAAGAAGCTCCTGACTCTGGGCTTTGGCCCAGTCTAGCACTAGCCATCGTAGCCATTTGGAGAGTAAACTAGCAGATAGAAGATCTCTCTTTTTCTCCCTATGTCTTCCTCTCTCTGCATCTATGACTCTTTGAAATAAGTAATCTTTTTAAAATATCCATTTATTTATTGAAGAGCGAGAGAGAAGACAGAGTGGCCCCATCCACCAATTTACTCCTCACATGTCCACCACGGCTTGAACTGTGCGAGGCTGAAACAAGGAGCCAGGAGCATGATCTAGGTTTCCTATAGACATGGCAGAAACCTAACCAATGAAGCCATCACTGCTGTCTCTCAGGGCATGCATTAGCAGGAAGATTAAGTCAGAAGTGGCAGTCAGGAACCAAACCCAGGCACTCAGACGTCCGATTGAGTGTCTCTATCACCAGGCCTAATGCCAGCCCTAGAGCTAACCTTTTGCTGAACATAATGGGAATCTTTCCCTGTGTTGAAAGGACAGGCTAGGACCCCAGGTGCTTGGGGCCTCCCTGGAGATCAATAACAGGTCAAATACCACCAAGAAGCACCTCACCACCTCTGAACCATGATTTCTGACTGGACACCCCAAGGCCCTTGAGGTTATTTAAAAAATAAATTGGGCAACAAGCACATGAAAAGAGGAATACCACCAGAGCTATGATCCCGCGGTCTAGTGGGTAGGCAGGAAAGGCAGGAAGTGGGGATGATAAAGCAAACCTGTTCCAGAAGGATAAAGGAAAAAGGAAAGAGAAACTAGAAATAAAAGGTAAGATAGAAGAAAAGAGGATAAAGAAAAGGGAAAAAAAGAGAGGAACAACCAAAACAGATACAAGAAGAGAGAAAATGCAAAGGTAAAGAAAATTTATATTATAAAAGCGAAAAAGACACAAAGAAAGTGTGGCACTGGGTTGGGGGAAGGAGGGTGACACTGGATGGGGAGAGGGCATGAGGTGGCCAAGCGGGAAGTGAAGGTCTTTGCCCTTACAGCAGTGGACAGCCACTCCTGCATCTGAACAACGTGCACTCTCGGGGTTAATATGTAGGAGGACCATATGTTGAAAGCATGCTGGGGGGAAACAATGTGGGGTGAGGATGAGATGTTTAATCTGGTGTGTGTGTGTGTGTGTGTGTGTGTGTGTGTGTGCAGAGTATACAGAAAAGAGAAGCCCTGGAGGAGGGCTGAGTATGAGGGATACATCAAAGTTCAGTTTGGACAAGTGCCATTTGTACACCACTTGGCTTGAAGGTGTCCAAGTTAGTGTAGAACCACAAGTGTGGGTCTAGAGCTCCAAGCAGAACCTGAGGGCAGGAGCTGCACAGAGAACACCAGCCATTCTATATGAATAGCACATGTAAGACTAGTCCCCAGAGATACTCACTGGGCCATCTGTGGGAGGAGTCAAAGGAAACTCTAACTTGATTTTTCCTTGACTTCTCCCGGGAGCTGGCTTGAACACCCTACCCAGCTATCCATCAACATCTCACTGCACTGAGGCCAAATCAAGCGCAGTCTGTTCTCTTCCACCTTTTGGAATTACTCATTAGAATCTTGTCCTGATTCTTTGGATGGACTACTAGGGTCACCATTTGTCCAAGGACCCAGGTGAAAGATAAAATCACTCTGCATTTTCTTGACCTTGAATGCCTAGTGGCCCACACCTGGATGTTGACCCTGTAGTCTCTCTACATCCTTATCAGATTCTCCTCCTGGCAGGATGGAATTTCAGTGCCCCATTGGGACTCGACTCCTTATACGCTGGACAGCATGGAGCCAGTGATGCCTCAGTTTTCTCATCTATAATCATGGCTATGGCCTCAGAGACTTCCTGGAAACGCTAAGATATAGGAATTGTTAAAACTGGCATCCATCACACAGTTATTACTTGACAAACATCAGGTGCATTATCTTAACATCTCTTTCAACAAAGATACTTCACACACACTAACAACCAAGGCCACACAATACAGCTCCCTCTCTACAGAGTGTTGGCTTAACGAACTGTCTCTTCCCCTGTTTTGGTAATTCTTGGCACACAGGGATGATTTCTCCTTCATTTAGTATTCTCCAGCTTCCATTTCTAAGCCTTGACTATAAATGACTGCCCCTTCAGCAACTACAAAAGCATCAGAAACTTCGCATTTCCAAGCATAGAGCAGGCAGCCAGGAAGATGAGTACTTGCGATGTTCCTGTTAACAAGTATTTTCAGAGGCTGTCTTTTAAACAGAATAATCGATTTGCATTTGTGGGATCCCACTGGCAGTTGCTTGGTATTCCTCTCAGCCTTCCAAGAGAACAACAACAGCAGACAGGAATTGCCTCCTAGGATATAAATAGTCATGACAGGTGTCCGAAACTCTTGTAGTCCACTGATCAAGGGAACTCAGCCCAACAACTGTTCTTCATGGGATTCTCCAACTATGAGATCAATACATAGAACTGCTCCTGCAGCTGAGTGTGAGATTAAGGTATATGGTGTCTAGAGTATTTGGGAGTCCTCTGTGAGCTAGTCTCAGGGAGCGAACCAAGCTAACTGTCTCACAAAAGCACAGTACCAAGTCCAGGAGTACAGGACTCGCCCACCAATCAGGCAGGCCACCTGATGGGCAAGTTCCGTTAGGTACTGAAACAGTGCAACTGAAATTGGACACCTTTCCTTTTAAAACCAAAATCGAGGCCATTGTGCATCCAGTGATACCCATGTGTTTCCAAACGTGAGACTGCCACAGTGGATGAAAGCAGTTTGGGGAGCAATGGTTTCTAGGAGTAACCACTTCACAGGCTTATCCATGATTGAAGCTGCTCCTGTAACTCGCATGAGAGCACACACCAGAAGGCGCGGCAGCTCTGCCAGCTCACTCGCTCACTGCAGGCCCCCAAGTTCTAGGAAGCACATCTTTCTGCTGCACATGATACCTGCCTCATCACAACATAGAGAACACATTTCAGTCCAGAAGAGATGACAACAGAGGAGTGTGACACAACGCTGATGAGGGCTCCCAGTGTCTCTGGATTTCTTACACCCAGTTCCTTAGCCAAGCACTGTGAATGCAATCACTGTAAGAATGATAACAACGGGTTCCATTTTAAAGAAGGAAGATTCTCCCTCATTCATTGAAGTATCTTGGCCAAGTCTGTGGCCTGAGCATCTATTAAAACCAAAACTCCATAGAATTTTCTTTCCAGATCCCCAAACTCTGAGTGTAGTTTGGGCTGTCAGTGTCTTGGCCACATACCCCAAGTATCTGCGATCCTCATGCAGGTGTCAGAGATGCTCCACCCAGGGGCTTTCTCTCATCTTGGGGACAAGGAGGCAGAGCAGAAGAGCTCCTAGGAGCAGGCTCAGCTAAAATGGTTGGAGCTGCATTGTCTTCTCCTGCACATCCCCCTGAACTGCCCAGCAGGACTGAACTGGGTTGTCCAAAAAAGCAACCTACCCATTAACAGATTTCATCTTGGTTCATTTCACTCCCCAGTCTCACTCCCTTACCTTCCCATGAAAGCTTCCAGAGACCTCCCAAATAATTCACTGGCACTAAAATCCTCATCCAGAGTGAGCTATTTGGAGAACCGAACCAGTACTGTGTGAAGGATCTGCAGAACAGTGCTCTTTCTGTGTCTGGGACAACAGGGAACACAGCTCTCTCTGGATGAAATGGCCAAAGGAGAGGTCACAGAAAATGCATCCTGAAAAGTTGTCTTTTCCCTTACACAGTTTCAAAGCCAAGCAGAGCTGTGTGCAAAATGAGTAAAGTGACTTTGACAACAAGTTATTAACCCGTGGACCCGCTGCAGTCAGACGTTCTTGATGAAGATGCTGAAACAAATCAGACATCAGGAGGAGGCAGCAGGTGCACAGACCTTAGCAGCGGACAACTTGGGCAACTGCTGCTGGACTCCCTGGGTGCTTTCATTTTTCCTCTTGGAGGTTGCATCACTGATTCTAGGTGAGCCTGCAAGAAGCCTGGCAAATTCTGCACTATCCTCAGGGACCTGCACCATGGCTAAAGAACAGCAGAGCAGCTTTCCAGGGGAGTAAGCAGAAAACCCCACAGCCGATGCTTCGGCACTGCTTTGCTTTCCAAGGATCCTTGGTGCTGGCAAGTAAGGCTGACTATTTCCTCATTCAGTGGCAAGCAGGTGACTGATGCTGGGAGAGACTTGCAAGCGACTGTGTTTCTGGAATATGGATGAACCCTGGGACACTACTGATCTTGAACTGCTCTTGATTCAGTCTGTCTGTCTTTCCTTCCTTATTCACTTGGCAATTAACCCAAGATCCCCAGTGGATGCCTCGAATCCTGGATAAGTACCCCTATCTTTACTATTTTTAATATACATATACCTATGATGGACTGTAATTGAGAAATCAGGCACGTAAGATATTATAATCATAAAATAGAATAGCTATAACAATATACTGCAGAAAATACTAGCATTTCTTACCATACTTTGACCTTTTTATTGCAAAGCAGCATTGTTCAGAGCCTCTCTTGGGTAAATCTGCACTGCCAGCATCACCACTGTTGTTCTATGGCCTTTATTAAATAAATTAAGGGTTACTTGAACACAAGCAGCATGGTAGCACCATCAGACCTTCTGAAAGTGGAGACAGCCACTAAGTGCCCAGTGGGCAGGTAGTGCATTTGTAATAAATTCACTGAACAGAGGGATGATTCATGTCCGGGGTGAGACAGGATGGGTTGATGCATGATTGAATCACACTACTCAGAAGAGGATCCGATTTAAAATGTATGAATGGCCTATTTCTGGAATGTTTCATGTAACAGTTCTTGGACTGCAGGTAGCTGAAGCTTTGGAAAAGGATCATGCAGAGAGGGGGCACCAGTGTGACATGAAGGCACTGGCTAGGGTTTCAATGGCATGAGGATCCTAAGGTTACCCATGGACCATGAGAGAGCATGCATGGCTTATTCCAGCCACTCACTATGTGAGTGTGGCCAGACTCTTGCAGTCAGGATGCTCACAGGATGGTCCTTGGTGGGGATTTGGCAAACCAGTCATCTGTGCAGCACACTGTAGCTTTCTCAACTAGACTAGACACACCACGATGGACCCAGCGTTGAGATCTCTCACTCCACAGGTAAAAACATAGACTTGAGGTTAAAGTTGAGAAAAGTTCTCACCCAAATAAGGGGATGCAACTGAACACCATGGACATCTTCCACTGTCAACTATAACAGACCCACAGCACAAAAGATCGTAGTCAACCCCCAGCTGCAGCAAAACATTCTGCCTGCTGATTTATAGCCCCAAATCAGGTCAGAAGGCCACTGCTGGGAAGAAAATAGAACCTTGAAGATGCATCATCTGTTATGCGGAATCAATAAGGACCCGAGCTGGCACTTCATTTCTCCCAGGAGGAGGGGGAGGTGCATGCCATGTATCAATTTCTGGAAGGCTGGAACAAGTCCAGAAGCAAGGATACAAGGTCACCTCCCAGCCCCCGACCTTGGATTTAGATCACTAAATGAAATCCCTAGAAATAGTCAAGATGACAGATGGCAGCAGACAAGAATGACTGACGACTCCTTCCCAGCAGCCCAGATGAGATTCCTGAGGGCCTTCCAAAGGGAGACGGTTGGGGAAATTACTGCCCAGGGATCTGGGCATCCTATTTTTCTGTAGGACTTATTATCCATTCTATAGGATGTCTCTCCCAAAGACAGAAACCACATTCTTGTATTCACCTGCCATCCCTACCATTTCTGCAGGCTCATCCAACGATGGCCTTTTTGATGGCAGAGTTCCCAAACAGCACAGGGCATCACAAAATATAGTGTGTGTGTGTTGTTTGGTCTCACACTTCTCATACAGCTGCCAGGATTCGGTCATCCTATAACCATATTAAAACTTGATCACCTCCCCAAGGAAGTGATAACCTGTAAACACCATGGTCAGATTCCATTTCCAGCCTTTCAATAGCTTTCATATCAGGTATGAAATTCCAACATGTGAACCCTTGGGGACACACAGAGGCTTCAGCTGCTTGGGTTCTCAGAACTATGGAGGCCAACTTCCACACTCCCTCAAAGAACAGGCCACCCCACCCACTTCCATCTGTATTTCCATTGTTCCGTGGAGCAACTGTCCAGGCATTCACCCAGCCTCCCCCACACCTACCCCTGCCCAACAGTGTGTTGTGCAATGGTGTGGTTTGGGAAATGACTTGGGAGACACCCAGAGTTTTGCATTAAGGGATAAAAGGTGGAACTTCATTGACTTACAGTTTCTGATGGTGGGGGCATTGCAAAGTGATGGGATTGGGCAGAGTGCAGTCCCCGGGATGGAATCATCATGGCTATTCAATAAGAGACGTGTCAGGGCTGGTGTTCTGGTACAAAAGATTCAAAATCACATAGCAGAGCCTTCATTCAAGTTCTGGCTACTCTGTTTATGATCTAGTACCCTGCTAATGCACCTGGGTAGTGGCAGGTGATGGTTCAAGTACTTGAGTGCATGGGTGACTAGGTTGGAGAGCCTAGCTTCTGGCTTCAGCCTGGCCCAGACCACCCTGTTGTAGCCATTTATGGAGTGAACCAGCAGATGGGAAGATGTGTTTTATCTTCTCTCTCTGTTGCTCTGGGTATTTATATGGAATATAAATATCTTTTAGTTCATTTAAATATTTTAAGAGAGAAACAGACCCATGAATATGAACAGAAGCACTTGCTCCCACTGTCTCTCCTTCCAGGCTTATTTTACCTCCCTTCCTCCATACACCCCCACCAGAGGACACCGGACTAATAATGGGGACACCTGATCTTAGACTGAGGAGTCCCAAAACTGAAATAAATCTTTCTTAGTTCTAAGGAGTCCCTCTTGGGAATTTCGATTGCAGCAGTAAAAAACTGCCTGAGATATATACTTTTACATAATTTGGTTGCTAACCCTTAATCATATATACACAAATGAGATTTATTTTAAAAGATTTACTTATTTGAAGTCAGTTACAAGGTGAGGAATAGAGAAACACACACATAGGGAAAGAAAGAGAGAGAGAAGAAAAATATTTTTTATCTACTGCTTTTCAAATGGCAATAAGAAGTCAGGAGTCAGGAGCTTCTTCTGGGTTTCCCACATGGGTGTAGGAGTCTAAGCATTTGAGCCATCTTTTGCTGCTTTCCTAGACCATTAGCAGGGAGCTGGATGGGAGGCGGAGTAGCTGGGACATGAACTGGTACCCTGTTTGGTGTTGCAGGTGGAAGCTTTATTAACCTGCTAGGTCACAGTACCAGCCCCTAAATAGACGTCTTAAAATTTTTTTCCTTCTGGTCCGTGTGGCTTTTCTCTTTATTCTCAATGATGACCTTACCAGCGCATGAGTTTTCAATTTTAATGAAATCCAAATAATTAACTTTTCCCTTCTTAGACCTCATTTTTGGTGTTGTAGCTAAAAATTAATGCCAAACTCTGGGTCACCTAGAGCTTTTCCTATGTCATCTTCCAGGAGCTTTAGTTTGCATTTTGTATTCAGGATTATATTTTATATTGTACCATGGGAAAAATAATGAAGTCATCTGCCAAGTCTTAAGAACATCAGAACCTTCTTTGCCTCTGTCCTTAATCAAGTCAGGATTTTCATTCGAGGCAAGCTTAGACTTCTTACTTTTTAATCATCAGCATCTTGGATTAGTATCAATTGCTCATCAAAGCAAACCTCTGGGTGCATTTACAGAACCAGCTGCAAGACTAGTGAGAAAGAGGCTGGGATTGGGTCCCTGGATCCGGCAGGGCAGTGGCAGTTGCATGGTGAGAAAACCTAGCTTCATTTTCCCCAGCAATTTGCCAAATGCCCCCTACTCATGGCTAAACAGAACTTTTCTCCATGACCAAGGTTGTTTCCTCCACTATAGACTAGGTTAGGGTTGGTGTGAGGTTCCGCCTCTGATACCACTCGTCTGGGCAATTTAAGGCTCTAGTTTCAATAAAATGTTAAACACTGTTTGGTACAGAGAAGAAAAAGTTCCTTCCTAGCTCTTCATGGGAATGTTTTCAGACGTTCAGGTAAATTGAAAAAAAAAAAAAAAAGACATCTCTTCGGTTTCTAAGTGAAATTGGAAAAATGATGATTTTTGATCCAGGAATATCTATTCATTAAAATACTGTCACATTTCACCATAATGTTTATGCACATGTTGAAGTTTTATTTACAAAAGTCACACATGATTAAAGTCTGTCCTAACCATTCTATTGCTTCTTCAGTATATACACCAAGTGGCCACTGACAGAGCTACTGATGTTTGGATACCTGTCTTATATTTGATCATTTAAAGCTTTCTTAGTAATTTTAAGAGATTATTGAGTCTCAATGGATTGTTGAAGTACATATAACCTGCACATGACAGCTATCTTCCTATATTTACAACATTAAATGATAATTTACAATATTAAATGATAATTGGCCTTGATATCTATGGGGCCAGTGTGTGTCCTGGTCACCTTCACCAATGACCGGGTATCAAAGAGTCTTTTTGGCATTAGAGGATACCCTTCCTTTCAACTTCAAAGTATTTTTTTACGTTGAATTGCTAGGAGCAGGGAGTGGCATGATTTCGGTTCTAGGCTTACAACGTTTCAGTGAGACAGAAGAAATGAGTTTTGAAGACCCAGCACATTGGTCACAGGTAAAAACAGTAGTTGGTGCATATGACAATTTCTAACAGAGGAAATATGAATATTCTCACCGCAATGAAGAAATGGTTACATATGAGAGGTGTTGTATATGGTAATACCAGAAGCGATCATTCTACACACAGACCTCAAAATTCCAAGGTGTCAAACAACTCATGCAAAAACGCACATTATGAATCAACTGTGCATGGATTTCAACATTTTTTTGCACTAAAATAATCTTTTAATTCCATTTGCCACAACCCTGTGAAGTACTTTCTCATGTACACGAGAGAAAAGGTAAAAGATGTTCCCAATGCTGTTTTTTCATGTTGTTTTCCTTTGCCTGTCTCTAGATCAACAATGCTGGCAGCTCTTCTGGTATTAACCAGCCTGCTGTTACAGGAAGAAACCCCTACCTGCTCATGAGAAGTGATTTTTTTTTTCATGTACTGTCAAATGCAGTTAAGCATTTGATACCTTTGGATTTTTTTTAAGGATTCATTTTAATTTTGATTGGAAAGTCAGATACACAGAGAGGAGAGAAAGAGAAGATGATCTTCTGTCTGCTGATTTCATTCCCTAAGTGGTTGCAACAGCCGGAATTGAGCCGATCTGAAGCCAGGAGCCAAGAGCTTCCTCCAGGTCTTCCACACGGGTGCAGGGTCCCAAGTGTTTGGGCTGTCCTTGACTGCTTTCCCAGGCCACAAGCAGGGAGCTGGATGGGAAGTGGGGCTGCTGGGACACAAACGAGCATCCATATGGGATCCAGGCATGTTCAAGGCAAGGACTTAAGCCACTTGCTAAAAGCGCTGGATCTGACACTTTTTCATTTTTAATAATCTCCTTTTTCTGCCAGAGGTTATAATTTGGGTTGTGCTGCTTTGTGTTAAGGAAAGTAGCTCCCATCTTAGAATTTTAGGGATGCCTGGAAGCCCAGGACTTGGGGTTCTGCTGGCTAACCTGACATCAGGGAATGCAGGCATCCTGTCATGCCTTGCTATGCTTCAGGCCAGGAACCCTCGAGACCATGCTGAGGATCTGAGCCACAGCTGACACCAAATCTGCCCAACTTCAAAGATGGAGCTCGCCTCACGCTGCCTGTGCAGCTGACAGGCATTCAGGGGCGCACTCCCTGCCAGCCCACGTGGAGTGAGACAAGTAGAAAATCTCTTCAGACAGTTTAATTAAGTTGAGTGACTTTCACTGTTCTGGAAAACAAACCAAACCATTTTCTGTATTAGTAAAAATGACAATTCAGCATTCAGACAGATTGCTGAATTAATAAAAGTTCATTAGAAAATCCATCTTTTAATTAGAAATCCCTGCAGACCAAACCACCACATTCAGGGCTGGAATAATTGCAAAGGACAGTGCAAAATGAGAAGGGCAGAGAGAGGCCGGGGCCAGTGGGAGACCATCTGTGCTGCCTGCCTGAAGGGACACTGGCCTGAGTGCTTGGTCGGAATCCCTGAGCGAGCTTTCAGGTCTCCACACAAAAGGACAGTGGCTCCTCTGGGAGGGTTTGAGGATAACCTCAGGAACTGTCCTGGGAGGTGGTAAGTGCAGTCTCTGAGAGCTGGGGCTCAGCCCCTGCTCCCCAACTCACCAGCTGCATGACATGGGTGACTGATTCACCTGTAACCTTGGCAATGGGAAGCATAAACAGCAGGACCCAAGCACGTCAAAGGTTGCTGTGGGATGGGAAAGACAGCTATGGAAAAGCCCTTACTCTGCAATGAAGGATGACCAGGGAAGAACCATGCTCATTTGTAGTTACTACTACTATACTCCTGCTACTATTACCAGCACTGCTATTATTACTACTGCTGCTATTACCATTACTAACCAGCACCACTGCTACTGCTATTGTTACTACAACTACTGTTACTGCTACAACTGCTGCTGCTGTTGCTACTACCACCATCAGCACTAATACAACTGCCTCTGCTGCTGCTGCTTCCATCACTGCCACTGCTATCATCACCACTATTACTAACATTGAACTATCACTATTTCTCCTTGACATGTAGGTAGTGCAGTGGATTGCGAGTTAGAAGTACTAACTTTGACCAGATGCTACAGGGGCTGCTGCTAGGCCTGTGCGGCCTTAGTAGGTGACCCTGACCCCTAACCCTTACCTGCAGAGCTTGGTGGCCTAAGACAACCCTGTTCAACGGACTAAAGACTGTTTCCTGCTCAGCTTCTCCTGCAGGGTCCTTACAAGCAGCTTCTACCACCACCAGGCAGACATCAGCCCCAGACTATGTGTGAGAGTCATGCTGACAGGCACACCCTGCTAGGACTCCAGGACTTACATGTTTATGGATGTTGCTATGGTTTGAATGTTAGCTTGGATGCTGGATGTTCTTCAAAGGCCCATGCGATCCCTCTTCATAGAGGATTGGAACTTAATACAATTATGGTGTTTGTAGGTGGGATCTCACAGAGGTCTCTGGGTTAGACTGGGCCATTAACATGTGGTCCCCACGATTCAATCTTAAGAATACACAGCAGGAGGCACATGCTTACTCCTGCCATGTCATGCTCTGAGCTGCCCAGAATCTTGCCAGCAAGAATGCCCCCACCGATATCAGACCAATGTGGCTGTCCAATTCTGGCCCTCCAAAGCCATGATCTGTGAAGTCAGTTTACTTTGGGTATCTCAGTATATTAGTAAAGCAAAGTACTCATTAAAGTAGAATAGCATAGATGTGAATACGCCTGGCTGAAAAGCAGCAATAGACTGTTCATAGCCACTCACCTGGCATGGTGGTCCCAGGGGACAGGGGATGCTCAGCCACAGTCTGCTTCCTCAAGCTGAAAGTCTTATAGCCTCAGGCAAGGCCAGGGTAAGAGGCTTCAGTTCTTGCACTTACCCAGGCAAGTGAGATCAGACTGGTTTGGGGAGACCAGATCTCCTTAACACTGTCACTAAGGACTGAGTTCCAGAGCCCAATGAGGAACAAACTGGCGTTCTACACATAAGCAGAACACAGTGACCTCGTGGCTGTAAGAGGTAGCACACTGGGTTTCTGGCTTGGTTTCCTTCCCTCTGGATGAAGGGAAGGTGTTGCCATTGTCACCATCATCCTTATCATCATTACCATCAATATCCGCATCATCATCATCATCATAAATCAGCTGTAGAGTTGTCCCAGAGCAAGCCCAGTCCCTCCAGATTGTAAAGATGGCCACGGCGGCCACTCAAACTTGCACTGTGTTTAAATGCATCAGCGTTAACACCCTTTGCTGTGCCCACAGAGCTGCACACCTGCGTGCATGCTGTGTGCATGACACAGGGACCTGGAGGGGCTGACATAAGCCCTTACCTCTTTCCCCTCATTTCTACAGACAAGCACATGCGCACTAACTCAGTATTTCCTATGACCTACGCTCCCACTCTGGGGGATCCTCCCAGAGATCCCTGGATCCCTAATTAAAAACCATTGCTCTCTCCAAAGGAAATTTTCGAAAGAAATGGTAAATTAAATATTTGCAGCATTGTATAATTTTAAATCCCCAGGATAATTTAGTATTTAAAGCACTACATAGCAAATTCCTTTGTTCATGGATGATCTGTCATGCAGAGATTTGCAGGCAGGTTTTATTTTGATTTTGAATCACCGCATTTTTTAAAGGAACAGTTTGATTTGGGGGGCATAAAGAGATGCACTGGCAGCATCTATTCTTTGCATTTGTAACTTTAAAGATTTATTTATTTGAAAACCAGAATGACAGGGAAATGGAGGGAGAGAGGGAAGGAGAGAGATGGATGGAGGGAGAAAGAGGAAGGAGAGTAAGCCAAGATTTCCCATCTGTTTGTTCACTCTCCAAATAGCAGCAATGGCCTGGGCTGGACCAGCTGAGGTAGGCGCCAGGAGCTCCACCTCAGTCTCCCAAGCTATCCTTTACTGCTCTCCCAGGCTCATTAACAGGGATCTGGACTGGAGGTAGAGCAGTTGGGACTCAAACTAGTGCTCCATTATGGGATGTCAGCATCCTAAGTGACAGCTTAACCTGTGGCAGTGCAATACCAGCCCCAGCAACATTTATTCTTTGCTTGTTGTATATAGCAGCTGTCCATGGAGAGTGCTGGAGGAGAACCAGGGCACCAGGGAAGGAAACTACTCTTTTGGTTGCTCCCTTGCCCTGACCAGTGGCAGGCAGTCTTGAAGCTGCTCCTGAGAGCCACTTGTCAAGCATGCAGGTATTTCAGGAATCAGTTGTTAAATAGTGACTGCCTTGGGGCAAGTATCTGGCTTAACACTTAAGATGCTCACATTCTACACAGGAGTGCCTGGGTTCAAGTCCCAGGTCTGCTCGTGACTCCAGCTTTCTGCTCCTGTAGACCCTGTGAGGCAGCAGTGACACCTCAAGTAGTTAGATTCCTGCCACCAACATGGGGGAGCTAGACTGAATTCCTCCATCCTGGCTTTGACCTTGGCCTAGTCCAGGCCATTGTGGGTATCTGGATAAGAGCTCTGTCTCTATCTCTTTGCTTCTCAAATAACTGACAATTCAAATATTGTCTTGACATTGGCCATTGTGAGGGCATTTTCAGCACAAGAAACGAGCACTTCACTCCCCATGGTCCCAACTCAGACATGTTTCCAGGATACCACTGCCCCAATCCTTGCTTATATACATGTAGATAACATCTGTAAATGTCCATGGAGAAACCACCTGGCTTCTGGCTCCCACAGCAAAAAAGTAATACACTAAGCAAATGCTGAAATGCAAAAGAAGAAACTGGTAGCACATAGTCCTCAGCGCATGGCAACAAGACCTGAGTTCACAGGTGATGCCTGTGACCATGTCAGAATCGCATTCACAGATCGGTCACAACCATCATGCAGTGTGAAAAACAGTGAATTTGGGGCTCTTCCACAGATGAGGGTGATAAGCTGCATCAAACACTCCACCTGCTTTTCAGTCACACAGTGTCAGCATACTGCTCACCTATTACTCTCCCCTTCCTCCAAGTCTGGCAAAATGTCGTGGCCCAGATTCATCACAACAGACCCAGGGGACTGGGGTCTATTGAGAGGGCCCTATTGGTAACCTGCGAGCACCAGCACCACTATGTCACCCCTTCTCAGCCTCTGTAGACTCAGGCCAGCCCTCTCTGAAGCCCTCTGGACACCCCAATGAGGAGAAACTCTTCTGGCTCTTCGCTCCCATAGTGTGTGTGAGTGTGTGTGAGTGTGTGTGTGTGTGTGTGTGATCTCCTCTACCAAACTGAACCACCACAAACATCTGGACCCATGTGATTTTCATACCACAAACACAGATGAACTAATATGTACGTCTAGGTAATTTGCTGGGTGCCATGTCCCAGGTTGGGAACAGGTGACTCAGAAGTGAGTGGGCAAGTCTTCAGCTATGTGTATTTCTGGCATTTGGCATGGTTCACGTCAGCATGGGTCCAGTGTGGTAATGTATGTCATTTGTGTGCGTGGACATCTGCATATGACAAAGGAAGAGAATCAGCTCCATAGGAGGATGTAGCAGTGTATACATGATCAGTTATTTCTCAGGCTCTGCTGTGGCCTGTACCTTTTTATTTAATTTCTTTAGTTATTTGAAAAGTAGTGTGGATGAGAGAGAGAGACATTCTTCCATGTACTGGTTCACTTCCCAAACAGCATCAACAGCTAGGGCTGGGCCAGGCTGAAACCAGGAGCCAGGAGCTTCTGGGTCTCCCACATGGGTGCATGGGCCCATGTACTTGGATCACCTTTTGCTGCTTTCCCAGGCACATTAGCAGGGAGCCCAACTGGAAGCAAAGCAACCAGGACTTGAGCTAGCACACATACAGGATACTGATGGCACAGGAAGCAGCTTTTATTGACTATGCCACAGTGCTGTGTGGTCTGTACTTTTAAGATATGAGTAAATTATGCCTGAGAAAGTGAAGAGCTAGGCTCTGCCTCTCTGTCTCTCCTCTGAGACTTGGGCAGTGTAGGCTGGTCTCCCAGCTTCAGTCCTCCTTGTCTTCTGAGAAGGAAGGCTGGTCCTAACATCCTACACTCAGAATGTGCAGATAATTGTTCTGTTGTAGGACCCAAGATGCCTCCTGGCTCTAATCTGGGCATTGTTCTCTCTCTCTGAGTTCCTTTGAGGTTGCTTCACTCTGTAGAGCCAGATATACTGGGCAGCTAGAAAGCACACTCACAGGAAGGCTGGACACTTGCACAAAACTATGGGTCTGAATTCTTCCACCTGCAGACATCACAGAGGGATTTAGATTGGCTGAGATATACTGACTTAGAACACCAGGGCTGGGGCCCTCCACACACTTTGGTACCATCCTAAGATTGTGGTGATGGCCTTGCTTGCTGGTGGTTCCTGGTTGGCTTGAGTGTTCCTGTAAGGTAATGGGGAGGAGGTATATGTGAATGGGAGAAAGGTGTTCTAGCTGTATGCAAATAATTTTAGAGTTGAGGCTGGCAAGGACACCTGCTTGGAAGGACTTGCAGCAACAGCTATTTGGCTTGTCAAATCTATAATTCATGGCATTCTTAATCAACATGAGCAAATTGAGTCTTGCAAGTTTTTCTCAAGGCTTAATGCAAAGAGACCTCAGGCCAAGTGCAGATGTGAAAAACCATAATCGGCTGGAACCAACAATGGATTTTAAAGAATCAAGCAGTATACCACCTCTTCAACTCTACAATCTGAGGCAGAGCCACAGACTCAACAAAGCGGGACTGGCCCTGGGGAAGGAACCACACCATGACGCTGGACCTCAAAGCCGGAGACACAGCCACATGCAGACGATTTAAGAGACTGTTGCAATCCTCCCAGACGTGCAGATTTGCCAGGAGTAGCCGGGAGCCCTTAGACTCGGGGACACATTGTTCTCTATGAAGCTTCTACAGCACTAAGTAACCACTGGGCCCAAGCCCAATTGGTGAGAAACTCAGGCAATCCAGATTATTCCAGCTTCTGGTGAGGCCACCACTGCAGCTGCCAAGCTGTTTGTCCCTCTCTTTGACCCCAAGCTCCTATAGCCACCCCCAACCTGCAGACTCCCCACTTCCTGCCTGGCTGGGTACCATCCTTTCTCCATAGGGTAGCCATCCTTTTTCCACAGGCTCCATTCCTGTTTCTGCTTCCTGCTGCTGTTGTAATGATATCATCCCCAGGGGAGACCATCCAGAACCCTGACATCATCACTTTCAAGGCCTTCTCTGGCCTCGACACTTGTCATCACAAATGACATGACTACACTCCACCTCTTTCTGACCCCAGTTCCTCAACCACCTGTCCAGGCCACTTAATTCTAGATTCCCATACTTGTTCCTATCACTGTCTGGCAGCCCCTCCTTCCTTTACTGCCCTGGCTGCCCATTCCATCAAATGATCTGTCCTTGCAATTACTTCTTTGTAAATGTCCTCACCTCCTTTCCCTTCTAGTCTTAACACAGTGTTCACGTGGCTGGCTTCAGTCTGTGTGGACAAGCCAATCACCCACCACACACCAAAGCTAGCAATTTATGGCAACCCAAAGGAGCCCTCAGAAAGCTGGCTCATCAAACTGCGTTCACCTGGGATGTTTCTACTCTTTGGGATGGTACTTCAGATCTTTTCTTCCCTCCAACGTGTCATCTCATCATTTTACCTTTTATTTTGAAAACTAGACAAAACTGAGTTCACATGGTCCTCCACTAAGCCTCCCGGCCTCCCAGGAGTAACATGCATGCTCATCCTATTTTATCTGCTGTGAAAACGGAAATGCCCCAATCCCTTGTGGATTTTTCTACAGTTCTACCACCCTCTCCCCTGCCACACAAGTTTCCCTCTGGACTCTGCTATTTCCACCAGAAAACAAATATGCATTCACAAATGTGTCTCATCTTTCCAGCAAATCCCTTCCCTGTTGGGCTCCAGGTATCTGGTTACTACTTCATTTCTGTGTTCAGTTTTAAAACACAAAGTTGCAAGAATGTAATTCTAGGAGCAGGCATTGTGGCACAATGGACTAAGCTAATGCCTGCAATGTTGGCATTGCATTTGGGTGCCCTGGTTGCTTCACCTCCAATACAGTTCCCTGGTTATGGCCTGGGAAAAATTAGCCAAAGGTGGCCCAAGTACTTGAGCCCCTGCACTCTTGCGGGAGACCTGGATGCCTGGCTTCAGCCCGGCCCAGCCCTGATCACTGCAGCTACCAGGGGTAGTGAACCAACAGATGAAAGCTCTCCCTATGTAATTTGAAATTTTAAAAAATAATAATAAAAAAAATCTTTTAAAAAGACTGTAATTCTACTTTTCAATGTTCTTTAACTTTTAACACATTCAATCCATTTTCCACACTAAAGCTATTTTTAAAAAGATTTATTTACTTTTCTTGAAAGTCAGAGTTACAGAGAGAGAGAGATGGGGAGAGGTAGAGAACAAGATCATCCATCCACTAGGTCACTCTGCAAATGGTTACAACGGCCAAAGCTGAGACGTTCAGGAGCCAGGAGCTTCCTCTGGGTTTTGTACATGGGTTTAAAGGCCCAAGGTCTTAGGCTATCCTTCTCTGCTTTCCCAGCCAATTAGCAGGCAGCTGGGTCAGAAGTAGAGCAACCAGGACTTGAACTAGTGCCCATATGGGATGCCGGCTCCACAGGGAGAGAATCAGGTTGCTAAGCCAACATGTTTGCCCCTAAAGCTACTCATGTTAAGGTCATTGTTGGCTCCGTGGTGCCAGACATTGTAAGGAATGAATGCTTCTCTGGCCTCAGGTACCTCTGTGAGGATGCTCTCCTTCTGCAACCCCCCTTCTCTTGACCACTGAGGCTCAGTTCCTTTTGACCGGACTCCTGCCCCTGGATTCTGATGCTGAGTAGAGGGCTCGTACTGTAACGGTGCTGTCATCCAGGTCAGCTCACAGCATTCATTTGCATATCTAGGCTTCTTGACCACTAGCCAGAATTCTGGAAACCCCCCTGCATTCACATGACACCTAACCTTAAACAAGTGAAACGGCAGTATACTTGATATACGCTCCCTAAATGCAAACCTTCAATCTCCACCTCCCTGCCTGTCTCCCTTGTCTTGGGAACCGGTAACAAGAAGCTATCACATTGTTAAGCCACATGTTTACAACTGTTTCTTGCCTTTTTTTAAAAAGGCTGCCTTTTCCAAATCATCAGCAAGTTGTCTCTTGCACAGCTATTCACACGCTGTGAATGTACCGTCTTTTCTCTGCTTCCATCACCACTGCCACAGCTTCCCTGAGACCACTCAAGGGGCCTCCTAATGTGTGTCCTGGATTTCACCTTTGTCCCCCTCCAATCCACATCTCATCAAGCAACCGAGGGACCTTTCAAATGCAAATCAGCCCGTGTCAGTCCTCTGCTTAAAACATGTCAAAGCAGCCTGCTTATTTCTTACACCACAATTATCACAGAGTGTAATTACCTTCATTATTTGTTTCCCTATCTACTCGCTATCTCCCTCCCCTAGAAGATGAACTCAGAGGCCAGAGACTCTGTCTGATTCTACTCCTTCCCCACTGCACTCAAGGCCTGACATACAGTGGACAACCCACATTGTGCTCCTGGATACATTGACACATTGTACGTGGGAGGTTTTATCCCCTGATTTCAGGCTCAGGAAAGTTTCTCATTGTCAGCAAAATCTTTGGCTGCTGGTAAGGGCAAGATATGCTTTAGATAGGCATGGGTCCTGGCAGGAGCCAGGGCACTGGATGAACTGCATCTCTGCAGAACCTTTTATCACCCTCGGAAACTGAAAGTCCCTAAATATAGGCCAGCCATTAAAGATACATGAGCTCCCACCAAGCTGATCAGAACTGCGGAAGTCAGAGACTTCCTCCAGAGTGGATGCTTTGACATTGGTTGTTAATCAGTGAACGCACCTATTTTATTACCTTCTGAGGGCTGCAGGAATGGGGAGATTGTGCAGAAGCACAAGAGGCTTCCCCAAGAGAAGGGATTAGGCTTGGTTCTCCAATTCAGATGCCAAACAGCCAGGAGGCACCTCCACTTCACAGCAGCTGGAACCAAAGGTGGCTCCCCTCTCATCCCTGTTTCAGGCACCCTAGTAGCCCCTGTACTCTTTTCTGTAGGAAATTTATTGAATCACCACTTAGGCCAGGTGGCACAATCAGACGTTGGAGCCAAATGGACTACTGCAAACAAACAGGTAGAGTGAATCCATCTGAAATGATGTCAGTTAACATTTGGGTTCCTGTAGCCAAAGAAAGCCCAACTTGTATACACAAGGGTGTTTCAAAAAGCTTGGGGGAGAATGCAAACAAAAGTTTAAAGGGGCAGGTTATTTGTCTTTGGGGTACAGATGCCATTTAAGCTGTCTATGCCCCATATCAGAGAGTCTGGGTTTGATATTTAGCTCTGGCTCCTGGTTCTAACGCCTTGTCCATGTGGACCTGGGATATAGCTCTGATGGCTTAAGTGGCTAGATTCCTGCCTCTTGCATGGGAGAGCTGGATCGGATCTCCAGCTCCAGGCTTTGACCACTCCCACCACCCACCACAGAGGGTATTTAGGGAGTGAACCAGTGGTGTGAGCATGCTCTCTCTTTCTCTCTCTCTCCTCTCAAATAAATTAATTTAAAACAATGTTTATTTTGGTACCAAAATTTTTGAAATCTGTTAATTGCTTGGTAATAGGTATTTTCCATGAATTTTTTTTTTAAAAAGATTTATTTATTTTTATTTGAAAGATTTACAGAGGGCCCGGCGGCGTGGCCTAGCGGCTAAAGTCCTCGCCTTGAAAGCCCGGGCTCCCATATGGGCGCCGGTTCTAATCCCGGCAGCTCCACTTCCCATCCAGCTCCCTGCTTGTGGCCTGGGAAAGCAGTTGAGGACGGCCCAAACCTTTGGGACCCTGCACCTGCGTGGGAGACCCGGAAGAGGTTCCTGGTTCCCGGCATCGGATCGGCGCATACCGACCCGTTGCGGCTCACTTGGGGAGTGAAACATCGGATGGAAGATCTTCCTCTCTGTCTCTCCTCCTCTCTGTATATCCAGCTTTCCAATAACAATAAAAATCTAAAAAAAAAAAAAAAGAAAGAAAGATTTACAGAGAGGAGAGACAGAGAAAAAGATCTTCCACTCATTGGTTCATTCCCTAAATGGCTGCAATGGACAGAGCCTAGCGGATCAAAGGCAAGAGCTTCTTCTGGGTCTCTCACGTGGGTGCAGGGTCCCAAGGACTTGGGCCATCCTCCACAGGTTTACCAAGTCATAAGCAGATTGGAAGAGAGCTAGAGCTGGACTGGAAGTGGAGCAACTGAGGCTAGGGGCCCATATTGTATGATAGAGGGTTAGCCCATCGAGCCAGGGGTTGGCACCTCCATGAACTTTTTGACATACTGTAATAGAAGTGGTGCACCACTGACTTGGTCATTACAAATATGCATTCTTAAAATCAGGGTGTCCCTTGGACTCTGTCCCAGGTGGGAGTTTCGCCCTGGGTCTGAGCACTATGCAGGCTTCTTCAACCACCCAGCTCCAACTTGCTCCTATGACTGAATCCTGCATGGAAGAAAACATGAGCAGAGCTTGATAAATACTCCTTCCTTTGCCTGCTGCAGGTTGGTCTCCCTCCATTAAGATAGCCACTGGCCACAGGCAGCTCTTCAAATTTAACAAAGCTAAGAGTAAGGCCCTCAGCCACACCAGCCATATTCCAAGTACTTGACAGCCACATGTGGCCAGTGCTACTACAATGCAGAAGGTCCTAAGAGACAGCACTGGTAAGGCCTACAGCATCTCTACCAAGGACCTCAAAGAAACAGTGAGTGAGGCTGGAGCAGGGAATGAAGACCAAATGCCTAAGGGCCATCTGTGGTCTCTGTGGGCCTTGGTTTTTTAAACTGTGTAATGGAAAAACTCTCTCCTTCCCATGATCTTCACATATTCAAAAGTTTGTTTAAAGTGGAAGTTAAACTCCTGAGATGAATGTACTGCATACATAGAATGTACTAAGATTTGAACAGTATTAAGTACTCACAAACAGCCCCAGAGAAGAGAACTCCAACTGTCCACGATGCAGAACACACAGAGGCCCCCACCTGGTGCTCTATAAAAATGACATTTCACTCAGTATTCCTCAACCAGCTTCTACTGACTTCAGCTGCCTGTTGTCCTGTACTTGAACTGGCTTGCATCCATCCATGTACACACTGTGTGTGCATATGCACCTGCTTGCCTGCTCATGCATGTATATACACACATCTGCACATGTGTGCTCTTCTGTGTGAAAGTAACTATACATGCAACTGCAAATCCATGTGTACATTTGTGTGTGTGTGTGTGTGTGTGTGTGTGTGCGCACGCGCGCTCTCACCTATGCATTTAAACTGGGGGCCTCAAGGAGCCCTGTGAGCTGGCTCCAGAGGAGGGCCAGAAAGTCATGGGCAAGCCCAGAGCCAGACCTGAGCAGAATCAAGAACCAAGCCAGGAGCGGGCTCCTGCAGCTATTGGAATACAGAAGACAGCCCGCCTTTTTCAGTCAGTGCGGTGAGGAGCATGAGCAGTCCCTGACAGCCAACGTGATGAGGAATCCTTCGTGGCATCTTTTTACAGGTTTTATTGGCCTTTTTTACGGGTCAATAAAAACCATTAACTTCCCAGTGGCCTCAGTGACAGTGCAGTGAGATTTCAGTTTCAGTGTTCCACACGTCACAAGTGAGCACGCTGGGCTGGCAAGCTGTATGAACGCCCATTCGGTTTCCAACAAGACTAATTGAGAGTACAAAAGGGGGCAGGGCCATCCCCCATGCCTACCCGGACTGCTTCCTATCAATCCAGGGAAAGCTACGTAGGTGAGTACCAACCTAAGACCCTGATCCAGCCAGAACAAGCACACTCCAACCTTCCCCATGCTTTTCTTGGCCTTCACACCAGTATCCAGCCAGCTCTGCAAAGGTGGGTTTCCTCCTGAATTTCTCAGTGCTCAGGGCTGGCACGGGAGTGGTGCCATTTGCACATTCTAGCTCTTTAGTAGGGTGGACAGGATGTGTCAGGAAGGATCCTCAGTCCCAGTGTCCTGGCTGAGGCCACCATGCTGCCCATCACGACTTCCATGCTGTTGTTGGGGCTGGCACCATAGCAGAGTAGGTTAAGCCTCCATCTACAGTGTGGGTATCCTATTTTGGTGTTAATTCATATCCTAGCTGTTCCACTTCCAATCTGGTTCCCTGCTAACGTGCCTGGGAAAGCGGTAAAAGACGGCCCAGGTTTTGGGCCCTTGCACTGAACTTCCCAGAGGATACTCCAGGTTCCTGGCTTTAGACTGGCCCAGTCTATGACCCTAACTCTACCCCTCATTTGGGATAACCTCTGACTCCTGTGCCAGCTTCAGCTGGGTAGCTGCAGAGCACAGCAAGGAGAAGCTGCAGAGTGCTCTCCTGCACCTTGATAATCACTCAGAGAACAACACAATGGCAAGCAATATAAGCTTCAGCATGGGGACCTGGAAGTCTTTCTCCATGCAGACAAGCACACATGCCTCCAGAGACATCATGTGTCCAGGAACTGCTGGAGAAACTCAGGGTGCAGGGGCACAGAGAGGCATTATCCCTAGGTACAGGAGGACTGACAAAGATGCATACAAAAACCTGGGACTCACTGAAGTGCCTCCTGAGAGAAGTCCAGGTGAATAGAAGCAGAACACCAAGAAGTGACTATCACATTGTTATGACTAATCATAGGGTATATCCTCTTTCTTTTTTTAAAGATTTATTTATTTATTTGGCTATCTTATCTTCCTTTCTTGGGTACTTTGGCAGTGAGCTAAATAGGCTGCAGAGCAGCTGGGATGCAAATCCACACTCTGATACAGCATGGAAAATGGATACAATGGCCACAGCTGGGCCAGTCCAAATCCAGGAACATGGAGCTTCCTCTGGGTCTCCCATGTGGGTGTAGGGACCCAAGCACTTAGCTTATCTTTGGCTGCTTTCCAAAGCACATCAGCAGAGAGCCAGATCAAAAGTGGAGCACTCGGGATATGAACCAGCATGGGATGCTGGCACCACAGGCAGTAGCTTACCGTCCTATACCATGGTACTGGCTCTAAACAACTGAATTTTTAAAAACAGAATCACAATTCTGCTACCTTTGTATTTCTATTTTCTCTCTTCATGGCGATAGCAAACAGTGTTGGGTTGAAAATTTAGAAGGAGCTGCCTTTTTAGTGCACTGGACCCTATTAAAAGACTTGGGTTTGAGACTTTCTTCTAGAGCATTCTGTAGACAGCCCAGGCATCTCACAGTAGGAATCTGGATAGCTGTAGTTGAAAGACTAAGCCCCGGACAGTTATGCGGCAAGTCTTCAGGTGAAGAGCTAGGTGGGGCATTCAGCAACATGGAGCTTCATGACCACGCACACCTGAAGACAACAGACACAAAACTGAGCATGGCAGGGCAGGCGGGGTGCGGAGCAGTGACTCACAATTCTGGAAGCTCAGTGGCTTAACAATGTTTTTTTTTTTTTTTTTTTTTTCATAACACAGGCTCAGCACAGGTCAGCAGGGGAGTTCTGGGCACCAAATTTGCCTTAGCAGGTTTCGTTCCAAACTATGCTTCCACCATTCCAAAGTGGGAGAGGTGGATTGGTGGGGGTGGAGGTGTGGGGGTGGGTTAATGCTTCCACCATCCCCAAGTGGGAGAGGCAGGATGGTGGGGGATGAGGTAAGGGGGAGTATGGGTAGCATTGCTTCCATCATCTCCAAGGGACAGGTAGGATGACAGGCAAGGGGGATGTAACCTGCCTGAAACCTCTTGCTTTCTGTTTTGCTAATTTAAAAGGCAGATGGGGTAGAGGCGGGGAGAAAGAGATGTATCTTCCATTTGTTAGCCATTAGGGTCTTGCACATGGGTGTTGGAAGCCTAAGTACTTGGGCTGTCTTTTGCTGCCTTCCCAGGTACATTAGCAGCGAGCTGGATCCAAAGAGGAGCAGCTGGGACTTGAGCTTGCAACTTACACAATGTGCTACAATGCTGATCTCAACACATCTCATTTACACACAATTATTGTTATTATTATTTTTTACTTCTAAAAACATGCCACATAATCAAATCTGACTTCAAGGAACTAAAGATCTGGGGGTCAGTGCTGTGGTGCAATGGGTTATGCTACTGCCTGTGATGCCAGCATCTCATATGGGCACTGGTTCAAGTTTTGCTTCACTCTGATCCAGCTTCTTGCTAATGCACCTAGAAATGCAGGGGAAGATGGCACTAGCTTAGCCCAATCCCAACTGCTGTGGCAATGTGGAGAGAAAAACAGCAGATGGACAATGCCTCTCTCTGTCTCTTCCCCTCTCTGTATTTCTGCCTTCAAAAGGGAATGAGGAAGTGTTGGGCCGAGTGTCTGCAGCAGGGGAGACCTCGTGCCTGGGGTGTGACAGCACCTTGGATCTGCTCGCCCTTTCTGGAGCTGGGTGACTGCCCAGAAGCCAGGAGACAGGAACACCAGTGAGAGGGACTGGGCACACGCTTCCTGTCCTCATGGGCCTTTCTGCCACAGCTGAAGCCCAGGCATTTTGGTGGGAACCCCAGCAGGAGCAGAAAAGACAAAGTCTCTGAGTTGAACATTCCTTCCAAAAGCATTTTGCTCTTCTTTTTAAAGATTTTTCATCAAATACAGGCCATTTCCACACAACAGCTGCTAGTTTTCCAAATCAATAAGCAGCAAACCACAACTCCAACTGTTTTTCCCCATGGCCTGTGTGATTCTGAGTGAGGCCCCTTGCCTTGTGGCTTCTTGATTTTGGGAATAACCCAGACATTGCAGAAGGAAGTAGCCAGGTCAGGTCATGAGCAGGAAGACATAGACCGTTGGGTAAGACACTATTTCTTAAGATGGGTGGGACCAGGCCACTTGTGGACAGAATCTAAAATTAGGACCTTGGAAAGTGATGATGCTTTTAAATTCCAATTCCAAGTAGCCAAGGCATGTTGGTGCTCCCTGTAGTTTTTCTAGAAGAGGAAACTGTTGCTAGGGGGATGGAAGGAATGACCGGAGTCCGTGGTACCCCCTCCAGGTCTTATCTCCCTAAGCAAGGCCCCATCGGCATCACTGGATACCTGTGAGAAGCCTTGGCCATGTCCAAGACCTCTCCTAGTAGGTGAATGAAAGTCCCAAAGCATCACTATACAAAGACTCCCCCAAGAAAACCAACTGGCATGAGTGCATCAGACATCGCCTAATGCTGGGGCTACAGCCAGATACATCTGTCACTAGGTGGTTTCAGTTTAAGTGAGCACTTTAGAGTGTTCTACACAGACACTGATGGTTTAGCTCACCACACACCCAGAGTATGTGGCACCTCAAAAAGCCGGTGCAAACAGGGAATAAAAATACACCTATTTTGCTATAATATTTTGAAATGCATGTATAGGTTTCCAAATATACATTTTCCAGGAACTTATTAAAAACCCTTTGTATGGATGATTTTTTCTTAAATTTTGGACCAAAACAAAACTTGCTGGTTTATTTTTATTGATTTAGTTGAGAGCCTTGGTCACTTCCTGGCTAATTCCTCACTCCCCTTTCTTCTTTTTTGATATTGCAATGTTACAGGACAACCTATAGCTCAGGCTCTGGGGTCTCTCCTTCCATAGTGCTCACACTCCAAAGAGAACGTGACCACCCAGGAGCACCCAGCAGGGAAAGACCCACCCACCAGGTGGCATGCACTGGGCATGCTCCCCATACATGCTTCATGGGTCACGCTACAGAACATTCAGTGGATTACACGTTGGAGGCACTGGTTTTGAGACAGCACCAGCCAAGTAGTCAAAGGGATTCAACTGTCAAGAGTGCTGCCCTTACTTTGGGTGGCTGGAGGAAGAGGAGTGCAATTTAGAGAACCTGGGTCTCTGGCCTCAGGGAGCTTAAGGAGCAGGAAAAGATGGGAAGCAGGAAAAAGATGTTCCTAGCCACATGGGCAAGAGGGCCCTGATACATAGGCCTGTACAATAGCATTCAGATGGCCTGTACGCAAGTCTTACTTTCAGGATAAGGATGAATGTGAGACAAGGGAACCAATGAGTGTGCACAGTTTAGGGAGGTGCAAACTCTCAGGTGGTCCTGGCTCTGCACCTGCTCCACCTGGGGAGATGCAGCCTCCTTGGAGGCACGTGGCTGAGTCTCCATACCCTAAAACTTGCCTTGCTTCTTCATCTCCAGGTTCCCAAGAGCCTCGCCATGCCCCAAACAGCAACCAACAGCCTCAACACCACCCTAGAGATTGTGAGAAATACAGCATCTTGGTTTCTATGCTAGATTGACAGAGTCATAATATTAACAAGATCCCCGGGGTGGCTTACAGCCCAAAATTAAAGTCTGAGAGGCACCAGCGCCGAGGGATGGGCAGAAATGCCACACTCTTCTGGCAACTGACAGCTCAGCAGGTGAGTGATGTGAGTGGAAGGAAGATGCTCCCAGGTATTCCCCGAGTCTCTCTCCCCAAGCACCTGCAGACCACAAATCTAAATTTGGCTTCCAGAGAGATACCACAGCAACCATATATAAAAGCAAGATGCAGTGACTGTTTACATAGTAGTTAGCAAAATACTATATTGGCCTAGGAGTTCCATCCAACACTGACATTCTATTTATTTTTGCATTGTGTCAATACATTCTGTGCAATAAAAAGTCAATAAATGTTTAAGCAGCACCTCCAATGCATCCAGAATTTACAAGAAAAATGTGCTGGGCACAGGCCCAAGTCTGTTCTCCTCCCCACAGGTGGAAGTTATGAAGAATGGCAACAAGCCAGTCACTGTTCTGGGGGATCAGAAGACTGCAGGAAGTCCAGTAAAACTGGGTGGCTTTAATGATGGAGCCTTAGATGGCAACCAGGTACTAGGGACATATGACACAGAAGCAGCAAGAGCCTGGCCAAGATGTTCAGGGATACTCTCATAGCTCTTTGAAGTATTTATGAATGTATAATACTTCCCACTGAAAACCAATCCAGCTCCAAAAACCAGGACAAAGGCACAATGAATATTACTGAAAACTTCCCTGCAAAGGAGCAAAACACATTGCCAACCTCAGAGTTAACTGAGGAAGACATTAAGAAAACGGGGGACACAGAATTTATAAAACCCATCTTAAAGCTTCTGATCAACAATGAGAAACACATACAAGAGTTCAAAGAATTTTTTTTTAAAGATTTTATTATTATTGGAAAGCCGGATATACAGAGAGGAGGAGAGACAGAGAGGAAGATCTTCCATCCGATGTTTCACTCCCCAAGTGAGCCGCAACGGGCTGGTATGCGCCGATCCGAAGCCGGGAACCAGGAGCCTCTTCCGGGTCTCCCACGCAGGTGCAGTGTCCCAAAGGTTTGGGCGGTCCTCGACTGCTTTCCCAGGCCACAAGCAGGGAGCTGGATGGAAAGTGGAGCTGCCGGGATTAGAACCGGCACCCATATGGGAGCCCGGGCTTTCAAGGCGAGGACTTTAGCCGCTAGGCCACGCCGCCGGGCCCAAGAGTTCAAAGAATTTAAGGAAGCAATAAAGCAAATCAAGGCTGATATATCAGAAATTAAGAACACAGTAGAGCAAATTAAAAGTAGAGTGGAGAGTCTCTAAAACAGAATGAAGCAAGCAGAAGAAAGAATCTCAGAACTGGAAGACATTTTCTGTCATCAGGGGGAAGCAAACAAAAAGCTGGAAGCAGAGCTGGATCAGGCCAAAAAAAGTATTCAAGAATTGAAAGACTCTACTAAGAGGCCAAATCTAAGAGTTATGGGAGTCCCAGAAGGTGCAGAAAGAGAAACTGGTTTTACAAATATATTTAATGAAATAATAAAGGAAAATTTTCCTAATCTAGAGAAAGAATTGGGAAACAACATCCAGGAGGGGCACAGAACTCCCAACAGGCATGATCAAAAGCGATCTTTACCAAGACACATGATCATCAAGCTCTCTTCAATTGAACATAACGAAAAGATCCTTAAATATGCACATGAAAAAAAATTGACATATAAAGGAATGTCAATTAAACTCACAGCAGATCTCTCACAGGAAACTCTACAGGCAAGAAGAGATTGGAGTGACATATTCCAGATTCTAAAAGAAAAAAATTGTTGGCCTAGGATAACATATCCAGCAAAGCTTTCTTTTGTCTTTGAAAATGAAATAAAATTCTTCCACAGTAAAGAAAAGTTAAAAGAATTTGCCTCTTCCAAACCTGCCCTACAAATGATACTTCAAGATGTTCTCTTGACAGAGAAGAAGAATAGCACCCAACAAAGTCAAAGGCAAGTGGGAAGAACATCACAGTAAAATGACAACAGAAGGCTAAACCAATGAACAACCCATTCCTAAAATGACAGCACCAAAGAACCATCCATACGTATTAAACTTTGGATGTAAATGGCTTAAGCTCAAACGTCAAAGATTAGTAGACTGGATTAAAAAACAAAACCCATCTTTTTGTTGTCTAGAAGAGATACATTTCACCAATAAAAATCAGCGGAAACTATATCACATGGATTTTGATGTTTGCTGTTAGTTTCATCTCTTCAAAACACTTTCTTCTGATTAAATTCTTCAATGACTCATAGATCATACAGTAGCATCATTTTCTGCAAGAAGGTTCTTGATTTTCATTTCTTCAGCTATATGTTAGTCATTTAGTAGCATGTTATTTAACTTCATGGTGTTGTTAATTTCTTTTTTCTTCCTGATATTGATTTTGTTTTGTGGCTTTTCATTTAAAGGGATGTATAATAGCTGTGTAATGGAGACTGTCATATCTAGTAACATGTTATGTAACTTCATGGCATTGTAAATTTCTATTTTACTTTCTATTGTTGATTCTGTATTATGACTTTTCATTTGAGGGGATGTACAGTAGCTGTGAAATGGAGACTAACATATCCAGATCTGAGGATACAAAGCAGTATGCATTTCTACTTCCAGACAAAGATGGACTTACAATGAAACTGTTTACTATATCTTTACAATAAGATGCTGGACTCTCTGCCATTGTCCAGGCCCGCAATGATGGAATATGACTGTGTGTGAAGAACTATACTTTAGCAATGATATAGAGGAACTAGTGGTGCGGGGGGAATTGGGGCTGGGATAAGGGAAATACCAGGAGCCTATTAAACTGTATAATAAAATGATGATAATAATAATAATACTGTATAAATAAATAAATAATCAGCTCAAATTAAAAAAAAAGAAATCACAGATGAATGGGGTCATTATGCAGCTCGGGAGAAGTACAACCTGGGATTTTAGAAGTACAATCCTGGAAGGAACAAATGCACCACTGGCCTCCCAGATGCTCTCCAACTCGCCTGGGGCCCCTAACCTGGACCACTTTGGTGAGATCCAAAGCTAGAGCTGCCACTCTTAATTACCAGGGGCTGGACATAACTCCTGTGGAAGCCAGCAGGCCCCTTCTCTGGGGACTGCTCAGCCCTTGCAGCTGAGTCCCTCGCCTTCCTCCAGATGGGATGCCCAGCAGACCAGACAAGGGAACAGTATCCTCAAAAGGGACTTGGAGGCACAAGGCTTGCCTGGCTTCACAGCAGCCAAGGGAGGGCAGGTGAAGTGCAGACACTGGAATCTTCTTGCAACAATCCTGCATCTCAAAGGTGTCCTGCTATTAACATTTCAGAGGCTAAACCACAGAACTGACCTTTCCACTGGCATTCTTCTTTACTCAGTAGAGTAAACCATCTAGACTATAAAAACACATAATCTCTTTCATAGAATTCAATAATGCACTTTCATTTTGAGTAAAAAAGCAGGTGGGGTCGTAAGTTATTGTGGCCTGGATTTGTACCATGCCAAATACATACATATATAATTTATATGTATACATATATATATAAAATTTGAAAATAATGTAGCCTAATTCCTTAATTTTGTTTCACTTTAAAATTTATTTTTACTTATTTGAAAGGCAGATACCTATCTCTCTCTCTTACTGTCCACTTGTTCAGCCCCTAAAAGCCTGCATCAGCCAAGCCTGGGACAGACTGAAGCCAAGATGCCAGAACTTCACTGGGCTCTCCCAAGTGGGAAATGGCACCTGCGTAACTGAGCCATCATTTGCTGCCCCCACCCCTAGAGCGCACATCAGCAAGAAGCTAGAACCAGGAGCAGAGCTTGGATTTGAACTCAGTCACTGTGACATTCGGATATGGGAAGCAGCATTCTTCCTGTATTTGGATAGCCGTGTCCCATATCCCAGGCTTTGGATGTCACTTGTACCTGCCACTCATCCCCTAATTTTTCATTTTAAAGTTGAGTCCCACATAGGTAAAGTGATTTGCCCCAGGGCTCCACAGCAAATGAGGTTCAAAGCTGAAACCAGAACTCATCCTCCAGCATCCTTTCCCCCACCAATATCAGAGTTTGGTAACAAAATATGAGTGTTCTCAGTTGATGTGTCAGGAATTACCACACTAAGGTTTCCATGACACCTCAGGCCACATCAAACACTTTTTTTTTCTTGGATTCAGACAATTTTCTGGATGTCTTTTGCAGTTTTTCTTTTTATAGCATCAGCTAGCTCATAGAGGAGCCATATCTGGCACATACCTTCTCTTATATTAATCTTGAGAGAGTTCAGACTCTAAGAGGTCAGCTTCTAGGACATTAATGGGGAGTTTTTGGATCAATTTGAAATATCATCTTTCTCTCTTTGGACACGATGTGCTTGCCAGACTGAGAGCTGGTGAGTGTTCTACTCCCTGGGATTGGGGTGGGATTGACCAACATGCTGCACTGATACTCAGGTCAAAGGTGTCCCAAGGCTTACAGTCACCCTGTGTATCACCAGCCTGCCTCACTCAGCGATCAGACTTTGGGATTCATGAATTGATCCAGCATTTCTGAGCTACTACTGCTGGTTGCAGTGGACAGTGTAGCAGACAATTTGGTCACTAGGAAATGCTGGCCATCTCCAAATGATGTGCTGGATTTGATGAGTGAGATGTAGTTCTGCTCTCATGGAGAATGATACTCTTTCCCTCCTCCTACCACTATAGTGATCTCCAGTGGAGTCCAAATATTTTTTTCTGAATGCTCTTTTCATCCAAGGCTAAAGAAAGGTTTACAGATATGGATGCAGCAAGGAGCAGAACTTAGGATGATGGAGGTTTCAATGTCTGGCAACACATAAAACTTTCTGGGTGATGTTTACTTACTCTACTGCTCTTGGTGTCCCATGGGCTCACAGCTCACTCACGGATGTGTGACTGTCCAACCCAGAGTGTCACTAGGTAAACACCATGGCCACCCAATGCATACCGTGAAAGGAACCAATTATACATTACAACGACACTGCACACTGTGATCTCCCCAGCGGTTTTAATTATTTAGCCTCTATTTTCTTTTGGGTTCCCAAAGAAACTGACCATGGGAGGAGCTGTTCATTTGTGGGAAGGTTTAATCCTAGGAAGCACTGGGATGGGATGGAGGAAGTGAGACAGCAGAGGGAAGGTAGCCAGTCCAGGGAGCAGCCGTGAGTTTGTTATGACAACGGGCATAACAAACGGGCTGCTCTGAATCATCCACCAATTGTTCCATGAAGAGGCAAGGGGGCTAACCACTGTGCACGGGTGCAGCTCACTGGCTGCAGTACTCCCCAGGTGCTGTCTTTTCGGTATGCCCCCTACTTGGGCTGGTTACAGCTCCAGAGCCAGAGCATGGGGCAGAGTGGGGTAGGAAGCCACTAGGCAGGTGATTGCTTTAACAATGGATGAGGCTGAGGGACACGGCAGGGTGCTGACAGCACCTGCCCCAGTTTCACAGCCTTCCTACCCTAATACAATCAGGTTATCCACCAATGACCCACAGCTACACCAAGGTATATGGAAAATAATAGGAGAATCTTAGAGTTGCATTCACCTACTGCTGACATTTTTCAACTATTCACCACCCTGCCTCATTTTACTTCTAGCATCCTAATTTTATTCTGTCCCCATTCTCAAGGTGGCTCCACTCTGCTTGCACATTTGTGGCTTAGGAATGAGCATGAAATGGGAGGTAAAGCCCTTTAATGGGGGTACCAATAAAGGGTAAGCACAATGTCACAGCAAGCTAAGCCTCCACCTGCACTCCTACAGGTGCTAGACTGAGTGTTGGCACCTTTAGAATCCAGCTTCTGATTTATAGCCTGGGAAAGCAGTGGAAGATGGCTTAAGGCCTTGTGCCCCTGTGTCCACATGGGAGACCCAGGAGAAGGTCCTGGTTCCTGGCTTTAGTCTCACCCAGATCCTGCCTTGTGACCAATTGGACAGTGAACCAGCAGGTGGCAAATCTCTCTGTGTTTCCAATAATTAAGTAAATAAATAAATCGTTTTTTAAGAGATGGGTTCACCGTGGTGATAAAAATTGAAAAAAAGGGACAACAGAGGCCAGCACAGTATAGCAAGATAATCTTCTGCCTGCAGTGTTGTCATCCCATGTGAAAAATGAATACTGATTCAAGTCATGGCTGCTCTACTTTGATGCACTTATGGCCTCAAAAGGAAGCAGAGGATGGTCCAAGTCCTTGAGCCACTGAACCTAGTTGAGAGACCCAGAGCAAACTGCTGGCTTCGAATTAGCCCAGATCTGGCCATTGCGACCATTTGGGGAGTGAATTAGTGGATGGAAGGTATTTCTCTCTGTCTCCCCCTCTCTTTTTTGAGTAATAAAAAAAGCAATAAAAATATTTTCAAATACAAAAATGTATATTAAAGGGGACAACCAGCAAGAGATGGAGAAAGAAGACGAGAGGGAGGAAGATGTGAAAGTGCCTGTGTCATCCCAGTCTGTAGCCAGGAACATGTACTCTTGGCCATCTCTGGCCATGCAACACCAACAGAACTAGAAGACACAATCATTTTCTAGAGAAAGTGCTATTTAGCCAGACTCTTCTCATCTTGCCTTGTGTAGTGGGTTTGGGAACTACACGCAGGACGCTGGCACTTTTCCTGATGAAATTCCAGCCTCTTGGCCCACAGGCTGTGTCGAGTACCCAGCAGCAAGTCTCTGCGGTAGGCTCTGTGGTCATTCCTCCCATCCTTGAGCCTTTGACAAATGTGATAATTATGCCCTTTACGTCTTGCTGGAGTTCCTCAGGGCCCGACTTCTGTGATTCTCTACCACTTGCAAAGACACTGAAGTTGCTGGGAGTAGAGTGCAGGCTGGCTATTACAGAGGATTCCTCCTGCCCCAAGGGGATTGATCACATTTTTTTGAAGTGGTTTTTAACCAGCTATGAATAGAACAGCCAAATCTCATCCATTGCAGAACTATCTGCTGTGTGGTCTACAACAATATTGCAGAAGGTTGTGCAAATTCTAAAAATTATTTTATTTATCTGGTGATAGAACTATTGAAAGGGAGAGAAGGAGAGGGGATCTATCTATCTATCTGGAGAGAGAGAGAGAGAGAAATGAATGAACATGAATATCTCCTATCATTTCTGAAATGCCCAGGGCTGGGCCACGCTGAAGCCAGGATCTTGGAACTCCATTCAGGTCTCTCATGTGCGTGGCAAGAGTCAGGTCCTTGACACCACCCTCATCTGCTTCCCAGCTGCATTAGCAGGGAGTGGGGTAGGAAGCTGAGCAACCAGGACTTGAACTAGCACTCACATGGGATGCTGGGATCACAACACCAGCCCCAGATTCTGCAAATTCTATGTTGAAACTGAAACCAAATCTAATGACCTCATGGTCTTGAACTGCATGCTTGGAAATCCCTGTCGCAAATAGGAGGCAAATGACTGACGCAGTGAACTTTCAATCCATTATGGATCATATGTATAGCAGCTGTGGAGTATGGCATTGACTAGTCTTGCCACTGCCCCTAGAAGTCTACTCCTTAGTTGGCCAGGAAGTGAGCAAGGCCAGCCGTCCAGCCTCTTCCCACACCACAGGGCTATAAATATTCAATTACATCTGACCTGCCTCTAAACCACTGACTCCGAACAGGCTTTCTAACGCTCACTCTGTGTGTCTCTCCAACTATGAGACGGTTCGATCGCTAGGCGGTTAGAGTGCTGCGAGGGATAATTCATTAAAATGTGGAGACAGTGGCTTGCAACATAGAAAAATGGCCCTGTCAGGGATGTTAGCACTCTGTTACCCAATTGATTGCATAAATGAATTCTTTAGGCCTACTTTTCATCCTTCTTAAGGAGAACAGGGCAGCTGGGAATACCCCCAGCCCTGCTGTAAGCTCTCCCCTGGTGATTTTACATTTTGATGCTCAAATGGTTCCATCTGTGGCAAGGCCTGCAAATGACACAGGCTGAGATGAGGAGGAGGGCAGCCAGGAGCATGCAGACAGGTAGACCAGGACAGGAGCATCCATGAGGCAGAGAGAGGAGGATGGGAAAATGTAACTCAAAGGCAAGCTTTCTGCAGCTAATATTGTTTTAAATGTATGTGTAGCTTTTGATAAGATACATTTTCCCATGAATCCTTTACAGAGTCTTCCTATGTGAGGATCTTAACTTTTTTTCCCGTTTTTGCTCCAAAGATAAACTTCACCTTTCCATTTCATCTCCCATAGATGTTCTGAATGCCCCTCATGTGCCCTAGTTAGACATGGCGTTCTGAACCATCCCTGTTTTTAGGCTTCAGCCGCTGCCGCACCCCAGCCCCCAACATTCCTCATGTCTCCAGGGATGCCTCGCAGCCCTTCAGCAGAGGCCAGAAGTCAAGGATCTCCAGTGCTTGGTCTATTTCCCAATGGACTCCGGGGTTAACAGAATGTCTCCTGTGTCCCCAGAACATTCTCCTCCCCAGAGGCCAGATGGTGGTGTGTGGTGAAACAGATCCACCCGTGACCACTGGAGGCTATGCTGCCAGTGCAGTACATAGGCTCCCTGCAGGGCTGTCACCAAAGGGTCAGCTGCTTTCTCTGGCTGTCGCTCAACCCCCCCAAGTTCCTAAGTCTTCCTGGTGAAAGGCATGAGAATGTTCCAGCAGCCCCAATCATCTCCTTTTGTAAGAACCATTCTCCCCTTTAACTTGTCTCCCCCATACCAAAAGCTCACTCAGAACACCTAACTGCACCACCTGCTTCCCATCTTCTTCTCTTGGCCACCATGAATTCTGACAAGTGGGACAGATAAATGGCACTCCACCTCCCCCACTCTCTGGGAACTTTTAACCCAGAGCTTTAAAAAGTCCACCATCTTCCTCTGGCTCTCCCAGCCTTGGTGTATGGTTCAGACAAGGCTGCTGTGCTCGTGGGATAGGCCGTGAGTGCCTTATCTTCTGCATGCAATGCCTCCCAGGAGTAGAGCCAGGCTCCTTTTGAATTATGTTTTTGCAATGTAACAAGCTGTGGTTTGAGCATCCAAAAATAGCCACAGAGAGACTCCAGTTTTCCAACATATGGCTAGGCAGAGGCATGGCTTGGAAAAGCAAGGACGGGTGTTGGGGGGTGGGTTGTTGATTCTAAACACTTCATTCATTCATTTTTGGGGGGTTGAGAGCCCATTCCATGGCTGCAAGGGGAAAAATGCATGAAAATTAGGTCCCTTTTGTGACCATCCAGAACCTGAGATGCCAACCGCAGGATAAGGGCTGGGTGGTTCAGTCCTGGGATGGGCATGCAGGGAAGGAGGAAGAGGCAAACAGCTCTAGCAAGGATGGAATCAACTAGACACATACTCAAAGTTACTCACCAGCAGATGGAGGTGTAGCCCCCATGATGACCTTGAGATTCTCTCAAACCCATGTGAACCTGCGGCCAACATTTCACATGGAACTGCTGGGCAACCCTTCACCTGCTCTTCCAAAAGCAGGGGATTAGTTCAAGAGAAAAAACTCTTGCACAGGTCACCTCTCCACTGTGCCACGGAGCCACGCTGTCATCAGCAAGGGAGAAGGCTGAAAGGAGCTCTACTCAGAGAGCTAAAGAGGCTCCACATGATCAAATACGGGTCCCAGAGCACACCCAAGGGCTAGATACCATGCTGGGACCCAGAGAACATGATCTTGAGCAAGGTGAGGGCAATGGCTGAGACCCCAGGGCTGGTGACTGGAAGGTGTCCCAAATGTAGCTCAGGCCTCTTCTAAGAGCACAATGGGAGTGCGAAGGATAGGTGGACTCTACCCATAAGAATGCCTGAAACAGCTTCATACTGGAAGGAACATCACACCCTAACTTCCTACACACACCACCTGAAAATCATGCTGTGTTTGCCTGAATACTTGTATTGAGCGTCAGTCCGCTCTCTTTCTGGGTTTGTGTATTGTTTTACAAAGGTCAAGAGAGCTCTTCCTCCTACTGAACACTCCACAGCTCTGCCTCTAGTGGGTGAATCTGTCCAGGCTCTCATCTCACTGCCTGAACTTTAAAATCTTACCCATTCAGTCTCCCTTTCCTTCAAGTGGCTGGAGTGGCCATGTAGCTTGCCCATTTTCCAGAACAAATAGCACTAGACACAAACGCCTCTCTCCAGAACAGGAATTGGAACCATGCCCATCTCACACCACTCAGTTCTCCAAAATGACATGAAGTCCAGACAAAGCCCAGGTGAATGGTGCCAGCCTTGAGAGCTCAACAGTTTTATGTTGGTTTCGTTGAGCACTAGATTCTGTATCAGTGTGCTAATTAAGATGAGAATATTTACTTCAGAGCCTGTTTGTGAGAAAATTAAATGCATGCAAATGGCCTAGCTCTGTGCCAGTCATAAAGAAAGCACTTGGCAAAAAAATCAGGCCACTGCACCGTACATGAGGTGTAGACCTAAGAGAGCTGAGGCGGCCCTTCTGTGAGATGTTCTTCATCCATATCTATTCCATCTCATGCTGCTGCATAAACAATTTATCCAGATAAAGGGCCTGACTTTACAGCTGTTACTACCAAATTGAAGCAATTAAGGTACATCCTCTCATTATGGGCTATCAGACAATGGTGAACTCCATTTCTGCTATCAGAAAATTAATGCCAAGATGACTTTGGGTCCATCAAGATGGCTTGCCCCTCCACATTTGGAGCATACACATCACTTGCAGTGTCTGGCCACATGGCAGAGTTCTGGACATTAATGCTAGGGGTCTTCAAAAAGTTCATAGAAACTCACATTATGAAAAACAATGCATGCATTTTTTAAAAATTCAACAGAATAAATTTATCTTTTTTTCTTTTTAAAGAAAAGATTTAGTTGAAAGCAGAGATAGAAAGAGACAAGAGCAATTTTCCAGCTATTGGTTCAATCCCCAAATGACTGCAATTACCTAGCTGGGTCACTAGAAAACCAGCAGCCTGGACCTCCATGTGGATTTCCCATACAAGTAGCATGGACCTGGCACATGGACTATCTTTCGCTGCTTTCCCACGTTGACTTAGCAGAGAGCTGGATCTGAAGCACAGATGCTGGTCTCAAGTCTGCACTTCTATGGGTGCTGATGTTGCCGACTTAAGTGGCTGCACTACAATGCCAGCTCTGAAATTTGTCTTCTTTTGATATGAGTTTTTGAAGTTCCCTTGTACCTAGGCAGTCATGATGCGCATCCCTTTATTGCCTGACCCTTTCAAACTTTTGCCATCTCTTGCTTTTCCTCACTTGCTAGTCAGAAGGGCATGCCTGATAGTGAATGAAGATATGAAGTCCGATGTTCCCAAATCTCTGTATGAATGGGTGCCTACTGCCTACTAAATATGGCATAGGTCTTTGAAGAGAAACAAATAACCTACTCTGGTGTTGAGCCATTAAAATTCAGGGTCTTACCATTTGTATCACTTAGCGCTATCTTTTCAGCATCTCATCAAATTGCTTCCTGCTCATTCTTCCAGCTTTATGAAGTACATAAGGGGTGTATATATGCTTTTATTGTCCCCACGTAAGTCACATGGGAGATGTTGGGAGCCACAGTAAAGCAGCAGACTTGGCAAAGGGAAAGCTTACTTCGTAACACAAGGTGGCATGGGTTGGTAGCAGATGTGGGCTACAGCTGGCAAGAAGAGGCAATGCAGGTGCATGTAGAGAGCTTTGGCCAAAGTTCTGCTCTCATGTCCATTTGTCTGTCATGTACAACAAAAAGAGCTGAATAGGACTGTGAACCCACTGAGAATTCTGTGGATTTGTTCAAAGTCCCACAGCTGATTGGCGGCAAAGCTGTTTAGAGTCCAGAAGTCTCCCTTTAGGCACTCTGGCAGATGGAATCAAAGTCACACCAAGAACACTCTCTCTTTCTGACATTTGCTCTGGTTCATCCAGGTTAACTGAATCCAAAGAATAAGAGTGACTCTGTCCTTCCCAGAAGCCCTCCTCTCATTCAAACATATGTCCCTTGACAACAGGCTTCAGCCAGTGGCCAGATCAAAGACCTGCTGAAAAATAATCCAAGGATGGAGAATTAACATCTTTTCCTCTTATTGCTAGGAAACAGAAATTCTGTAATTATATTTCCCTAATGAGAGACCAGGATTTTCAGAATTTTACTCATTTCTCAAAAAAAAAATCTGCAAATATTAGCTTTGCGTTCAACCTTGTGTGCCTTTCAATGTTGAACTAAAAGGCTCCCAGCACTCATTATAGTCTACATTCTAAAAGTTGGCCCCAAATAAGCTTTCTTTGCCATTGCAGCCTCTCCTTGCTGAATGTTCTTCAGAGTTTACTAAGGTTGTACTTTCTGGAGCATAAGCCACTGGACAGGTGATCCCTGAGGGGCTCACCTTAGTGATACACCAAAGTCACAAGAGAATGCATCTTGCTGGACCTGGCACACAGCATGTGGTAAGGATGGAACATTATCTCTTTTCCTGTTTATGTAATTACTATATAAATGCAGCTTCAAAGGAGCTCCTTTTTAAAGAAGTCACAGGAGATGCTGTGACTGGGCTGCCCACATCCCCTCACCTCTGCCATTCCTGTGCACATGGCCCTGATTTCCACAAGGCCCTGACACCTGCACCTCTCTGCCCAGGAGCTCTTTCTGGCTGGCAGAACTGATCTCAACTGCAACCAGAAACACCAGGGTTTAATGCCCCTTTGAGCTGTTTTTCACCAGTGATCGGTGAGTGAAGATCCCGCATCCTTGTCTGTGTACTCTACACTGCCTCCCAGGGTTCCCCAGGATGGTAAAGCTCCAGGGCCCCCTGTCCATTTTTCTCAGGGCTCTCCCTATTCTTGTCTCTCATTCCCACTTCCTGACCTGCATTGCCCTATGTACTCTTGAACCCTAAACCCTAGTTCTTCTTGGAGAAGATCCCAGACTGTGCCTACATATGCGCCCATGTATTCTGGGCTGGGTACCTATGAATTTGGCTTCTCTTCTCTCCCACTGAACTGCCTGCTCTCCCTTCCAGCTTTTTAAGGCTCACCATGTCAGGGTAGGAGTGATTGAGGTTGGCAGCTGAATCAGTACAAGTAATTGGACTGGAAAGCAACACTGTGCCTTCTTCATAGGGGCTGAGAGGTAGCACGGGATAAGGACTGATAATGACAAGATGATAACCCCATATGTCATGTGAAGCTGTTTCGGCTTTCATAAGGAAGAAACCAAGAAAACGTAATAAAGCTCATTGATAAGGTGTGTTCTGTCTGGTGGTTACACAGAGCAGGTTAAGTTGTCTTCGTTCTTTTCAATAGTTTAAAGACATCTCAAGTTAAATAGAAATGAAAATACAATTTATGAAAATATGTGGGATGTAGCAAAAGGAGAGCTTAGGTGGAAACTGACAGCATTAGAAAATAAAAGTTAAATCATCTCGGGAAAGAAAAGCAAATCAAATACAGAAGAAAAGCAAATTAAATAAAAAAAAAGCAGAAGAAACAACAAAAGTACAGTACGAATCACTGAAACTCAAAATAGAAAGAACAGTATTGAAAAAAATCAGCAACATCTCCAAGCTGTTTTTTTAAAGGGTCAATAAAATTGATCAGTCTCTGGCCAGGTTAAAAGACAAATTACTCAAGGCATAAATTACTAGTATCAGGAGTGAAAAAGGGTCTGCTTTTTGACCTTCAGGCAAAGATCAAATGCAGAGGCCACTACTGACCTCTGGTCACTAAAGTGATATTAACAACAATGCCATCCATAAATTAGACGACCTAGATGAAATGAACCAATTCCCAGAACAACAGAATGTGCCAAAAGGAAAACAAGGAGGAACACACAGTCTCAATAGGTCTGTATCATCAAAAATAATTTTAATCAGGAATGAAAAATTTTTAAATGCGTTAATTAATTCAAAGATGTCTTTGAAAGGTTGAAAAACAGAGATTTCCGATCTGTGGATTCACTTCTCAAATGCCTTGCACAGCCATGGTGGTGCCAGTTTGCAGACAAGAGCTTGAGCCTCAGTCTGGGCCTACCATGTGGGCCATCACCTGCTGCTTCTTGGGAGTGCATATTAGCAAGAAGCTGGTATTGGAAGCAGAGCTGCAAACCAAACCCAGGCACTGTGATATGAATGTCTGAAACACTGTCTTACTTGCGAAGGCAAATGCCCATCATTAACAATTTGTGACAAGAACGGTAGGCCCTACTGAGCTCACAATGAATTTTAAAGAAGAAATTACCTCGGGGCCTGGCGCAATACCATAATGGTTAAGGTCCTCACCTTGAACGCACCGGGATCCCACGTGGGGCGCTGGTTCGTATCCCGGCAGCTCCAATTCCCATCAGCTCCCTGCTTGTGGCCTGGGAAAGCAGTCGAGGACGGCCCAAGGCCTTGGGACCTGTACCCGCATGGGAGACCCATAAAGAAGTTTCTGGCTCCTGGCTTCGGATCGGTGCAGCACCGGCTGTTGCAGTCACTTGGGGAGTGAATCATTGGACGGAAGATCTTCCTCTCTGCCTCTCCTCCTCTCTGTACATCTGCCTTTCCAATAAAGTAAAATAAAATCTTTAAAAAAAGATTGTCAACAACAACACAATAAAATAGATTATAAATTTATAAAAAAAAATAAAAAAAGAAGAAATTACCTCAATTATCTATATTATATTCCATAAAAATGGAAGCAAAGGGAATACTTTCTAACCCCTGCTGCGAACCTGGCACTGCCAACACTCACCCCCAAATGTATGTTTATACCAGCTTCATTCATTGCCAAGTTGGAAACAACCAGGGTGTGCTTTAGCAACTGAATGCATGGACAGACTGAGGTATACCCACACAATGGACTATTACTCAGGGATAAAAAGGGATGAGCTGAACCCCAAATGCACTCAATAGTACTAACTGAAAGGAGTCATTCTGAAAAGGCTACTTCCTGCTGACATTCTATCAGAGAGGAAACCATCAAGATAGAAAAAATTCCAGGTTCCAGGAGGCCAGAGGCAGGGAGAGACGCCCAGGGAGGGCATGGACAGTGAAACCTGCAGGTACAGAAGGTAGGTGCAGGATGTTCTGTATCCGGCAGACCCACAGGGCCACACAGAAAGGAACCCTCATGAAGCCATGGAGCCCAGCCCAAAGAACCCACCACGCTCGTCCATCAATCGCAAAGAATGAGTCTTACATGAATACAACATGCTTATGACAGGGGAAGTGGGGGAGGGCTACATGAGAACCTTCTCTATTTCTCACTTAATTTTCAGTATACCTAAAACAACTATTTTTTTAAAGTCTATTTTATTCATTTTTAAAGGTTTATTTATTTGAAAGGCAGAATTACAGAGAAAGAGGGAGCCAGGAGTTTGAGCTGGAACTACTAATGGCAGGTGCCTTAGTACTTGGGCCATCTGCTGCTACTTTCTCAGGTGCATTAGCAGGGAACTGGGTCAGAGGTAGAGCAGTCGAGACTTGGACTAGTGCCCATATGGGATACCAGTGCTGCAGGTGGTGGCTTAACCCCCTGTCCTGCAGTGCTCGCTCCAAATTCTGTCAATTTAAAATGTCTCAAACTTTAAATATAAATGTGCATATGCATGTATACATTATACACACACATTTAATAAATAAATATATTTCTATTTCCTGGGGTGTTAGGAGGTATGAGGAGGAGGAAACGTCCATTGAGTCATGCTCACTTCCACTCTATCGGCCCATGCCTACTTTGCTTTCAGATATACAGGGCCCCCCACCTGGAAGCAAAGCTGATGACTGAGCCCTGAGTAGGCTGTGCCACTTTTGCATTTGGCTGTGAGGTGCCAGTGATCATTCCACAGAGTCCTCAGGTGGGATGCCAAGCCCAGGGAGACCGGTCACTTCATCAAGATCACAGAGTTGGTCAGCCACAGAGCTTGAATTAGAAATAGGCTCCTAATCTGAGAGGAAGATATCCCCATAAAGAGGTCAGCCCATGGGAAGGCTAACAACTCCCAGGCAGGCTTGCAAAAGCAGCCTGACCTGGGCAGGGGCTTGTGCAAACCCAGGTGTAGGTGTGCACTGTGAGAGTCTCCTAAGCCAGCGTGCTTCCCACGCTGAGAACAAAACAGAGGAATGGCTCTGTGTTCCCCCTATGCATCAGAGGCTGCCATCAGTGATAGTTAATGAAGATCGGGAGTCTGTTTCCTTGTCTCATGGCTGTGGCTACCCTAGCACACACCCAGTGCCCTCCACCCAGGCTTGGAATTCATCTCTGGTTTAAACTCTCAGGTATCTGGAGATCTCCAGGCACAGGCTCAGTTGCCCCTCCTCCTCTGCTGACACCACACTCTCAACCTGGCTTAGTTCTTCTTGGTGGAATTCTACTCATTCTTTAAAGGTAAAGAGTGTCTCAGCAAGGCCCCAAACTTTGTGTCTGCATGTCCCCAAGTAAGTCAGTCGTCTCTGGCAACTGTGACCACCACCCTCTTGCAATTCACAGATCAGAATCCAGGTGAGCAATGTCAAAGCCTTCTGTCCCACTAAGGAGATAGCAGAGGGGCAGAGTTCTATCTTCCCCAAAGCTCTGCAGTAGTTAATTACAAATGCACTGACCACAATCAGAGATGCATTAGATCTCTGGGCACTGCCCCATTCTCTCTCCCAAGATTAAAGATAGCAGCCATCCTAACTACGTAACACACAGCACCTGGTTCTACAATTAGATACAGTAAGAATATGCATGGTCAGGATGGAACAACTAAGAGACAAGCCAAACATGGGACAGTTTCATTTGTAAATTTACATCTGACGGCCGGTGACATGGCACAAGGAGCTAAGCTGATACCTGCAACACTAGCATCCCATATCAGGTACCAGTTCACATCTAACTTGTTCCACTTTTGACAAAGCTCCCTGTTAATGTGCCTGGGCAAGAAATGGAAGAGGTCCCAACTACCTGGGCCTCTGCAACCCATAGGGGACACTCAGATGGAGTCCAGGATTCCAGCTTTGGACCAGCCACAGCCATTGCAGCCATTTGAGGAACTGAACCAATGGATGGGAGATTGTCTCTCTCAATCTCTCTCACTCTCTCCTTCAAATAAATAAATATATATTTTTAAAAGTCTACATATGGTGTCTATGAACTTTTAAAAGAGTTAAATCTACCCAGACAAGAAGAAAACATGGATTCTCCAGTGCTGTGTATTTCCATTGCCCAAGGATTCCCACATCACTGCACTTGTACTTCAGTACAAACAAACTATACAGGTTAGAACTGACCCTTTCCTCTGTATTTGAAAGAGAGAATATGATAAACCCATGGCAAAGGGCAGGTCTTGTGTTGGGATAAATACCTGCACCCAATCAGAAACAGCTGACAGCTGATCCACTCGTGTTCCAAGGCTGATCAACTATTAAACCAATGACGCCTGCAGTTCACGGCTGCTGTTGACTTCTTTCTCCCTTCTGACTCCTGTGTCCACCTGGAAATCCCATGTCTCTGCCAGCACCCTGATGATGGAGGCCTTCCTGCCTATTCACCCTGACCCCTCTGGACTTGTCTTTTGTACAGCTCAAGATTCCCAAGTGTGCAGACTTATGGAGAAACGAAAAGGAAAAACACATGAGATTTACAAATCCTTGAAAAGAGATTAAATTTAGCTTTTTTTCTTTTTGGTGAATTCAGGCTAAACTGTTAATAACCATTTTCAAAGGGTTCTGAGTCACATGTGCCAAGAAAATTTGCATAGGGTTACATAAGATTCAAATTCTTTGCAAAGTGTTACACAAACACACCTTTGAGTCTGGAGGATCCAGCCAAGTATACCTATTTTTGTCAGGCTACTTACCCCAATGAATGGTTTTTCCTGGTATGAATGTTGGCTTTCTACAGAAAACATATTTTGAAAAACTCAATCAAGACATTAAGACAAACATTCAATGCCATGTTCCTACATGGTCTTCAAGAATGTTGCTTGGGGGTTGAGTGAGGTTTCAGCCTAACACACAGGATGGCTACCTGGACACATCCCTGGCTCTGTTCAATGTGGAATGGTGTCTTCAAATATGACACCAGCACAGTGTACTCAGGAAGCATTAGCCCAAGGGGAAAAAAGAAAGGTGAGGCTTGTGGTAGAGATATACATAACACTTCCGGGGGAATCACTGTATGTGAGTGAGGAAACCATCATGGAGGCAATGAGCCTTCTTTACAGGAAGCTCTCAGTGCATTCACAAAAGCCACAGCCAAAAGCCATCCTGGCCTTGGATATGTGCTCTTCCTTAGAAATGAGTTAAGGTGCTCAGCAGCCACAAGATAAAAGAGATGCAGGTGCAGGAGCCAGGGAATGGTTTTCTGTCTGCACCTCCTGCTATGGGGCAGTGCAAGGTGCAGAGGTCAAGAGGTCAAAACCACCTATCTGGACCACTCAGAAACAGTGGCCTCAGAAACAGTGGTCTTAAATGAAGGATTCCTTTGACAAGGTAGTGGTGAAAATCCACTTCATTCTAACTCCGTCCAAGGTCTTCGGTAAGCACAAACACTTGTATTTTCCCTTTGAAGCTGGGGGAACTGACCCAGATGATGGGGATGCACCGGGCTCCACTGGCTTTCTTTTCTCAGTCATCACCTTGCATTCTCAGAAACACAGGGCCATTGGGTTAGACCTTGGAGAGTGCAGAGGTCACTAAGGGTGAATCCTTTTAGGGAAAACTACTGTACCCTCCATCTCCTCTCTTGGGAGTCAGGCTGAGCACAGAGTCTTGTTCTGAAAATAGCAGACCCCTGGCCTGACCCCATTAATGTGCCTTTGTTGCCTGTGGTAACAGGAGGGTTGGGGGAGAAGGTTTTCTGTGAAGTGTTTTGTGAAAGGCAAATGGGGTCAAGCTTAGGAAACAGCAGTAGCAAAGGGAAGACGGTGAAGGAGCACAAAGCTGGACCAGAACGTTCAGGAGTGAGCAGATCAAAAGCTAGCTTCCCTTGACATGCTGGTTTACTGCAGATAAGCATGAAGCAATTTCCTATGGGCTACCCAGTGCCAACTGACATCATTCTGACTTGGGCGTCAGATAATCTTACTGACATAAACCCTGACCGCGCATGCATGAGGTGCAAAATCTAACATTCTCACCACTATTGTTTGGCATCCTTGGGGACATTATGCTTTTTGTTCTCTCTGACATCCATGGATGGTCACCCTTCCACGTCTGCCTTCTAGGTATCTCCTCTGCTTTCCACATCCACACAGCCCTTTACACCATCATCCCCTCAAGGCCACTCCACCACTCTGCCAACATTCAGAGTCCCTGCTGATGACCAGACACTACATAAGCACGGGGGATGCAAATGGAGCCGGCCAGCTCCCACTGGGGACATAGACAAAGGAGCAGTGAATAGATAATTCAGTAAATGATTTGTTTGTTATCAGTGCTCTAAAGGAGACAGAGCTGTATGAAAAAGAAAAACCTTCACTGGATATGGACAAGAGGATAGTGTTTACACTGGCATCTGAAGTTTGCCACAGTATGCACTGTATTGGAAGAGAAAGGAACATATCACATGTACAAAGCAACACTGGGGAGAAGACCTAGCTGACTTGAAAGTCAGAAGGCTGGCACAGAGCTGAAAGGTGTGAGTCAAGCCCCTCTCTACACTCCACAATCACTTCTCCCAATACACATCCTTCTTCCTCCTGTAGCCCACAGTTAAGAAAATGCCCAAACTTCCCATCCATATGGGCAGAAGGTTCTGCTCCAGTTTCCTCTCACTCCCAGGGATTCTCTGAGGACTCTTTTTTCTATAAGCATGACTCACGATGCTATTCTGTCCACCCATCTATGTGTGTTGTCTTTTGGAAACTGACCTCTCTATTTTTACGGGTACGCTTATCACCTCTTTACCTCCTAAACCCTCCATCAAAATGGGGGTAACAATTATGGATCAAGGGTGGACACACGGCTGGTGCTGGGCCAATGTCCTTGAGTTCCTTGGACAGTATAGTTCAAGGAAGGGAACAGAATAATCAGAATCCTTCTTCCTTGAGGTTTTTCTAACTGGAGTGGAGATGAAGGTCTCTTTATCTCTATAGGGTGAGCCTTAAAAAATGCAGGCCCTGGTGCAGTAATGACCAGGGATCTGGCTGGGGGAAGCAGGAGAACAACACTGATATAATGAGAGATGTAGCTATTCGACTTCCAAGGTCCTGGCCACACAGCTCCTGGCAGAAGCCATTCAGAAACAAAGGGAGAGACATCTCCTGGAGTGGTCCTTGACAACACAGGGGCAACTAAATCCACATACATATGCTGAGCCTTTCTGATGGATACAACAGGAACTCTTTCTCACGCTGATGCCTGAAGTCCAAAAGACACTATTCAGAGGGCTACCTTCAACAATGCCAAGAGCTGGAGCTGATGTTCTGCTTGCCTTTTTTTTAAAATATTATTTTTATTGGAAAGTCAGATACACAGACAGGAGGGGAGGCAGAGAGGAAGATCATCCCTCTGATTATTCACTCCCCAAGTGGCTGCAACAGCTACAGCTGAGCCATTCCAAAGCCTAGAGCCAGGATCCTCTTCTGGGTGTCTTATGAGGGTGCAGGGTCTCTACTGCAGGGAGCTGGATGGAAATTGGGGTAGCCGGGACATTAACTGGCACCCATCTGGGATCCCAGAGCATGCAAGACGAGGACTTTAGCCACTAAGCTACCACACCGGGCCCTCTGCTTGCCTTTTTAAGAGGAAGTCAAAGGAGACTACTCCCAACCTTCAGAGAATCATGGGTCAAACAAAAGCTTAGCTGGTGATTCAATACAAACCTGTTTCTGCTGCTTCTTCTCCCAAGCTGTGTAACTAGGAGCAGGCATCAATCCTCTCAGTGTCTTAGTTTCCTTGTATGGACAATTTCAGTACTACTGTACTGGTATATGTTATAATAATACTGGTCCTCATTTCATAGTGTTTGGGGATTGAATGAGCTGATGTGTCAAGTTCTTGGAACATTATCTGGCACATGGCAAACAGTAAGTGTTGAGCATTACCCAGGGAGACCTTAAACCAGTTTATGCAAACACAAGTCAGCATTTATAGGTAGGACATACCAGCAAGTCATTTGGTATAGAGAGCTTCAGGTGATTAAGCTGCAGATCTGATAGAGAAGGAAATCAATGAGTTGTTACTTCATTTATTCCTGGAGTCATCATGGGTGCCCATTGCAGTGTGAGGGATAGTTAAACAAGTGGCACAAAACTGCCTTCTGTTTCATGTTTCTCCTATGACGTAACGGTTCCAGCCAGAGAGATCTTGAACCTAAAGAAAACCAGCAATGACTCTAGACAGAAGAGAGCGCTGTCCTCACCTTGGATGCTGAGATCCCCATGTCAGGGCCTGTCCCAAGTGGGCACTCTGACCAGGCCACACTGTGCTTGGGGAACCAGCCAGACACCTAGAGCATGAAAGCTTAAGGCACACACGAATTGTTCCGAGACACCGCCCAAATATCCAGTACTCACCTAAGAGTGAATGCAACAACTTTTCCGCTAAATCACTTTGGATTATTAACTGAGTGGGCAGATAAATCTCCTCTCAAAACATTTCTGCTTGAAATAGCCCTTACCATCATACCCTAGGTTATAAACAGGGCAACAAACAACTCTTTTAAATTAAAACACACATAGGTTGTTTTGTTGTGTAATGTGAAAATGTGGTCAAAATGAGGCACAAGATAAGAGTACTTGCACAAGGAGCATGCTTTCAACATCCCAGGGAAGCTGTAATGCAGGTACTGACGCAGGTAAGCATCTCACAGAGCAGAAAACTTGCGTTCTGGGAGGCTCGGGAGGGTTTCTAACTTCATCCGAAGTGCATTTGAACCTGTCAGAAGCCTGGTCTTTATTACACACCATACCCAAACAGACAAGGCAGTAGCATCTTTTATTGGCAAAATCCCAAGCTGGAGTGGCTGGATCAGCTGCTCAGAAAGTATCCACGGAAAGATGTACAGAGCAGCCACAAAGCAGAAAGGTAACATGTGGCTTTTGTCAAGAGAATCGCTGTATGCTAAGTAGCTTACACACACTGAGATGGCACTAACATACGATGCCAGCAAGGAGGGGGGTGCCTTCCTTTAGGTGAGCACTTGGCATTTCCCTTTCCTGGTATACATTAGACATGAGACGAGTTCCATTTTATTTCCAGGGAAGAAAAAGAAATAATTCCACCTGCAAGACTGAAAAATGAACTACATTTACTCCACAGTTTAGCTAATAATAAATAATCCCCAAGAGGAAGTCTGCTGGGGGACAAAGGAGGATAGGAGATATCATGTGGTCATTGACAAGATAACCTTGACCTCCTCCGAAGCTAATGACATGTCTCATTTACCATAAATGTTACCAGGACAGATGGGAGGTTTACAAAGTCTTCCACCTCACCCAGCCACTGAAACTTCATTCCTGCAGTGCAAACTGTCTTGGGCTAATCCATCTGAAAAACATCTTTTAATCACCATATCCGTGTCCTGTTCCTCAGACTCAGAACGGGGCCCCTTTCATCTCCCACCTCGTGCAGCTTTCTGCTCCTCCTCACAGAGCCTTCCAGGCCCCTGTGACTGAGTGGGCACAAAGCGGTGGGGGCTACCAGGCTTTAGACTTCTCTGAGAGAATGAAATAGGGTGACTGCTTGGCTTTACTGCCAATGGGAACCTCCTCTATGGGCCTCTGAACAAACACAGAGGCAGTTCAAAATCATGATTCATGTGGATGGATGAACCTCTGGGATTTCAGCTAGGAGATGTGTATGCTTCAGCAGTTTATTTCAGAATAGTTCTAAATTAAAAAAAAAATGGTGAGGCAATAAAGCAAAGAGTTCCCATAAACCCTTCACTCCTGTTCTCCTATTAATATCTCATATTCTTGTCAAAATTAATGAGCCTCACCTGGCTTTTCCTATTTCTATTTTTTTTTTAACCCAAACTTCTTTTATCCCTCCTGGTTCTCCTAGCCTCTAGTAATCAATATTCTGTGTTCAGATTTTTTTCTTCCTAAGAAAAATTTAACTCCCGTGTATAAAGGAGCACACGCAGCCTTTGTTTGTGTCTGGCTTAGTCACTCTACATGATGCATCCCAGGTCCATCCATTTTTGCCACGAGTGACAGGATTTCACTTTTTAAAAAAAGTAGTTGAACAGTGTTTGCATATATTCACCACATTTTTGTTCTCCATTCCTCTGATAATTATCGGATTTTGGCTATTGTGAACAGTGCTGCTATAACTATGGTGGTGCATGGGTATCTCTTTGATAAAGCAAATTTTCCTATCTTTTGGGCATGTATCCAGTAGCGGGATTGCTGGATTCAACGGGAGCTTCATTCCCAGGTTTTCAGAACTCTCCATGTTATTTTCCACAGGGGCTGTGCTATTTCACACTCTTGCTAAGTTAGGGGTTTCCCCTTCTCCCTGTTCTCACCTGCATTTGTTGCTCTGTGTCTTTTGGGTAACAGCCATTTGGACAGGTGACGTCTCCTTATGGGCTTCATATGCATTTCCCTGAAGGGTAGGGATGCTGAGTGTTTTCCCATATGTGTGTTGGAAATCTGTATTTCTTCCTTTCAGAACTGTCTGCTGCAGTCTTTAGTCCATTTCTTCACTGGATCAGCTATTTTTGTTATTGAATGTTTTCAGTTGTTGATATATCTTGGATAGTAATGCCTTGGTGAATAAATTGCTGCAAACATTTTCTCACTTTCTGTTGAATATCTCTTCACTCTTGTTTGCCTCCTTTACTGTACAGAAGCTTCTGAGTTAGCTATAATCCCATTTGCCTAATTTTGCTTTTGTTGACTATGCTTCTGGGTTTTTTTTCCCCAAGAAACCATAATCTACATCAAGGTCTTCAGTTGTTTGTCCTGCACCTGCATTTTTCTTCTAGCAATGGTTTTAGGTCTTATGTTTAAGTTTTTGATTCATCTTGAATTGCTGGATATGGTGAGAGGTAGAGACCTAATTTCACCCTTCCACACATATATATGTCCAGTTTTGCCAAAAATTAAATTGAAAAGACTATCCTTTCTTCAATGTATGTTCTTACAAACTTTGTCAAAATTCACTTGGCTTTATTTACATGGGTTAATTTCTGGGCTCTGTATTCTATTTTGTTATATTCCTTCTACACTTGATTTATTAAGATTTTTTAAAATCATAAAGGATGATAATCTTACTAAATGCCTCCTCTACATCAATGGAGATCATATGTACACATATGTTCTTCATTATGTTGACCCAATTTATGTTGTTTATTGATTTTTCAACTGTTAAGTCATCTTTGAATATCTGGGATAAACCCAAGTGTATGGGACTCCAATGTACGCAAGGTGAGGACTTAATACACTAGGCTACTGTACCAGGACCTTTTATTCTCCTTTATAAAAGGATTTATTCATTTGAATGTGGGAACTGTAGAGATGAAGGGAGAGACAGAGAAACAGACTGAAACAGATCTTCCATTTCCTTCTCAGACGGCTACAATGGCCCAGCGCTGAGACAGTCCAAACAACAAGTAAGGCACTTCACCTGGGTCTCCCATGTGAGTGGCAGCGATCCAAACACTTGGGCACATTGTGCTGCTTTTCTCTGGCCACTGGCAGGAAGCTTGATCAGAAGTAGAACAGCCAGGATATAAACCAGTGCTCATATGAGGTGCCAACATCATGGGTGGTAGCTGTACCTCTTTACCTGCTAAGGCACAATACTGGTCCCTCTCTTCTTTGTTGTCTAAATAAAGCTGTATCGATTTGGTTTATCTCCCCCCACCAAATAAAAAGCTCCAGTTTTTTTATCAATCTTTTGTAACTTTTGTTTCAGTTTAATGTGTATTCATTATTTTTCACCGACTGCTAATTTTGAACTTGTTTTGTGCTTGTTTTTCTAAGTGTTTGAAATGCAGTTAGATTGTTTATCTGAAATCTTGCTTCCTTATTTTATACTGTTCACACTCATGTTATAAATTTCCTTTTTTAATACTGCTTTTGCTACATTCTACAAGGTTTCAATATGTACTTTCATTTGCAGTACTTTCAAGATTTTTTTAAAAACTTCCTTTTTAATTTTTTCAATCACCCGTTAGTCAATCAGGACAGGTTGTTTACTTTCCATGTATCTGTAAACGTTCTTTTTTATTTCTAGTTTTACCCTTCTGTGACCTGAAAAGATCCAAGGTATGATTTCAATTTTTTCTTAAATTTACTGAGACCTGGTCAGTGGCCTGATACATGATCCACCCTAGAAAATGTGCCACGTGCTGAGGAAAAGAATGTATATTCTGTAGCTGTTGAGTGCAATGCTCTGGCAATGTCTGCTAGGTCTATTTGCTCAGAGTGTGGCTCAAGTATGAAGCATTTTGGTTGATTTCCTATAGGATCTGACCCCTGATCTCAATGGGATGAGTCTCCCTATGGTGTTGTAACCTGTCTCCTTTTAGATTCAGTATTAGTTGCCCTATATATCTGGGTGGTTTTATTTTGAGTCCATGTATATTTACAATTGCTGCATTTTCTTGCTGAATCAGTCCTTTTATCAACATACAATGTTCCTCTTCATGCCTTCTTACAGCTTTTGATTTAAAGCCTGTTTTATCTAACATGAGTATAGCCTCTTCCACTTCTTTTTTATTTTCATTTGCATCATAAATCTTTTTCCAGTTCTTCATTGTGCATGTATGTATATCTCTGCCTGTGAAGTTGGTTTCCAAACATAGTTGGGTCTTATTTTTATAGCTATTCGGCCAACCTGTATCTTTTGTCAGGGCAAGTTAACCCATTCACATTCAAGGTAAACACTGATAGACATGAAACAGATCTTGTCATTTTTCTATTGGGTATTGATTGTATCTGCTCTCAGTTTTTGTTTGGGAACTCTTTTACTTCACTTTTAAATGACAATTTTTCTGGCTATAATATTGCTGTTTGGAAGCTTTTTAGAAAGTTTTCTCTCTGGGGTTAGTATAGTAGCTCAACAGGCTAACCCACTAGCTGCAAGTGCTGGCATCCCATATGGGCCGCTCTTCAAGCCCCAGATACTCCACTTCTGATTGAACTTCTTGCTAATGGCCTGGGAAAACTGTAGAGGATGCCCCAAATCCTTGGACCCAGGAACCCACATGGGAGATGTGGAAGAGGCTCCTGGTTTCAGATCAGCTCAGTTCTGGCCATTGGGGCTATTTGGAGAGTAAACCAGTGAATGGGGATCTCTCTATCTCTTCTCTCTGTAAATCTGCCTTTCAATAAAAAATAAAGGTATATTTAAAATTTTTTTCTTTCAAGATCTTGAATAGATCAGACTGACAGGACTGATCCATTAAACCAGACCAGTCTTACAAGGAATCCTGGGAGGGAGCTGTGTGTTACAGGTAAATATGAGAACATGTGATGCTATCAGATTCCTTAACAGAGCAGCGACAGTCCCAAAGTGGCAAGGTACAGAGGGGACTGCCTGGGGAAGCAGCCGGTGAATGGCAGCAGCAGATGCACCCTTTGCTCCTCTCTCTTCCCTCTCTCTCACTCTACTGGCCTTCGTGATCTGTGTGTTCTGCAGCTCTCACCACTTTCTCACAGAAGTGCTCCTGAGGCATCAGTTTGCTCAGACCTACTGTTTCATATATCAGATTTATCCCAATATCTGATACTTCAATACTTCATAGATAGAAACTTTCTTCCAGCAAGATGGAGGCCCCTGCCAGGGAGCTGGAGTGGTAACAAGGGTGGTAAACAATATGCTTTGTTTCTGGCTTTTGAGGTCATCATGGTGTTTATAGTACCTGTTACATCTTTATTATTCCTTTTCAAAGATTTTTTTCTTTATTTGAAAGGTGAAGTGAAAGAAAAACAATCAGTCTTCTATCCACTGGTTCACTTCCTCAAATGGCTACAATGACCAGGCCTGGGCCAAGCAGAAACCAGCAAGCTGGAACTCCATCACAGTCTCCCATATGGGTAGCAGGGTCCCAGTCACTTGGGACATCATCTGCTGCCTTCCCAGGCACATTGGCCATAAGCTGGATCTCAGCCATCACCCTGATACAGGATGCCAGCATGGCAGGTGGGACTTAATCTGCTGTGTTCCGAGGCTGGTTCCTCTCCCTGCCACTTCTGTGCCAACACATTCTCAGGCAGTCTCCTGAAGCTGTGGTTCCTGCCTTCTTGCTCTAAATCTGTTTTCTGGCTCAGGAGGATGCAACAGTCATTGTGATCCCCAGCCCTGAAGGTGCATATTCACTGCTTCTTTCAATTTTCATACTTTGATGCTTGACCCCTGGGGCCAGTCCATAGGTACAGCATTCAATGCCCACATGAGTGTGCTTCTGAAATACAAACCAACCAATGTACAGCCCACACCCAGCACCGCCTGGGTTCTCACAATCTACATGGGGTCACTGTCCTGATTCCAAGGACAGGCACCAAAATCTAGGGAATGCCTGTGGGTACAAGAGTCCACCCAGATCATCCACACTGGCCAGGTCTGACTATCCTGCCTGCCCTGTTCTTTCTTAGGGAAGCCATAATAAAGCCTGTTGCCCACATCTCTTCTCATTTCCCCTATCTCCTGACTGAGCCACATACTGAAGAAGCTCCCAGCATGGCACTGCATGCCCACTTCCTAAGCAGCCCTGTCAGTGTCTCCCGATTTGCTGATCTCACATTACCTCAAATACTGTGTTGATTGATTGTTTTTTAAAACAAGATGGGGAGTCTCTATGGAATTCCTCTTATCAAGTTCCCACTTCCCACAAGACTGGAGAAATAAATGAGTGGTTTCTTCTTTATCTCCATTTTCAAAGAGGAGTACCAACAACGTTGAAGGAGGGAATAAAAAGCATCAAAGAGATGCAAATAAAAGTCTAACGGGTCTGCATCTTGGAGAAAATTTGCCCAAAGTGACCTCAGTTTCTCTACTGCACAATTCAATCGAAAAATCTTGGTGTATTTTCCCTCTGGAATAGTCATTAAAACTACCGCAAGCCTGATTTCTGAGGCTCTAGATTTGGTAAGCTCATTAGTTTGTGGGAGAGCTCTCTGTGATTTGACCCAGTTTCAATCCTCAAACTCTGAAAAATAAAACATAAATATTTTATGTGCCCAGATCGGCTTATCCATCATTAGTTGTCTAATAAAACAGAAAGATAACACCCCAGTGTAGAATGGGGAACATCCTGCGTGCTCCACAGCAGAGACAAGAAATCCTGAGTGGGAAGATTTCCTAGAGAGAAAGCCGTACTGCTTCGAAGGTTCCTAACCATGCAGACCCTGATCACCAGCATCCTCAACAGCAAGTTCACTGGAAGCATGAACATTCACACGAGTGTCTACTCTGTATGAGTAGAACATTAACGTAGTGTGGCAATAACGATCTGACTGTAACAGCTGTCAAGGCTCTCCCCTTATCAGCACAGACCAAACCTCCTGAGGGAGACTTCCTTTCGTCACTGGTTTCTCTTGCAGACTTGCTTTCGTGTAAGGAACATGATGGGGCTTGAGATTGGTAGATAGTGGTAGGAATACACCTCAGCTTGGAATTTCCTGCATGGTCATCTGTCTCTGGTTGACTGATTGTGGACTCTGTGAGAGACAGCACAAAGGACTAACTGAAACAAGATGTGAGTCGTGATCGCTTCTACGAACACCTGCCTTGGGGCTGGCTCTGTGTTAATATAGACACCCTCAGCATGCCCCTGACCTCACAGCAAAGACCTCTGGTACCTGCTCTACTTCCTCCCCTGAGTCCTTCGCTGTCTTGCAACCTCAGATAGATGTTGTTGGGGACTCCAGGTAGTTTGAAGCTGGGACATCAATGTATCTCCCCTTAGTCAATCGACTTTCTTTCAAACAACTGTATTCAACCCTGATTTTTAAGGATCTTAAGACAAAATGATTCTAGAACTCTTATCAAAGTTTGATGCACTCCTCACCATCCAGAATGTCCAGGCTTAAATGCTCCCTGGGGCAGTTTAACCCCCTGCTGCTTCTCATGTGCCCGCAGGTGGCTCACTTGGATGCCAAGGGAAAGTTTCTTGAATTCAGGTAGAGAAAACATCTTCCGAGCAAGTCATTATTTAAATTTACTATTTTTAAGTGAACCTACTTCTTGAGTGGCTAGTTGATTTCTTAGACTCTGACTAATTAACTGGCTAGTGATACTTATCTTTATCAACTGACCAGAAGGTAAGGGGATCCATGGGTCCATTTCTGGGCTCCTCCCAGTGGTAGGGACACCACGCAGAGGGCATTTCTGATGACCTAGACTGCATGGCTGCTCCAAGAATGCTTCCCACTGACTCTTCCCTTGAGTCAGACACTGCACCTACCAATCTTCCCCATTCCCTTGCTACCCTCACAGGCATTTCCCTAATAAAATCCTTGCATGTTCCATCCAATCTTGGCACTTGCTGTTCAGGAGATCCAATGTGTGATGGACGACTTCGATATGTCAGATGGAGGCTGGGCAAAGGGCACAGCCAATCTTCACCAGGTTGTCAATGTTCCTTTCTCAGTGGCTAAATATTGATACTGATAAAGACACTTCATATTTGTGCATTGTATTACTCATATAAAGCCTCCCCACACCCACCACCTTGGCATGTCAGGTTAGAACTTTGTATCTGGACAGAAGATATAGAGACTGTACGGGCAAAAAATGACAGAGTTTGCACTGGGTAAGAGCTGAGCACTTCAGTCTATGGCTTGTTCTCATCTGCCTCCTAAAGACTAAGCTAGCCATGGTATCCTCCCTGCCCCTCTGTCACACACACGAGTGGATGAACTACAGCTCTTTGGTTCACTGTGCTGGAGGCCATGCCAGTGTGAGGGCCAGCCACGTCTGCAGATGAGCGTAATGGAGAGGCTCCACCACCTAGGAGTCTAGAGTTTTCCATTTGCTACATCTCAGTTGAGATTTCCTCAGTCCTGGCTGCTGGTGTCTTGAATTCAGTCAGATATTTGCTTCTGAGAAGTCTTTAAGGGTCTTGTGACCTCTGCTTAACCCACTGGTTACAACATGGAGGATACACAGCTGTGTCCAATCCCACAGAATGCACCACACTAGCAAACCAGAAGGAGCAGGAATGGATTGGATGAGTGTGAAAAGAACCCTTAGAAGCAAAAGAGAAGACAGCAGAAGTGGGAATCGCTAGTCACCTTTTAAGGGAACAAATAGTAGACAGCAGTAATTATAGCCAGGCTGGGTTCAGCCTGACAGTAGTTGAGTAACACGGACTGGGCACAGCAGAAGACAAAGCATTTCTTGAAGATCAACCTGCTTGTGTTTTATTACTGAAGGAGTCTATCCATTATGTGAGTTATTCAGATACAAGAATCCTGGCTATGCTAGGTATCCTCTGTTGCTACACATAGATTATTTTGTTTCCTGTTTGCAGAGGGCAGAATTTCTGATAAGCTTCTCAAAACACAGATGTGCCCACTGATGTTAAAGCTGTGCCACACCTTTAGCCAAGCGTGAGATGCCCTCCGGGAATGAGGAGTCTGTTTCCAATGGGTGGTGGAGGCCCTTCATGGGGAACTTCTGCAGTCCTACAAGAGTACATGTGGGAAACAATTTCCACAGTGCTGATGCTGAGGGCTCACAGCCTCCAGCAAATACTTTTTTTTCTGAGAGAGATCTTTATCCTCACTGGGTCACCCCAGGGCAGGCAGACATGCAAAGGGGCATGGCCTGGAACAGACAGTCATACTGCAGAAATGGCTCATGAGGCTGCTGTTACAGTATGACGGCTGCCATGGCTTACCCTTAAACCACGGCTACAAGCACCTGCCCCTGAGTGGGACACTAAGGCATCCACAGACACACAACAGTAGTTAATGACACCACTCCATTGACATTTCTTTGGTCTCCTGATGGCTCTTCGGGATAAATACTTCCACATGAAAACAGTGAAACTATTTGTCCATCTGTGCAAAAATAAATGTGCTGTTTCCCTTGTGGCTCCAAGTGTGGGGATGTCACATAGGCAGGCCATGTCAGTCTAATCTACGGTCATGGCTTTGGCTCAATGCTGCCAGCCCCACCTGCCATTTCAGACTTTTGGACATCTGCTTCCCAAACTCCTGTGTTCAGGTTGAATTCACGCCTGTCAGTCCATGTACACATACATGCCTAAAAACACAGGTGCACAGGAGTGCAGCTACACACACATACATTTGCATATACACATTCACACATCTACACAGCACATGCTAACACAAATACATGAATACACACAGAGAGACATATACACAGGTGTGCCTTCTTCCTCCTTGCCTCTTAGTATGAACTCCAAACTGCCTACAACTATGTCTAAACTCAGGCATCTTCTTGACTCCTTTGTCCTTCTGTCCTTTTCAATCCCTTTGCTGCCCACACCCAATCCAGAACTGACCTCTAACCCAGCCCCTTGCTTCCTTCCCACGTCCCACTGGCATGCACCTGCTGGATGGTTCCAGGAGCCCCCAACCCATGCTCCTATGTCCTACCTCATTTCATCCCCATCCGTTGTTCAGCAGAACAATGAACATTCAAATGGTACTACCTGTATGGAACAGAGCATGGCACATCTTGCAAAATCACATGGGCATTTACCCCTGGATGCAATAATCCCCTTTCGTCAGAAGACATATCCACAAATCGAAGTAGTTCATATCACAGCATTACTCATGATGGTAACACATTAGAAAAAACCCACTTGCCAATTGCTAGGAGACAGGTTAAATGGATTTTTATATAGCCTTGCCTTTCAGATTTCACATTTTCAGAAAAAGAAAACTAAAGACTGAAAACAAATCCTGAAGTTGTATACAAACAAGGGAATCCAGCTGTACGCATTTGTAATATAACCACAAATCATTCCTAACACCAGGCTCTGTGCATGTGTGCAGTAGGCTGTAGCCTAAAGAGGAAGGTAACTCAAAGAAATTTGTATTTTTATCTGATGAGTCGACTATTGGCGATGGTGTCACTTGTACAGCAATCTGGAATGACAGTGTACACGTCGCAGGACAGAGCAAATGAGTGAAAGAACTCAGATATTCTGCAGCCAAGGTGAGGCTGTGGAATGCTTGAGTGAGGAAGAATCTTGTGATGAGTTGACATTACTGACATACACCTGTAAGTTTTAGAAAAGACATATTCCTAGCACTCCCCACTTTTAATGATCCAGAAGCAAGGACATTTGGAAGCCAGGGAGCATAGTGGATATCCAGAATTTTTCTCCTATGATCTTTCCATACTCAAAGGAGGAAGGGCTCCTAGGAAATTATGGAGAAATTCAAGTCCGAGGTAGGAGATTGCACAGTAAGGCAGAAAGCTCAGAGATGCTCAAAGTTGGACAAGAAACAAGCTGCATGTGCTGACATGAAGGGGCTCCTACTGGCTTCATGAGGGATAATGGGAGGGCCAATAAGCACTGTGACTTTCAAGGACTGCGATGATGGTATTCATTAAGGGAGGGGGATGTGGGAGCTGCCCGCTTTAGTGAAGAATGTTCAGCTATAGATAGAATGCAAACTGTAATTGCAAAATCAGCCTTGATAAAAAAGAGGAACATGTTTCTTTACAACCAATTCAACAGCTTTGTAGAACTATACTGGGACAAGCTGGCCTCTTGAGTGTCTCGATGTGATGTGACAGGAAGAAGAGGCCTCTCCCACATGGTGCTTCTGCCAAAACATGCATAACTTTTACCTAATTATGGGCAAACAATTACAGAAATGCACACTGGAGGAGTGTCCAGAAAGTGAATGACCCACACACTGAACAAATGTGCATGTCGGGAAAAATACCACCTGCAAGGTACCAGGCTGCCCTAACTCAAAACAGACCAAAAAGCCCAGGTGCCAAATGTCTGTCTAGATGGGACTCTAGATAGAAAACGGAAGAACTACAAAGCTCCTGGTGGGAAAACTTAGGAAACTGAGCCATAGGATGTTGTGTAACACATTAATATCACTGCTCGGTTCCATGGGTGTGAGAAAGGCATTGTGGTTCTGCAGGACAATGTCCTTTCTTTCTGGAGCTGTCAGTTCTCACGCATTTAAAGACTCTACAGAAACATGAAATAAGTTTATATATATATATATATATATATATATATATATATATATATATACACACACACACATATACATACATATATATATATATATATATAGAGAGAGAGAGAGAGAGAGAGAGAGAGGCAGGCCAACGTGGCACCAGTAAACAATTTAGGTGGTCATGGGTAGGGTGAGTGGCTATTTCTTGTAGAGTTCTTACAACTTTTCTGTGAATGTAGGAGTTTCAAAGTGAAAGCTGCAATGAAGTCTAGACTCTAACTCAGATGAGCTGAGTCTATACTCCATCTCCCAAGCTTTATCTCCCATCACTTACTCTGAGCCTTTGCACCTTATATTCCTGCCATGCCCCCCCGCCCCCTTTGGCCAATTCCTGACCATCAATGTCTTCTTTTCTTGCTCTGGCATGGTTCATGTGACTCCTTCCACCATTAAGGATTCCTCCCATCCTTTTCATGTCAGAACCTCTTTTCTAAGAAATTTATTTTCTTTCTTTTTTTCAAAGGCAGAGAGACAAAGAGAAAGAGATGGTCAAGAGAGATCTTTCATCCAGTGGCTCATTGCCCAAAAGCTCATAATAGGGCTGGCCAAAACAGGGAGCCCAGAACTCAACTTAGGTCTCCAGTATGAGAGGTCAGGACCTGAGTATTCTAGGGTGTTCATTTACAGGACTCAGCCCCGGTAGCACAGAGAGTGCTATGCCAAGTTTGTGCTTTGTTTTAATTTTATTCTTATTCTTTTTCCTTTATAAAAGAGAGAGAAGGGGTAAGGGAAGAGAGGGAAGATCTCTGCTTTAGATCCCTGCATGACAAGATCCCTCAAGGACAGGCAGCTTTCTGCACATTCCTTCTCTCCTTCACTCAAGCCTGCTTTCATTGCACCATACACTGGCTTGTGATGAAATGTGCTTCCCAGGTCCCTAGCATCCTGACCGAGAAGTAGATCTTCATGGAGAAAGAACTTCAGATCAGGAGCTGGCACCTGATATCCATACATATCCAGAACAACAGTCTGGCAGGGACTGGAAAGAGATACTTCTAAACATCCCACCCCCTCTAAACAGCAAGAGTCCTGTGTTCCTTGCTGGCTTCCTTGTGCTCCAGCTCTGGAAGATGCTGTGTTATTCATAACAACAAATGGGTTCTGGAAGACCAATACCATTCTGTGCCCATTCCCCAACCTGAAAGGGAACCCCGTGGGAGCAAAGCAAACAATTCTGCAAACTCTCCTGCCGCTTATGCTCATTAAATACACCTCAGGGGTGCTGGAGCTTAGCTCATTCTTGGGGGAGGAAAAGCATCCTGCAAAGCCTATAAAAGGTCCAGCCAGATTGCTCCCACTCTGATGACCATACCACCTCTTTCAAACAGAGCGGATACCCTTTGATCACCTAGTACCTGCCCTGTTGTGCATTTCCAAAGGTCTGGGCTGAACAGCCAAACAGGGGAAGCAGGAGGGACTTCTCCTTGCCTGAATGTGGCTCCTCAAATGTCTCCCTCCCATGGCCTCTGGTTGACTAGCCTGGCAGAGTAAACTGAACCTGCCAAAGCCATTCTGTCTCAGAACTTGGAACCAATCTTAGTTGGCCCAGCTTTGGATAGAGAGCAAGAGCTGCACAGATGTCTGCCCAGTGTGCACTGGGTGCATAGTTCTCACAGGTTTGCTAAGACAACACGTACAGACCCATTTTCATATACAATGAGGATTGGATAGTTACACAGGCACAGCTGCTACTCAAGTGACAGAGATGAGGGACCTCCAAACCTTGTTCATCCACCACTTATCCCCTGTACTTCAACAGAGGCCTGTAGACAGAAGGGTTCACTCACACAGTCCTCTATTGGCTCTCCATCTTCCCCCAACTCAGCGAGTGTGGCTCTGTTACCAAGTAAGAGGGACAGGAATTGTAGCCTAACATGTCAACTTACCACCTGTGATGGTGGCATTCCATATGGGTGCTTGTTTGAGTCTTGGCTGTCCCACTTCTGATTCAGCTCCCTGTTAATGCACCCGAGAAAGCAATGGAACATGGCCCAGTGCTTGGGTTCCTGTACCTATGTGGGAGACCCAAATGAAACTTCTGGCTCCTGGTTTTGAGCTGGTCCAGTCCTGGCTGTTGTGGCTATATGGGGAGAGAATAAGTGGACAGAAGATTCTTTCTCTTTCTGCCTCCCTCCCTTGTCCTCTCTCCCTTTTTTCTTTAACTTTGTGCAAATAAAATAAATATTTTAAAAGGTGAGAAATTCCTTCCTGATTGCTGCAGTATGGACTTTCTGCATAAGCTTCTAGAACCTTCTTAAAGACAGCAGCTGTTCTTTAGAAACACCTGGGGAACCTGCCCCGAGGATCAATTACTGCCAGCCCTTCTCCAGTCCCCATTCTGGAGAAAAGACAGAGAAATCCCCAGGTCTTCTGGAGACTTTTGTATGCTAGCCAGGGTTGAGCATCTTAATCAAACCTGCCAGGCAAGAACTGGAATGAGGTGGTCACCTACAGAGAAAGGAAGTCCAGGTCCACCATGTCCCTGCATAAGCCTTCCCATGTCTTTTGGGATGCACGATGTAACTCACCAGTTCAGAGCCCTGGCCTACAGGCCTGATCTCTTTTCCAGGTAGGTAAGCTCAGACAGGATCAGCCTGCTCTCACTCCTCAGCCTCTGGATCCACACTTCATAAAAGACTCATCACCTTGTTCCCTCCCTTTCCCCTCCACCCCCTCCATCCAACACAGTGGTTACAAGTACAGTACTGTGCCTGGGCTGGTCTGGTTCTGCTCTGGGCACTGCCACTCATTAGTTGTAGGTGTGAATTGGCAAATCAACTGCAGACAGCTCCACCCTGTCTGTGCTTGGTCTCTGGCCAGAGGACATCCCAGTGTGACCCATGGAAGTACCAGGGAGTGAGCACCCGAGACGGAATCTCAGTCAACATAGGAGACTCTTACTTCCCTGTGCCTTGATGGGAAAACTTCCAAGGTGTGCTTGTAATGGTCTCAGAGATGGCACCAGTGGGACTGAGCCCCAGGTAACCATAGAGGAACCTTGCTCCCTAACCCTTGGCCTTGACTCTTCTGCCTCACCTCCTCATTCCCTTGCCCTGCTTCCCAGGATCACTTCCTAAACCCCAAGGACTTCTTGCAGCAACCCAAATGCAGTTAACTTCTCTGAGCCTGTAGGACCTTGGTATCCAGCACCTGCTCTGCTTCCTCCCCAAGGGAAGAAGAAGCAGAGTGCAGCTTCTGTATAGATCCTACCCAGACACTTGTACCCTGCTTTCCCAGTTCCTTCCCATCTTTCCCACCTGGCTGACCTAAGACAATGTACAGCTGGTTGACCTGCTAGATGGACAGCTGGGCTATACCTCCAACAGTCCTTCTGGCCAGAGATTCAAGAACTTCCATGTGGAGGCACTGGGCCCCTTCATTAAATATTAAATCAGTCACTTGCCAAAGTCTTTATACCAGATCCTTGGCCCCTGTACTTTGTGTAAGCAAAGGCTCAGCCTGAAATGTTGTCCTGTGTCTTAAATAATGAGGAACATGAGAAACCAGCTTTACTGCCTGGTTTGTGCCAATAGGAGAGGGAATCTGGCAATCAGACCTCACGTGGTGGCGCGTGCTTCCATCAAGAGGCACAAAATGTTTGCCTGTCACTCTTTGTGTAACGTTAGCAACAATCAATGAGCTTGGCTGGATCCTCCACTGCACTGAAGGAAGCAATGTGGTGAAGCTCTCAGTACTTCATCGTGATTAACTGAAATATGTGTAGATAGACACCTCTCATCAGACACACAAATTAGATGCTTGATTCATTCTTGTTATTTACCAGATCTCGACAATAATGAGTTGAGTCTCCAGCTTCTTCCCAAAGTGGCAAATAAGCTGTTTTCTTTATCTTTCTTTCCTTTTTTTTTTTTTAAAGAGAATCATTACATGGCTTGAAACACTCCAAATGCACTGCAGACACTATTCTAAGTGATGCTCAAATTATCACATCTTCAGCCAGTGGGAACCTCTCTAAATTAACTTCTGTGTCTTCCTGGCATGACCCAAACAGACTTTTAGAGTCTGTTTTTGCTATGTGGATTGCCAAAATGCTTCATCTGGGACATTTCTTTCCCCAGACCCAGAGCAATCACTTCTACATGGATCCAAATTCTTTTAAAGGGAAATGATATTGAGAGGTGAGAATTTTTAAAATCCATTGTGAGGAGCGCACAACAAACCCTTTCAAAGAAGACAACCTAGACCCCTAAGTTGCATATTTTCCCTTACTTTTTTAGCCTTTGATATCTTCTCTCAGTATGTTTTCTCAGTTTTTACTTTATTTATTGATTTGTTATATATATTTGAATTTTATATTTCATAGATCAGTCTCTAATGTTCTTTTCTTTCAACCCATTGTAGCTTTCTTCTACATCCTAAAAGAGGTCCTCATGTTTAGAATGTCAGTATTTAATCAAAATATTTTGCTTTTGCTGTTATATTTTTTATTTCCAAGAAGTACGCCATGCTCACAGAACATTCTTTTTTTATAGTTCCCATGAGTGCCATAACTTCTTGTTACCCAGACTGTTCATTACCACTTTGAGATCTCCTACATACTGCTTCTATAGAGTCCTGCTGGCCTTGCCTGCTTGCTTTGGTTTCTTTCCCCTTCAAACATCTGACCAGTCTTTACTGCACATTCACTTTGGGGGCAGAGGCTAAGACTTGACTTTTTAAAAGATTTTATTTATTTGTTTAATTTTTAAAATTATTTTATCAATTAGTTTTATAGGTTCTGGGATTTCCCCTCACCCCTACCCAAATCCTCTCCCCAACAATGATTCTCCCCATATTATTACAGTAGTATAGTCCTTCACAAATAGTCCTAAGTCCATTATTCTGCTATTTAAGTGTATCCTGACATGTAGGTTTGGACAATGGCAGAAAGTCCAACATTCTATTGTCAAGATACATTCAATAGTTTCATTGGGAGTACAACTTTGATCTGGAAGTAGAGATACATATTGCAGTATAGCTTCACATCTGGATATGATAGTCCCTATTACACAGTTACTCCACATCTCTTTAATGAAAAGCCATAAAACAAAATCAACAACGGAAGGAAAAATAGGAAAGTTACAACGCCATGAAGTTAAATAACGTGCTACTGAAGGACCAATGTGTTGCTTAATAAGTGAAAATTGGGACCATTTGGTTGCAAATGGCAGAATTTCATTCTTTTTAATGGCTGAGTAGTATTCCATGGAGCAGCTGTTCCACAGTTAGTTTATTCTTTCCTCCTTGGACAGGCATCTGGGTTGTTTCCATGTCTTTGTTATTATAGATTGTGCTGCTGTAAATATAGGATTACAGATCTCTTTCTCATGCAGACTTCATTTCCTTTAGGTATATTTCAAGAAGTGAGATAGCTGGGTCATACAGCAGGTCACTTTTCAGTTCTCTAAGCACTCTCCATAAAGAATTCTATAGTGGTTGTACTAGCCTACACTTCCAACCACAGAGGAGGGAAACTTTCTCCCCACATGCATGCGAGCAGGTGTTATTAGTGAAGTTCTGAATGTAGGCCAATCTCATTGGAGTTAGGTGGAATCTCAATGTGGTTTTCATTTGTATTTCCCTGACAGCTAGGGAGCCTGAGCAACATTTGAGCCATTTGAATTTGTTCTTCTGAAAAATGTCTGTTTACTTCCTTCAACTATTTCTTCATGGGTTTGTTTGTTTTGTAGTTGTTGAGTTTCTGAAGCTCTTTTTAAATCCTGTGTATCAGTCCCCTATTGGTTGTATAGTTGCAAAGATTTCCTCCCATTACTTTGGTTGATTCTTCACGTTGTTGATCATCTCCTTTGCTATACAGATGCTTTTTTAGTTTGATGTAGTCCCATTTGTTTATTTTGGCTTTGACTACCTGTACGTTTGGTGACTTCTCTAAGATGTCTTTCCCAATTCTTGTACTTTTCAGAGTGCTTCCTATGTTTTCCTCTAATAGTTTGATGGTTTCTGGGTTCAGATTTAGGTCCTTGGTCCATTTACAGTTGATTTTTGTATAAGGTGACAGATGGGGGGGGGGTCTTGCTTCTTATCTCTGCCAGCTACTATCCAGTTATCCCAACAGCATTTGTTGAATAGACCAGGCTTTTTCCATGTATTATTTTCAGTTTTCTTGTCAAAGATTAGTTGGCTGTATATGTGTGGGCTCCCTTTTCGTGCTTCTATTCTGTTCTATGCATCTTCTCTGTTTCTGTACCAGTACCATACTGTTTTGAGACCACTGTTCTGTAGTATGAGGTTTGGAATTATGATTCCTCCAACTTGATTTTTATTTTTCAGGATAGCTTTGGCTATTTGTGGTCTCTTGTGTTTCCAGATGAACTTTTGTATCTTCTTTTCTATTTCTGAGAAGAATTTTCCTGAGATTTTGATTGGAATTATGTTGAACTTGTATGTTACTTTTGGTAATATGGACATTTTGATGATGTTGATCCTGCCAATCCAGGAACATCATAAATTTCCCCATGTTTTAATATCATCTTCTATTGCTTTGTTTAATGTTTTATAATTTTCATCATAAAGGTCTTCCACATCTTTGGTTAGGTAAATTTCTAGGTACTTAAGATTCCTCTCTGCTCTCTTAAAGGGGACTGTACTTACAAATTCTTTCTCAGCCATGGAGCTATTTGTGTATACTAGTGCCATCGATTTATACTCATTAATTTTGTATCCTGTTTCCCTGCCAAATTCTCTTATGAGTTCCAATTAAAGACTTGACTTTTGACCTCCAATATCAGTATCGTATACGTCTTTTCTTTCAAGAGGATCAGCTTCCCTCCAGAGATCTGACTTCCACTTTTGGGTAAGCAGCAGGGATCTCATTGCTGAGCATGTAGGATTCCATCCTCTCTTACTGCTGCCATGTGACACAACATCTACCACTCCCAGTTTGGGTGGACACTTGATTGAGAATGGGTCTCTGGAGTTCTGCTCAGGTTCAGTGGGGGGATTGGTTTCCTGGCTGTGAACTGTGAGAATGGTGGATATTGCAGCTTGTTCTGTTTTCAGCCCTTATCCAAGTCTGTACCTTCAAGGGTACATGGAACCTAGACTTCTGAGCTTTTTAAGGTTCTCCAGGGTGAACTGACACATCTATGGTTGGGTCCTCTCCATATCCTGTTGAAGAAAGGGTCCAACTGTTTTGGGTCATTCTTTGATATACTCCATATCTTACACCTCCTGGATTACTAGTGCCATCTCAAATTCTTCTTTCATTCTTCCTTATTTGTGGTTTAATGCATGCTCAGTGAATGATAACCATGTCCCAAATTTGAGGAACAAAGTTCAACACATATCCAATGTAACATACTCACCCAAATATAACTTCCAGTTTATTTTGCATATGGCTGCTACAGGAACCCGTAATAAATGTGATCACAGTACTTGGTGTTAACCACTCTTTACTTTTGGAGGCAATTTGTCAATGCTGGAGGTCTCTCCAGGGTCTGTCTGCCTCTCTCCCATCTGGTACACAGCAAATTACTTGCTGTTCCTCAAACACTTGACCTTTTCTGTGGCTCAAGGCTTTATGCCTACAGCCTCTCCATCCTGTACTGTCTTTCCCATATCGCTCTGGTAGTCTAAATCTTGCTCATTCTGAAAAACTAGGCTCCAACAAGACCTACGAGATAATTCCAAATGGTTCTGGGATACATGCACCTGCTGTGCTCACACAAGTACACTATGTGATCCTCACTGGAGCACTCAGAGCACTTTATTGTATCTTCATGTTCAACATGTCCTAACCATTCCTCCTCCACCTTGGGCCAACAGAACAGAAACCCATTGAAAAACTCCATATGGGACACAGCAGGTAAAGCAGCAGTGCCACCTGTAATGCCAGCATCCCATATGGGTGCTGATTTGAAGTTACACTTATAATCCAGTTCCCTGCTAATATGCCTGGGAGAGTGGCAGTGGATGATCGAAGTGCTTGGGCCCTTGCACCCACATGGGACACCTGGAAGAAGCTCCTGGCTCCTAGCTTAGGCTTGGCCCAACCACAGACATTGCAGCCATTTGGTGAGTGAAACACAGGATGGAAGGTTTCTCTCTCTCTCTCTCTCTCTTTCTTTTCCTCTCTAACTCTTCCTTTCAAATAATTTCTTTTTAAAAGAAAGCTTTCTTTTGTTGGTATCTCAACTGGAGCTCATGAAATAGGAGATGTTCAGTGTTAACAGCATGATCAATCAAGGGAATGTGTGAAAATTTTGGTTCTGGACCCCAAATTCCTACTCTTCTCTCCTTTTAAGTCCTAGGTTCTTTTTTAGTGGACTATTAACTACTCTGCCTCTTCCCTTATCTCTAACCAGGAGACAACACGGTGTGCAGCAAACAGCACTGACTAGGGACTGGGACAGGACCCCCACCTGCAGGTGTCCTGGGACACATTCCCTCTTGTGACCTTAGTCTCTTCATTTGTGAAGGAGGAGAGGGCTTTTATCCATCACACATACTCATTATGAGCAGCTCTGTCTGCAGAGCTGTGGTGGGAAGGCAATTTACTGAAGGGATATTCAGCAGCGCACAAGACTGCAAGGAATGGAAAATCAGACCCCAAAACAGAAGTGCACACATGCAGGTTTAGTGGCCAGACTAAACCAGTGGAAAAAAAAAATCACGCACTTGGACATGTTTGATAGGTAGTCACTGCCACCCCTATATCAATGCCATGACTTGTAAGGTGGATATGATATCTCTTCATAAGCTACTATGATTTCAGATTAGAAGATTCCATTAGAGCAGGCCCATCTTTCCCTTTCCACGTCCTTGCCTCAGATTCATAAGCAGGTGTGTATGTCTGCCTGATTGACTGAAATCACATGCTCCCATCTGCAGACCTGGGGGGGTCTGCATTGGACTTTTCATGCTCTGAGGAGATGTGTAACTGAGTTTTCCACTGACTTAATGATGAGAAATACCTCCCCCCCTTATCAGAAATGGATTCACATGCTAGTGAGAAATAAAATGAAAATCGAGGTATGGGTATTTAGTGCAGGAGTTAAGTTGTAGCTGGGGATGGTTGTATCTCATATTGCAGTGCTTGGTTCAAGTCTTGGCTCTGTTTCCAATCCCAGGCTCCTAGTAATACACACCCTGGACCCCTTCCAACCATGCAAGAGAACCAGACTGAGGTCAGGCTCCTGCCTCAGCCTGGCCTACTCTTGGCTACTGGGGTCATTTAGGGAGCAAACCAGCAGGTGGTAAATCTGTACCTCTACCCCCTTTTAAGTAAAGCAAAAATCTTTTTAATAATTCAATCTGCACAGGACTAAAGTTGTTGTTATCCCAAATATATATATATATATATATATATATATATATATATATATATATATATATATATATATATATAAATCTCAAGTTTGAAAACTCAAGAAATGAGTTCACAAAAAATTAGAACCTACAATGGAAAGGTTGAAGGCTACTGACATGGTTTGCAGGCAATCTCAGCTGACAGGAGCCCCAAGGAGATAGCTTTCCAGGCCAGTCTCAGCTACAACAGTGCCAGAAATGACCTCAATAATTGCCAAGTCCACTATGCCCTACCATCTCACAGGTGAGAATCTGCCCAAGAACCAGTGGATGAGGAGCTGGTGACTGAGCCATGCAATGCAGCTGGTCTTTTACTCCTAGGCACACTCTGTCCTCAGAACCACAGCCCCACCTCCAAGCTCTTTAGCACTGACATTTGATTCTCACATGCAAACGCCAGTCTTGATTCTGATTTGTTATTGTGCAAGCAGCCCATTCCCCTGGTGAACTGTGTCACGGCAGAGACTGGCATTTTAACCAAGCCTCTCCTCCCCCCAACTGCCACTCTGTCTGTTTGCAGTGATGGTAGGTACCATCTGTGGAAGACGCTCAATAAATACTTGGTGCCAACGCGATCAGTGGAATTCCTCTTCCCCAAACAAAATGACCATTCTTTCCAGAGCTCCAGTAATATGTCTCATAATTATCTAGGGCTGCCTTGTCCATACAGAATGTTCTTTCAATTCTCAGTTGAGTCAAATGAACAAATTAGTTAACCATTCTCATAAGCAGTGTTCTCATAAGTAAAATGGGGATAATGACCTGTTTTGGCCTCAGTTGTCCGAGTCTTGCACAGGGAATTTTCAGAACTGCACGTTCCCAGCCTTTCCCTAAATGGACTGAGAAAAGTTATCCAGAATTCACACCTTAATGGAATTTCTCATGAACTTTTTGAAGTACTGTGATACATATATAGGCAGTACAATGAAAAAGAAAAAAAAGCACTGGAAGTAGTTTCAACTTACATACTGTAAGTACATAAAAATAGATGTAAAATACACATAGTCATATAAAGAGATGTGTAAAAAAAAGCCTGGACAGAAAGCGAAAATGATTATTTTGGTTGAGAATCATATTTGGTCTTAGCTTTCTGGCAGCCGAAGCAGAAAGGGAAACATGATAGCACGTGTTATGTAATCGACATGCTAATCATCCACAGACTGAGCACTCCCTGTAAGACAACACAGAACTCTGACGTCTCTGATTGGGACTAAGGGTGCTTACAAGAAGGCCCTTATTCTTTTTTGGAAAACCTGAGGGGAAATGTTTAAAAAGAAAATAACAGTTTCCTGTAATCTCACTCTCCTGAGACAATGGGTGGGAAGATGTTGAGGATTAATAATCAGTCTCTTTTTTGTTTTCAAAAAATTTAGGTGAAATCATATATAGTAACATTTTCCCATTTCATCTCTTAGTGTTTCATCTTGAGTTTTCCCATATATGAAAAGCTCTCTCTTGTGTTTGTGCGCGCACACGTACACACACACACACACACAGAATATGCTCTACAGTCCTTGAAGTGGATGAGCCATTTGTATGAAGCTATACTAATCATTTAGTGCAATTTACTTCTTTCATGGTGAGCACTTCAATGAACACATGGGCACCTGTGTGTGTAAAGGAGTTCTCTTTCTGATGACCTCCTCGGGATGCATTTCCAGAGACTGAATCCCTGGGTTAAGGGGCACTTGAATATATGAAGGCCCCTGGTATATGTGGGCAGGCTAATTTCCAAGGATATGTTACTCCTGAGAAGCACATGGCATTCAAATTCACAGCAGCTTTTAGGTCATCATTTTAAAATGGTTGGTCATTTGAAAAGGGAGTGACAGGCCTTTGTTATTTCATTTGCATCTGGTTCAAAGTCAGTGAGGCTGGATATTTTACCATGTGTTAATTTGTCATTTACATTCCCTCTTTGGAGACCCTTCTGCCCTTTACTCGGCTATCTATTTTGGGGATTAATGTTTTTCTTATCGATTTGAATGATTTTTTTTTTTAGATCAGGGACATTCATCTTTTTGCTCAATCAAAATTTACTCCAAACATTTGTCCCAAACATTTTCCACCTTAATGCTTACTTGTTAATTTTGTTTATAGGATAGCATAATGCAGATGATTTGTTTTTATAAATATTTTAATTTTACATTTTATTTGAAAGGCAGTGAGACACACAGAGAAATCCTCCATCTGCTGTTTTATTCTCCAAATGCCCATAATAAATCAAGCCAAAGCTAGAAGCCTGGAACTCAAGCCAGGTCTTCCATGCAAACAGCACAGATTCAACCACTTGAACCATCATGTGTTCTTTCCAAGAGTGATGCATTAGCATGGAAAATGCATCAGAAGTAGAGAAGGACTCAAACCAAGGTCCTCCCATAAAGAACACAGACAACCAAGGGGGTCTTAACTAATGCACAGAATTTCCATAACATTTTTAAACACTATGAAGTTAAACCAACTGATAATTGCTTTATGTTTTCCTTCAGTGTACTTCATTTACATTCACCAGTTCTAGCACAGAACTTTATCAGAATGTTTCTGCTCCAGGATGCCAGAGTAAAATGTTTTGGAGCCTCTGATCTGCCTCCTGATTGCTGGCTTCAGAGCAGAAAGTTGCAAATCAGGATGTTATCACCCAATTGTACTACAAAGCGAACATGGACAGTAAAGTGAAAGTGTCTTTCACAGGTTCTGAAGCAGAGCAAGTGGTCAGTGTAGCTGGACCACGCAACCACAGTGACATCTTCCAGAAGGGCTCTGTAAAGAACTGGGCACTGTGAATGTCTCAGGCCCACCTGGAATTTGTTCTTCCTCTTCCCAAAGAGAGGTTGAGAAATTTTTGTAACTGCTGAGGATTTTCCTCCAATTCTGCTCTTTGCCTCCATCACAGGGCTTAACAATCCCATTATCCGGAACCGTTAACCTATTTATTCACCACATATCCAGTACGTCTTTGCCCAAGATACTTCAGGAAGCATTGTAAACCATGTAATTGCTCATGGCTTCCTTTTTCCCTTCTGTTCCAATTTTCAGAAATGGATCTGATATCAAAACACAACTACCTATGAGTTCAGCTAATTCTGCTCACCCTAGACTACACTTCTGGGTTTTTCTCAATGACTTGGTGTGTGTACTGAAGGCAAAAGGGCTGGACCTTGTGTCATGAACTAACACATGCATAAGTGTCCCAGGTGGGCACCAGAAAAGCTCATTAATAAGAACATACAAGCCAAGTTCGTGCCTTCTGCTCACACACATCATTTATATTCATCCTGAAATCTTTGCAATGTGTTCAACAGAGACAGGCTGGAGAAAAGGAAGCCCATAAAATATCAAGGAACCTGATGTCTATACTGCTTAGAGGGCAACAGATAACGGTTTGTAAACGGTGAGGCTGTTAGTGCACATAGCGTATGGAGAATTATAGGCTATCCAGGCCATGAACAAACAGACATTTCTTTCCTTCTTGCAAGATCTAAAGCTTAAGTGGCACCCAGCAAGCACCCCATTGCATCTTGGAGAGATCTTGAAAGAATTTCACCAGGAAAGCCAATTGCATTTGGGTGTTGCCTCCTTCTCCTCCTTTCTTGTTCAGTTTGACCTCTCACCCACAATTTTTTTGCATATTTTCTCATTCCTGTAAGGAAGGTTTTCTCAAGAAAATTTTGGCTCCATTCTGCTACCCCAACCATTGTATGCTTTCTTTGTCCAGGTCTTTCCCTGCCTGCATAATTTCATTAGAGCTTAATTTCATTAGGTCTGAAACAAAGATACATTGGAAGAATTTGAACAAAAATGACATGAGATAAATTTGTCACTGAAATGCACTATATTTCTGGTTTTATGGTTGGAAATGGGCCTCGTGTTGCACTTGATTATACCTAGTTTACAGCCTTCAGAAAGATTACCTGCTTGTTTTTTGTAAGATGCCAGAACCTTGTGTGTACTCACAATTAAAAATACAGTGAAGGGGCAGACATATGCCTTAGTGTTTAAGAGGTTGATTAAGATGCCGGTGTCCCACACCAACATAACTAGGTTTGATTTTCAACTCCAGCCTCCAGATAATGCAGACTCCAAAAAGAAGCAGGGGAAATACCCAGTAAGGAAGTCCCTGCCACCCCTTACAGGAGACCTGGGTTTTGTACTCTGCTCTTGACTCCAGCCCTGGCATAGCCCAGGCCATGGCAGGCACTTAGGGAATGCACCTGTGGCTGATATCCCTGTTTGTTGGACTCTCCAGTTCCGTCTCTTGATTCAATTTAAAAACATGGTGAAGAGCAGCTGAAGTGGGGCCAGCATGTGTGTTGGTAGGCTAATCTCGGCGTGTTAGTGCCAGCTTCCCCCACTCCCTCCATGTGGACATGGATTTATGTCCCAGCTGCTTCACTTCCAATTCAGCTCTTTTCCAGTGGCCTGAGAAAGCAAAGAAGGATGGTCCAAAGAAGGATGTAGCCAGGCAGTAGATCAGGAAGAGGCTCCTCAGATCAACTCAGCTTTGGTACTTGCAGTCACGCAGAAAGTGAACTAACAAATGGAAGACAACATCCCTCCTTTTCTCTCTATAAAATTTGCCTTTAAAATAGAAATAAATCTTAAAAAAAAAAGAGAGAGCAACTAACACAAAAGGTGGGAGAGAGGCACTAGCAGAGTCCTCCATTCGCTCATACTGTAAATGCCTGTATGCCCCAACAGCTCCTGTTATGAATACAAAGTTTAGCAAATTTCCAAGAAACAAAACTCGAGGGAAATTCCACATCATCATGGCCCCAGTCACAGACTACACTGGAGGCTGCTGAACTGGACAGTTGGGTTGTCACCTCTCAACAGTGTAACTCACGGTCACTCAAACTGATATGAAGGTGGCCAACGCGCCCCTCTTGGTTGTTCTCCTCAAACCGCTTCTGACTCCAGCTCACCTGACTTACTCATGCACCAGAATAAGGCTGAATGCCAGAGCTCCCAGCTGCTAAGACATCCTCCTCCCTTCCTGCCTTTGGATGCACTTGAAAGATCCAGATCCCGGAACTGGGACAAAGAGTCATCAATCTGCTTGAGAATGTCCGATGCAAAGTCCAAATATACCTTGACATTTCCCAAATACTGAATGCATTGTCCTCCCCGAGAGCAGGAAAGGGGAGAGATGTGAAGCCTTGTGCTACAGAAATAAAGTAGTGAGAGCAGACAGAGTCAACCTCCCCTGAAAAAACCCACACTCTGAAACCGTAGCTTGAAGAATGACCATCTCCAGGCTGAGGGTGAGTGGGCATGATTTGGGAATACAGGGGCAAATTGGACACCTGTGATAGAGAGAGTGTGAGATGTGTTCAGGGAGTGCTATGGTTGGGATATAGTTTGTCCCTCAGAAGTCCTTGTAATGAGTGCTCGGTCCCAACAGAACAGAACTGAGAGGCAGTGGGGCTTACTGGAGATGGCTGGGTCACGTTCATCTTTACAAGGGGTCAATACTGGTTTTGTGAAGTGGGTTCAGTCTCACAGGACTAATCAGTCCCTGAGAGAGAGGGTTGCTGTAAGAGTTAGTGTGGTCCTTTTGCTCTCTTCTCAGGCAGGTAATTCTACTCTGTAGCACCACTGGCCATCATACAATGCAATCACATGGCCCTCACCAGACACCAGGGCCATGACATTTCAGCTGCTACAATTGAAAGCCAAATAAGCCCTCCTCTCGCCCCTTAGACACTACCATAAGCATTCAGGTATACCATGACAAAATGGACCAAGACAGGGGCTCACAGTCCCCCACACAGAAACCAGCCAATACTGGTTTCATCTGTTCTCTTTAACCATTTCTTGAACTCCTACTGTATGTCAGGCAGTGAGCACAGTGTGAGAGAATAACTGGATCTGGCTTTCCCCTCCTGATAGCCACAGGTCCACCTGATGAAAACACTTATTTTTCCATCTGCAGTGTACTTGAATGCCAGCATCCCACAATTTCCTGATCTGATCATCTCCTGCATGTTCTAACTATCACCCAGTGGCTCCAGCTGCACCTAGAAGCCCCTGCCAGAGTACAGCATCTTCCTCCCTCTTCTAAGTGCATCCCAAGATGGCCTGCACCAGTGTGGCTTTCTCTCCTCCTTTCTTTCTCGGTTCATTCTTGGGGGCCATGGCTGCATCCTGGCTGAGGTTCCTCCAGCACATCAAGGACGTCTATTAAAGTACATTTGACTTCTTTCTCCATCAGGCTTCACATCCTGGGAATCTTTGTAAGTCTATCTCATTATTAGGCTTCTACTACAGCATCTCATGAAGCCTCCCTGCTCCTTGGGAAGCACTTGTTTTATTACATGGTTCTTTCTAACATTTTTTCCCTAAGATGTGCTCTATTCTTACTGAGTTCCTTATTCTGTCACTGACTAAGTGATGAATTCCATCTTAACTCTGCCATTCAAATCAATATCTCATATTTTCAATATTAGAGATGTGATACATGTCATTAAAATGTGAGAAAATGAAAAAATGTGCCAACATAAAAATTAAAGATCATAATTCTACCACCCAAAGACATCCACTGTTAACACTGCACTCCAGGATGTGTGTGTGTGTGTGTGTGTGTGTGTGTGTGTGTGTGTTTGACTCCTTGACCCCAATAAGCCCACCCAGATTGACTTTCTATAATCTCTACTCTTGCACAGGGACTCGTGCAAGGCCTTTGCACCTGCTGTTCCACTTCCTGAATTTCCTTGGTGAAACAGTCTATATGTTACTGGGCACAATATAGTGATAAACTTCATATTCAAGGTAGTTCTTAAATTTTGAAAACATGCATAAGTGTGGAGTGGTAATGGAACTGGGTGGACCGGGCAGGACTAAGCAAACCTTAGCCCAGAAGCAAAATTAGAATTCAGGGTGGAGCACAGGTCATGCTGAGCTAGGCTCTTGCACCTACTGGTCTGTGTGAGCAAGAGACGCTAAGCCACAGTGTGTAAGGCAGAGGCCAGGACAGGTGAGGGGCTGTGCCAAGCTGAGTCACAGTAACCACTGGCATACGCATGATCTATGGCTGGGAACAGGCCCGGTTGGGGAGCTAAGGGGACACCCTAGCTGGGTTGAGGTTCCCACCAAGGAGCACGGGGCTGAAATGGGGGCTGTGTTCTGATCTGGATACAGCTGTAGTCTCCCTTGGCAAAAGTGTGGACTGGGACTGGATGCACCAAGCCGGGCCAGACTCCAACACCATCTGGTGTTCTGGAGGACCAGGGTAGATGTGGGAAAGACTAGGCTAGGTCTCAGTCCTTACTGAGCCAAGTGTGAGCTGTATGTGGGTATGGTCGAGCCGTGGCTGGGCTGAAACATCCAATAGTAAGAACCAGATTGGGTTGAAGGCCAGTCAGGAAGGCCAGTTTCTGCTAGGACAGGAGGTGAACTGAGTAGGGCTGGCTCACGGACCCACTAGTATACATGAAATCTGGCATTGGGAGAGGTTCTGATGGAGGAGCCTGGGCAACTCCTCTGGCAGGGCACAGACCCTGCAGGTAAGTGCAAGAAGCATGATAGGGAACCACCCAGAACAGGCCATGGAAAGTTTCTCACTGGCATACATGTGGTATGGGTCGGGGGCAGACCAGGCTGAATCAGTTCATGTCATCTAATGGCGAATCCCAGCACCAGAACAGAGCGTGGGTCAAACCAGGTTCGGTTGCGACAAAAACCAGTGCACATTATGGAATGCCAAGGTGAGGTTACCTGTACCGGATGTGACTGCAGCGCCCAACTAGCACATGTGAGAACCAGGAAGGGAGGAGGCAGAACCGGCAGGGGGAATATGGAAGAGTTGCCCTGCTGGACAGCTACTCCCACTGGGGAGCATGAGCTGGGATGGGGGCAGACCAGACTAAGCAGGGTTACAATACCTGTGTGCCTCATGTGGACTAGATCAGGGAAAAGCCAGACTGGGCTGACTGCTCCTACTGGTGCAAACTAAAATTAGAGTGGGTGAGGGTTGGTTGGTCTTAGCTGCAGCATTAGCTGGCAGAAGCTGGCATTGGGGGCTAATTCTGTCAAGTTAAACCACAGAACCACCTGGAGAGTGCATAATCTGGGAGTGGGAGTAGCCTGGGAAGGAAATAGTGGGCTCCTCCCTCTTGGGTTACTGGAGGGAATGAAAACTAGGACCTGGGCTGGGGTGGCTAGACAGAAAGGCACCCAACAACATCCGTGAGGGCTGGATAGTTGAGCTGGTTAGATGGAACTAAGCTTTAATACCCACTTATATGTATGAGAGCCGAATGGGATGTGGGACAGACTGGACTAGTCTGCTGCACATACTGGCAAACCAGGATAGGGGGCGGGCCTGGTGGGGGTTATTGTGGGTCGCTCCGACTAGGCTGCAGCTCCCACTGGTTTATGTGAAGGCTGAGTGTGTGCTGGGCAGAACCAGGCTAGACTGCAACACCCAGTGGAAGACAGGGCTGGAAACAGAACCAACCCAGCAATTGCAACCACCGGGCGATAGACTGTGCCGGGCCCTGTACTTGCTAGTACATACAAGAATCTGGTCTGGGAACACCTCAGACAAAGTTTCTTTGGGGATCTCCCCAATCAAACTGCCGAACTCAGAACCCTAACCATGAAAAGACAGAGGACAGAACAAGTCAATCAACCACTTTGGCTACATGTTGGCAGTTTAAAACTGGGCAAACGGAGACTCTGTGATGGACTATGTCAATCAGTGGATTCTTCAACGACCTCATCATGCTTGAAATGGCAAGACTGGCAGCAATTAACTGGTAAACTATCGAAACCACTTGAGCAAGACCCCTGGAGCATGCCCCACATCAGGGACCTGGGGTGGGTGGGAGACTGGGTGGCACTTCTCCCTTAAAGTCCCCCTTTACCTCAGATACATGAAGGAAACAATGTGGAAATAATAGTCCTACAAACTTTCCTGTAGCCCTTGAACCTTTTTACACTAATTAACTATGTAAGGATTGTCAAAAATATAATTAAAAAAATGGAAAAAGTTAAAAAAAAACAAGCATAAACCTTGGACCATTACTCACTTCTAAGATCACTCCTGATGATACAGGCAGACATGAAGACACAAGAATGACCCTAGAACAACAGTTATAATATCAAGAACTGTCAATAATGCTAATATAAACAGGGAGAAATAGCCATGCATTAATCTCATGAACGATGAAATAATATGCAGTCAAGAAAAAGTTTCCAATAATATTTTTTTAGTTTTTTTTTATTTTTTAATTTTATTATTTTTTCCCATTAATTACAATGTATTACATGACACAATTTCATAGGTACTGGGATTCTCCCCCCTTCACCCCAAACCCTCCCCACCCCCTAGTGGATTCCTCCATCCTGATGCATAGCCACAGCTCAAGTTCCGCTGGGATTCCCTCATTGCAAGCATATACCATACATAGAGTCCAGCATCCCATTGTCCAAATTCAACGACCTCTTAGGGAGGCCCTCTCAGGTCTGAAGGCAGAGCCAGCAGAGTGTCATCCCGATCAACTAGAAGCTCCAACATATCATCAGCAACAATCCAGGTATGATGAGGCTGGTGCAGAGTCCACTGACTGATTTAGACCATCATAGCGTCTCCCCTTGTCCAGTATTTTGCTGCCAACATATAACTGAGGTGGTTGATTGATCTATTCCATCTTCCGTCTTTTCTTGGTTAATGTTCTGATTCCTCCATTATGATTAAGGGAGTTCCCAAAGAAACTTTGAGGTGTTCCCAGACCAGGTTCCTACATGTACTAGTAAGCACAGTGCCCGCCACAATCCATCACCCTGATCAGCTGGTGGTTGCAACTGCTGGGTTGGTTCTATTCTCAGCCCCGACCTCCACTGGAACCAATGAGTACTGCAGCCCATCCTGGTTCTGGCCATCACACACTCATCCTTCACTTACACCAGTTGGAGGTGTGCTGGTTGGGTGCTGCATTCCTAACCGGCACAGGCAGCCTTGCCTTGGCATTTTGTATTGTATACTTTTTTTTTTATTATCACAACCGAACCTGGCCAGACCCCCGCACAGCTCCAGCGCACAGACTTGCCAGTGGATAACGCCAGCTAACTCAGCCTGGTCCGCCCCAACCTGAGCCAATATATGCAAGTGGGTTACTTTCCAACACCTCTTCTGGGTTGTTTACCTCCTTGCTTCCTGCGTTTATTTGTAGGGTCAGTGTCCTGTCAGAGGAACTGTTCAGATTCCTCCATCCGACCCCTTCCTGGTGTCAGGCTTCACGCATACCAGCAGTTCCTTGGGCCAGCTCCGCTCTTCAACCCATTCTGGTTCCTGCTGTTGGAGGTTGCACCCCAGCCACGGCTCGTTCATACCCACATATAGCTCTTACATGGCTCAGTTGGGGTTGAAACCTAGCCGAGTCCGTCCCACGTCTACCCTGGTCCTCCAGAGCACAAAACTGTGCTGCGGTCTAACCTGGCATGGTGCGTCAAGTCCCAATCCATATTTATGCCAAGGGACTACAACTGTGACCCGACCAGAACTCAGCCCCCTTCCAGTTCCTGCGTTCCTTAGTGGTAGACTCCACCCAGCCAAGGCCTCCCCCAAGCTCCCCAACCAGGTCTGTTCCCAGCCAGTATTAAGTATGCCAGTGGTTGCTCTGCATCAGCTCAGCGTACCCCATAGACTGTCATACCTCCTGCATTGTCTCCACCAGCCCTCCTAAACCATCCAGTGGGGTCAGAATTTCCACGGGGATTGGCCCACACAGCCCGACACATTCTAACCCAGGGTATGGTTCTCGAATGCCAGTCAATGTCATGGTCTTGCCTACTGTGACCCCTCTGCTAATACATCATCCTATTAGGCAATGGGGACATCCTGCTGGACAAGCCTGTAATTCTGCCTTTAAATGAACTGGTGATTGGCAATCTGCACTATAAAGTGAGTACAGGATCGTCAGAGGAAGATTTACTGCCATTGAGAATCTATAGGATTGATACACGTCCCCAGAGCACTGTGGGTTCAGCCTGGAGCCATCCATGCAGTATATCAAAGAACCCAAATTCCAGAACTCCCTGGCCGGGCGGCCAGCAGGCACAGCCTGGCGCCAAAAGGTACACTGGCCGCCCGGGAGTCACTCAGCTCCACCCCCCGGCTCCTCCTCCGGCTGCCACCCGTGGCTCACTGGGGACATCCAGATCCGCTTCTCAGGACCCTAGGACCCACCCTCCCAGCCCAAAAGAGAGTAGTCAACCAACAGTCCCGGCAAATCTGGAAGACGCCCGGGAGTCGCTCAGCCCATGTACCTGGGTGTGCTGTGCTGGAGATGGGGTGAACCCGAGCCCCCAAGCAGCATGGCTGCCCGGGGGTTGAGGCGCTCGGATCTCCTCCAATAATATTTTAATGACAAACTTATTGAATATTAATATTGCATTGAATGTTAACACTAGTGGTCTATTTGAGTTCCAGGCGAGGACTTTAGCCGTTAGGCCACTGCGCTGGGCCCCTTAGACCAAATTCTAAGGGCTTTCTAAAATGATCACATAAAAAAGGCATGGCAGGTACAAGATTCTGGCAAGCTCCACGAGGCAACTTGAAATCCTATATCCCAAGTTCTTCTTGAAAATCCACTTCCTGGGCCCAGTGGCGTGACCTAGTGGCTTAAGTCCTAGCCTTGAAAGCCCCGGGATCCTATATGGGCACCTGTTCTAATCCCGGCAGCTCCACTTCCCATCCAGATCCCTGCTTGTGGCCTGGGAAGGCAGTCGAGGACGGCCCAATGCTTTGGGACCCTGCACCTGCGTGGGAGACCTGGAAGAGGTTCCTGGTTCCCGGCATCAGATCGGCGCAGCACTGGTCATTGCGGCTCACTTGGGGAGTGAATTATCAGACGGAAAATCTTCCTCTCTGTCTCTCCTTCTCTCTGTATATCTGACTTTGTAATAAAATAAATGAATCTTTAAAAAAAAAAAAAAGAAAATACACTTGCTGACAGAGTACTTGCAAATACAACACTTCTGCACAGGAAATCACCTACTCAATAGGCATGAAGATATTTCCAAATCCATGTTCTAGCACTGTTTCCTTATTTTATCCAAAGATCCCTCTATCAAAATCAAATAAATAAGACGTTTTATACTGCCTGATAAATATAGTGCCATTAGCCCAAGCCTTTGTACCTTTGTATTTTTGTAGAGATAAAATTAGCATTCTTTTAATGCTTCTTCTGGATTTGCAATTTCATTCCAGACTGAATGGAAATAACACTGATGCCCAATACATTGCAGGCAATCAGATCACTGGTGTCAGAAAGGCTTTCAACTAAAATGCAGAGGAAACACCCATGATGAAGGCTGATGCAACTGAAATGAGGCTTCTACTATATTGGACCAAATCCAAGTTGCTACTTGGCCTTTTCAGCCTGTTCTGTTTTCAAACATATAGCCAGGACATGAAAGACGGCTGGTACAGGCCCTGAAGCTCAAGTCTCCTGGCCTCATCTTGATAACACCAACAGCTCATCCATATTGGAGAGCCTGGACAAGTGGGCCCCCTGGACACAGTGACTTCGAAGAGAAGCACTCACTGGATCTTACGTCTAAGAGTCCAGACAAGCTAGGGGGCTTTGGAGAGGGGTCGCAGAGCTCCCCCTGCATGTAGAGGATGGCTGGGCTATCTTGCCTGACCCTGGAGCCCTAATGGGGACACTAAAGTTTGCATGGACTGGATGGAGACTCATTCATGATTCAACAGCAAGGCTGCTACTAACAAATGCAGGAGAAAAGAAGTGACAGAGGAGGCTGGATGGAACTTGCTGCTTCTTAGCAAAGCCTATCATACTCTACTGACCATGGCCCTGCTCACAGAGGCTCTCACTCACCATTTACTTTATAAATCTACCTAGACTGCCATAGAAAGTGGATGAGGGAATTTTTATTTGCCCCTGGGGCCAAACTAAGCCCCTAAAGATTTTCCAGAACTAGAAAGGCTATTGCTTATGCGGCCCTATATGCTACTGAACATGAAAAATCGCCAATATTTTGCTTCACACGGGACTATGACCTGTTTTGTTAACTGATACATTCCCAGTTCCCAGGAAGGTGCCTGGCATACTTTGTAGGTGCTTGAAAATTTGTGGTGAATACAAGTGACTTCTGAAAGAGGTACTAAGGAATTCCCAAGAGCAGGCTTAAAACTCTTCCTCCATGGGAAAGTAGAGAGGACATGTGGTGTTGAGGGTTGGGGTCAGAAGATCATGATGCTGACTTCTGCTTGCATTGATTAAGCCATGGGACCTCAATCAAGTCATGCACTTGACTTGACCTTTGGGTTCCTCATGTGTCAAATGAGAAGAATTGGTCGCTGCAGAGTGAGTTTTCCAGTGATGCCATGCCCTCCCCTGTCTCCTTCGCAGAAGGAATCCTAAGCACACCTGCCCTCCTCTGTCTCCTTAGCAGAGTTACCCCAGAGGCTTTTTGGCTTGCCAAAATTTGCAGGGGTGGGAAGCTTCTTTTTTTCTGTCAAGGGTCATGTGGATATTTCTAACATCACTCTCAGGCCATGCAAAATTATCAACTTAGGTCTAGATGTACTGAATTTGAATCTTGGCTATAGCTGCCTTGGCAGGGCCAGTTCAGATGATTCTGTGGGCCTCATAAGGTCCTGTGGGCTGGATGCTCCCCATGCCTGGTCCTAAAGCAGCCAACAGCTAATAATAAAACAGAAGTCCCACTAGCTCCACCACCCAAGGCTCCCTGCAATCCCTTAAACTCATTCCAGGAATGCAGCAATGCTATGATTCTTGGTATCTCCCAGAGTTCTTCCTCTTCAGGGCCAGGTCATCTACCTGGGATGCCTCTTCCTGTCCCCCTCCTGCTCCTTCTGTGACAGACTAACTCCTACTTACCTGTTCATTCTTCTCAAGAGCCACCACTCCTGCCTACAGAGGAGTCCCCATCTGTTATAACATCACTTTGCCCTTGGGTTGACAGTACTTTTTATAATTATCATGAGACAAATCGATTTGATTATTGTTCTGACGCCTGCTCCACTCACTCGTTTGTCATTTCCACCACCACAGGGACAGACACAGAATCTGTTTTGTGTATCACCTGGTCCCTGGAGTACAACTCTTATATTAAATTTAATAACCATTTCCAGGAGGAACAAATGAATGGCAAATCTAGCAGGCATAAAGATGGTGAACAACTGATTCACATGAATGTGGGACAAAACCGTAGTTCCCAAAGTCACATTTCTTTTAGACAAGAAGAGAAACAACACTGCCTTTCCCAGTTATCTGGCTTTTTCTCTGTCCTCTGTGATGTCTTCATATGTCCAGTAGCAGCTCAAATTACTTGGGGTACATATTCTAGACTTGGGATGTCTAAAATGGAAGCCTCTAAGCACATATGTTAATTTACATTTGCAGTGCTTAAAATTAAAGAAGATTAAGAATTCAGCTTCTCAGTTGCTCTGGTCACATGTTGAGCACTCAAGAGCCACATGTGGCTCACAGCTGCTGTCCTGGACACAGCAGAGGCAGTCCATTTGCACAGAGGCAGACAGCTCTTTCAGACAGTGCTATTCAGGACTCTGCTGAACCCAAAGTCTCTTGCATTTCTGGATCAGCTTGGGCCACGATGCTGCCTATCTGGATTTTGCCTTCTTTCCTTCCTAACATGATGACTAGCACCTGATGCAGCCAAATGTTCACTGTTGTTCTCTTCTGAAAAGATGGAAGTGAGAAAGATTTCAAAAGCTTTCATCTGCTGAAGAAACAGGCTTCTCTGATGCTTTCCTTCTCTTCCATGGCATTCAAATGTCCTGCTTCTTTCATTATCCTCATGCTTTTTGCTGGCCACAATCTCCTGCCCTTGTTGGCTCTCCTAGCAGAACCCCTGGATCAAGCTGTCCCATTTTACTTTTTTTTTGAGTATCCACATTCAATGCCAATAAGGCTTCATTCCAAGGAGTCCAGGGTGAGTCCTTGGCTGGTCTCTCATCATTTCTGTTCTTCTGAGACTTTAGGTATTGGCTTCTGAAGGAAATTTCAGGCTACTGAATAATAGCTCCCATACCTGAATTCTTTGCTCACAATCACACAATGGATGGGGAAAAGGCCTAGAGAGAAAATCTAACGAAATCTGCTTTCCTGAACTGGACTCTCTTCATTTTCCAGCTTATTCCTACTGAGATCATCATGGATTTGGTTATTTTGTGATCATTTCCCCGAAGGTTTCCATCTAATCTTAAGATTAGAGCTTTAGAGCAGTAATCCTGTCTCCTCTTTCATAACATTACATTAAAAACGGATTTCTGCCTTGGTAGACTCTGCTCTTCCTGGGGCTTGTAAGTGTCCCCATGTAGCCCTTGCCTTACTTTAGATGCCACCAGGAGTAGACAGTGAGACAAGAGTCTCAGGACGGGTATAGCTCTGGGGAGGGAAGAACAGGAGGTAGTGGGAAGACACAGTGAGTTAAAGGCCATCAGTAAAAGGTGTGCTATGAAGCAGCTGCTCCTGTGCACAACTGAAGTATAGAGAACTGTGAAATATGTGCTTCTGAGACAAAGGGAGCCAGGGACTCATACACCACCTCCCACAGACATCAACAAGGATGCCTCTGAGACATGCGGGCACACTGGACCAAGAGGGCCTGAGACAAGAAGGACAGGTGCTGGTTGTCAGAACTTGGACAGCCAAAGTGGCAAAGGTGAGAGGCTTTGCTCAGAGGGGTGCTACAGCCCACACCACTGGTTCCACATCAGTTTTTATAGGGAAATGTTTCATTGGATTTTTTCCATTACTTGACTTCCCATCAGTCCAACGCAGGGTTTAAAGCAGATGACCCCTGAGCAGATGCCAAGTGCTGCAGGTCACTCTAAACTACTTTCCAATGGGTCTACCTGTGTAGATGCCTCCGAGCACCACAATGGGCTTGCACATGGGACCAGTCTTCCACAGGTTCTTCGGGCATGGTTTGCTGCATGAGCTGTTCTTACTCTACAAGAATCTCTGGAGAGTGAACAGAGGCTGACATCATCTTTGGTGGACAAGGATTGCTTCTTCAGCAAGGTTCTGATCTCAGAGGTTTTCTTGCCCTTCTCAGCACAACCTCATGATTATTCCAACAATCTCAGGGAAGAACAGCAGAGATGCATGTTCTTTTGGGATTTCAGACAGTCTGCCTCCTAAGGGACTAAGTCCCAGGCATGTCCAAAGCACTTCCTACTGATTTGATCATCCACTCCCTACAGCCATTTGTGAACATGGAAAAAACCAAAGCACAAGAGATTCAAACATCTGCTGCAAATATAGCTCCTAGAAAGCCAAAATGAAGTAATGACCTAGATTTACCATCCTCCCTGAAATAACCAGAAAAATGGGCAACATATCTGAACCAAACATTTTGAGGATAATGGACATCAGGCATTGACGGGTAGGGATCTCCCAAAGATGGACAAGTAATGACATGAGCCCTACAAACATCCCAGTTCACTGCCCTGAGAGTTTCAGGTCATTGCTGCACAAGGAGGGGAAGTGCAGCTGGATAGAGGTGAACCCTGTGATCCTAGATGCAGTTGAGAGGTCAAAGAGCCAAGATAGCTGGTGCTCTTGGGAATGGTGTCAGGGAGAGATGACCACTCAGGGACAGCACTGTGGGGCTGGAGCATGTTGCCAAGCACTGATCAGTGCTATACCAGTCAATGTACAGAGGTCACAGGTCATGGCACTTGAACAGGCCTGGGGACAGTGCCTGTTGAAGTAGCTAGACTGGAAAACCCAAAAACCATGGACCAGCTGGATACAGAATATGGAAAGGCCTTGTCTCAGCAACAGGAAGTCATTAGCCCTTCTTAACATTGTTGTGATCCTGCCTAATGCATAAAACAGCAAGATCTCATAAGGCCAACTTGTTCTCAAGTAACTTAACTGATTCCCAGAAAGTAAAAAAATTCAGGAACACTTGTAAGAATACAAAAATATCCAGCTCTCAGCAAGGTAAAATTCACCATGTCTGGATAATAAAGAATTACAAATTATGTAAAAGAGAAGGAAAATGGTACTCCTCATGAGGAGTAAAGTCAGTATTGGCAAGAGCTAGCATGGATGTCTATATCCTGGGACACCATGATGGTTGCTACCACTGCATCTCATACATTGCAAGGGTTAGGTAGAAATGTAGAAAACACCAACAAGATACAGCAGAGCTTCTCTAGAAACTATAATATCTACAATAAAAATCCAAAGGACAGATCAATGGAAGATCAGACATTGCAAAAAAAAGGAATCGGTGATTTAAAAAGACACAGTGGTAGCAACTATTGCAGGTCAAAGAATAGAAAAACATTCTGACAGACTCTCCCAAGAGCTGATCTAATGGGGAAATGGAACATCAGTAACCAACATATTTAAAAAGTCCATCGACAAACTTGATCAAATTCACATTGATGTAGCCTTCCATCCAACAACATACTCATGTGGGAGACCCAGAAGAAGTTCTTGGATCCCAGCTTCAAACCGGTCAAGCTGTGGCCCTTGTGGCCATTTGGGAAGTGAATGAGCAGATGAAAAATTTCTTTTGCTTTGTCATCTCTAATAACACTGACTTTCAAGTCAAGTCAATCTTAAAAAAATAGTTCAAAATAGATTTGTCAAAATACGCAAGGCAAGGCATGGAATGAGGATACATTTGAAAGGTGGGCAGAATATGCTTAAATTAAACAGAAACGATTAATTCTAATTAGTTGGGTTGAAATGTGTGCATGTACACAACACACACACACACACAGCTGCCAAAAGTATGCAGTGCATGCTTGTGTATTTGTATTCACTAACAAAAACCATCATTTTCTCATTTATATCTCAGGCCCAGGTGTCTTCTAGCTTGAATCTCACCTACACTAATACAAACCAAGAATGGGTCCTGTCTCAGCAACTGTTTTTGCACCTCACCTCGGATACAAACTCAAAAGCACATTGACCAGTGAGGCTCCATGTGGAGGCCACACAATGTGTACACATGCCCCTGGCAACTTTTTTTCCCTTGGCACTAATGACTGTGATTTTACACAACTGCATTTTTTTAGGCACTCTATGATCCTGGCAAATCAAAGTGTCAGTGAAATTACACTCTTTCAGCTGAAGTGTTGCTAAGTGTCAACGACGTCATTTAATCTTCCCTCTGAGCAGTCTTTAAGAAGGGTGCCGATATCCATCATCCTTTATTCCAACCAAAAGCTTTGAATGGTGGGTGGTCATGATTGCTACTGCCTTTACTCCATGGTGTATTTCAATACGCTCTGTCCAATAGGGTTAGGCACTGATGACAGGTGGCCATAAAGCCTTCAGAATGTGGGCAGTCTGAATGAAAACAACACACAGAGAAGTGCTGAAGATAATATACACAAGAGAATGTAAATGATTTCATTAATAATTTTTTACTTTGGTTTCATGTTAAAATGGTACAGATGTTCAATAATACAAAGGATAAAATAAAAGACATCCAAGCCCATTGAATGTGTGCCCTTTATTTCCTTTAATGTAGCTATTAGAAAATATAAGAAAACACTGTGTGTCTTCCATGCTAGCTGTGTTAGGATGCTATTCTACACTGCAAAGATTAGTAGGCCTGGTGACTCACTGGTTGGTCTATTTTAAAATGTACAGTTTTGACAAGCAACAGGAAGAGCACACCAGCCTTTGACAGTCAATCCCCAAACACACTGTCAATTTAATCCCCTGGGAGCCAGCACATTAGTCATTTCTCATTTCAGAGCTATAACTGGTTTTCTTCAGGGTTTCTTTTTAGTTTCTGCAGAGTTAACTGATCCCTGATGATCAAGATGATCTTGTTTTGATGTTGGTCATGTTGTAGCACGAATACCATTATCCATAAAACAAACAGGAATCCTGGATTTGGGGAGTGGGGGACAACTCTGCTGACTGAGAGCTAGTGAGACAGAAGCCCCCAAATTCCAGCCCATCTTTTGCCACAACTCTAAATACAATGACGGAAATTCCTCACTACTTCACAAAACATGTCTCAACCTGCCACATCTCCATGCCTTTTCCAGTGCTTGCCCCTTCCTGGAATGCCCTTCTGAAACCCTTCCTCTGCTTGGAAAACTCTTGCTTTACAATCTAAGTCAGATGCCTTCTTTTTACAAAGTCATCCCACTGGGCTCTGATACTTTCAGCACTTCATTACTAAACCTCAACCAGTGTCACTGCTAGTTATTTGATTACCTCTTTGTCTGCTCTCATGGATAGGGGCCTATCTGCAGCTTTTCTGTATGCCCAGAACGCTGTCAGGTAAACAGAGCATTTTTGTGGGTGTGTACATGTGTTTCAGTGTGTGTGTGTATTCACATAAATATGTGCAAATGCATGCACCTAGGAAAGAAATAAAACAAACATAATAGAGTTGCACACCAAGACGCTATCAGTGGTTGAGTTGGGTGGTAAAATTGTGTAGATTATGTCTGACTTTTTATAATTGTGGTCAAATTCAGTCATCATAAAATTTTTCATCTTAACCATTTCTAAATGTACAGTTCTATAGTGTTAAGTGTGCACACATCATTGTGTAACCCATCTCTTGGCATCTCTGTCATAGAAAACAGAAAATCTATGCCCAGTAAGCACTGACTCCCCATTATCCCTCTTTGAGTTCTGACAGTCATCGTTCTATCCTCTGACAGCCACCATTCCAGCCTGTTTCTGTGAGTCTGACCACATTACACGCTTCAAGCAGGTGAACTCATACAGTAGTTGTCTTTCCATAACAGGCTCATTTCACTTAGCCTTACTCCCCACAGCTCATCCATTCTATCCTAAGTATCATAATCTTCTTCTTTCGTAAGCCCAAATAATATCGCATTGTAAGCGTGCACCATATTTAAGTTATCCACTCATCCATTACAGGTCATTTGAGTTGCTTTTGGCTACTGTGGCTAATGCTGTTATGAAATGGTAAACAACTTGTTGAACTCTACTTTTGATTCTTTAAATACTTATAAATGAAAATGTTGCTCACCTAGTAACTCTAGTTTTACCTTTAGAAGAATCACCCTACTGTTTTCCACGGTAGATACGCTATTTCCCATTCCCACCAACAGAACATGGAGATTCCAATTTTTCCAAAGACTTACTAACACTTGCTACTTTTTCTTTCCCTTTGTTTTTTGAAATGGGACTCCTACTGCTTGTGGAGTGTGTGCTTGCAATGGTTTAAAGTGATTTCCTCTCACATCTAGTGAGGCTGAGCATCTTCTCATATGCTTGTTTCCCACTTGTACATCTTCTTTGGAGAAATGTCTACTTAAGTTCTTCGACCATTTATTAACTGGGTTTATTTTAATGGGGTTTTATTTATGAGTTAAAGAAGTTCTTTCTATACTGAATATATTTCCTGTTTAGCAGACTTGCATTCTCTCCTACTCAATAGGCATTCTTTTCACTTTGCTCACTGAATTTTTCAGTGTGTGAAAATTTTTGCTGATGTAGTCAAACTGATCAATTTTTATTTTCTTAAATCTGAGCTTTGGGTGTCATATCTAGAAAATTATTATCAAATCCAATACCTTCACCTCTATGTTTTCTCCTAGAAGTTTTATAGTTTTAGTTTCAATGTGTGGGTCTCTGATTCATTTTGAGTTAATGTTTAGATGTTGTATTAGATAAGGATCCAACTTAATTCTTTTACATGTAGACACCAACTTTTCCCAAATCAACTGTTGAAAATATTGTCCTTTTCCCACCGAATGGACTTTGAACCCCTGCTGACAATGATCTGCCCCTATGTTTGAGGGTTTATGTGTGAGTGCTCTACATCTATTCCGTTGGTCTAAGTGTCTGTCTTTGCACCACTCTCATGCCGTCTGGGGTACTGTAACTTTGTAATGAATTCTGAAATAAGAAAATTGAGAAGCTGAATTATGTTGTTGTTCTTTAAGATTCTGTATTAATATTAGGTCAAATTGTTCTATTTGTTCAAAATGATTATATCATTAATGAATATTATTATGATATTAATATTATATTTATGAATTTTATGTTTAGATTGCTTTGGGTCATATGAACTATATTAAGTCATCCAAATGGGACATGTTTTTACCTATTTATGCCTTTTAACTATTTTTCCCCCAACAACATTTTGTTGTTTCAAGCACACAAGTATTTTGCTTCAATTCATTCCTAAGTATGCCATTCATTTTTGTAACATTGTAAACAGAATTGCCTTTTTAGTGCCATTTTCAAATTAATCATTGCAATAGATTTTAAGCTTCTTCATTACTTCTAACAGCTTGTGGACTCTTTAAGGTTTTCTATACTTAGCATAATCATATCAAAATTTTAAAGAAAGAAATTAAATGACCTCTATTTTATTTCTTTTTCTGGTCTGATTACTCTAGATAGGACTATAGTGCTATATAGACTAAAAGTGATAGAAGTAGGCATCTTTGTGTTGTTTCTGATTTTAGATGAAAAATTTTCAGTCATCTACCAGTAAGTATCTACTGTTAGTGACAAGTCTCAATGGTTCTTATATTTCCTTCCTGTAATTCTAAGTTTTCTATAAGGGCTATGGGTGTTTTAAATAATCAGATAAAAAGTCATTTAATAAACAAGAATTTGTTGGCCAGATCAATTGAACTACTTCATCAAAAAGCCACATTTTTCTTATATATAGATACTACTACAAGAGGAAGTAATAAATAAATACGAAGTGAGGCTTATTTTGTTTCTGGCCACAAAACTAGACAAGACAGGGTTCGTTCACCAGCTTCCCACTCCCCCAGAAACTCTCTTTCCCTCGGCAGGGAAGGAAGGCGCCACTTCATGACTGCCAACAGTTTAGGCATCAGCTCACATTCCATTGCAGCAGTCTCCTGTCTGATTAAGGTCTAGCCACACAATACCCTCATTTGTCATTTATAATGGAGATTACGGCAGATCTGTATGTAAAGGGCCAGTGGTTGAGAAATTTTTCACTCTGGGTTAAAAACATCACTCACTGTTGGGTGAGAAGTGGACCCTTGGCTTTGACAAAGGGGATCTTCAATCCTAATGTCACAGAAGAATAAACTACACGTGTAATGGGTCACATCCTTGCTTCTGAATTTAACTCCAGTTCTCTTTCTGAAATATTTGTCCCCACAAGAGCTGAGGAAGCAACACAGAAGCTCATGGCCAAGCCGGAAGTCTCCAGACAGGTGTGGAGTGACACTGGGACATTTCTCATCATCCTTGATCTTCTCTAAAAACTGTGTACTCCACCCGCATAGAAAGTACAGAGCCGTGCCAGAATCCAGACTCTACTGGGCAACTGAGATGTGCCTGTGAGCCCTCTATGACCACCTTCCTGTCCACCTGTACGAACAGGTGATTAGAGTGCCTAACACAAGGAGCCTTCCTTCAGGCATGCTATTGTTGATCCTTGAGGATCACAGCTGTGCCTGGGAGAACCACTAAGATGTGGCTCCTTGTTCCTTTCCCAACCTCTACACAGCTACACTCCAGGAATCTTTCCATTTTTCAATCAACGAACATTTACTGGGTAACCACTGTGCATTGGTTGGTACATGACAAGCCGTGGACTCACAGAGTTAAATTCTCAGAGAAGAACAATAGGCAAAGAATCAACATTCTTTCCCTTCTCTGTGCTCTAGAGTTGGAGGCACTGCTAGCTGCTAGAGGACACATGGTCATGTATAAAAGACAGATGCCAAGTCCCTGAATCTCTCTTGAAAAGTCAGACACAGACCTCCAGAGTTTCTTCCTAGTTAATGAACAACCTCTGTGTGTTCCTGACAAGTGTCCCCACAGAGAGAATGTGTCTATGCCAGCTCCCTCTGACAGCAGAACCAACCATGCCGAGTTCTGAGCAGGTGGTTTCACACTTGAGGGTGTCACAGGATCTCACAGGAATTGATGATAGCACATAGTGCAGGGCTCAATCTTAGAGGCTCTGACCCAGAAAGTCTGGTGGGGCCTGCTAACTTGCATTTCTAATCAGTTTCAAGTACTACAGGTGCTGCAGGATGCAGACCTCCCAAACCGAGAACCACTGGCTTAAATTTGGTATTTTAGCACTTAAGAAAAATGGGGCAGCAAGACCATCAACACTGGTGATCCCTTTCTCTGGACACCTTGGTGACATGCATCCAGTCTCACTCAGGGAACATAAGACACATTCATTTATCTGTGGTCACTCAGTGCTTCATCAAGGAGTGTCTGGTGACCGCTGTGGTCCAGAGCTTGATTAGAGTCTTGAGGGACATAAGATTAGCAGGAAGCACACTTGGAGTCTAATCTAAGAGACTAAAGATTTCAAAGAAGGGGGAAGAGAAGCTCCCACAAATCAGTTAAACAACAGAGGACTGTCCTGCTGAAATGTGAGCAGTGATGCCTGAGGCCATGGGAAGATGTGGGGACTCATCTGTGCTTTCAGAAATTCAGTTAGGGGAGAACTTGCAGCTGAACCCAGGACCACACTGAGATCTGGCTGAGAAAGATCACCTGTGCATGTGTGGTCTCAGGGATTACCTGTGTTCTTTAGTCACAAAGTCAAAGTGGAAAGGATGGCCCTGGAGATTCTCTGGACAGACATGCTATTGCCCCTCCTCAGGCCACTACAAGCCTCTCTGTGGAGACTGTTACAGCCTACAGTAGAGCAATAATATCAGAACTCTGAAACTTTGGAAGCTTCCTGCCCTCAACCTCAGGCCTCAATCTTATTTGAAGGATATTCTCCAACTTGGATGGACGAAGAAACAGGGTGATAGGCCAGGATAGTAGATGTTGGTAGTAGGTTCTGGATGGTGGCTCTGTGCATGCTAATAAGGTATTCCCAGTATGGTGAAAACTTCTAACAAAATGAGAAGGGGAAAATGAGGCCCATACCAAAGCAGAAGAATTGGAAGAACTTGGGAGGCAGGGGGACTAATGGAGACTCAGAAGAAAAAGAAGTTCTAATAATACATCAGACTTAAAATGCAGTAGTGTCCTCTACTTTATTTTTTTTCTATCGACTAAAGATTATTGAGTGTACACTATACATCACACACTATGTTGGACTGCAAAATTTAGCAACATGCAAAGTAAATCCCTATGTGTGTCATAAGGATTGTAGTAGAGAATGTAGGGGGAAAAAGTAAATATTTGAGACCAAGGAGACAATGACATCAGCAAGTTGGGGAATAGGACTTTCCAGGGCTTATACTCTTCTAGAAACATCAAGTTCAATAGTGATTCTTTCAGAAAAATGCTTCATAAAAGCTAAGGAATCTAAGAGGTTATAGCTTGGTATTAGTAGGGAAATAAGATACCTGGATGAGGGTAGAAAAGACACAATCACATTACTCATGTCACACCCGCCCCCTGCCTGAAGTGCATCATGGAAGAGTAAAGTCCTCAACATGGAAGAAGAATAAAGTGAGCACCTAACTTTGCTGCGAATGCCAGAGTCAGGCCAGCACTGCGTCCCAATATCAGGATGTACTGATAGCCCCAGATTTCAGTGTTAGTATCAGGCTGGCCACACAGCTCTAGAAATCAGGCCCATCCATGCCAGGCCAGCCATATAGACAAAGGGTTCAGGCCTACCTTACTGCCATGCTGGCCCACACAGGCTTCAGGTCCATACAACACCAGTCCTGTTCTTGTGATATTGGCTCCAGGCTGGTCCCCACAGCCCTGTAGAACAGTAAACCCAGAATCTGGGTGTATTCCAGTAGATGCCAGCACTGAACAAATCCCTATGGATCAAGTCTTGAGGCCTAACCCACACTCTAGACCAGTTACCATGGACCTAGCCTTCCTTCATGTTAGCTTCTACATTCCCCGATATACGAGGCTGGCCTTCCTGCTGTGCCAGGTGTCAGCTGAGTCTATCTGAGGAGTCCAGCAATAGACCCCACCAGCTGGCCTGTCCATAATCTTCGGACTAGCTGGAAAGGACTTTTCCCTGCCAAAGTAAAATGTCAGGAGTTGAAAGGTGTCTACTTTCTCAAATTCAGAGATAATAACATACGGCCATAAGGACCAAAAATAACCCTGGCACAACCAAGGGACAAAATAAAGAACCTATAACCGAACCCAAAGAAACAGAAATTTATAAAGTGCCTGGGAAAGAATTAAAAATAGTCATTTAAAGGAGTTCAGTAAACTACAAAAGACAACAAAAAACTACATGAACTCAGGAAAATAAAATATAGACACAAAACCATTAGTTCAACAAAATGCTAGAAACAATAATAGTAACAAAACACAAAAAGCCTAGTGTTAAAGAAAACAAGGATTGAATTGAAAAATTCCATACTAGACTTCACCCGAATAGGCCATTGAAAATGACCTAGACAGAGGAACTAAGAGAATGAAAACAGTAAAGAAATCCTTTGGAAATTATGGAATATCATCATATTATGCAAGTATGAGAAGCAGAGAAAGACAAAAGGGGGAAAAAACCCTTCCAAATATATAAAGGAAAACGAACATCAAGATTCATGAAACCCAAAGAACCCAATAAGATGAAGTATAAAGAGTTGTTCCCTAAGACATATTATAATCATATTCTCATAAGTCAAAGACAAAAAGAGTATTTTTGAGAGTTGTATGAGAAAAATGTTAAGTGACATGATAGGGAAATTCCACAGGACCTTAGCATATTTCTCAGAAGAAACCTTGGAAGCCAATTAAGAATGAGATTACATATTCAAAGCATTGAAAGAAAATACAAAATTGCCCGCTAAGATTATTATACCCAGCAAGGCTGACCTTTAGGAAACAGGAGAAAATGACTTTTCCCGAGAAACAGAAGTTGTACTAGTGCATCAGCACTAAACCTTCCTGGCAAGAAGTGTTAAAGGAACTTTTAAAAATGGAAACAAAAGGACTCTAACAATATGAAAGCACAGCATGCAATTTAAAGAGAAGAATCTAGTCAAATCCAGCATATATAACACAATAGGCTTGTTATGTAGTTTAATTCTCCATATAGTATGAAAGGGCATAATTATGAAAAACAACTGTAGGTATTATAATTTGGTAATGGATACACCAAAAGTCCACATGGTGACAAAGGTTGGTTAAATCATCAATAAGATGCATTAAATGTGTGTGTGTGTGTGTGTGTGTGTGTATACCAAAAACTAGGATACCTAACTATATCAATTATCAATGGATCTCATGGAAAAATAGAACAACAGATTAGGAAGTTAACCTCAAAAAATCTTGTGGGTAAACAGAATTTGAAGATAAATATATTTTACTGTAAAAGTTTTGAAAAAGCATGTGTATGACAGGTGTTCAAAAAATTTGAGAAATGGATAATATGGGAATCTATTCATGGATGTTACATTTTCTGTACCACAATAAACTTGTTCTTCAACTGTATTTTTTCATGGAACTTTTGAAGCACCATTGCACTTTATAAAGGTTCAAACATCACACTTTAAACATGTCATAGGTCATCCAGGTGGATTAATAACAGCAAATTTGCAGTGTGTCACAGACTCAAGGAACTCAAGGGGTAGATATCCAACAGTCCACCGCACAGCAGAGGAATTCACATTCTTTGCAAGTGCACATGGAATGTTCTCCAGGATAGCTCACACATTATGCCACAAAATTAGCCTTAAGAAATTCACAGACACTGATATTATGCTAAATATCTTTTCTAACCACGGCGATATGAAACAAAAAATGCAATCTAGTAAAAAAGTTGGAAAATTCACAAATATGTGGAAACTAAGCAACACACTTTTGGACAATGGGTTAGGAAGAAACCAAAGGAAAGACTTAAATATATCCTGAGATAAACTAAATCAGAAGTACCAGAAACCCAAAAATCATGAAATGTAGCAAAAGCAGTTCTAAGAGGGAAGATTATAGTGCCTATAAAGGAAAATAAAAGGATATCAAATATACAAATTTAAATTTCACAGATTCAGAGGGTGAAGGGTATAAAAAGGTCTATGTTTAAACTAAACAGAACTGAAAAAATAATCAAGTTCATAGTACAAATGAGATAAAGACTAGAAAGAGAAAAAAAAAGCCCAGTGAAATCAAGAACTGGGTTTTCAAAAACATTGTAAAAATTGACAAATCTTAGCTAAACTAGGAGAACACTAAAAAAATGTAACTGAAAAAGATGATAAATGATATCACAGAAATGCTAAGTACCATGAGAAATTACTATGAACAACTGCATGCTCAATGCAGCAGATTACCTATGAAAAACAAATGCTTTTCTAGAAACAACCTACCCAGTTCACATTATTGAGAAAACAGAATATCTAAACAATAACAAAGAGACTGAATCAGTAATCCAAATACTCCCATCAAAGAAAAGCCCAGGACTAGATGGCTTCACAGTTGAATTCTTTTTTTTTTTTAAAGATTTATTTATTTTTATTGCAAAGTCAGTTATGTAGCGAAGAGGAGAGACAGAGAGGAAGATCTTCCATTCAATGATTCCCTCCCCAAGTGACCGCATCAGGCAGAGCTGAGCCGATCTGAAGCCAGATCTGAGCCAGAAACTTCTTCCAGGTCTCCCACGCAGGTGCAGGATCCCAAGGCTTTGGGCTGTGCTCAACTGCTTTCCCAGGCCACAGGTAGGGATCTGGATGGGAAGCAGGGCTTCCGGGATTAGTACTGACACCCATATAGGATCCCGGCATGTTCAAGGTGAGGACTTGAGCTGCTAGGCCACTGTGACAGGCCTCACAGTTGAATTCTAACAAATATCCAAGAAAAATGAATACCAATCATTCTTAAAACTCTTCCCAAACATAGAATAGGAAAGCTTATTTCCAAAATCATTTTCTGAGGCCACTATAACCCTGAAATCAAGACCTATCAAAGACTTCATAAGAAAACTACAGGACAATATCTCTGATAAACACAGATGCAATATTATCAATTAAATCCTAGCAAGATACATTTAAGAACACACCAAAAGGACCATACATTATAGCCACATGGGAAGTAACCCTGTGAAACAAGACTGGATTTATAAATGCAAATTCATTAATGTGATATACTACATTAGCAAAATGAATGATTAAAAACCAATATGATGACCCCAATAGAGGTAGAAAAATCCTTTCACCAAATGCACCATCCCTTAATACCAAAAACTCTCAACAAATTACTTATAGAAGCAAATTTCCTCAAAGTAATGAAGGCCACTTATGAGAAACTCAGAGCTGATATCATAATCAATGAGGGGGAGGAGATATTTAAAGGTTTGTCTTCTAAGGTCACTATGCCCACCTTCACCACTTAAAGTTAACATGATATTGGAATTCCTTGTCAGAGCAATATGGCAGGAGAAGAAAATTTGTCCAAATACAAAAAGGAAGAAACTAAGCTTGGGCTTGAATATTTAGAAAACCCTGAATACATCATCCAAAAAAAATTAGACCTAATAAATTAGTACAGTTGTAGGATACAAAATCTACATGCAAAAATAAACAATGCTTCCACACACTAACAATGAACTATCTGAAAAATAACAATGAAAGTAATTTATAATTGCATTGAAAAAATTACTTAGGGATAACTTAGACAGGATATCGATCTCTATACAATGAAAACTACAGGACATTCATGAAATAAAACAGAAATAAATAAAAGAAATCCAATATTCATGGATTGGCATAATTAATATTGTTAACATGTCCATTCTATCCATAGCAACCAATGAGATCCCTAGCAAAATTCCAAGTATCATTTTTCACATAAATAGAAAATCTAACATTCATATATAATAAGTATACTTAGTAGTCAAATCAATCTTTAGCAATAAAAGGAAGAGCTGGAATCATTTCATTAGCCGATTTCAAAATACTATACAAGCTACAGTAACCAAAAGGGCACAACATTGGTATAAAACCACACATCGAGATGAACAGAAGAGACAGCTCAGAAATAACTTCTTAAATGTAACCCTTGCAAATATAAACCTGCTAGAAGAAAACAAAGAGGAAAGCTTTTGGACATTGCTCGGAGCGACAATGCTCTGGAATATGAACTCAAAACACAGGCAATGAAAGTAAAAAGAGACTAATGGGATGCAGGAAACTGAAAAGCTTCCACACAGCCAAAGAAATGAACAACAGGTGAAGAAACAACACACAGGATGGGAAAAAGTATTTGTAATTCCTATCCCCAAACTGACAGAATTCAACAGCAAGAAAACAAATAATCTGGGTATAAAACAGGGACATGAGACTAGAATAAACATTTCTCAAAATATGCAAATCATCAACAAGTATACAAAATGTTCTATATCATATGGGAAATGTATGTGGAAACCTACAACATGACCTCACTTCACATGTGTTAGGATGGCTCTTACCAAAGAGATGAAAGACATCAGGTGTTAGTGAGGCTATGAAGCCAAGGGAGCCCTTCATTGTTGGTGGGAATGTAACTTAGCACAGCATCATAAAAAAAACACATGGAAGTATCTTGAAAAAATAACAATAGAAATCCCATATGTTTGTGAAAGTCCAGTTCTGGTTACATATCCAGAGGAAACAGAATCACTACATGCAAGTGTCACCTACAGCTATATGTTCTCTGTGACATTATTCACAATAACCAAGAAAAAGAAGTATTCTAGGGGCCCCACAAACAGAAGAATGAATTAAGAAAACTGTCTATAAAATGTATGTATTTACATTTCTACATGCAAATGTGTATTTATATATTAAGCAAAGAGCAACAGAAATATATTCAGATTTTTTGAAGAAGGAAATCCCATCATTTGTTACAGCATATACATAACTGGAAAACACTACAGTAAGTGAAATAAGCTGACTTTGGAATGACAGACACTTCAAGATCTTGTGGAGATAGAATGCTGGTCAGATGGCACAAATGTTCTGCTAGGATGAACAATTTCAAGAGCTCTATCATACAGTGTGTTGACTATAATGAAAAACAACACACTACAAGCATGAAAAGCGCTCAAACAGCTCAAAGATTAGTCCTGTAACAGTTCTTTCACTTAGAAGCATGGTATGCAAGATGATGATGTGTCCACTAGTTTGGTATAACGCAGTCTATGTACAAGTGAAAATATCACACTACACATTGTAAATACATCCAATTTTTATCTATTCCACCCAAAAAAGCTAGGAGAAATAAGTGAAAATGCAAGTACCTGATGTTGCAGGTGGTGGTGATGCATCCACCAGAAAACAGAGAAGCAGGATTAGAGGGGATGTGTGATGGTGGGGGATCCAGTCAAGGAACTTGTGGCCAGGAAGGCCCTGTTGGGAGATGAACTGGGGGCACTGAATATATGGGGGAAGACAAAGGCTTGATTTTACATCAATAAGTGTATTTTGAGTAGATTGTCAGGGGTAGGAGAAGTCCAGATATGGATTAAGACACCATCCTAAGCCCAATGGAGCAATTACTTGACCAACAGGAAGGGCATGTGAAGAGAAAACTCCATAAAAATGAAAAGTGTTGCTAGTCCCTGAGAAATAAAACAAACCATACGTGGAACAAGTTTTCAGCTTCAAGGTACAAGCAAGTGTATAAACCAGGCTGAAATGCAATCCATTCTGGAGGGTTTGTAACTACGGAGTCAGTAGGCATAACAAGAGAGGACACCCAAGTTCCACCCTCATGAAGCTCGTGACCCAAGCAGGCAGAGCAGGCACAATGACAACATGATGGACTCAGGAATCAACATGGGACACATGCCCACGCACACAGACTGACGATGATGTCTAGGTGATGTTAACATGCGTGTCATTTCATGGGGTAAACGGGTAAACAGTTGTTCAGTATTTGCTCAAAGGGCAAAGGAAAAAAAAATAACTTCCAGACAAAAACTGTTCCAAAACAGACTGTGGGTCCCCTATCTTTTCTGGCAAACATGCTACATTCTAAAACCCATCAGATTTCTCTCCTTGAGCCACAGGGTTAAAAAAAAACTCAAGAACAGCAATGGCGCAGCAGCTGTCTGAAATGATAATATCTATGGAGAATGCACTGGATTAGCCCAGCAGCAGGCACCGGAATATGCAGATCATCATGATTGCCTCTTGGGAAGGTGTTGATCAGGCCTGCCAAAGAGGATACATCAATTCCCTACAATTAGACTTGGTGACTTTATCACTTGCTCTTGGAGAAGCAGGCTGGATTCACTTTGAAAATAGAGCATCTCTATTCTCCTCTCTATGGAAACACAAGACTCTGTCAGGAGCGGATGGAAAATATGTTTTGGCAGCTGCATCAGTAGTAATTGCATAGAGCTGAATGCTTGTAGTTTTGCAGGGTTTACCCAAAAGATGTAGGGCCCCTAAACTAGAGGGAATGCCTCAGAGCAGCTAGTAAAACACAGCTCCTTCTCCCTCCCCGTTCCCCAACCTTGGAGCCTCCAACAGCCCTCTTCTCCAATCTTCTTCCAGCCCAATATGCCACATTGGATCACAAACCAGACTCTAGCTGGAAGAAGACAAGCAATGGGAGGAAGCTGGAGTGAGACCCCAGTCTCTCCTTTTGCATCTGTGTTCAGTTACCTTATCTTAATTCACGCTGAGTCTTACGAGGTTGCCTGGCAAGGCCAGAGAGAGAGAAGCTCAACAGGGGAACAGATGTTCCCTTCGCCTAGAGCTGGAGTAGCGTCTGCATGAGAAAACCCTTGAACGCACACTGCTTGTCTGACAGCCAATTGGCCCAAAGCAGAGAATCACAAACAGCCTCTCAAAGTCCTCTTCTACAAATATGGCTAATTCAGGACCAGTGTGGTGATGTTCTGAGTCAAGCTGCTCCTTGTGGCACTGGCTTCCCATATAGACATTAGCTTGGGTCCTAGCTGCTTCATTTCCAATCTGACTGTCTGCTAATGGCCTGGGGAAAGCAGCAGAAGATGGCCCAAGTGTTTGGGCAACTAGGTGAGAGACCTGGAGGAAGCTCCTGGCTCCTGGCACTGCACTGGCTCAGCTCTGGCTGTTGTGCCTATCTGGGGAGTGAATCTGAGAATGGAAGATCATGTTCTCCCCCACCCCACACCCCCTGCCTCTTGAATACATTCTTTAAAAAAAATGAGTTTCTCAGTTTCAATCACTCCAACTCCCAAGAGTAAAAACACATCACTTTATTTTCCCTTTAAAGGTTGTTCCCTCCTCCCCTTGACTATAACACATTAGGCTCACTTCTACTCTGCTTCAATTAGTAACACCAGGGGTGACGGTTACCAAGTCTCTGAAACTTTTCACATGCTCAGACCACACACTCCACAAGATCATCCCAGAAAGAATTCTTGCATTTCTACACAGATAAAAAGTGGCATTTTCTCCTCCTTTCAGGCCTGGGGATACCCATCGATCATCCAGACCTGCCACATTTATTCATGCATCATGACTCACAAGTTGCTGACATTTTTATCAAGATGCTGACACCCTGAAACAATGCTGAGAACCGACACTGGGTTCAAGTCCCTATAAATGTGGGCCAAGAAGCTGGTGGCAGGGAGCATCGTCAACCAAATGCAGAGCTGACATCTCAAGTGCCACTGGAATTCAATCAAAGGAGTTTCCTTCCATTTTTACGTCGGCATGTCAACTTCAATGTGGTTTATTTCTGTGCTCTGTGTTTAATGAAGCACCTGCTCCCCCAGTCACCACATTGCTGGATAAATGCGGACTGTTGTCGGAAAGGAGACACATACATGCTATGAATTGCTAAAACCCCCGAGACATCGCCTCTGGAAGCCAGTCTGCCTGGCTATAGACCTATGCTGCACTGAAGCAGTGAGGGGGAGGTGGGAATCAGAACCGCCAAACACAAACAAAGGAAACTGAAAGCAAATGCCAATCACTCCATCCCAGCTGCTCACCTCACTCACCTGGAGGAACGACCCAGCCTGGTACTAAGGGTTAATGGTTCCCTAGGGACAAATGCCACATCTCTCACAACCTGGAAGCATCTTCTGCTCCAGCTTTCCAGTCTTCTGAATGGGTTTCTCCTGTTCAGAATGTGACTCAACATGCCTCCTTAGAGAGGCTTTTCCACTCCACTCCCCATTCCAACCCCACCCTGTGTGTCTGCATTATCGACCTCCTAGATAATGCATTCATTTATTTGGCTTTTACTTCTTTCTTCTTCCCTAACCAGAAAGCATGCTCATGGTGACCAGGAGTTCAGTTCTTCAGTTTAGTCCCCTAAAACCAGTATCAAAGCCTGGCATAGTGGGTGTTCAATAAACATTTGCTGAAAAGAGTGAATTGAACGAATGAATATAAACAAGGGTGAGAGGGCAATGCAGGATATTGGTAACAATAGCATTCATGTTAGCAAGAGTCACCATGATAACAGCTAACATCTATGCAGGGTACAGCTAGTATCTTCCTTCTTCAACTATGCCCGATCCCTTTCCCTTGAGCGTTTGCCACTGAGTGCTTTATTCATTTTAGCTAATTATTATATCAAGTCAGAAATCATCCTACAGTGCTCTGTCATTTAAGATTTGCTGCAAAGATAAATCTGTTATACAGTAATTTAGGTGCCCAAAGAAAAGCCAGATTTTAAATGGTTACATGGTCTGAGTTCAGCAAGTGCAATCATTTCTGACTTAAGTTTACTTAGCATCTTAATGCATTTCCCCCCTTGTTGCTGTGAGACATGGTATTCCTTCTCAATCCACATCCTTCCAAAATCTTCCACAGTGCTGTCCTTACTCAACACTCCTTGACCAGTCCTGCTCAGAGACAGACTGGACAAACCCAAAGATCCCAAACTCAGAGGAAAAGTGAAAGGAGAAAAACCACCTAGTAGAAATCCATTATAGGAGGTTATGTATTCCATCTTCTGGTCAAACCAGCACAGCATCCACGGGGCACGCACTTTGCCAACCCGAAGTTCAAATGCGCATTTTTCCAAGTTAAGTCCACTCTATGAAAAGCACAGTAGCAGATTCCTGCTGCTCTGAAATCACTTGTAGCCTTTGTCACACAACCTATGCGTCCTTGGATCACCAAGACTCTGCTAGTGCCTCCAGACTCCTCTGTACCTTTCTCCCCACTGGGCTCGCTTCTTTCATTTCTGCTGAGCAGTTGGCCTCTTAGGGCCATGGGATCCTTACACAGCTTCCCTCAACCTTCACCTGACCAATATTGTTCCTGTGTATTTCAGTCCCATGTCAATTTCTTCTCAAACCTCTCCTAATCTGCAGACCCTTTGTGGAGGTGCAATCTCATAGCGCTGAATTATTTACTGCACTTTTCTAAACTTGCAAGCATTTGTTTCCTTATTATGTAATGATTACCTGCCTTTCCTATTAAACCGGAATTTTTTGGAGGTGGAAGGTGGAGAGCTGGGTTTGCTTACACCCCAGCATCAGCTACGGCACTGTGGTATATAGCAAAACGCTCTATAAACATGAATTCATAAATCACAGACGGCTGGATGAATGCACAGGAAATATACATCTGCCTGTGTCTATGTTGCAGGGTATTGCTGTCAATTCTGTGGGAATACTTATGACACAAATATGTTGTAAAAGCATAAGAAATCAGACTCCCCGCTTAATCCCAAATCCACATGAAAAGTGGCAGGGAATGGGAGAGTACAAAACAAGGTCTCCTATGGCTGGGTCAGTGAGTCGGTGTGACTGCTGCCACTGCTATTAGATGCAGTGACCTGAAAGGAGAGAAAATCCTTAGACATCTAATTATTTTAGAGTCTAGATGCAGTAGAAGCAGCGAGTGGTTTAATCTTGTTAGGCACCTGATGCACCCAACTCAGGTCCCACGATCAGAACTAACCAAGGGTGTTTGAGAGGTGGGCACCCCATGGCCCACAGCCAGGATTCTCCAGGGCCTTTGGCCTATAGGGAGGGTATCTCCCCGGTACAGATTTGCCATCACTCAGGTTTCAGCTGGGCTCTCCCAGTCCTGCCATTCCCAAACAAGTGAGAAATAACAGCCCACCAACTGCAGGTCTGAACACCCAGCTCCCAGTCCCAAGAGCTCAGGCACTGCTCCCCTATCCTCACCCCACTGTCTGTGCATGCAGCATCCTCACAGCAGATCAACCCCCATGCAGGACAGAGCTCCAGGGAGCAGAAACACCAGCAGGTGCTTGTGGGAGGTGATGGAAGGGCAGCCCATGCTCCCAGCCTCCTGCCAGGCTCATAGAATACACTGGACATGTGCAATTTCACCCAAGAAGCAGGGGGCAAGTGTGGGACACATTCCTACCAATTGGGTGGTCTCTGAAGCCCTCTTGCTTAGACAGCCATTTTATTTCTCTCTCTTTTAAGATTTATTTTATTATTTTTATTGGAAAGGCAGATTTACAGAGAGGAGGAATGACAGAAAGATCTTCCATCCATGGGTTTATTTCCCAAATGGCCGCAACAGCTGGAGCTGAGCCAATCCGAAGCCAGGAGCTTCTTCCAGGTCTACCCACATGGGCATAGGGTCCCAAGGTTTTGGGCCATCCTCTGCTGCTTTTCCAGGCCACAAGCAGGGAGCTGGATGGGAAGTGGAGCAGCTGGGACAGGAATTGGCACATACACGGCAAGGATTTAGCCACTGAACCATTATGTGGGAGCACTAGATGGTCATTTTCTGATGATTACCTGCATCCATTGTAACCTGGGATCATTAAGAAAAAAAACTAATGTGGCTCTAAGGCCCTGCCTTTATTTTTAAAAAGAAGTTCTTTAAAGGTCTATAATTAGCCCCTGGCATCATTTCTATTTTTCCTTCTTCTTCTTGAAGGAGGGCAGGGGTCTACTTTTCAAGCTTTGAGTGATACTGATTGCATTTATCTATTTTCATTTCTTTAAAGGTATGGATCACTCTCTTGCTCTTTCTTGAGCCCTAACTTTAACTCTGGGAAACACCGAACAAAAGAGGAAACAGACACAGAAAATGAATACTCACAAAATGAAGAAAGACTGAGCTCTGGGACCTGTGTGTCTCGTTGGCAAGGACCCCTGAGAATTCCCGGTTACGAGCCGTAGTCTTGGGTGGAAGGTCAAGAAGAGAAGGGAGGAGGTTTCCACTGGATTACAGAAAATCACAGCCATATGCTGCATGCCATAAAATGGCTCATTTAGTCCCCAATTCAAACCTGAATGTTTCCATCAGCCCATTCTTTGACTGTGTCACTCAACAACACTGCCATCCATGCTGACCACGTGTTACCAGATGCACTCACTTTGATCGCAACCCATCAACTTAGTTCAATTTTCCATGCGGGGATACAGCCAACATCCTGGGGTTTACAACAGGGATCTTTCTCTAGTGACTGATAGTTTCCAGGCCTATCTGATTTACAAAAATACTGCACAGGCCAGGCTGCACTCAACTGGAGGACCATGGTGCCCTGTGAGATGACTAACACCTTACTCCAACAAGGACCACAACCAGCAGCTGTCTCTGGCTCCCAAACCTTCTCGGACAGTATCCTCTCCACCATACCCCTACCCACACAGATCTGCAAATGGAAGTTTCAGGAAGACTTGGATTTTGAGACCAAAAGTCAGCAAGCATTTTGTGCAGAGGAAGACAGAATGAACATTCTAGGCTATGAACTCCTGCTGGGTCTCTGCTGTAGCTGCTTCTGCAGTGTGGGCATTGGCTGTGTCCCAACACCATTTTATCCACAACAATGTGAGCGAGCAGATTGAGTCTGAGGGCAGCAGTCTGCCATTCACTGGTTTTGATTTTCACTTTTTGCCCCTCCCAGATGAGTATCTTTTCTGAACAGCTCTGTGATTAGGGAAATGCTGTGTGGTGAGGATGAATCACAAATAGGAGATGTGCCATCATTGTCTGAACAGGATTCAAAACCCATGCAGGGACAGAGTATTGGAGGGTCTTTCACTGAAGGCTAATTTACATGCAAGCACATGTAAATATAAGTGTACCTTGAGCTACTTAGGAACACATTTGCATCCCTACAGCCCTAGCCTAATGAAGAAACACAACATCATGCTAGAGTTCTTCTGTATAGCCACTGACTTGATGTATACCACCATGGCTAGATTTAACCTGTTGCAGAACATCACCAAAATGGAACTGTGCAGAATGCATTTCGAAGGTTCAGTGTCACACTCTATTGAGTCATCAGCCAGGCTGCTACTGCATGCTGCCCATGACTACTCCTTGTCATCCCTGAGCTTCCAGCCACTGTGAGGCTTTGCCATGATCCACTCCCTCATCTCTATGACAGTGGCACCTTCTTCCTGACCTCTAAGATCAAATTCAATTCAAGTCCGAGAAATCAGAAACCCGCCCAGAAGTGCCTCCACTGGAAATGACACTCAAGTATTTCAATTTCCTCACAAATCTTAGTTAATCCCCCATCCCACTCATGCACACACATATACCACACCACCACCCCTAAAGCTTGGTGGAAGAATGGAAGAAATATGCACACACCACCTAACAAAGGCCCTGCTCCACCAGAATCCCAAGTAGGAAGTTCTGGCAAATTCTCTAGAAATCATGAATACATCTATCCCCAAGCTTTTCAAGTGCCACGTGATAGCCAGGCCTGTGGCATTTTCTTCTAACACTGGACTGTGGAGGCTGGACTGCATAATTAACACCCATGGTTATTTTTCAATGCCTGCACCTGGCACTCGTAATTTAATTATCCCTCCATTTCTACAACCCACTGCACACTGGTGACTGCTCCACCTGGCCATCCTTGCCCTGAATCTCCACTTGCCTGCAGTACTTTCATCCAGAAATAATTAGAAACACAGGGTCCTCTGTCTCGTGGCCAAGTCAGCCGTGAACGTTCCTGGACCAAGAGAGAAGTTGAATCTATAACAAATGGAGTCAGCACTCTGAAGTGTTAAAGGGACAGAGCTGATATCCAAGTGCTGCTGCTACACTGGGGGCTACCAAAAGAAAGTGACCGTGAACTTTGAGAAAACTTGGAACACACTAGTTCTGGGAATATCTTTCTCCCTTGGCTTATCCATGGTTGAAAACGCAATAATGAATTGAAAGCAGTTTTCCTAGCAAGGCTGGAATGACAGCCCGCTTACAATATCCCTGCAGAGGATACACAGGCAGAGCAGCAAAAAAGGCAATTACAGGGGCAAGTGTGTGTGGGAGTGTCAGCATTGTGGTGCAGTAGGTTAAGCTCTCATTTAAGACTCTAGCACCTCAAGCTCAGGTTTGAGTCCCCGCTGCTGTGCCTCCAAACCGTCTCCTTGTTAATCTGTCTCAGAGAGCAGCAAAAGATTGTCCAAGTGCTTGTGCCCCAGGCTTTGGCCTGGCCTAGCTTTAGCCATTGTGGCCATATGGAAAGTGAACCAGTAAAGATATCTATTGTACCTTCTTAACTTCTTTATCCTCTATCTCTCTCCCTTTCAAATAAGTAAAATCTTTTTTAAAAAGAAAGAGGTGGGTTTGTGCTGCAATGGTTGAAACCCAACAGGATACCTACCTCCACTATCACAGTGTCTGAGCTCAGGTCCCTGATTTCCTTCCACGTCTAGTTTTCTGCTCATGTATGCCCTGGGAATGCAGCAAAGTGATGGCTGCCATCCATCTGGGAGATCTAGATTGAGTTCTGGGCTCCTGGATTTGTACCTTAGAACCAGCAGCTACAACCTTATTTGCAAATTGGCAGTTTGGTTAATAAACATAATTATACATTAAGTTAAAGGAAAATATTTGCTGGAGAGTAAAATGTAATCTACAAGAAATCACTGTTTCCCTTTACTTCAGTTTCATGTTATTTCAGAGCACACCTGCATATGCCCACATTGGCACTCGCTCTCTCTGTCTTTCTTCATACTGAGTTGGAAACATGCAACCTTGATTATTAGTTTTAAATAAGAAAGTCAAGCTTTTTTCAATTTCTTTTGTTTATTTCAATCCATGTCTAGTCACACAAGATAAGGTAGTGAGCAGGAATAAAAACTTGGAGGTTGTGCCTGATAGAGGAAGTTTCTCTGTTAGGTAGACACTCAGCCTGGTGGTGGTCCACCCCCCACATCATGGGACCTGAGTTCAGTCCCAGCTCTGCCTCCTGATTCCAGTTTCCTGCTAACGCGGACCCTTGGAGGCAGGTGATGCCATCCACAGGTCAGGCTCCTAGCTCCCTACTCCAGCCTGGCCTACATCCCCATTCATTGTGAGCACTTGGGGAGTGAACTGGGAAACAGGAACCCTTTTCTGTCTGCCTCTGCCTCTCAAAAACTAAACTTGTGAATTTTTAAAAATTGCTCTGAACACACAGCAAATCCAACCTCACCATTGTGTCAAATGCAGAAAAGAAAACTCAAGAAATGTTTCTCTTAGCCTCTCTGAATCTCATGGGGGTGCTTAAGGAGCTTCAGACTGTCCTCCCTTCCCCCACCCATAGAAGTGTCAGTAGCACCCCAACTTTGCCAGCTGCAGGTACAGACTGGGCAAGCAAGGCCTGGGGCAGCCCAGCTTCCTGGTTTGACAGATAGCTTCATTCCCAAGCCACAACATGCAGGTGGCCAAAGCTCACTGCCCATGATTTATAACACCGTCATGGAGTCTGACATGGCGCTCCTTCCTCCCCTACCACAAGGCTATGTGTGGAATTCAGGGTCTAATCTGTCTTCCTAAGCCAGAGGCTCCAATGCTAAGGTCCTTCCCTGGGTCTCTGCCTGCTCTGTCTCCATCCCAGATTGTGTGTCTTGCAGGATAAATATGCAGTGCTACAGTGGGCACCTAGTCTATCAGTTAGGATGCCCAGGTTCCATATCAGAAGGCCTCGGTTTAATTCCTGGTTCCAGCTCCTGAATCCAGCTTCCAATGAACTCAGACCTTTGAGTGGGTGGGTGGGTGGATTACAGATAACTGGATTCCTGCTCATGAGATCCTGGTTCCCGGCTTCAAAAACCCTAAATGGTCCAACCCTGGCTATTGTGGGCATCTCAGGAGTGAACCAGCAGAAAAGTGCTTTGCCTCTTAAACAAATACACAAAAATGTAAAAAAAAAAAAAAAAAAAAAAAAAAACCCAGGTCTATCTACGTGTTTGGTCTGGGAAAATGCAAGGCAATGACAATCAGTTTTCTTCTATGAAATGAGAGCAGGAATGAGAGAGACAGACAAACTTAGTCTTCAGCACACCTACATGCCACAGTATTAATAGGTATCCTCAGGCCCGGCGGCGTGGTCTAGTGGCTAAAGTCCTCGCCTTAAATGCCCTGGGATCCCATATGGGCGCTGGTTCTAATGACGGCAGCTCCACTTCCCATCCAGCTCCCTGCCTGTGGCCTGGGAAAGCAGTCCAGGACGGCCCAATGCATTGGGACCCTGCACCCGTGTGGGAGACCCGGAAGAGGTTCCTGGTTCCCGGCATCGGATTGGCACGCACCGGCCCGTTGCGGCTCACTTGGGGAGTGAATCATCGGACGGAAGATCTTCCTCTCTGTCTCTCCTCTCTGTATATCTGACTTTGTAATAAAAATAAATCTTAAAAAAAAAAAATAGGTGTCCTCAGCCTCAAGACCCAGTTCAACTTCTCCCTAAGAAGTACAATGTGCCTTTATACCTGGAAGGAAGCTGGGAGAAGCTGGGATCTGGCAACTAAGAACTTGGGTTTTGGTTCAGGCTCCCCCAGAAGCAGACTCAGAGACAAATATTTCTGCACAAATGGCTCATTTGTTGAGATGAAGGAGTGCCAGCAGGGGCCTGCGGATGTGACAGCGGGAAGGGAACACAGCCAGTTACAACCATGGTCAGCTGGGGCTCCATTCCAGCTGGATCTCTGGGAGAAAGAAATGCCATGTAGACTACATGTCTCATCATCATTCCACCCAAGGGAAGGAGGAAGGAGCCATTGTATTTCTATAGCAACTCCCACCTGTCCTTGGTTGTGGGCTTCCTCAGGAAGCATTCAGTTCTTTGACTTCTGGTCTACCAAAAAGTTAAGGAACACGCACACGTAATTGGCCAGGGAAGACACCAGTTAAAAGAATGCAGGTGCCCTGATGGTCTGAATGCCACGTTGCAATGCTGTGACTCACACATGTCCCTTGACAAATCTAACCCGCTGCTAAGCTCGCAGTCTAGAAAGAGGGGCCATCAGCTCCACCCCCACCTGCTGCTGGTGATGACTGAGTCACATGTTATAAAAGGACTGTAAAATCACACACTCTCCCAAGTCCTCAGCCATGGGCAAGAGCTCCAGCAGACAGGTGAGAGGCTGTGTGTCCCTGAGTCTTACAGTGGAGCAGTTGAAGAGAGGCTCGTGCAGTGGCTGAGTGTACCTGGTCTTCAAGGGCATGAGTCCTGTTTGCATTCCTGCCAGTGTTCCAGCCCACAGAGAAACCCATGCCATCTTAACAGGGTTACCGCTACTTGTGTACACTGGAAAGAAAGGCAGTAGGAAAGCTCACAGTGCACCTGCTTTCACTCGGCTACCCCAGGTGACATAGTGGGTTCAGGAAAGCAAAGAAACTGAGACACTTTTCCATTTTTGAAGCAGGACTGAGACATGCAGTTTGGTTTCCAGACCACACTTCCCCAGTCAGAAACCTTTTTTACCAAGGCCCAAAGCAAACACATGGGCATCCGCTGCCAAAGTTGCCTTACAGATTAAGGATGAAAGGGCTGGCAATGTGGCACCACAGGTTAAGCCACTGCCCATGAAGCCGGTGTCTAATATGAGCACCAATTCATGTCCCAGGTGCTCTGATTCTGATCCAGTTCCCTGGAAAACAGAAGAAGACGGGCCAAATGCTGGGCCATGTGGGAAACGTGGAATAAGCTCCTGGCTTCAGCCTGGCTTGCAGCCATTTGGGGAGAGAACCAGCAAATGAAGATGTCTCTCTTTCTTCCTCTGTAACTGCCTTTCAAATAAATCTTAAAAAAAAAAACAACCTGAAAATAACAAAATGCTGTGAAAAGATATAATCAGTAGCTATGTGCATAAGGCAATCATGATGATGCAAAGATTCAGCTACTCAAGAGGAACCTGAAAGAGGCTGTGATTTGCCCTGTAGGGATCTAGACTTTGTGGACACACACAGTTCTCCCTGCCCACCCTAGGCCCCAATACTTCTCACATCTGCATGCTGCTTTGACTTGGAAACAATCACGGTCTCAACAAACGCCTTTCTTCCCAGAAGCTCGCCTACTCCACAAACATAATGCCCAGAAACAGCTACGTGTTCCCTCTCCCTAATCCCCCCTTCCACACACCCACAGGGTTCCAGGGAGTACTTATCTATAGCGTGGGCTTAGCTGCCCTCAAATTCTTAAAAAAGTATAAGCCAGAACCTTGAGTCTCTATACTCATATCCTCTACTTGTTCAGGGTTCACAAGAGTAAGAAAGTCTCTGCCCTTGAGAAAAGCCAACAGCTAAAGAGCACAGCGAAGGCATAGAACCACCTGCCAAGGATACAGCTGGAAGACAGGGCTGCTCTGCTCATCCACACAAAGAGGCGGATTCTCTAATGTCCCACCCTGATGTGCTTGACCAATGGTCCTAGAGATAGGGACCCCAGTGGCCAGACTCTTGCTGTAAGTGCTTTAAAGAAGACATGGAACCCATGTTTTTTAAACTTTGTATCTTAAACCTTCAAGCACACTTTACATTTATAGCAGAAATTCCCCTATTTGGTAGAGCCTAAGAAACGCTTGTCCCCCCTCCCCCGGAAAAACCCTTCCAGTGAAACTGTCACCCCAGAAGTGAGGTCAAGTTGGTTGACTTCATGCCCCAGTAAAGGACAGACACTCACTGCTGTGCCAACAGCTTGAGAAGTTCCGCAGTACCAATGACAGTCATCCAACAGGGCCCCAATGCTGGGGTTCGTGCAGTGGGTGTGGAAGACAAGAAAGTGTGAAGAGTGTTGTTCCGTTGCAGGCAGGGCCGCAAGGAATTTCTTGCTGCATGTCAGGGCCCAGCACATGTCTCTGCATCAACCTGAAGGCATTTCCACCTCCCTTTGCATGGACACTGGACAACCCTGCTGAGAATTCTGTGATGTATTTAGGCATTGTCTGCCACTGTGGAGTTGGTCTTTACTATCAATGTGAGCTTGGAAGTTGATGTTGCTGATTACGTCAGAGAAAAAAAAGGCCTTTTACTATGCATGCTGCCTCTGTCTCTGCCGCCTCCACTGACCATCCTTGATCTTTAGTTTCCTCTTTCTGTGATGCATTTCCTCCCTTAACTGATTCAAGATTAAGTTGTAGAATGAGGCTTGTAGTAGGAATGTGTTACTGACTGTTATGCACCATATATTGAGCACTTCTATTGAGAGCTTTAAGGTGAAACAAACGGCAGAATTATCCTTGGAAACACCCACTTAACCATGACGTAAAAAGTCTGTGCGAGAGTTGGTGACTGCTTCTGTATAAATAAAGCAGACAGCTTTCTCGCATTGTCCATTGTGATCCTGAAATTGTAGTGGTCCATTTTGTTCCTCTTTACGCCTAATCCATGCACCCTTTACGAGTCCCGAACTCAGCTGGAGTAGGGCTCCGGCACCCCAAGATATCCCCAGCACCAACTTGAGACACAGGGAGACTCAGGGGCTCTGAGAACCTGTAATCATCTGTTCCAAATTGGCAGCAGACCCACCCCTTGTCCTCTACAGTTCCTTGGCTTGTTCCCCATTCTCTATGGAATTCTCCTTTTGGTCTTTGGATGCCACATTGCCCTGTGCCCTCATTCTTCTAATGAGAAAATAAGGTCCAGAAACCCGGCAGTGACTTTCCAAAGCCACAAAGAACTCATGACCAAGAATCCCTACCAAGCTTTCTCACTGGGGTCCTGTTTCTTTGCAAAAAGTAGTTTTGGGGGGTATGATCTGTGTTAGGTCTCATACCTCGTTGGTTGACTGAAATTTGACACCATGAACCACTACGTTGATTCATATATTGTGCATTCAATGTTCTTCTTGGACTACTGGTCTGCCACCCAGCTTCACAACCAGGTCAGAAGAGCTCAGCCCAGCTCAGGGCCCTGTCTTTGCAAAGGAGGTGCTGACGGAGAGGCCAACACTGCCAAGCTTGGGGGGGGGGGGCGGCGTGCACCGTAAGAGGCCTCTGTTTCCTATAGGGTTTACTGAGTCAGAGTCTCCTGCAAGGAACTAAACATGAGCAACAGACCAAAACCCGACCTGAATGCACCTGTGTAAAGAGAGAAAATCAGGTAAGAGAAGGAAGGCTGCAGGCTCCTGACCAGAGAGGTACTGCTTGGATTTCCTGATAAAAAAAAGAAACAATAATAACAACAAAAAAATCATGAGACTAAAGGATTCCTCCCTCCTTCTCTTCTCTAATCCCTCTTTCTCTTCCTTCCTTCCCTCCCTCCCTTCTGTCCACCTATCAGCAAGTCAAGCACATGCGCTATGTAATGTACCCTCCCTTGGTTTCACCACAGGAAATGGTGGTCAGAAGAACTGTATATACACAGGTCCAAACACTGGCTTTCTGATGCTGTTTGATTAAATCTACACTTCCAGCCACTATGGATTCATGCTGGTACTTTGCTGGCCATGTGTAGGAGAAGAAGGACCAGGAAGTGACAAGTTGCTCCTTCCTCCAAGTAGTCTTCAACCAACAACTGACGACATCCAGTATATACAAATGCATGTTCTCTCCTGCTGTGGCCAAGAAAATGCTGCACTGAGTGGTCTACATTAATTTCCAAGGAAGACTGCAGCCTGGCTTCCCTGCAAAGCTTCCTCTCCTTCTATAATTCAATTCCCAGGTAGATGCCCCATACCCAAATCCCTGCTCAGGATCTCTTTCAGGAAAAAGTTAACACCAAGGCAAGAGAGAGGGATTATGGTAAAACTACAAGTAGAGCCAATGCCTGTGACACCTGCATCCCATATGGGTGCTGGCCGTGTCCTGGATGCCACACTTCCAATCTGGCTCCTTGCTAGTGGCTTGGGAAAATGGTGGAGAGACAGCCAAAGTGTTTGTGTCCCTACCATGCACATGGGAGATTTAAATAAAGCTCATACCTCCTGCCTTTGTTCTAGCCCAGCCCTGACCATTGTGGTCCCCTGAGGCGGATCCAGGAAGATGGAAGACCTCCCCCCACTCCACCCTGACTCTCTCCAACTCTGACTTTCACATAAATAAAGTATTTTTTCAAGGTGAGAGCCCTGGAAAGAAGGTAAGCTTCAGGCAAGTTGCTACTTCTGCACCTGTTTCATCATCTGCCAATACCCGGCCCTTTCCACACAAGCATGTGCTTAAAGGACAGAAATCCCCACGTGACCCACAGGCTGCAAAGACAGTATTGTTTCTTGTCTTAAGCAACCAGAGCCACAGCGCACTCACAGCCTGTACTCAGCCCTGGTGAGGTCCTGGCCCAGCTCCTTTGACCTGGATGCCAGTCCTTCCTTCAGAAACCTCCAAATATGTGTGTACCTGTCACTGCTCCTGCTGGATGGAAATTTTCACTCCATTGGATTTGGAAGCAGAGGGATTATACTGTTCTAAAGCTTCATGCCATGAAGGGAGATTTTAAAAGTGACAAAGTGCTCAGCCTTTGTGAAACAAAGGCAGGGGGCCGGCTGGGACCTGGTCCAAAAGGAAACCATAGTCCACAGAATGTCTGGCTCCATGCGGACTATTCCTTTGTGTCCCTGTCAATTAATGCAGGTACTGTTCTCCTAGACACCCAAATATTTTAATGGTTGAGATTAGGACACTCTTAAATAATCACTGAAAGATACTGATTTTAAAATGGAAACTGATGAAGATAACGGTGATCTAAGTGACAGACCTTATCACTTTTTCATTATTTCACTGATGACTTTAAACATTGAGATCCAGTATCCAGCCAGGAATCAGGCTGCACCAAATGTCACATCCCCTTGGTCTCCTCCAGTCAGGTGCAGGAAGACTTCCTTGGTCCTGCTTCCTCCTTGAGCTCTTTGACATCTTGATGCTCCTTTGCAGAACAAAACTCCTTACCTGAAAATCTCAAAATGACATTTGTGTTCTGTGTTTTTGCCAGACAAGTCCAGAAAGGAAGCTGGGGATTTCTGAGGGTGCAATGTCTGCTCAGCAGTGGATAGCAGAATGTCCCTCCATCCCATTGGTGGCCTTCCGAGTACATGATGCCGGCTCTGCAATGAGCGGCAGAATGTCCCTCCAGCCCATCGGTGGCCTTCTGAGGGTATGATGTCTGCTCTGCATTGGGCTGCAGAATTTCCCTCCATCCCTTTGCTGGTAATGCTGACTACAAACACTTGGTCAGAGTAGAATTAGCTGTATCCTGCCAGTGGAAAGTGACTATAATTGGGATAAGTCTGAAGAGCCTGGGATGCCTGAAACTGCAGAAAGGGCCAAATCTTATGTATACTGCTGCACAATGACCAGTCCCAGTCTGAGGACCACAGTTTACACATCCTTCCTTGTTCTATGCCCTGGAGTCTCCTTTGCACCAGTAGGCTCACATTTTGAGGTCATTAGTAAGTAAAATAAGGGTTTCATGGACACAAACACTGCCCTACTGCAACAGTGGATCTGATGCCTGCGATAGCTACTGGGGGACTGATGGGCAGGATATACAGTGTGAATATGCAGGACAAAGCAGCAATCAAATCCCTGAAGGGTACAGTTTCATCACATGGCTCAAAGTAGCAAGCAAGTTAAATCTTCAGAAATGTTTAGTTCTAGAAGTTTCTTCCATTTCATATTTTTAAAGGTTGGTTGATCACAGGAAACAAAAACTCCAAAAAACAAAACTGTGGGCAGGCTTTGTGGAACAGTGGGTTAAATCACAGCTTACGACACTGGCATCCCATATTTGAGTGCCAGGTAGAGTCTCAGCTGCTCCACTTCTAATCCAGCTACCTGCTAACAAGCCAGGCATAGTAGAAGAGGGTATCTTGGGTACTTAGGTTCCTGAACAGTTGGAAGGGGTTGCTGACGTTGGGAGAATTGAGTACCACTTCTGTATCCCTGGTACCATCCTGCCTTTCAAATACATACTTATTTTTAAAGTATATCTGTGGATAAGGGGACACTATTAATTTTTTTCCTTTGTAATTAGTAAGTACCCCGAGGGTGTGTTTTTGAGACCATACACACGTTCTGTTCATTTTTGTCCATTCATTTAATCCACTCATTTTTAGTATTAGTTTATAACTCATTTGAAACAATTATAATGGTTGCCAAATGATGACTTTTATAATTCCATCATTTTGGCTACTCGAATGAAGAGATTATTCATTAATTTAAACGTGAATGCACAGACTCAACATACATATCCTAGTACCGTCCTAGTTTACTATGCAAATTGTCCCATATTTGGTCACTAAGAGTTCTTCCAAGCTGGCTGTTGCATCTTTCTGACAGTAAATTCTTGAAAATTCTCCTGACATTGAGATATCATGGTTACCATTTTTATTCTAGAATAGATTTAGCTTTTATTCAATATTCATCTCTTTAAATGAAGTATCCATTGGTTATCCGGCTAGAGCTAACAGTTGTCACAGCTGCTTGTCCCAGGAAAAGGAGAAGTAGCAGGCCCCTGCCCTGCAGAGGCCATCAGGGTGGTAGCCACTGAGCAGCAGTGATGAGAACCAAGGTCTGGAACTCAGCTGACTGCTGTGGTCACCGCTGGAAGTGTCAGTCAACAGGACAAACAGAAGGTGCACACCAGGCTCCCATGCCTGTGCCACGCATGCTGCAAATGGAGACACACAGCCAAATGCTTGTGGCAATGAGGACCACGATGGAGACCAACATCAAGGGGGTAAGATGGACCTGACTAAAGGTAGGCAACCACATGCCATGTGCCCAGGCAGTCCTCTGACCCCCCCATGTGCTCCTACATTGACCATTGTCTGCCCCGTTTTCTTGTGTGCCTTACACCACCAATTATCAGACTGTCCTCAGTTGAAACACCAGGTAGGGCAGCTCTCAGGATAAAAGGAATCAACAACCTGCTAACACAAACGTTGTCCTACTGGCTGCCACCAAGGTGCTGGCCACGTGTGAGGTATGTGCACATTTACACACACACACACATATCCTTAATTTTTACTTTCAAGATCAACACCTCCCTAACTACCTTTACTGTCAATTATTTCAAGAGTGAATATTCTACCTTCCCAACTCCAAGGAACATCACATGCAGTATTCACAGATGGTTGCTCAGCATCCCTGAGGAACATTCCAGAAAGCTACTCATTTCCTTAGCCAACACAGTGCCCAGTAAGGTATAAGTCACAGCCTTTACTGGGGTCATTTTGGAGTCTCCCACTCTACACCAGGTTCTCAGGGGTCTGGCAAGCAGAGAAAAGTCAACGGAGACCAATTCCTGTTTCTTCTGCTTTCCCAACAAGGGGTGGCTCAGCAGATGGTAAACAGGAGGCAGGAGACCAGAGTTGTTCTAGCTGTGTTTTAACACTGTAGGGATTCAGCTTGGATTGCTTGAAGCCACCCTGGACATAGCTGTCATCTTGGTAACTCCAAAGGTTATTTCAAACCTCTTGGAATAAATGTAATCGCCACACACCTACTGCTTGCCTCTGACACTCATCCTTCTAGAATGTGTCCTACAAATACTCTCACTTCTTAAAAATATTCTGCATATCAGCAGGGCAACTTTATTCAGCGGCCTCACAGAATGGGTATCCATTGTCCCATGGCTATCCAAGCCCATGTTTCTATCCACAAATCCTGGATTTGTCCTCCTTCTTTAGGCTTGTGATGCTTTTCATCACTTCTCTAACAATGTTCCCCCAAACCAACCCAAAGAAAAGAAAAAAATAACAGACACAAAGAGTTTTCTGGAATTTTCCATTAGTGGATAAAACAGATAAAATATGCTCAGTGGGGATGGACATTTGATGCAGTGAGACTGGGACAGTGACAACACACACTGGAGTGCCTGGGTTGGAGTCCCTGCCCTGCTCCTAGCCAACATTACAGTGCCCAGTGTGGTACAAGTCACAGGAAGACCTTTGATGGTTCTGCTGATGGGCACCCTGGGGGGCAACAGGTGATAGCTCTAGTGCTTGTGTCATTGCCACTCACACTGCAGATCTGGATTGAGTTACTGCTTCCTAACTTCTGCCTGGCCAGTCTCAGCTGATGTGGGAATTTGAGGAATGAACCAGTGATGGAAGATCTTTGTAGTAACAATAAAACAAGGGGCCAGGGAGTCACAGGACTTCCTCTCAACCCTCTGCTTTCATTCCCAAATCCATCCATCCATTTATCCTTCCTTACTTCCCTCCTCTCTTCCTTGTAAAAATTTATTTGAAAGGTAGAGTTAAAGAGAGAGGGAGAGAAGGAGAGGGGCGGAAAAAGAGAGGGAAGTGGGAGAAGGAGAGGGAAAGGGAGAAAGAGAAAGCTCTTTCATTTGCTAGTTCACTCTCCAAATAGTTACTACAGATGGTGGCCCCAGCCTGGCCTAGGTCCAGAATTACATACACCTGGGTCTCCCACATGTGTGCAGGGGTCCAAGCACTTGGGGCATCTCTGCTGCATTCTTGGGTACATTAGCAGGGCACTGGACTGGAAGTGGAACAGCCAGGATCAAACTGGCATCCACATGCTGGTGTCCTAGGCTGCAATTTAACATGCTGCATCACAATACCAGCCCCTCAAGGCCTTTCCCCCACTGTTTTGAAGCATATTTTATTTACTTTATCTTATTATTTTTCAGTGATCGCCATTTCTTTGCAAATCAATTTTCTTTCTCTCTCAGACACCAGATTTTCAAGCAGGAGGGACGCCTCTTGGGGATGCTTGGCCTTCTCTTAGTAACCACTGTCAGAGAGAACTCAGGAGCTAAGCGGGGACGAAGCAGACAATGCCACCTGTTTCCCTCAGCTCAGCACTGCCAGGTGTTAGGGAATTGTGACCATTCAAGTTAAGTGTGAATTAAGTAAAATTCAAAATTTAGTCCATCACCAGCCTGGCATGCTGCTCATTTTAAATAAAGGACCTTGAGGCAGGCAGATGCTGGAAGACTGGTAGATGTTGGAAGTTTTATACTGATACTCTGATCCATCCAAAGACCAGATCTACCCAAGTTAACTTGGGTTCTTTTTCTGAATTATCTTTAAATAAACTCATATCTGCAGGAAGGAAGTACAAAACTGTGACCCCAGGGGCTGGTGCTGTGGTGTAGTATGCTAAGCCTCTGCCTGCAGTGTCGGCATCCCATACGGGTACTGGTTCGAGTCCTGGTAGCTCCACTTCTGATCTAGCTTCGTGCTGATAGCTTGGGAAAAGCAGCAGGCACGAGGTCATGTCTTTGAGGCCCTGCACTCATGCTGGGGACCCAGAGGAAGATCCTGGTTCCTGGTCTGGCCCAGCTACAGCCCTTGTAGGTATTTGAGGAGTGAATCAGCAGATGGAAAATCTCTGTCTCTCCTCTTCTCTGAAATTCTTTCTAAGTATAATAAACCTTCATATAAACAAAAAGATTGTGACTACACATGAACAGAATTGGAACTACTGCCCAGCTCACCCATTCACCTCCCAAAGAAGTCATTTACTACACCATCTAAGCATTGGGGCTATACCAGGGGCTAGTCTTGTAGTGTAGTGGGTAAGACTCACCACTTGTGATACCAGGAACCCATGTTGCTGCTGGCTGCTTCGCCTCTGATCTAGCTCCTTGCTAATGGCCTGGGAAAAGCAGCAGAAGATGGTGTAAGAGTTTTGGCCCCTGCTACCCACATGGGAGACCAGCTGGAGTTCCTGACTCCTAGCTTTTGTACTGTTGCAGCTATTTTTAAAGTGAACCAAGAGATGGAAAATTTCTAATTCTTTCAAATGCATAAATAAATCTAAATAAGAAAAAAATCACATCCTAGTCCTAGAACTGTCTCATTTCCTCATCTTTCTCTCCTCTGTAAAGAAGGGGAGGGATGAAGGGATGTAGAAAGCCTTGCAAGCACCAGGACTTTGTTGGGTTATTTGAGCAAGACTCCTGGCATTTTCCCTGTGCATGTTAATACACCTGTGTCTCCTCTGGCTGTGAATCTGGCTCATTTCAGTGTACCTTCCGAAGGCAAAGGACAGCCTTGCCTTTAACAGAGCAAATCTGGCTCCACCAAAGACCTCTCTGTGATGGAAGATCCCTCGTTGTGATCATTTAGTCTTTCAAGACAGAAGTGTGTTTTGGGGAGGCCCATCGGGGACTGGAGCACTTGATCACTGTGTAAGTCCAAGGCATTAAGGACACCTAGAAAGCAGTAGCTGGAAAGAGACTGGGAGCCAACCACATTAGAGGTAAGAGGCACCAGTAAAGAAACCTCAGTGGAGACCCTCTTTCATAGGAAGTCACTCACTTTGGAGAGAACGACCAGGTGAGCCAGGACACCAGCCACATGGTATTTGAAGGTCACCTTAAAACATGCCCAGTAACTTCCTCTGGCAGAAGGCTGGGATAACACACATAGGAACAATTAGATAACTATGCACTTGCTCAAGATGTGAATATTCATGAAGAGCCAGGGTGACAGTTTTGCCTTTGAAGAAGTCAACCTTCACTGAAAATCAGGAACCTGGGCAAGGGAAGGGGAAACAGGCCTTGAAACAAACGGCCTTGTCAAACTGTCCATCACAGCAGCTGGTCAAAGTAATTAAAGATCACTTGGCAAGTGAGTCACAGTGCACAGGAAGATGGATATGCACTTTCTGCCCCAAAGATGCCCACGAGAAACCAAGAAGAGGTGAGAGAGGGCAGTTATTCTTGAGACTTTCCAAGCATGCAGCAGCTTCAATCTACTCCTTGCCTGGAGGCAGGGAGACAAAATGGAAAATAAATAATTCCTGGGCACACTTGTTAGGGAAAAGTCAGAAGGTATAAAAAAGAGACTGTCGTCATTGTCATGGTGCAGTGTCTCAAAGCTGGAAATAGATGATCTTTGCTATCGGATATGTCAATTATGGACACCGGGAGGGGTGGCTCCAGCACACTCACTTTCTCAGCCTTAAGTAGAGTGTGAACTGAAGCATCACTAGAAAGTGTAAAATCTTCCCCCTTCTTACGTAGAGGTCTGTAATATGTAATATAAGTAAAAGCCATGTATTGCCTGTATCACAACTTAAAAAATAAAAATCTTCCAATGCCCCCATTCCAGCCAGATCAGATGTCCCCAATGCCTTCCCAAACAGAAATACCATTAAAGCAAGGAAAAGAGTGACAAGAAGGTCTCAAGGTATGCCCCACCATGAGACTTCCATCCCAGCTGTGATCCTGGCTCAAGCACTGATATGGGCTCTGGAACTAGGAGTCCAGATCAGCCTCACTCAAAGACTTAGCAAAATACTGACTTCCAAGACTTCCCTCCTAGGTTAAGGACCTGGGAATTTGCATTTTCTCACAAGCTCCTGGGAGAAGCAAGAGCTGATTTTGAAAACACACTGCTTCAACAACTGCTGTCACTCCCAGAAATTGCCTTGAGGGGAAGTGAGAATGACTGGGACATCCTTCTCTTGGTCTTGGCCAAGTTCAAAGCACAGGGGAGAGCATCGGTCAGCACCCAGCCCGGCTTCATGGAGAGTCAGGAACACACCATTCTGCACAGATACGGTACAGAGGTTTCCGAGAGAGCTGCTCTGTCTGTAGGGAGCCTGCTGGATGCAGCCCTGGGTGAACTTGGAGATTAGGTTCTTCTTGCTACTTTCTTTTCTACACCGCTCCTCGGTGTCTATTCCTACTCCCCACTGATTCGGCAGGTTCTGAGCCTTACAGATAATGGCACTGTCCAGAGAAATCTCAAGAGTCTGGTGAGCTTCCCAACCCAGCCTTGGAGATGCTGGAGTGGCTCACAAGGAAACCTGCCCCAGACACCAGGCCAGACTGAGGAAGGTCACAGCTCTGCTCAAAACTAGGCTCTGCCCCCTAAATGTTCAGGACCCTGTGTCCCTATGAGTCAGTAGTGAGGTCACCGCACCTGTCACTCCCAATGAAGACTACCTAGACCCAGTTAAATACTGAAAACCATTCAATGTCAACTTCTATCTGCCTAATCCAATCTGCTTCCTCCCTTAGACATTCATCCTCCCTATTCTGCATAAAATGGCAACTTACCAAAGGCCCTTTTCAAGCTAAACTGGCTCTCAGGTTATTTTCATTCTCTAGATACTATTTTCCCTGGCATGTATGAAACACACAAAGATAAAAATATTAGTGGCATACTGAGCAAAACCACTTCCTGCAGTGCTGGCATGCCATGTCGGTGTGAATTTGAGTTCCAGCTCCTCTACTTCCAATCCAGCACCCTGATACTCTGGTAAAAACAGAAGAAGGATGCCCAAATTCTTCAGCTCCTGCTACCCATGTGGAAGACCTGGAAGAAGCTCCTGATTCCTAGCTTCAGCCTGGTCCAGCCCTAGTCATTGTGAACATCTGTCCCATGGATGGAAGATCTCTCTCCCTGTCACTCCCTCTCTCTGCAACTCTTTCAAGTGAATAAATAAATCTTTTTTTAAAAATAAAGAATTACTTGAAGGACTTTGCTTTAAAAGGAAAGAAAATAACCTAGCATTTTTTTTTCTTTTAAATTCAATACAGGAAAAAATACAACTGTTCAGACTCCAGCATGCTGTGAGATATTCTAGCATGCTTTAAAAACAACGAACCACTTCAGGGCATGCTCTTTGGGCTTGGTGTCACTCGTGGGGTTCAACTGAGTTTGCTTCTACAATATCCCCAAGACACTACTGAGCCATGGGAACGAGATATAGCCGGATGACCTTCATGTCTGTGATATGGATACAGCAGCCGCCAACAGCTCAATATGCAGATGAGCTTTGCCAGCCTAATTTCTTCTATTTTACCAAAAGAAATTCAAATATGTACAGAAATTGAATCAAAAGATCAACTGTAAAATTGCAAAATGCTTGTTTTATCACATCTATCCATATAAGCGTCCACCAATCTATTGTTTAAAAAATGTGTAACAGATACCCGCACTTTTCTCTTGAATACTGCAGCATGCATATGACATCAATAGCTGTTTATGACTTTTTTCTGTTGATATTCAATTTTTTTTACAGTATTGGCATCATTTTAAAGGCAATGAAGGAGGAAAATACCAGCTTTATATATATATATATATATAGTTTTTTTATTTGAAAGTCAGAAATACAGAGAGGAGGAGAGACAGAGAGGAAGATCTTCCATCTGTTGATTCACTCCCCAAGCGGCCGCAATAATCGTAGCTGCACCGATCCAACGCCAGGACCCAGGATCCTCTTCCGGGTCGCCCATGTGGGTGCAGGGTCCCACATCCTCAAATGCTTTTCCAGGCCACAAGTAAGGAGCTGGATGGGAGTCAGGTTTGCCAGGACACGAACTGGTGCCCATATGGGATCCTGGTGCACGCAAGGCAAGGACTTATGCCAGTAGGCTACTTGCTAGGCCCTGAGATGCAATTTTAAAACACACGATGCATTGCACAGAGATCTGTAAGCCAGGTAATCACTGTGTTTGACAAATTAATATGCCTGTGGGACCCTAAGCCCTACCAAGATGCAAACAATTACAATGCCCTTGGAAGTTCCCCAGGCGTCTTCTAATTAGCCTTATTATCATTCCTTAGGAAGCCTACTTCCTACACATGTTCCTCTTCATTCCCTATAACACCCTACTGTAGTCAACAACCATTACCTTAAAGATTCATTTATTTGAAATGCAGAACTGTAGAGAGTAGGAGACACAGAGAGAGATCTTCCATCTGTTGGTTCACTCCCCACGTGGCCACAATGACTAAGTCTGAGCCATGCCAAAACCAAAAGCTAGGGTCTTCAAAGCCAGGAGCTGCCTCTGGGTCTCCTATGTCATCAGGAGGGACCCAAGGACTTGGGTCATCTTCTTTGCCCTCTTAGGCCATTAGCAGGTAGCTGGATTGGAAGTGCAGCAACTGGGACATGGATCAGTACCCATATGGCATGCCAATGTTGCAGGTGGTGCCTTTATCCATCATGCTGCAACTCCAGCCCCATTAAATCTCATTTGATAAGAGTCAGACCCTCTGGTCCCGATCTTAGTCTCATCTACAATTTTGCAGGTAGGATCCTGGGTGTAATTCCAAGGCCACTTTCAGGAAAATGCACACACATCAGGACCGCCCTGCCCGCAGTGAGGATTTGGAGCATCTGAGTCAGCCAGCGCTCTTTAATTCCATGTAAGTGAAGTGCTGCTGGATTACTACAGAGTCTGACCAGCTCTCTGTCCCTCCGAGATACAGTTCTGCTCTACAAAAAACACAATTTCCACAAGAGTTCACATTACTATGTGTCTCTGTGTATGTCAGGTTGTCACAGTGGCATAATGGGCAAAGTTTTCAATCAGCAATAACTGTGCCTCAGATAGGCCTCAAGGCCTACAGCACTGCCATGTGCAACGCTAGTGTGTTGGCTAGCATTCAGTCGTGGGCTTTGGAGCCGAATGGGGAAGGAAAGTAATGCCTCACTCCTCACAGTTGAAGTGTTGCAATGAACAGATTCTATAGCATCAAGCCACTGCATGTTACATGCTGAGAGTCATGTGTTGGGATGTCAAAACATTTGTATGCTGGCTATCACGTGAGATACTCAAAGCACAGATGTAACATCCACATATAACAATATTGAGGCTCCTGCAATCTGAGACGTGGAAACATTCACACATTCAGGTGTTGATACAGTGCAGGATGAGATGTAGAGGCATGGGCACACTGAAATGTCACTAATATCATCACACCTACACTTTGAAAGTTTTGGAACCCTCACAGGTATAGATGCTGTGGCATTGGCAGCTTCAGGTGTTGACAGTTTAGCATGGCAGGTGGCGACATGGACAGAATTAGCCAAGACACAATTTGAGATGTGAAAACCTCTCACTTGTACGTGTGCTTTCAAACACCATTAGATTTCAACCAGACTGACCCCGTCTCGGCAATATCTGCCAAATTCTTCTCCCACACAAGTGCTTTCAAGAGTGTTGGAAGCAGCTTGGAGATATTTCCAGTCGTGCCTACAGCTGCCGGCACTACTCATCCTTTCTGATGTCAGGAGGATGCTGAGCCTCTCAGGCAGCAGGGCAGGAATGCTGGGGAGTTAAACTTTCAGCCAACCAGGGATGAAATATGAAGAATAAGTGCCCTGGCTTCTTCACCCCTCCGGGTCTCAACACCAAGTGTTCTTACTTAAGAACTCTACAGTTACAGAGAGAAGAGAGACAGAGACAGACAGACCTTCCACCTGCCAGATGAAGTCCAACTAGACTCAATGGTTGAGACCTGGTGAGGCTGAAGCCAGGAGCCTGGAGCTCCATCCAGATCTCCCATGGGCCCAGGTACTTGGACCATCACCCACTGCTTTTCCAGGTTTAGAGCAGTCAGCAAGGTGAAGAGGATAGGAAAGGAGATGAGGAGGAGTGGTTTTGCTTGCTGGAGGCTCTGTGACGCCTTTAACCTCCAAATGAGATTAGAGATTGTATGGTGGCAGTCAACATGAGGCCATCAAGCCACCCAGAGCCTCATGTTGTAGGCAAGTGTGTGAGCCCGGAGTTTGGTGAGACTGTCCCTAAACTACCATCCCCGAGGTTACACACCCATCTCCTTGCTCTTCATCTTGAAGGCATTTGAGGTCATGGACTCCAGTCTAGATTGTTGATAGGAAAAAAAATTAATATATAAAACTGCAATGCCTGGAATCTTAGGCAATGCCAACAATAAACTCCATAAAAATGACAACGCACTGGAACTCTGGTAACACACAGCTGAGCTAGGAAGGGAGCTGTGCTCCAAGTAGGCCTACAACCGTGCTCATAGAACTGCAAATGATAAATAATGAGTGATGGCTAAAAAGTACAAGAGTCACCTTAAATTCAACATCAAGATGACTGGCATGGGCATTTGGTAAAACCAAGGTTTAAAAGGTGGCCAATTCTAGGTCTCCTTCCTCTGGTCTCTTGAGGGCTAGCTGAAGTGTCAGCACAGCTTTGCCCAGGATCTCAAGTGAGAAGTAGCCATACCCAACCTGAGTCTATCACCCAAAGGCAGGTCCTGATCATGTCCCCAAAGAGCAGAAGACACTCAGAGGCAGACGTAAAGATACATATGCATCTCTAGTCTCAAGGAAGAACTTTCCAAATATGACACAGCATGAACTGCAAAGGAAGTGACACATCTGACCACATTTGAGTTGAACACTCGGGGGCTAGCACAAATCCATTTAAGAAATCACATGTTCTATCAGAGTGCCCGAGTTGAACTTCTGGCTCTGCTCCACAATCCAGCTTCCTACTAATGTACAATGTAGACAGAAACAGGTGATGACTCAAGGAGTCTGACCCCTGCCTTCCACATGACAGACTTGGACTGACATCCTAGTTCTTGGCTTTGGTCTGGGCTGTGTTGTGGGCACTTGCGGAGTCAATCAGCAGGTGTCAGTGTTCTTTCTTTCCTATCCTTTCTCCCTCTCAAGTAAATACATACATACACAAAAACTGGGGGTGGGGGTAAAGACAAGACGAGCCATAGACAAAGCACAGTATGAAACAAAGAATTATTAAGCAGATTACAGAAAGCTGTGCCACAGCTAACAGGAAAACACCAACACAGTTTGTGCATAAGCAATTCATGGAGGAGACCATCTAAATGTTCAGAAAACATGTCAAGAGGAGCTGCATTGGATGGTGGGTGTGTTTTCTGGGTTTTGGAACTAATCACCACAAATCAGTTACCTTAGAAAAACAAACATTTATCATTTCATAGTACCAGTGGCCAGATACACAAAATTAAGGTCTTAGCAGGGCCACAATTCCCCTCTGGGCTCTGTGGCAGAATGTGCTCCTTGACTTCTGGCAGATTCTGGCGTGCCTTGGCTTACTGTCACATCACTCAGACCTTTGTTCTGTCCTATTGCTTCTCACCTCTGCCTAATCTTCCACTGTCTCTCTATGAGAGAGATGTTTATGACAGCCTTACAGCCCACCAGCTAATCCTGCCAATCACCAATCCTGGATTTACTCACACCTGCAGAGTAATTTTCCATGTAAAGCAATAGTCACAGGTCCCCGGGAGAGGGATAGCATCTTTAGGGAGCATCAGTGATTTTATGATAGCCGATAACCAGGAGATTGCAAATGGAAATCACACTGAGATATCATCAGACCACAGAAATGAAGATGCTGGACAGAACCCAGTGTCTATGGCAATAGAGAGCAACTGGAATTCATACTTTCTAGTGCCCAGAGGAAAAATCTATCATTACAGCCATGCCAGGGGGGGAAATCTGATAGGATCCATTAAAACTAAGGCTTCCAAGACTATACCTCATGACCTAGTCATTCCACTGATGGAGAAATCTGTGTGACCAGGAGACAGCTACAGGCAGGCTCAGTGTGGGCATTGTCACATGTGAAACCCTCCAAACAGCCCAAAAGGCATCAACATAACAGTAAGCTTAACTGGATATGGTCACACGGCAGGAAACCTTGAGAGTCCCACATATCCACATGGACAAAGCTCACAAGTGTCATGTCCAGGAAGTCAAGCATGTGGCAGAATCACACACACACACACACACACAGAGTGTCATCGATACCAGTTATCCTTGGCATTGGCTGTGGAAACACCCACCTGCAAAAGAGTCCTGCAGGTCTGCATAAACCACAGATCCCCAGTTCTAGAGAACACTTGCTCACAAGTGGTAGGGCACAAAACACAGCTGTCATCAGTGAAAAGTCTGCAAGGAACCTCAAAACACATCTGCCAAGAGTTGATGCCTTAGGGGGTGATACGCACATGGATATTCATGATATTCCCTATATATTTTTTACTTCTGTAATACGCTGTCATATTTTAAAAGAACTGAATATTCCATCACAGTGTTTTTAGATTTAGAAGGTGACATGTGCTTCTGGAAGGAGGGGGTAACAGATGATTCACCTCACTGGGAATGTCTGGCAGTTGGAAAACTTTGGTCTTGACCCCAAGCATGGCTAATCTGGGGCCTACAGATCCCCCACATGTTTGTGGATTCAATTTATGAGGTCTGGGAAGTGAGATGAGCTACATATATATACTCATATCTATTCACTAACTTCTAACTGAAATGCAGCATTTTCTTCTCATACAATGCTGGCAATACATCACACAGTATTGGTGATTTCTAGGACTTTATTACCAATAGTATTGGATAGTTTATAGCCCATTATAATGTGCAGACATCTCAAAACTATCATTTATGCTCACCAACAATTCAAAATGACAGCAGTTGTTAGGTTCCCCGCTATTTCATGTGCTAATAGAGAAGCACCCAGATTACTCCTCCAAGGAGTTGTTTATTCACTACAGCCATAACTATATTTCAATATAATTGGGATATTCTGTGGCTATATATTTTATCCTATGTGTTACAAAACAAAATTCCCCAGCAAACTCTCCCCAGAGGTGAAAAACTCTGAATGAGGGGAAGGGCTAGGCTCCCTGCTTGGTCAGGCTGGTGATTCTGCAAGTTCCCACAGCTCCAGGTTGGAGCAACCAGAGATGAGAATCAACTCTCCCCCTAAAAGGGGAATGGAACTGGTGCGTGATTATCTCAGCGGACAGAGCCCAGGAATGAAGACAGGCTATTTCTAAAAGCGCCAATCATCTTATCCTATCTGGTGTTGCATTTGATTGAAATTCAATCAGGGACTACTTGGTGAAGTATTCGGAACTCAGGCATGAGACTAGCTTAAGAACTGCACTCCTAGCCCACCCTCCTCCCCACAATGGAACAGAAGCTGGAGTGAAGGACGGCTGCTTATAGAACTCAGTGATTGGAACACACAGCTTCCTCTCTTCAGGCTGGGACAGTGCTTACCTGGAGGACAGACAAGGAGCATTGCCTACCTTACCCAACCTGGGGGCATGGGTCCAAGCCCTTTGATGTCTGATCAGGTCCTACAGATGCTAACAGGGAGAACACAATTGCTTCTGCTTGGAAGCAGTCTTATCTGCAGCCAAGAGCTGGTCCAGAATGGGAGCTGGAGTTGGCGTTTTTGCTTCATAGGAGCAGACTGCAGGGTTTCCATACTTGGAAGCTGCCCATAGGAGGAGAAGTGATTTATCTGACATGCAGGGGTCCTTAAATGAATTCACACTTACTGACCATTTGCTATGGGCTAAGCATGCATCTGGCTGCGTTGTGAAAAATCAAGTTGGCTGAGAGCTAACCAGCGCAATACTTTAAAGCACAGGGTCCCATTCTTCCAAATAGCTTTCCTGTGCTCCTGTCTAGTCCACCCCTCCCATCCCTGGCTCCTATATGACTGTGGGTGCGCTCTCTGCTCCTATAGCTTTTTATTATACATTTTCCAAACTTGATGAAAATGGGCTCATATGCTATGGATTCTTTTGAGTTTCTCCTTTTTTCATTTAACGGTGTCTTTAACATCCTTTCATGTTTTGTGCATTACTGATTAATTCCTTTCATTACTACACAGTATCCTATTGCACAGCATACACATGGATTCATGCATTCAAGTTCATTTATCCACATACCAGCTGATGGACATCTGGGATTTTCCCCATTTGGGGCTATTACAGATAGCACTGCATTGAAAACTCACACCTCACACACATGTATTTCTGTGACCTTGCATTCCTCTCTTTCGTGGATACCACAGGGTGGAACTGCTGAGTCATATGCTAAGTGAATGTGTATCTTACAAGAAACCCCAAACTACTTCCCAAAATGATTGTGCCATTTTATGTTTCCATCAACCACAGAGTCCAACTTGTTCCAAATTCTTAGCAACACGTAGTATGGTCTGCTTCTGCATTTTGGCACCTCCAGGAAAGTACAGCACTACCTCACAGTAGCTTTAATTGTGGCTGCCCAGTGAGTATTCCTTTTAGCTCTAGCACAGTATCTGGTACACAGCAAGTACTTGATAAATGTCTGTCAGAAACAAAAAAGAAAGTAAGTAAATTCCAGCTGATGCTAGATGTAATGATGTCCTTGGAATGGACTAATAAGTGTTAAACAGTCAGTTTCTCTGCCCAAACAGGGCTCATGACTGATGACTGTTTTTCGTTGCTGTGATTAAATTGTGTCTCCCTTCACATCACACACTCGGCTACCTCCTTACTGGTACAAGACCTACCTTCCACGCTGGGTGTTCTATCTACTCTGGGCTTGTTGGACAGCTAACAGAGAGATAATGTTTTCACTTGGAAATTCTTAACTGTGTATATGAAAGCAAACACAGACCTGAGTGAGGGCCTTTTGAAAACAGTGACTGTGGGACAGATGTTTGGCTTAGCAGTTAGGTCTCCAGCATCGCATGTCAGAGTGAGTGCAGGTCTCACTCCATTCCTGATTCCAGCTTCCTGCTAATGTGCACCCTGAGAAACAGCAGCTGATGCCCAAGCACTTGGGTTGCTCCATTCATGAGGGAGGCTCAGGCTGAGATCCCATTTCCTGGATGCAGACTGGCCCTGCTCGGGCTGCTTGTGGGCACTGGGACCATCACCTAACAGATGGCTGATTTCTTTCTCAGCCTCACTCTCGTCGGCTTTCTAGTAAAATGACGACTTTGTATAAACTTAAAAACTTCTATCTCACTCAGGATAACCTTGAAAAAAGATGACTATACAGGAGATTCCTGCTCACTGTCTCTTCTCTGAGCTTCCAGCCCACATGCCAGAAAAACCCCGGATCATGCCTTAGAAGCATGAAGTTCAGTGGTTCAATGCAGACTCAGGGCTTAAAGAGCAGGATCTACATTCAATTGTGACTCTTCTGCTTGTGGCTTCTCACAAACAAGGGAGTCCACCACATCTCACATTCTAGCCTGACAAGCAGAAAAAACACTAATGTCATGGTGGATTTTTGTGACAACTACAAGGTGGATGTAACAGCTGTCCACCCCGCATATCATCAAAGCAGCCTTGGGAAGTGCTGGTGCCCTTGGCCTTGAGCAAGGCTTAGGATAGGTGTCATTGCTGTCACCTGTGCAGGCAGGTGTCTCTCAACAGCTGGTACTGCATCTCCCAGCTGCTGTGGTCACTGAGATTAACCTCTAAAGAACCACAGTTCTCAACAGAGCCCCCCTGGATGGCTCTATCTCCCACTCTTCCCACCGGGACGTTGAATACTTGGCTAATATAAGCATAGAAGCTAAGACCCATCTCTCAGGAAAAGCCATGTGGGGCCAGCTCTGTAGAGCAGTTGGTTAAACTGCCACCTGTGATGCCAACATCTCATAAGAGTGCCAGTTCAAGTCACAACTTCTACACTTCAGTACAGCTTCCGGATATTGTGCCTAGGAAAGCAGCAGAAGATAGCCCAGGTGCTTGGGTTCCTACTATCCATGTGGGAGACCCGGATGGAAATCCAGGCTCCTGGCCTCAACCTGGCCCAGCCACAACTGTTATAATTTGAGGAGTGAAACAGAAGATAGAAGATATCTTTCTCTTTGTCTCTCCATCTCTTTCTGTGCCACCTTTCAGCCAAGTAAATAAAGTGTTAAAAACCAAAGAAAAGCAGTAATTTAGTGTAATTAAATTCAATCTCCTCTCATGGAACACACCAAGGCTAAGCCTGCTCATCCTTCTGCAGTATCCTCCTTGCTTCAGTCCCTTCCTCCATTCTGTCCTACCTTGCTCCCTCTTTTACAGGCGTTTTCCAAGAGCTCTCCCTCAGAAAAACACAGGCACACATATCCACTCCTCCATATATGCATCTAGGAACCAACCTCCCCTCCCATACACACACACACACCCAGGAGCTACGGGCACATTTTCCACATGATGCATGAAAAACATAAAAGATACTATTTTTGGAAGCCATACTCTCCAATCACTGGACTGTCACAAATGAAGAACTTTTCTATGCACCCAGTGCTTGTTTAAGCTCACTGAGTCTCTGGAGGTCACTTTGCTCAGACTGCCACTAACCCATCATGGGAAGGAGGCTCAGGCAACCGACTTATTCAATGAGAAGCAGTTCACAAAGATCAGGGATGTGCAGCAAGGATCTGCTGTGAGCCAAGCCTCCCATTTGAGTGCCTTGGTAAAAAAAAAAAAAAAAAAAAAACCCAAAGACTCTTCCCAGCACAAGGATTCAGGTGACACTGAATTGGCAGATGCCACTGCTCTGCTGGTTGTACAGATGACTGACAAGATACTTCATCACTTCACCCTGCTTCTACAGCAAATACTGGAAGTTTTCCAGGGTGAGTCCCAAGCCAATATTCAAGGGGAGAAGAAGATGGTGGGAGGATCAGAGAGTCAGAGGGAAGAGGGTTTTTTTTTTCTAGTTCCAGATGGAGGGACAAACAGGCCAAGAGTGAAGCATGGTCATCATCCTCTTTACCCTGTGATGCACCAATGACAAAGAGAAGCAAGGGTGGGCTTCAACCTTGGAATCATGGGCAGGAAGCAGAAAGGATGGCCACATTCCTATGAACGGACTTGGCAGAGTAGCTAAGAGTGAGGTCCACAGGCTAGAGGTCAGGTTTCTGGGGAAGACTAAAGCGAGGTGTGAATGTGAAGAAGATAACTCTCTGAACATCCTAGCCAGCCAAGCACCTGAGCTATTGATGACCATTACCAACAAAGCAGCCAAATACCAAATGTCACAGCACCCAAGGCAGGGGAGTGCCAAGGACCAAAGAATCTGGGGGCTGATCATGGGCACAGCAAAGGGCATTATCATGTGCAAATTCATGGGGGGAGGGGAGAAAGGGCACACTGTCCATCTGCATATATCACACAAGGTCCAAATCAAACTCCAGCGGGGCCTGGACAGGATGAGTGGACAGTTAGCCTGGAATTCTCTCAAGCTGAAGAGAAACTGAGCATACTCTGTACCCAAGCACAACACTCAAGTTACTGTATGGAGATTGTCCAAAATCTTTCTTCTGAAGCAGTCTCATTCTCCCCCAAAAAAGGACAAACAGGAAGAACAATGCATCTAAACAAGGCCCTCCCGATCAAATCATTTTAGATCATCTTCCATGCTTTTACTCATGAACTAGTAATGGCTACCTGGAGCTCGGGCTGAGAAGGATGCTGTGATTGATTACTGATGCCTGGACAATACAGAGTGGGGGAAATGACAGCATATATGTCAAGTGCTTATCCTCCCTGGTTAAAGACTTCTAAAGAATCAAAATACTAAATAGTTAAAGTAAATTATTCATCTATGCCCTTAACATTTTCTAAATACATCAGTGATTATGACAAAGATGGGGGCAGAAGGAAAAAGATGGAGAAGAATAAAAACAGAGGACAGGAAAGCAGAAATTAAGGAAAGAAAACTAGGAATGAATTCAGATAGAAATACATTTGTAAAAGCAATTTTACAAAATAACTTTGATCTGTTCCGCCAAATTCTATTTTAATCAAATGCTCTTTAACCAACCATAGAAAATTAAATTTTGCATCATAAAAGTATTTACCATTTGCCGTTTACAAACTCCCCAGCTGTGAATTCATTCCTTATAAATAGCAGAGCTGGTAATTCACAGTAATCCCTGGCTTAAAGCAGAATGACAGCAGCCAAGAACTTCTCTGCACAATTTTCTCCCAAACTCCTTGAGATCTCCAACTGGTCTCATGCTTTCAAGGCTGTTTCTTATCCTAGCAGATACACAGTGGAACATGTCATTGACAAGGATTAGTCTGTGACATGAATGAGACAACCACTGGAGCAAAGTGATTCAGGACCTATGCCTCACAGGTGGTAAATTATGTAGACAAAACATCAGCCAAAGGAAATCAAATGATTACAAAAGAATCCAGAATATCAGAAATGCACTTACAGATGATCCTTGATTGATAATGAAGCGGCATCCCAATAAACTCAGCAAAGTTGAAAATATCTTGGAGCCAAACCACACAAAACTACAGTGCAGCTCAGACTACCACAATCAATCCTTAAATCTCTGTTAGTCTCAGTTGGACAAAAATCACTGGATGCAAAGCCTATTTCAAAATAAAGTGAAATGTGTTGAATTCTATACTGAAAGTGAAAAGAATGATGGCGGTATGGGTGTGGTTTCACAGCACTGTAAAGTTGAAAGATTCTAAGCCAAACCATTCTAAATCAAGAACCATTTGCACTTGGTAGCATTCAACCTGAATTTAGGTTCACCAGAAGCAGAACTGAACACAAAGAATCAAATTAAGTAGGTAAATGTAAGGAAACAAGAACAGTGGGACTGCAGCACAAGAAAAGAGGAATCCATCAGGAGATAGTGAGATGCCAGTTCCCGCTGTGAGTCACCAATGCTGAATACCACTGATAATTCTAGAGAAGGATAATTATTTCCGTAATTTCTGCTCTCTTGTCCTCTCTTTTCTAGGACCTCATGTCAGCCCACCCAGTGGGCAAGGGATGGTTCTTGCTTGATCAATGCCCCAGAATTCCTGGTTCTCTCAGATGGTGGGGAACCTCCAAGAATCTTCAAGCAAAGAGATTCAGGTCCAGGAGCTTGGACAATGCACAACTATACAAGTAAGTCCCAAAACAGTGTTTCCAACATGGCTGCATCTCCAATGTTGGTGCAGAAACACAGGAACAGTGTGGCTGAATGTGAACCTAAGGTGCACCCCACCGGAAGAGTTACGATGAGAGAGACCATGGCATGAGGGAGAAATACTGCAGGATCCTCCTGCGTGGAGTTAGTGCAGCAGGTTGACTTGTCCTTAGTCTGATTCAGAAAAGGACTTACCTGAAGAAGTGATGCTGGGAATGGTTTCTTAGGAAAAAAGGTCTTAGGAGTCACCAAATACAATCTTCTCAGTAAGTTACTGGGCTTGCCTAAGCAGACAGAGGCGACAGAACACTTATCCTAAGAATGTATGTTGCAGAAAGAAGTGAGGATGGGTAATACAAACAGACAAGTTTTATATGAAGCAGAAAGTGCTTGGCATCATGCGATGGGGAAACTAGAAGTGATTGGGCCTTTCCCAAGAAGGAATCATTTCTGGCTGGCTGATCTTCAGAGGAGGAATATTTGAGAAGCAAGACACACAATAGGGGAGATTTTGAGCAGAACAGAGAGGAGTTGGGGGGACAATCTTAGGGTGTAATAGGAGGCAAGGATGGCACAGATGAGATCAGGAAGTAGCAAGTAACCAATGCAGACTCCTCAGGCAATCCTGAGCGTGCCTGGAGCAGTTGTGGGGATTAGTGACACAGATGAGCTCAGGTCCTGCTGATGGCTTCAGTGCCAAGCAGAGGAGGGAAGTGGGCCATTTGAAAAATTAGAGGTAACACTGCATCAGATTTGCTGTAAGACAGCTCCACCAGCCTACAGAGTGCTAACAGGCATTGGCAGCCACAGTTGGGGTGGTGACATACTAACAGCAACAAGACGATGCACACAGGAGATTAAAAAATGTTGTTACTGAGAGAATCAAAATAATCTCTATTCTGTGCAGAGCAGAAACTTTCTGCCACCATGGAGAAGCACTATGGCTGTGAGGTCCAATCAACAACAGTTCACCTCCTACCACAGATCAACTGATTCTTCAGATGACACTGTGTTTGTGCATGTGAGACAGCATCTACAGCACTAAAGTGAGTCTTATGAGAGGGTATAGAACCTTCCAATTCCATGAAAATGCCAAGGTCTTGTTGAAGAAGCACATTATCCCCTGGTGGCCCACCTGCAATGTGAAATGCCTTTTGCCAGTTCCTAAAGAATAACCAGGTACCACCATCTGAAACAGAAGCCCCACCACAGCAGGTAGCCCTTGGCCTCTAGCAGAGCCCAAACAGATGTCCTGGGGGAGCCAGGTGAATTCCCACCTTGCTGCAACCTGCCAGGGAGCTTCCTGTCATCCATCGGCAGCCTGGCTACAGAACACAAGCCCAAAGATGGAGAAATTTTAGATGGAATCAAAGTGAAATGCTATATTCAGCAACAGAAGTGAGGAAGGCAGGGCACAGGTGAGCTAGAGCTGAACTGCACACACTCTGTGGCTAACAGCCTCACAGACAGTACCTTCCGTCCCCTCCACAACAGTGCTAAGAGTAGATGTCACCATGTCAGTGGACAGATGCGAGTCTGAGGCTCAGCAACATTTCACCTAAAGCCCACTGCTCTGAGAGAGGGCCTGGCTTCACTAGGCACAACAAACATCATCACCAAGACACCCGGCCAGAATTCCCCTCAAACCCCCAACTCAACAGAACCATTCTCATCCGGGGCTACTCTTCCTAGGGCAGTGCCTTCCTCCAGTCTTCCCTCTGCCTGCACAGAAAGCCCCCATCCTCCAGAGCTGTGTCCTGCTATGGTCTGAATATAGTTTGTCCTCACTAGAAACTCACATGGCAATGTACATGCCATTGTGAGGGTGGAAACCTACACTGACTGTGGTGTTGTAGGTTGAGACCAGGGAGCACCTGTGATTGACTACTGTGGCTTTATAAGAAGAGGGGAAGAATCCAGAACACACACACATGTATCCTTCCTCCATGGGATGCCCCATCACCAAGTAGAGACTTTCAGTCTTGGACTAGAACCATGAACCTAACTATATATATTTTCTCTACAACTTACCCAACCTGTAGTATTGTGTTATTTGCAACAGAAAACAGAAGATGACACTTCCTACTCAGCATCAGTGGTATACCTACTGAGGTCAGTGGTATCATCTAAGGTCTCACCGTTAGAACTGTAGACTCAAGACTCAAGTGCAGAGGGAAGCATCTCTCTTAACCATGTGACTGCCTTGATGGCCACTGGTAAACATGTGTTCGAGGCAGAACCATTGGCCAGTTTAGAACACACCATGGAATCCCGCTCCTTTACTCCTCCATAAATGCTATCCTCTTTAATAGAATGGTCCTTCTGCCTTTTCAACCTTCTCCATACACATCAACTTCAGTGATACCTGTTCTTTGAAGCCAGAATTAAGATATCCTTTTAAAATTCTGGGAAATAGAGCCTGGTGTGGTGGCCTAGTCACTAAGGTCCCCACCTTAGGTGCACCGGTATCCCATATGGGCACAGTTCTAACTCCAGTGGCCCTGCTTCCCATCCAGCTCCCTACTTGTAGCCTGGAACACAGTTGACGATGGCCCAAAGCCTTGGAACCCTGCACCATGTGGGAACCACCAGTCCCTGGTAGATTCCAAAATCTTGGAACCCTGCACCCACCATGCAACCCACCGGGCTCCTGGCTTCATATTGGCACAGCTCCAACCATTGCAGCCACTTGAAGAGTGAATCAGCATTCAGAAGATGTTTGTCTCTCCTCTCTGCATATCTGACTTTCCAATAAAAATAAATCTTTAAATAGAATTCTATGAGATAGAAGAAAATAATTACTTTTCTTCAACTACTAAATCCACAGTATTAAAGCCCAGTACTTGTATTTGTTTACAGCAATCTCTGTTTAGCCCCTAACAGAATCATCGCCAATACATTCTCACATCATTTAACATTCAACAGTCAGATTTATAATGATTGCCCAATAGTCTAATGAATGATGGTTATACAATTGAATACGATCTTATAATATCTGGTCTGTTCAAAGATTAACAGGACCAACTCTGCAGAAATTTACCAGGATGTATAGTGAGGGCTAGATTTATTTATTTATTATTTTTTTAACACTGGCAAAGCGTGAGTCCCATGGCTCCGTCCCAGTTTCCCACAGTGCCTGAGTAAGAAGACTGATTTATTAATGGACCTGCCCTGGCCAATGGCCCAGTCATCTGTGTCACTGCCAATACTTTTTGACTTGAATTTGAAGCCCAAGAGAATAGAGAAACTAATAAGATTAACTCACAGGGCATTGCAATTATTGAACCATTTAAAGTCTGCCAAGAGAAAAGCAGACACATAGACACAATTCACTCTTCTAGGTACAAACAAAAACTTGGTATCCCACCTATATCAACCTCTCCACTCCACTTAATGCAGACCGACATTACAACTGTGATTACATTACAACTATTCACATTTTTACAAAGATGCAAAGTACTTTTAGAGTTGCTCTGTGAAAAGACTCCAAACGTAGATAACAGAAATGAGCAAACACATTCAGAAAGCCTAAAGAGTTTGCCCAATGTGATTTAGGGGTACAGAACTCAAGCCCAAACATAGTGATCATTTCTATCTTATTGTGTTCTCTATACAAGATCCCATCTCAGAGAGTCTGTAAGATAAACAAAATGACACACATGTGTCTAAGGATGTAGAAGTAGGAGCTTTCTGTGCAACCCCTAATACAATGACTCAGGACACTGCAACTTAGCCACTGTGTCCAAATGACGCCCCATTTTGAAAAAATATATATTTATTTGAAAGTAAAAATGAGAGCGTAATTTCCTGGTTCACTTCTCAAATGGCTCAATTGTCAGTATTGAGTCAGGCCAAAATCAGGAGCTGTCTCATTGGCCATCTTCCATTGCTTCCCTAGATATTTTCACAGGCAACTGGATTGGAAGTGGAGTGGCTGGGATTCAAACAAGCATACCAGTGTTGTTTAACCTACTGTATCACATCATTGGCCCAAAATGTCCCTTCTTTTTAAAATATTTATTTATTTACATTGAAAAGACAGATTTACAGAGACAGAGAAAAACATCTGCTATCTGCTGGTTCATTCCCCAGAGGTCACAACAGCCAGAGATGAGCTGTTCCAAAGTCAGGATCCAGGAGTAGAACTGAGTCTCCCACATGGATGCAGGGTCCCACAGCCTTGGGCTATCCTCTATTGCTTTCCTAGGTCACAAGCAGGGAGCTGAATAGGGAGTGGAGCAGCCAGCATGAACCAGTACCCATATGGAATCCTAGTGCATGCAAGCCCAGTGCATGCAAGGATTTAGCCACTGAGCTATTGTGCCAGGCCCTAATTTCCCGTTTCATAAGGGTATCAGTCATATTAGGTCAATGGGACCTTAATGTACCTCTTCCTAGCTGACTTACCACTGAGAAGAGTCATTTCCAAGTAGAATCACTTCCTGGGGGAACTGAGGGTCAGGAAGCCAATGTTTCAACCCAAAATATTATCCCAAACCTAAAGATCCCAGCACCCTTGTACTTCTGTAAGGGTGTAGGGCCGCAATTGCCATGTTACTTCATCCTACCTGGCTTCCTCACTCTATTACTGGAGAAACAAACTGGATAATAAGTGCACTAGAGATAACATGAAACACTCACTTCCTTGAGGAATTCCTCTGCTTTTCTGCTCTCTTAGCCCTCTCTTCCCAGCACAGCACTGCTTAGGCACAGTTCATCAAACACTCAATACCGGCAACACACTCCGAGCTATTTTTCAAGGGACTTGGCCTGCATTCACACTTGCAGAAAAACTTCCTCCAGTAGAGCCCTGGTCCCTGCCTCACCCTGGTTTCTGGCCCTCAGCCCTGGTCTTAGAAAACCTTATAGCTCTGGGTTAAGAACATAGCTTAACTCAGCAGGTAGATGAGGGTGAGATCCTGCTAAAACTCCACGGGGGCAGCAAAAGTGAAATACAACCCCAACAATTAAACCACTTCTAACACTGTCATCCCTTCCATTTACTTTTCCCAGTGCCTTCCGTTTCACCTTTCTATATAAAACCGGAAATACCAGAATTCCTGAGCAGCTGAATATGAGAAGTGACACTCTTGCTCCCTTATAAATTAAGACTCAGGGCTAGCTTATGGGTAAATATTCTCAAGGACACTTTATTGAGCATTCTCGACTACAGTAAAAGCACCCAGACAGACCAGAGATACCTGTAGAAAAACCTGCCTGCCCTCCAATAACAAATGGTCCACACAACAAGAAAGAGGACCAAATGCAATCATCCAAAGTGTAGCTAAGGCCCAATGAAGTCCCCATGGGAATACACCAGAGATGAAGCTCTGGAAGCATTCAAATTAATTACAAACAGTGTCTGGTTTGTTGAGAGCTCCACCGCCAAGAATGTCTTTCCACGACTCAGCAAGTTTATGGCTCTTTCGAAGCTTGGCAAGTGGCCCTTCAAACTCCGGAAAGTCCGGAGTGGATCAAAAGTGACATCTCCGTGGCAACCCACTGACATTTCCACTCATGCTGGGCCTTCCAGACCAGGCTTTTAAAACAGGCAGTGGCAATCCAATCAAACTAGTCCTAAACTAGATTTCATAACTTCGACTTTGTAACTGCCCCAAGGGGTGGAGATTAGGCCTAGCAGGTATGGTGCTGACTGGGACATCCACTTTCTCTAGCAGAGTCCCTGGGTTTGAGTCCTAGCTCCTGACACCAGCTTCCTGCTACTGTGTGCCTAGCAGGCAGTGGGGGTGGCTCAGCTAAGTTGAATCATTGCTACCCACATTGGAAAACTAGACTGGGTTTCTGGATCCTTTCTTCAGCTTGAGCCACCTCTCGCCATTGTGGGCATCACCAAGGACTTGTGTAATCATCATTGCCATGTGATGACTTCTGTTTTCCTGGCTATAACCCTGAAGTCTACCAAGGTCAGCATTTGCTCAAGGTCACACTTGCATCTGAAGGAGCCGGTTTTCCACATTCTCACGGACTCCCCACACTTCTCAGAAGTCCACTGGTTGAACTCAACTGAGATCAGGCTGGCAGGTCAGCTAGCAGTTAACACATGCACCAGCCACAATGTCCACTTCACAGCCTGCATGACAACGTGCACATCTAGCACATGGGGGACCCCACTTTCAGAGAATGGGAACTTGAGGGCTCCTTCCTCTAATAACCCACGGTTATGATGTTTATGCAAATACCAGAGGAGAAAAATCAGACATGCACCAAGGCATGGGGTCCTGAGATTGCTGACCCTGGTATGTGAGGGACAAATTGGGAGGCAGGACCGAAAAATCATACCTAGTTCTGTGACCACAGTCAATGGCAAGGATGACAGGGCATGGGAGATCCTGGGGGTTGCCATGGAAAACATAGTAAAAGAAAGCCTTATTTCATAGCTTCTATTAAAGGTAAGACTATTAGCCTCATCTTCCTTCTTCCTCGATAAAAAGTTGCAGCTGAAACTGTTCTGTCACTTGGTAATTTCATAGGGCCAGAGGGCATTACTGTATTTGTGATTTCTCTATTTTGTATCACCTTGGCAAAGGAACCAACATGATGGAAGATGGCAAAATGTCCCTCTGCAATCTAACTTTTCTGCTCTTCCCATCCCATGGAATTTTGGCTGTCCTTAAACCCAGAGTTGGCAAGGAGAACTGGTAGAAATGATGTTGCACCATTTCCCAGCCTTGAATACTTCCACTCGCTAATGCTGCTCCAGGAATAGGTCTCAGTAGCTGGGTGACCAGTTGGACAGCTACATCTCTGTCAACAGCCAACCTAACCTCAAGACATGGGAGGTCCCTCTAGTCAAGCCAGGCTTCTGCTGACCACCAGATGAGTTCAAACACGCAGATTCCAGCTGGACCTGACCCAGATCAACAAAATCATCCAGATGACCCATGGATGCACGAGCCACATTAAATGTTTAGCGTTTGTTTGTGTAGTTTGTTACACAGCTATCACAGACTCCTACAATGGTAAATGGGATTTTGCCTCCAAGATGCTCACATGGCAGATAAGAGCTTATTTGGGCAAGTACCTTTTCTCTAGTCCATAACTTTATTTGCAGTAACACGCTGCTTCCAGATCTACCATTTATAGACCTTTATATGTGTGACTGAACAGGTGCTTGATTTAATATTTGCAACAACAGTCTCACTGGCCACACACATGGGTTGTGATTTACTATTCCTACATTAAAGGTGAGGAAACACAGACTCCAAGAGGTTGGCTGGACTAAGGTCATGCAATAAATGGGAGATCCAAAACACAAACCCAAGGTCACATGGGCACAGAGTAATGCTTATGACATCTGGGTTCTGATGTGCTGGGATGGAGCCATAGCAAGTTATTATGCATGTGACAGACTGAGAGTTTTCCTGAATAACAAACCCAAGCAGTGGCTACCAGCCTGAGAGAGGGCAGGCACAGACTCATCTCCCATTGCTTCTGTGCCAATGGGAAGGATAGCTTTTCTCCCTGCACCAAAGTCAAAAGAGGAGTCAAGGACCTGAGTAATAGAACCTTCTATAAAGGCTAAGACAGTAAGGATTTTAGGCTTTGCAAGTCACAATGTCTAAAATGTGTTATTCCAGAAAAGCAGCCATAGACAATACATAAGCAATTGATGGAGGTCAGCCCTTTGGTGCAGCAGGTACTGTTGCTGCCTACAAGGCCAGCAACCCATACAAGCACCAGATCATGTCCCAGCTGATTCATTTCTCATCCAGCTCCTTAGGAACAGCCTGGGAAAAGCAATGGGAGACAGTCCAAGTGTCTAATCTCCCTGCTATCCACATGGGAGACCAGGCTGAAGCTTTCGCTTCAGCCTGGCCTACACTGGGTCTTTGTGGTCATCTGGGAGAGTGAACCAGTAGATGGAAATTATCCATCTCTGTTTCTTCCTGTAACTCTGACTCTCAAACAAATCTTCAAATATAATTTTTAAAAAGGAAAGTGTGTCCAAAAAAATTTTATTTGCAGAAACATCCATAGTTTTCCAATTCTAGGTCAAAGGGATTGAGCCAAGCAGGGAAATTACTCTCTAATGTTAGTGCCCTCACTCCCTATTGTTGAGAAATAATAACATAATAACCTCTTACCTATAAATAATATCTGAATCTACCTGGTATGGCAGAAACGACTAACTGTTTCTTACTAAACATACACACACACACACACACACACACACACATCTTGTCTGAATAACAGTACAGAAGTTCTGTGTTAAGAAAGCCCCAGAGGCTGTATCTTAGTCTACAAGAAACAAACAGTACTGGGATTGATGACCCACATCTGCCTTGGGCAAGGGAGGGGAGAAAGCCAGCATGAACTCAATCAAATGTCCCACATATTTATCATCCAAGTTTTACACAATCACTACTTGTTTCCAATAAAAATTAATTGGTGATGAATCAACTGAGTTGTTGATAACTGAGGATAATTTTCAGAAGCCAGGGTCAATATCCTCAACCAAGGGATCCAACTGACATCTTTACTCACATCATCCCCCAAATACAGAGAAAGTCAACACAAAGAAACAGGAAAGAACTACAACGCAACACGAATCCCTACTTCCTAATCAAAGATGGACTCCCAGTGAAAATGCTGGACATATCTAGATAATGGGATGATACACTGTCTGACATTGTACCAGCAACGTTGGGGCACACTTAAATAACAGACTGATGGAATTATAACTCCTTATGAAGGACTATACCATTGCAACAATATGGGTAAAATGGGGGGTGAGAATTGGGGGAGAGAATCCCAGACTCTACAGAATTGCACCATAAAATTCAAATTTTAAAATAAAATTTTAAAAAAAGAACTTCATAAATTGGTCAACCCAAAATCATTTTCAACAGAGGGTATCTGCTATTTTAGGTGCTGTTTCAGTTCTCCTCAAAGATCTTTGTGCTGGGTTCTTAGGTCTCCACAGCAGTGTGATGGGAGGTTGAGGAACCAGGAAAGAGTGGATCCTCAGAGGAGGCTAGTCCCTGTATCAATGGACATGAATGTCCCAGAAAGGTACTAAGTGGTTCTCACAAAACTTATAAGAAGCGATCCTTACGGAAGGAGCAAGCCTGGTCCTTCCCTAGCTCCCTGCTTCCTTGTTCCAGATTTGTCACTTGTTCCATACCTGCTCTTGATGCTGCCACCCACCATGATGTGACACAGCCAAAAAGGGCCCTCCCCATAACCAAGCTGTTGCAGGCACCATGCCCTGAAACTGCCAAAACCATGAGTCAAACAAACTTTCTTTCATTAACAAGTTAGCCTGTCTCTGGTAATTCACCGTGGGAACAGCAACAACTAAAAGATGAAGACAGTATTGAACCCAATAAAGAATCCTAGTCAGGCCCTTGCAGCAGTCATCGCGTGAGCAGCCTTCAGCTGGGCAGCATCAATTAAGCCTTATCAATAAAAGCTCTAGCAGTCACTCTCTCCTGAGTGCAGCAATCAGAGCTGTGATGCCGACTCGGACCTTTCCTGCAGTAAGTCACTGAAAACCTGTTAAGCTTCACACATTAATTGGCCATTACCTTGGGCTAAGCACACAAAGCTCCATCCATCAACCAAGAGAAGCTGGAAACCCATCCAGCTTAAAGGGCAAAAGACTGAAGACTTCAGGGCTGCTGAAAATAATCCTTAGATACCACTTACTTCATTCTAGTTTTCTTAAGATGTTACTTTGAGACCATGACACTTGGAGGGATTTGTTTTCTGATATTCTACTTAGACCTTCACTGTGCATCATGGCAGCCAGGAGTCATATGCAGTACCTAAAGTAGACTGAACATTAAACAATATGTAAAAGTCAGCTTTTCAGTCATACCCATTCTCTTTCAAGCTCCGCCAGACTTGACACACAAAAAAGACAGAGAGTAATGCCACCAGCACAGAACCTTCTGCTGCACACTGACATGGACTGAAGCAGGTAGCAGGTGCTGCTGAGCTCTGGGCATCTCTCCAAGACGCCATGGAAGTTGTCTGCCATCAACACCTGAACTCTGCCTCAATGCTTTGTTTCTGGATTAGAGGGCACACTCAACTCATGTGCAAAGGAAGGGTAGATTGGTAGTGCTAGCAAATACACTAACTGCAGTGATCAACAAGTGACAGACAGGGATCCGTGGTCAAGCATCCCAGCTTCCAAAGGTGGGTCATTCACTCTGCAGAGTCCTTGAATTGCCTTGGCTCAGGGAGCCCCTGAAGCCTTAGCCATCACCTGATTCCTGACTCTCCCTCCACTAGCATGACTTGAGTCAGCATCCAGGGGAACCCAACTAACTCCTCAACATCAGTTGTTCAGAAAACAGAAGAAAGGGGCACATCCATCTGATGCTGAAGCTGGGCGCTTGAAAGCCAGCTCACTGCTTTGGTGAAGATATTCATGCACAAAGTCAAGAAGACAAAGGCCTCTTATCTTATCTAACAGCTTTCTTTTAATTTTTGGCTGTCTTACACTTTATATATCTTATAACCTTTATTGCACACTTACTATTTTTCTAGTTGATAACTATTCACCTTAATCATTCACTTAAACACCAAAACTACTTTGGAGTAATTTAGCTCCTTGCAAAACTCAAACCACTCTCCAATGACAACATTTAACCCCACCGAGAATGTCAAACAGACTAAGTCCTGGGTTCCAAAAACGATTTCCACAGTTCAGCTCCCAGGACCTTGAGGCCAATAAGTCATTAGAACAAGTGGATCACTTCCACCGGGACAAAGACCTCCCATTCATGTGTTTCATTTCCTGTACGACTTCAACATTTGCCCTGATGATATTCAAGCCTTCTGTTTGTCAAACTCCCCTCTGCCTTTTTCTCTGGCAGTTTCATTCCGACAGGATTCGCATGTCCTCCACTGAAAATGTGCAACCTGATGTTTTTCAGGGTTGCCCAACCACTTCCTTTGTCATCGTCTTTCACCATAAATGGCAACAGGCTGCATGATGTCCCATTATTTCTATTTAAGGGCCTTGTGACTACATCCAAAAATCAAAGTCACATGCACAGGTAGGTACCTCACTATGACTGAGGACAGATAATACAGTAAGCCACAGCTGCACTCATGTTGCTCCCTTCTCTTTCACATTTAAAACTTGTCATGTTTCATCATCAGTTGACCTATATAATACTGCAAGAAAACTCAGCAAGACTGGGTGGCTACAATAGTAACATTTGGCTTGACCAAATTCTTTCAGACAAAAACTGCCCTCTAGAATGTTCTGAGAATGACTGATGATCCCACAGTGAAAGGACTTGCCATGAGCTGCCTCCTCTTTAAGGAATCACTCACGGCTCTGGTGAACACGTCTTTGGTACTCATACTTCTTAATGGGATGCAGCCTTAAGAAAGCAGCTGCCTATTTTTGCAGACTCTAGAAAGGACAGCTGGTGGCAGAGGAGTGACTCCAACAACAGCAGCTCCCCACAGTTTGCATATCCTATAAAACACTCCATGTAACACTAAAGTATTCTTGGAACTCACGCTGTTTCCTTCCACCTCTCCCTACTAGAGGGGCTCCAGAGTTCCACGTGTGTCACCCTAGAGCCTTGAGGTGGTTTTCTTCTCCTGTGAAAATGAACATACTCAGTCTTGTTCTGAGATTCTATTTATTTTTCTTTAATGCTCAGGCCTCAAAGTATCTCGACAGCAAAAACAGTCAGTTGAATGGAGATGCATTTTTGTCATTCTTGGCATGTGTCAAAGAAATGTTAGAAAAAGGAATCTGGTCAATTTTTAGAGTTGCTGAGAGGCTCTGAGTGACTGCACTAAAGATATGTTTTGTTATAAAAGAAATTTAAAAAAAGAAATTGTGGGCCCAGCGGAGTGACCTAGCAGCTAGTCTTCGCCTTGAACGCGCTGGGATACCATATGGGCGCTGGTTCTAATCCTGGTGGCACCGCTTCCCACCCAGCTCCCTGCTTTTGGCCTGGGAAAGCAGTCGAGGATAGCCCAAAGCCTTGGGATTCTGCACCCGTGTGGGAGACCTGGAAGAAGCTCCAGGCTCCTGGCTTTGGACTGCCTCAGCTCCAGCCGTTGCAGTCACTTGGGTAATGAATCATTGGACAGAAGATCTTCCTCTCTGTCTCTCCTTCTTCTCTGTATATCTGACTTTGCAATAAAAATAAATAAATCTTAAAAAAAAAAGAAACTGTGACCACAAAGCACCCTGTACTCCTGCAGACATTAACACCAAGACAAGCAGCACTGAGGCAGGAGGAGACCCAAGGGAAGAGGTGGTGCCAAGGGTCCAACCTTTTGGTACCTGCTGGGATGGTGTCTATATCCTGAGACAGGCTGCAAGGTGGCCTACTGGCTTCTTTGTAAGTTCAGTATCTTCCTCAGTAGTCCCTTCACAGAAACTTGGGAAACTTGAATCTGTAAAAAGTCATTTCCACTCTTCACCACTGGCCCCTTTTCCTCCAGCTTCTCAAACAGCCAGGGAGACCTCCCACAGCCCAGCTGGACTCCAGTTTTCCCCATTCTCCCTCTAGCTCTAATCCCTAGTGGCAATATCCAGCACTTAGCTCTCTGTACTTTGCAGTGGTTGGTTCATCCATCAGTCTGCTGGTTATAGCCACGCTCCTGCCCACTACTAGCTTTCCACTTTCAGGGCTCCGAATTTGAGCAGCCCTTCAACCAGCCACCTCCCCTCCCTGACAGCATCTAATCCTCCTCTTCTTGAATGCAGATTGCAACATGCTATTTTCTTGTTGTTTGTTGATTCTTTTGTTCTGTCACTTCCTCCCAGAATCTTCATGAGAACAAGGGTTTATTAGGGTGACATGGATGATTGGGTCTGATATGGGATTGGTGTTTGGTAAATCTTGTATGAAAGGATAAATCAAAGAACAAAGGAGAAATTTTTTTGGTTAAAGGAAGAACCAATTTCAAACATGGAAAAACTGCAAAAACAGCACATGAAACCATTCCTTTTACCCACACTCACCTTTTGTCAATATTCTGTTCCACTTGCTTTATCATTCTAACTACCTGTCTGCAATCTATCTACCATTCACCTGCCTGTCTATCCTATCTCATTCATCACTATCATCTCATTACATGTCTACTTACACATTTCTATCTATGTGCCTTTGTGTCTATCACTTTAATCCAACTCTGCATACAATTTTTCCTAAATTACTCAAGGTAGGTTGCCTACACTGCAGATATTAGCTCCTAAGAATGAGAACATTATTGGGGCTGAAGCTGTGGTGCAGTAGGCTAAGTTCCACCTGATATGCCAGCATCCACAGACACAGGTTCCTGTTCTGGCTGCTCTGTTTCCCATTTAGCTCCTTGCTTATAGCCTGGGGAAGAAAGCAGCAGAGGACGGCCCAAGTCCTTGGACCCGTACAACCACAAGGGAGATCCAGAGGAAGCTCCAGGCTCCTGGCTTCAGATTGGCTCAGTTCTGGTCATTGTATCTATCTGGGGAGTGAAGCTGCAGATCAAAGATCTTTCTGTCTGCTTCTCCTCTTCTCTGTAACTCAGCCTTTCAAATGAAAGTAAATCTTTTATTAAAATGGACTAAGGACATTATCTTCCATGACCACACACACATCTCACCTTCAGGAAACTCAATTGTACAATCCCTCTATCTAAACTACCAACCATATTCAAAACATGTCCATCGCTGCAGTTACATCCACTACAGCATATTCTTTGCAGGGAAGACGGAACAAGGAGCTGCATTCAACCCCGCCCCCCAACTCAAGTTTCCTCTTGTGTGGAGCTGTTCCCCAGTTGCCTTGCCTCAACATGACATCAGCATTTTTCAAGGACATAACCCCTGTTTTGGTAGAAGATTCCTCGTGCAGGGGTTCCTCTGGTGCTTCTTCAATCAGATTCAGGCTATGAACCCTGGCCAGAAACCACAGAGGGAGGGAATGTGCACCCTTCCATCTGCGGATAGCAGGGCTCTGCGACCTCCTAGTCTCAGCAGTGACACTAGCTTCATTCAAAGCCATCCCAGTGAAGGCATGTTGAGATTTCCCACTGCACAGCAACTTCTATTCCTCTTGCTACTTGCAAATAAATCTCTAGGAAAACATTTTAGTTTGTTTAAACATTGATTTATTTGAAAGACAAAGTATAAGCTGGATAGGGAGAGACAAGAGTCACAGAATTCTCTTTCATCTGTAGATTCATTCTCCAAATGGCTGCTCAGTAGCTAGGCCAAATCTAGGACCCTGGACCTCTGGCTCTCCCACATAAATGCAAGGAGCCCCAGTATGGGCTCCCACAAGCTGCCTTCCAAGGAGCATTGCAAAGGAACTGACTGAAAGTGCAGCAGCTGGGACTTAAACAGGTATTCACACGGGAGACAAACTACAGAAGCACTGGCTTAGCGCACTGAGCCACAAAGCCCATCATAGGAAGACATTTTAATATGAGGCAAATACCTAGTTCCTCATCCAAACTTTTGCATGGATTTTGCACCCATTGGTAACTTGTATCTCCTCTAATCATTACTGTGATAACTACAAAACTGAGTCTTCCAACCTCACACCTTTTCCATGTCAATCAATGAGTACTCCGCTTTCTGCTGGGAGATCCTTTTCCCCATTTGCTTCTCCATTCATTTACTTATTGTCTTATTTTTCCCAAAGTCTTTAAACATGTTAGCACTCAAACTGTCCCAGTCTGGCAGGCTGACTCTGAATAAAATGGAATAATCTGGTGCTACTGTTGAGGTGCAACATGTGATGCTGCCATCTGTGATGACAGCATGCCATAACTGAGCACTGGTTTGAGTTCGGGCTGCTCCTGATGCACCTGAGAAGGCAGCAGAGGCTGGCCCAGGAACTTGGGTTCCTGCCCCCGACATGGGAGACCCAGATGGATTTCCTAGTTCCTGACTTTGGCTTGGCTCAGCCCCAAGCTGACCACTATTGCTATTTGAGGGGAGAAGTGGTGGAAGGCAGATTTCTGTCTTCTGTCTCTCCCTCTTTCTCTGCCATTCTGCCTTTCAGATAAGTAAATACATCTTGAACAGAGAGAGAGAGAGACAGCAGTTGTAAAACACAGTCATAAGATCCTAACTGCATAAACGGTACGCTTTCCTTCATAAGAGAATGTGTATCCTCCCGCTGTGAGGTTTTGGAAAGTTGACGACCACCTAAAAGGTTAAACCAGAGCACAGCAATGTCCCCATCCACCCTTTAGAACAACCCACGGTGTCTGAGCATGTCCAGGCTCAGAATCTGAAAGGCCAGTCCAGCCTTGTCCAGCAAGGCTACTGGCCAAGAGACACAAGCATTCCTTGCCCTCACTGTCCTTGGCCCTGGGTGTTCTCTCTCACATACTCCCATGGCACCCTCCTTCCCCTCCTTCCCAGCCTGCTCACCTGTCACCTTCTCAGCCAGTTGCACAACTTAAAACCACCATGCACCTTGCTTCTCCAAGGCCTCTTCCTTGCAGCCTCATTCATCTGCTTTTCCACCCTTTCTAGCTTGCTTTGTGTTCACTCACAGGCTCTGTCGTCTGCTGTCTTCATACCTCACCGTCGGATGGGAAAATACTGCTGGGTAAGGACTTCAACTTGCCCCCAGTGCCTGTGTCCCAGAACATACAGTATGGGGATAAACATTCGTCTATAGAAATTTGTTGGTAAAGTGAAGAGAATAAGGAGAACATGGGTACAGGCCATGGAAGTGTGGTGAGCCAGGAATACTGAGGCTAGGACCCGGCCAAGATCAAAGCAGCAACATTCTAGTGACATGAGGATGGCAAGGTCCATATGTCCATGGGAGAAAATAGTCAATGCAGCAGAACATTATGACAGGCCTTCAAGAAAGAGCACCCAGAATCCCTATTATAAGTAAACCACTCAAAGATTTCAAATACTTTTGCACCAAAACAGACTTACTATTTTGTTTTTCCCCATCAACTTTTTGGGGTCCCCTGGTATATTCTGAAATCAGCTCCTACAGTGGAGGGAGTTGTAGAGAATTTTCTGAAATTCAAAGAGCTGTAACACATCCAGTGCCACACTGAACTCTGGGAGTGCCCAGGTCTGTGCAAGTGACAAAGTGTAGTGTATATCCATGTCATTGTGTGCCCCACTGACTGACCTCTCCACCTGGAAGGATTTTCACATCTGTGGGTGGGAGAAGAGAGAGATAGAAGGTCTCTCACAGTGAACTATAAATCTGCTGGCCCCATCCTCCTCCTGCCCAGCCATGTTGTCTCCATGGCTGCAGAAGCTTGGGGTACCTGAGCTAGTCCATCACTTCCGCCATTAGGAGGAGGATGAGCTTCAGATATTTTCTTCTCGTTGTGTGAAACATACAAGAGCAAAATGATACAAAACTTGGTCACCACACCAGACATTAAAATAAAAGTCAAGAAATAAAGATATGCTCACCAAAATCAACACAGGGAAAGGCAACCTTCCATCCAGTGGGCAGCTGTGTCTTCCCTGGCACCAAGCACTGTCCCAGTGGTTCTCCAAACAGCATCTAATTACTGCCAGGACTTATTTTTCCTGGCTTTCTAAAGAATCCATTCCCATAAAACAAAGGAAACAACAGCTTTTCTCTGTATTAGTGCAAACTGAAGGCTCTAGAAATTCTCCGTGGCCCCTCCTGATACAATCCCTACCCACCCAAATCTTCCTGTGTGGCTCCAGGACCCCATCCTGGCTCTCTCATCTTCTGGCCTCCAGGTGGATTTGGCCAATGACAGGGGATGTGAGGGTGAGAAAAGGGGCCAGCATTGTGTCTCAGTGGGTTAAGCCTCACCTTACTATGTTGGCATTTCAGCAGGAGCACCAGATGCTCCCCTTCTAATCTAATTCCCTGTTAGCTTACCTGAGAAAGCTGCGGAAAATAGCCCAAGTATATGAGACCCCTGATACCCATGTGGGAGACTCCTGGCTTCTAGCTCCTGGCTGTGGCCTGCTTCAGCCTTGCTGTCTCTGTGATTTAGGGGAATGAACAAGAAGATGGAAAATCAATCTCTCTGTCTCACTTCCTCTGACCTTCAAATCAAAAACCTTTAAAAGGAAAGAAGATGGCAGAGCAGTTTGGCTAAAGGATTCATCTCTCAGTTGTCCGCAAGTCCATGGAGCCTACCAAGTCCCAGGCATCCACAGCTCCCAGAGTTGGGCATGAGGGCAGGGTTTCACCTTCTCTGTGCTCCTCCAGGCACACGGAGGCTAAAGGTCCCTTGCTATGGCTCCTCCTCTTGGTCTCTCAGCCTACCCTCATCTTAACAGATAAGGATGTACTTCAAAATGTTTGTGGAAGATGGACTTAGAAGATGAGGCTATTTCAATGTAGATTCAGGCACAGCTTTTTCATAATACGCTCTTTGCATCAACTTTCTGAAGATATCCCTCCTGGCCTTTCTCATCTTGGCTGGAGGGGTATTTCAGGTGCAGAGGTGAGCTCCACACTTCAGGGACATCCCCTTGGCCTTTGCAGCCACCTCCTCTAATCTCATGCTGGTCACCTCAGCAAATAGGGGGTGCAAGAGGACAAAATGTATGAGGAAGGCAGAAGCAGTGTGATCTAACACAAGGGCTAGGCTGCCCCTCCATGCACCTCCATGAGCTGCCATCACAGAAGAACCAGGCTTCTGGTATGTAAGTAGCCAGGGTGACAACTACAGAGCGTGGGATATCTAAAGATTAACTTGGGCTTGAGACTGACATAGTTCTCAGAAAGGCATGTGTCACAATGTTAATCCAGGCATCAAACTGACTTAAATATTTGCAGGGAAAAATAACAGAATAAACTTTCCCCACTACTTGCTGCACACTTGGTATTCTACAGACACAGCCTAAGCAAATTTCATTATTGCATCATTAACTGAATTTTCTCTCTGTAGGGGGGTGAAGATGGGGCATCCAGAGAGTGCATGGGGCAGCTCAGCCAACATCCTGGGCACATGAACATCCTGGGACAGACCAGGCTTTGTGGCTGTACCACACATCCCAATCAGCCTCTGACACAGACTTTCCTAGTTCATCAACTGGCAACAGGGACAAGGCCTCATGACAAATGTCAAAGAATTTATAACTTAATTTCCATACCAGGTATGTGATCCCGTCTCATTGCAGGTAAGAAAAATATTAATGTTAAAAACAGTTTCAAGGGGGCATTGTTGTGACACAGCAACTTAAGCCTCTAGAAACAGCATCAGCATTCCAAACAGATGTCAGTTCAAGTACTGGCTGCTCCACTTCCAATGGGAGAGCAAGTGAAGATGGCCCAAAATCTGTCACTCACCTGGGCGGCCCAGAAGAAGCTCTTAGCTTTAATCTGGATCAGTTATAGCTATAATGAAGACTTGGGAAGGGAACCAGCAAAAGAAAAATTCATCTTTCCCTCTCTCTGTAACTGTGTCTTTCAAATAGAGTTAAATGCATATTTAAAAAAAGAAAGGTAGATTTTTACAGAGAAGGAGAGAGGTCTTCCATCTGCTGGTTCACTCCACAAATGGCCACAAGGGCCAGAGCTGAGCTGATCCAAAGCCAGCAGCCAGGAACTTCTTCTGGGTCTCTCATGTGAATACAGGGACATAAGGACTTAAGCCACTCTCTGCCACTTTCACAGCCCATAAGCAGGAAGCTGGATTGGAAGTGGAGCAACTGGAATACAAACCAGTGTTCATATGAGATGCATACATCCCAGGAAAAGGATTAGTTTGAACACCACTGTACCCACTCAAATAAATATATCTTGTTAAAAACAGAATATAAATGGATCTGAGAGGATTGTTGCATTAAGAAGCCTTCCTGTTAATTTTCCCTGCACTGATTTGGGAGAGGACAGTCCACTAGCCATGTGATCTGCATTTGTAACTTGCTCTGCCATGGGTGGATGGCCAGGAGATCTCAAACAACTGAAAGAAGAATGACTGAACGAGTCAGAAAGAACTTGGCCAGTCAGAAAGAATCTTCAGTTCAGAAGTGCAGCAAGGCCAAGTGAAGCAAGACCAAGTCAGCATAAACCTCTCCCATAGGCACTGTGCTGGCAGCCTAACATCAGAGCTCATTCACCTCTGAGCAACCTTGCAAGGCAGGTCTGCTCACCCTCAACAGACTGGGAAGCAAACATCTTCTGGTTTGAAATGCAGATCATGGTGGGGATGAGCGGGGCATCAGCTCCATGATTCTCAGAGCTCCTAAGGTTTCGGAAAACCAGGCAGGGTAAAAAAGCCATGTCTCAGGTACAGCTGATTCCTCTGCCCTTGTGGAAAATGAGGCAGTAGCTTTTAGTTTCCCTGGTGAATAAGTGTGGTTTCCCAGCATCTCTAACACAAAGTCCCATAAAATGTGTAAATGGTAATAAAACTCCCCCTTCAGTTTTAACCTTCCAAATTAACCATCCGGTGAACCCACTGGAGGTGGGATTTGCAGTAAAAGAGCTGACAGCAACAAGGACAAGGGCACCCACAGACAGCAGTCTGGGGATGCCCCAGGGTGTGGCTTGCACCACTCCAGGTTGCACTAAGAACACAGCTCCCACGGCTGCTTGAGATGCTTAGATTTAAGAAGATGGTAATACCAATGACACAATCAACTCTGCCAGGAACAATAACTCTAGGTGAAAACTCAAGGTCTTGAGAAAATTCTCGAACATTTTCAGGCCATGAAAAAGCCTATGTGTCATAACAGATTTGTTGGTTAATCCCCAGTTACTGCGCTAATACAGTTAAACTGCACTGTGGGCCACACTGCTTCTAAAGCTTTCTTCTCAATACTTGAAATCTTGAAGAATAAAAGATTGCGTTGCTCCTTCAAGGAAGCCATGTCCACCCCCACATGGGCTCATCTCTACCCCCATTTCTGTGTGTCTCACTGTGTTTCTGTCAGCACCAGCTGACAGCAGCAGTTAATCCCAACAAGCTCAGAGAGGGCCTTGGCCACAGACCATGGGTTTGCTACTCTGCATGAGCTCATGGCTGCAGGAACCATGGCTAGTATGAAGATGTGTCCCCAGGGTGTGCTGAGAGGACACAAGGCAACACTGGCACACAATAACTACAGACAAAACTGTCAAACTCTTAACTGAAGTCCACAAAATAGGTGGGTGCAGACTAAAGGGAAATCCAGCTATTTGAGTAAGTCAGAAATAGCCCAGCAGCAGAGAACAAAGTGGGCTGAGCTCAGAAAACCTGTGAGGAATATGTCAGCTTAAATGAGCTGTCATGGCCAACACCAGGGCAATCCTGGCATCAAAAAGATAGTAGGGTGATAGTAATGCATTATGGAACACAGCAATACAGAATCCAGGAATCCACAGTGATGCTGTAAGGGAGAGTAGGGGGCAGGCACCGTGCTGGGGAAGCCACCACCTGTCACACCCGCATGCTATTTGAGTGCTAGGTTGAGTCCCAATAGCTCCATTCCCAATCTGGCTCCCTGCCAATACACCTGGGAAATCAGCAGGTAATGGTTCAAGTGCTTAGGACCCTGCTACATATGAGGAGACAGACATGCATAAAATTCCTGGTTCCTGACTTCAATTTGCCCCATTTCAGGCCATTGTAGCCATTTGGGCAGTGATAGAAGCTCTCTCTCTCCCTCTCTCTCCCTCTCTCTCTCTCTCTCAGGACTTGTCATCACTCTGTCACTCTTCCAAATAAATAAATACATCTTCAAAAATAAATTTTAAATATGAGGATGGGTCATTTTAGGAGAGGAAAGTCACCTGATGCAGAAGGAGTGGCTGAACAGGAAAAATCAGCTTTGTAAACTCCAACATAAGAGCTGGTCTAGGTGAGGATGATGAGGGATGCTACAACTACAGAAGCAGAGACCTCTGTGAAACAGGAGAGCCAAGCAGAGACACTGCCTCACTTACAGCAGTGCCAAGCGATCACAGGAACATAGGCAAGGTGCCTTGACCACTGCGGCTCAGGTGGAACACTGGGCAGGGCACCTGGGATGCTCAACCTGTGTGCAGCCAGGCAGAGAGCGTAAGACAAACCCAGGGCATGGCACACTCTGCTAGTTCACAAGTCTGGACATGGCATAGCATAGCTGAGCACAGCAAACGCAACAGGAGACCTTAACGAGATGGTAAATGTTTCTATACAATGGCCAAAGTCCTCTGGGACTAGCTGGCAGAAACAGGAGTGTTACAAGAGTCACTGGTTACCGGACAATGGCCCAAGATGTATATGGGAAGGCGCTGATAAGATACTTCAAGGAATCTTAGATCTGCTGTCCTTTGACATGCACTTCCAGTTATTTTAGACCCAGCATGAGCTAAAAGAGCATCTGGAAACATCAGTACTGATTTCTGAGGGTTAAAACCAGCAGGAAAGAGGGGCTTCCACAAAAGTTGTCAAGCTTGAAGTCACGCAGCGTGAGCCTCTTCAAATTTCTTTTTCTTCCTTTTCCCTACTGTCAGTATCCTAAATAATTCAGTCTTTTTAAAAAGATTTATTCATTTGAACATCAGAGTTAGAGTGAGGGAGACATACACGTATGTACACGTCCATGCATGTGCACACACACACACACACACACACACACATACACACACACAGATGAGGGAAAGGGAAAGGGAGGGGAGGGAAGGAAGGATAGAGGAAGAAGGGGAAAGAGATTCAGAGAGAGATCTTCCACCTGCTGTCTACTCCCCAGAGGCCACAATGGCCAGTGCTGGGCCAAATAGGAGCCAAGAGCTTCTTCCAGGCATCCCACAAGGTGGCAAGGGCACTTCAGCCATCTGCTGCTGCTTTCCCCAGGCTGCTAGCATAATCCAGGTCAGAAGTAGAACAACCAGGTCACGAACCCATGCCCATTTGGGATGCTGGCATCACAGGTGGTGGCTTTATCTGCTATGCCACAGTGTTGGCCCCTGTAAGTCACACAGTCCTCTTCCCTCTGCTTCCTTAGTGCCAAGCACAGTGTCCAGTGCCTGCTGGTGACTTGGCAATGCCTGTTAAAGTCAGTGATAACATCACATGCTCCTAACATCCAGAAACTAATTGGATAAAGTTTTCGTTTCTACTGTATTAAAAGTCTGAGGTATAGTTCTGTGTCTTGAGTGTAATCACAGCATTCATTGTGCTTACAATGAGCAAAGGGAATGCCTGCCCACATTCTGAGGAGCTCATTCTGAAGGCCTTCCAGCCAGAGGACCATGGAATCTGTCTGCAACTCAGTTTGAAATGATTTGACCAAATTAGTAACTACATGCATATACAAATACATGCACAGAGAGATACACAGTCCTGACACACATGAAGGCATTTTAAAAAAAAAGTTTGTGGGAAAACAGCATTACCAGTTTATTTTGGTGCAAAGCCAAATGGGCCAAACTGGAAACCATTATGCTAAGGGAAATGAACCAATCCCCAAAGGTCAGATACAATGTTTGCCCTAATACAAGATAATACGATGTCAAATCTATGGATTTTTCCTGTGAATTCTACCTTATTGTACTTTCTAATTATTTATACCTTCTGTAATAAGACTTTGGGATGTAATCCATTAAAAAAAAGAAAGAAAATAAATGAATAAACTAAAAAGAAACTCAGAGGTTAGGCATTTGTAGCAATAGTGAAGACACTTCTTGCGATGCTCACAGCCTATATCAAGGTACCTGGGCTCTGGATGGAAGTCCTGGTGCTGCTGCTGATTCCAGCTGCCTCCTAATGGGCTCCTTGGGAGGCAGCAGGGGACAGCTTGGGTACCTGGGCCCCTGCCACCACAACCAGGAGACCCCTGAGATAGTTCTGGTCTCCTGGCTTTAGTCTGGCCCAGCCCCAGCTGCCGCAGGCATCTGGGGCATGAGTCAACAGATGTAAAATCTCTGTCTTGATGCCTATCTGCCTGTCCATCAAATAATTAAAAGCAAAGCATAAAAATTTTGACATCCATGCTCACAAAGGGGTCTTCAAAACGTTTATGGAAAAATACATATGAAACATACATCATCCAAGGATATAAAAAAAGTTCAGCAAAATAAACATCTTTTAATTCAATCTTTCATGAACTTCCTTAAGTATTCTTATATATAGACACATATGTGTGCATGTCCACGCACACATGTATGTAATAATAACATGTACAATGTAACATATCACATACATGATACCTACTAGATACATCCCCGGAAATGCGATAAGCTCCTGCAGAGGACACTGACATGGCACCAGGAGGCCGTGAGTCCAGCAGGCCAGGGTACCACAGCCTGCACCAAGTGAGGGACAGCACCTGGTCCAGAGCAAGGAGCCCAAGAGCTGGCAGCTCAACAACAATGCCCTATGTGAGGTGCAAGCCATCTCCAAAGGCCCAGCCAAGCCTCCTCGCATATTAATTCCATCCCTGGACCTTCATCATGTAAGTCAACTGCAACAGGTCACCTGCAGGCCACTTCTGCAAATGACCAAGCTTGGCTCACTGGCACCAGACGGGACAGCAAAGCCAGGGCTGCAGCCAAGGACACATGAGGGGTCTGGGCTTTTTCAGGCCTGTCTAACTGAAATGCACTTGGCTCCATGTACCTAAACATGTCACTGATTGAAGCAAATGCAATTACAAGTGAGCAACCTGGGTGTATCCCTCATCGCCTACCTGTGGCTGTCCAGAAGAAAGGCCAGGCCTTTCCCACTGCTCTGGGAGTGTAGAGAAGGTCATCTCCCAGCTAGGATTAGCAAGGGCACTGACCCTTTGCGGGAGCAATCTTGCTGGCCACCACTGCATGGGCATCCATTGTGAACACACTCAGTACCAGCTGGCAAACAACTACCCTCCAAGCCTGTCCAACATCTCCCCTCCAACCCTTGTGCTTCTCCATGCTCCCCCCAAGCTGCTCCATGACCTGCCAAGCTCTGCTTCCTTCCACTCAGCTCCAGTTTTCACTTGTCAGGGCTTGCGTCACTCTGCCTTATGGCTCTGCCAGGATAAGGAACGTCATTTATTCACTTCCACATCCCCACATGCCTCAGAAAAGTCATATGCTTAGGAGGTGCTGGTTGCGTGCTTCTGAATGCATCCACTGACCCAGAGGAGATCTTGTGCTGAGCAGGACTGGTCACGCATGGGTGTTGAGGTAGGGAGCAAACCATGTGAGCCACATCTGCATTCCAGGTGGGAGTCTTACCAACAGCCAGATGGTTCAGGCACTGGTTTATGTATAAGATATTTCTGGTGGAAAACACTTCACACACACACACACACACACACACACACACACACTTGTGGAGCTAAGAGTTCAACTTCCCTACTAGGATCTCCCCTATACACTTATGGGCCAACACAGCCTAAGATTCTTTTGACTCTTTTAGTTTTGCTTCCCTAGAGGAAGTTCAGTCTCATCTTGGAAACTCACTATAAGACCATGAACAAGAAGAGACAAGAGGGGAGGTGGCCAGAGAATAGTGGATGCTCTGGCATACGCTGCAAGGCTGTTCTCATCTCCCCAAGACCAGGATCCATTTCTAGCTGGAAATTTTTGGCAACAAGAAAATATCTAAGTGAAATGAAAGTAGCTACTTGAGAAGGAGAAAAAGATACTGCCATCTGACTGGGACAGCCACTCAGTTTGGCCGTGACAGCCACTGAGTTAGAGAACTCTGCCTGCCCCACCTGCCAGCCTCTCTCCCACCTGAGGAGCAGCTTGTACGTCCTAACATCTCACGTGTGTCCCTCCTCATGCCTTCCCATCCACCTGTGAAATCAGCAAGAGACGAGGGCTCGCAGCAGAGGGGAGAGAAGGGCTTCCAAACACACAGGGACGCATGGGAGCAGACTTCCAACACCTTGGGAAAAAAAATGCAACGCAAACATGAGTTCCTTCTGGTATCAAACTTCAGGAATCCATAAAATGTACATTTAACCTGAACTTTTCAAAGGCCTCTCTTGTGCATGGATTCCATCAATTTTTTTTCACACCAAAATAAACTTCTCTTGCCCTGCTACTTCCCACAAGCTCTTTCAAGTGTCATGACCTGGACATCCCTTACAAGATGAGGAGACTTTTTCTTGAAGGCATGTGTGCACCTGCGTGAGCGCACACATGCACACAGTGCCTCCAGGGCCAAAGGCCTGTCCTGTTTAGTGCTTTCCAGAGACTCAAGGCAAGCCTAGGCATGGCCAAGGATCCAGTGTCTGCATCACACAGGTCTAGCAGAGGCTGATTTGCCTCCAACACACTTTCCCCGTTAGCCACCTTCCTATGAATACAGCAGGTCACAGGGGGGGTTGTCGTGGGAGACCAGGCTTAGTGACACAAAAAAGCCAGGAATAAGCTGATTCTGAGACCGTGGCAGGTGCACACCTGCATGGCCCCCAGAGGCCCACTTGAAAATCTGGAAGACTCCATGGTTTCAAATTATGCCAACAAAGTGGCAGGAGTCTGCCTCCTCAACAAAGACCTCAGCATCCTACTCATTCTCTTTGTAAGACCCTCCCAAGGTCAAGAACTCCCTGCCAGCCCCTGCTTGAGCCTCTCCTTGTCTTATCCCTTCTCCTCACCTTTCAGAAGGACCCAGAATGACGCTCCTTCTATGTGATTTACAGCTCTCTTGACTGATGTTTAATCCCAGCATCTTGGAAGTGCTAGACATTAAGATTCGAATTTTTATGTGACTGATTTAAGAGCCATCACACAGATTAAACAGGGAAGCCCTGTCCTATAAAATGACCACTACACCTGCTCTTGTGGTGAGGAAGAAATGCAGATGTTCAAAGTCCCCAGGAGCTGCCCACAAACTCCCTGCTTTGGATTTTTTATATAAAACCTGAGGAACTGCTTCTGAGCTTGGATTCTCTCTTTCTCTCTGTCTCTGTCTCTCTGTCTCTGTCTCTCTCTCTCTCTCTCTCTCTCTCTTTCTTGTTACCCAGCAAATAAATGAAAGCAAGAATTTGACTTTTCTCTGCTTACCCTCACACTAATGTTTGTTGTGTCTTCCTGTGCAGGAGTGACCAAAGGAAGTGCAAATTCCTAGCAGAGCAGTGACCCAGCAAAGCCCTTGGGTCCTGCTGGACCCCAAGGCTTGCGTGTTCCTGAGAACAGCCCAAGCATGGCAGGGCACTGTCCCCAGGACTCCCCTGAACCACAACTCCAGGGAACAGCACTCAGCACTTGGCAGGAAGATTCCAGAGCCTGGAGGAGTCAACGGATCTATCCCCAGTCATGTAACTCCACTTGGGTTAGAGCTATGAGACTTTGTGTTTCAGCACCAATCTGATCTCTTTCCACAACAGGATGTACCACTCTTATTTGAGGCTGCACTGAATAATCCCTCAAATGCATATTCCCACCTCTGTGCCTGAGCAGGACTTTCCGAAACCCAGTCCCAACAGCTTAGTCCTTAACATGGCACATTTTGGAAAACCCACCCTGGGACCTCTGCCAGGCTCTGACAACTGCAGGAAAAGAGAAAAGTAGGTCACCAGGCTCAGAGAAACCAACCCATACTGTGTGGACTTTAAAGCAGAAGCAAATATCTGAGCCTGGCATAATGTCTCAATGGCTAAATCTTTAGCTTGCAAACACCAGGATCCCACATGGGTGTCAGTCCATGCCCCACTGTTCCACCTCTCATCCAGCTCCCTGCTTGTAGCCTGCAAAAGCAATAGAGAATGGCCCAAATCCCTGGGACCCTGTACCTGTGTGGGAGACCCAGAAGAAGCTCCTGGCGTTTTGGCTCAGCTGCAGCCATCACAGCCATTTGAGGAGTGAATCAGTGGATGGAAGATCTTTCTGTCCCTTTCTCCATAAATCTGATCTGCATTTCCAATAAAAACAAATAAATATTTAAAAGAAAACAAAAGGGCAGGTATGAGTGCACAGCTCTGTAGGTGACAGCAGCTGGGTGCCCCAGAAACCAGCACCTTGGCTGTCAGTAACCTGACTGTCCCGTGACCCATGAAATCAAAGCAAACATCTTTCTCAGCACTTTTACTTGTGGCCTTTAAGCGAATGCCAAAATCTACAGGTAATGTTTTTGGATGCCAAGGAGGTACCGCAATTCTGTGCATCACAGACACCACGCATAAATCCCACATCAGAAATGTCAGGCCTCCCACCCACAGACACTAACCTGACTTTAGACACCCCGGCACGCCAAGGCCTGGCAGACACCAAGGCTGAGTTATGACAAGCCTCTGCTGACTGCCTGCATGGCAGCTGGCTGCCTGCATGGCTGAGACATTCCTGCAGATAAGAGAACTTTCAGGTGTCTGAACACGGGTTACGACAGGTCTGAATAAAACCAGGCAATATCTGCACCTTAAATCCAGCTTTTTAATCCTCGAAAAACATTTTCTGAAGCCAGGACATAAGTGCCTGCAGGCCAGGAACCTTATAGGGAAGCCACAGATAAACTTGGCAAAATCATTCCTCATCCACCCATCCTCAGGAGCCTAGTTCTGCATACATGCACTGAATAAATAACCAGCATGAGCAGGCCAGGAGATGCAGCAGGGAGGGAACGCACACAGGTGAGTCGGCCTTCCTGCACCCTGTCCAGCCTGCGTGTCCAGCATCACCCTGCACCTCTGCCCAGCCATAAGAAAACATGACTTCCTGCTGGGGTGGCACAACAAGTTCTGAAAGGCCCCGGGAGTTGAGCGTGTCAGGGAGACTCTTTCCTGTTACAAGTTTGAAAAGGGCAGAAGGAAGGTTTCAGCTCAGAAAAAACTGGCCAACATCATTCACTGTCACTTTCTGCCCAAGATCAGCTCTGAAGGCAGAAGCCACCACACATCCACACTGGGACAGACAGTCAGGACTCTGTCACTGTGCGAGATCGCATGTTAAACCTCAAAATCCAGCTTGCTAAGTCAGACAGACCTGGGAGGGGCAGGTTCAGACCTTGTTCTTGAAATCGGGCCACTGGCCCAGAGCAGGGCTGCCTTCCAGCTCAGAGAGGATCCTGGCCCCCACTTCAGAGCCACTCAACTGCATACAGAGCCTCAGAAAACCAGAGGAACCAGCCATGAGGAAGGTTCTGACTTTACCCCACCTCGATGGAAAGGCAGCAACCCAGAAAGCCTGTTTCACCTTGTGTCCCTACCCCAAGAGAAAGCGGGTGATGCAGAAGACAAGTGGAAGAAGAGTGGTTAGGAATACAGTGGATCATTTCTCTGGCCCTCACCTGCTGGTCCTGGGGAACCGGGGACCCTACCCTTGCATGTCCTACGTGGATGTGAGCCCTTGAAGAACTCACCTGGTCCTGCTTTGCCAGCAGCTGCCATCAGTCACCAATACCTACGCCACCGCAGCACAATCCACTGGAGCCCATGAGACTGTGAGACTGCGGATAGCTGCTGAAGCTCATGGGACCTGCACGGCTCCAGTCGATGGCTGAAGTAAAACTTACAGCCCCAATAAGATGCTGGACTCTAGGTTTGGTATACGCTTGCAATGGGGGAATCTCAACTGAACTTGAGCTGTGGTTATGCAACAAGGTGGAGGAATCCACCATGGTGGGAGGGTTTGGGGAGGGGTGAGGAGAACCCAAGTACCTATGTAACTGTGTCACATAATACAATGTAATTAATGAAGTAAAAAAAAAAAACTTACAGCCCAAGGCCCTTCTTCATGGCCCCTGTCAACACAAAGTCTAGACAAAAAGGAGTAAAGGCACAAAAGGAAATGAAACCACCAGGAATGGTGGCTTAGCCAAGAGCAAAGCCAGGTGCAAAGTGTGTCTTGCTGGTGTTCTGGCCATCTATACATGCCCCTCAGCCTTCCTGCTCACAACACTGACCTAACTTGGTGCAGTATGACTGAAGGGCAGTGTGAATGAGGAAGGATTTCCACTTTTACTCTGTACAGTTCAGGATGACTTGTAATTGCCAGGACAAGTGCGTATTTACAAAATCAAAGATATAAATATAAACCCTACATATACTTTAAGCATAGCAAGCTGACCTCAGGATTGAGGGTTTGATCTATACATGTCTGCATCTTGGGTAGGTGACCTTCCAACAATGGCTGGGACACCTGTCATACTTTTCTCACAAGTAAGGATGAAGCCCTGGATGGTGCAGAGGGTTAAGCTGCCACTTGTGATGCTGGCATATCTCATTTGATACTCAATCCAATTGCCTACTCATGGGAAAGCAGCAGAAATGGCCCAATTGCTTGGGTCCCTGACACCCACATGAAAGACCTGAATGGAGTTCCAGGCTCCTGGCTTCCCCATCATAGCCCCAGCTGGTGAGGCCACTTGAAGAGTGAACTATTAAATGGATGATTTCTCCTCTCTCTCTCTGTCTCCCTCTCTCTCTCTCTCTCTCTCTCTCTCTCTCTCTCTCTCTCTCACACACACACACACACACACACACACTCATGTCTACTACTCTGCCTTTTAAATAAACAAAATAAATTCCAAGAAAAAAGAAGCCTTTTCACAAAAGGGAAATGGAGCCATATGTCTTATATGCCTCAAGAATCCTGGCAACGCTATAATCTAACTCAGGCATACTCCCTGCCACTTGCACATAACATTGTCTCCTGAATAAAGGAGTCAAATGTCACCTGGTTCCCAAGGCAATTTTCCATCCTGAAGCTACTGTTCTTGGAGGTTACCTCCAGCCACTATTCCAGCAACTGAAACCTGATTCAGAGTAAGAGCAGGAAATGAGTGCACAGTTGTACATCACTCATGACAGATGAAAGGGAAAACACACACACACACAATCCTCATGCTGCAAACAGAACACAGGCTGCTGTGTCTTTAGGTGGACCAAGGGGGACATCAGGCAACTGTAACTGTATTTCTATTGCGTAATCCTCCTGAAAATGGGATTTTTAATGAGTACAAGAAGCTGGCACTACAAAATGGAATTCTTTACTGACCAGAGGTGAAAGATGACAGCTTCAGACTCTTGTTCTCCCACTGATTCAGAACATTCATATATATTTACGGGGTACAGTAGAATAACTTGATACACTACACAAGGGTACTTCAGGAAATACATAGAAAGAATTAAGAGATAGCCATATTTTGAAATGCAAACATATTCTTTTCATAACACACATTTTCCAAGATCTCTGCAAATATTCCTGTACACATGGAATTCAAAATAAAGTTATCTTTAAGCTCCATTTTTCATAGCTTTTTAAAATTACTTTGAAAGACACGGAGAGAGAAAGAAAGCAAAGGAGGAACGGACTGAATCTTCACTGGTTGACTCCACAAATATCTGCAACAGGTGGAGCTGGGTCAACTAGAATCTATGAGTCCAGAACCCAAGCTTGATCTCCCACATGAGTGGCAGGGACCCAAGTACGAACCATTACCTGCAATTCCCAGAGCGCACATTAACAAGAAGCTGGACTGCAACACGGGGACAGGACTCAAACCCATGTATTTAGAGATGGGATGTGGGAGTCCAAAGCAACATCCTGACCCCTGTACCAGACACCCATCCCCATGAACTTCCTGAAGGATCTTTATAACAAATAGTGATCCAATCAGGATATGAGCTTTTCCATCTCTGTAACATTCCACGTTTCCATGCATGAGGTCAAGAAAAGTCACACATCTCTGTGGCTTAAGTATTTCAGACTGCAGTGATGTTGTAACCTTCACCTCCTCCTTAGGAAGCCCCAGCCTCCCAGGCAAGCCTAATGTAATCACTTTTCTGTGGAGGCATCTGCTGGCTCAAACATCACTTCCTTTTGCAAGTCTTTTTGCCTACTTGTCATCCTTCCTTCCCTCCTCTGGCCTACATGTTTAGTAGAGCATATATGTTTAGCAGAGCACTGATCACTGATCACTCTAAGTGAAAGTAATCAGATTTCTCTACCTTCAGCGGGTGATTCCTCAGGGCCTATATGCCCCTTCTCTCTCTCTCTCTCTGCGCCCCTTTCTGGCACCTGGTAATGTAGGTCTGTTGAGAGAATCTCACTAAAGAGTTGTTGCCCTCTCCTGACTCTGTGTCGGCCCTGAGCTGATATGCCACACGGTAAGAACTCACCTGCCAAACCATCAGCTGCCCACTGCAGGTCTGAACATGTGCTTTAGAAGCCAGTACAGCTTTCTCACAGATCTTAACCTGAGCCATCCAGACCAAAGCTCCAATGGCCTCAAATTGTGTTCTCTTTTAAAGCAGAGAAGAAGGAAGGGAAATAAAGGAGAACGGAAGGTAGATTACAGAACAGGAAAAGCAAAAGAAAGCTTTCAAGGACTCTAGAAGAGCAAATAAACACAACTTAAAGTGAGCTCCCAAAAGGCAACTTCAAGGTTGAAAGTATCTTGCACACCAATGGAGGTTGCCCTTGACCATTGTGTGGAAGAGCTGAAGATAGTGAAAGAAACAGGTAGAGCAAGGTGGGGGTGGGGTGGGGGAGACAGGGAGAGAGACAGGGAAGCGGGTACATGTTGATTCACAACATTTGGAAGGCATGACTGGGAGTGAGGTTATGTAAGCGGGAGCTGAACACAGCCCTGCGCCCTGTTTACACACTTGCTGCCCAGAGGATTGCGACACAGACAGCGTTGTCTCCAGCTAGCCCTTGTGTATGCTGCAGGCATCCACCAAGCAGAAGCAAATGCTGGCCAGAGCAGCAAGCTTCTTCCCCACATAGCTAAGGTCAGTACAAGGCATAGTACCTCCAACTGTCCTGAGAAACGAGAATTCCCCTGGAGCTCCCGCCCTGAAATCTTATTCATCCCAGCTCAAGTCCTGCTGAGCCACATTGATTTTTTTCTAGTTCATATGCTGGAGTTAACAAAGAAAGGGAGAATTAAAATTTACTCAGCACACACTAGCCCAGCACTTTGTAACATCTCCTGTGCCCACAGTTGCCTGGACACTTTGGAAATCTGCTTTGCAGCTGCTGTGGCTGCAGCTGAGGCCTGTGCTCCTACATGGGTGCCTAGCACCCCTGGGCCGATGGCATCATTCCTTGGGCCACACTCTGGGTAGAAAGGTAGAGCAGGAAGATTTCCTAAGGGGCAATGTAAATGCCAGCATCCATCTATCTGAGAAGCAGAGAATTGGGGTTAGATGACAAATCACCTGGAGAAGGTAGCTGAGAGGTGGTGCTGGCTCTTCCGTGAAGGGAGAGGCCAGGTGTTGCTTCCCATGTTGAGCCTGGCTCTGTCTTGCTAGACACAAGCCATGGTGCAGGGTCAGGACTCGGGAGAGTAGGTGCTGGCAGCATACAGTTGGGTCATAGACTTAGCTCCAGGGCTCAGGACTGTTCGCAGGGGCATGTGGTGCAGGGGGCACAGGTGAAAAGTCCAGTTCACTGGACTATTGAAAGGGGAAGCCCCATGTCTTCACATTTCCAGAGAAAGCTACATATCCGCATCTGCAAGGCTAAGAAATGCAGCCTGCAAGGCTATGTAGAGGCAGGTGTCTGTTTTAGTGGTTAAGACGCCCTTGTCCTATATCAGATGCCGACTCTCACCTTCCTGCCAGATGAGAACCTGGAGAGCAGAAGGGAGTGGCTTTAGGAGATTGGGTTCCTGCCACCCACACGGGGGATCTCTCTGCTTCAGCCCAGGTGCATTTGGGATAGAGTAAGGGCTTTTCTCTAACTCTCTGCCTCAAAATAAATTTTGAAAATTAAAATGACATTTAAAAAGCTGTCTTCAATGTCTTCAATGGCTTCTCATGCACAGAGAAGAATCCAGCAAAAGGTTTTCACTGCTTTGCGGAGGCCACTTTGGGGGGATGTGTAGGATCCTGCCTCTTGCCTAAAGTGGACTGCCTAGAGTTGATCTTGGCTGGTGCTATCCAAAAGCTCCCTGTGCACTGGAACCCCCTGGGAGCTCTCTAACCTGCCCATTACACTCGAAAGTGCCTTGGATGGGCAGGGAGATTCTTCCTTTCTCACATGCTCCCAGCAGAGTGGTTGCTGCAACAAGCGGCCGAAGTTCACAGCATGTGTCAGCAGCCCAGGCAGATTCCTAGGCTCAGGCAATGGATTCAAACACTGGTCTCACCCTGAGGTCAAGCAGAGACCCTCTGCTAGAAAGAAGAGGAAGCCATGCTCAGCCAAATGAGGAAACCCGACCAGGTTTGCAACCAGTAGCAGATGGGAGACCCTGGAAGTCAAGTCTCACTTGTCTGACTTCAACGTGCATGCGCTTTGCCTGGCATCATTTCTATCAGGAGGGAGCTTTACAGGAAATTACCAGGACACATTCAGGAAGTGTGAAAGTGACAGCAAACTCAGCGGTGATAAAATAGGAGCATCTGATGGCAGAGATAATGGGATCATGAGCAGGCACTGTAATGATAATGCTCAATTGAACCACAGCTTCAACTGGCAATGGAGAAGCCAAGCCCACATCCAGTGCCCTGTGACTCAAGAAGCAAGAACATACAGGATTGACTTGTGAAAGATACCATCAATCAAGTGCTTAGGACTTTTTGAAAGGGCCTGGCATGTGCAGAGCTGTTTCATTTAATCCATTCAGCTAATTGCAACAAACATTTTGTTGAGTTCCTAGAGGTGTAAAGAACTGCACAATCAGCAGCAGCCACTCAGACAGAAGCAATTTCTTTTTTTTAAATTTTTTTATTTTTTAATTTTTTTAAACATATTTTTCTTACACTTCATTTTTTAAATTAATTACATTGCATTATGTGATACATTTTTTATGCACTGGGATTCCCCCCACCCCTCCCCACACCCTCCCCTCACGGCGGATTGCTCCACCTTGTTGCATTTCCATAGTTCAAATTCAGTTGACATTCTTTCATTGGAGGTATTTACCAAGCATAAAGTCCAGCATCTTATTCAGACAGAAGCAATTTCTGCACGATGCCAAGATAAAGGGGCACTTAAGTCATAATACAGGCAACTTAACAATGAAATAAAGGCCCTACTGCAGCCTCATTTACTATCACTCAAGCAAAAGACACGGCTGATTCCGGGCACTTTCATAAAAAAAAAAAAATAGCTCAATCAAAGTCTGCAGAGGGCATCAAATGTGAAATCTATCCCAATAAGCCCTCAGTATAACATGTGCCTAATGGACAGGGCCCTTGGCCTCATTTCCGTCTTTGCCACCTACTCCCCAATACCTGCTCTTGGAAGATTGCCCAGATGCCAACTTCACGCAGCTAGGTCTCTGGGAACTGCAACGGTAAACTTGTCAGTTTAATTTCTGGAGTCTCAACACAAAAATCATGACCAGATAGAGCTTTCCAGTCCCAAAATGAAGCCATTCTCCAGCTGGACACATGCAGCAGAAAGCTAAGCCATATTTGCAGCTGTGCATTCAAGCAAATTAAAAGACCAGGAGCTGGTAGTGTTAAGGTTGGCAACTCACCTGTACCAACATCCTTTCCTTTTAAAGTTTTCTTTGCTTTGAAAACAATCCCATCAGAATTCAATTCATTGATGTAAACTGTGATTAACATGATAAATTTAACAGCTTCTCAGTGCAAATAATGGCCAAGCTGAACATTGTTAAAAAGATGTCTTGGGTGTCAGTACTGGGGTTTGGTAGTTAAGCCATCATTTGTGATGCCATCCTCCCAAATACTGGAGATGCTGACTCAAGTCCCAGCTACTCCACTTCCAGTACAGCGTCCTGCTAATGTGCCTGGGAAAGCAGTAGAAGATGCCCCAAGCCTTTGGGCCCCTGTCACCCATGTAGGAGACCAAGATGGAGTTTCTGGTTCCTACCTTCAGCCTGACCCAGCCCTTGCTATCGCAAGCCCTGAGGAAGTGAACCACAGAATAGAAGATCTCTGTCTCTTTGTATCTCTTTCCCTTCCCTCTTTGTCCTCCTCCATTTCTTTGTTTTTCAAGTAAATGAATTAACAAATATTTCAAAAAAATGATAACTTGGTGTTTATCCATGTTTCCCCACCTGTTTCCTAAGGTCCCACTTCAAATGCCGAAAGCGTCAGGTTGCTCATTAGGCAAACTGTGGTTCAAAAAAACAATATTTCACCTTCATACCACCATAGTTGCCAATAACATCAGACGTGAGAAAAATGCAAATACTGTAGCCCTCCCTTATGCATGAGGATATATTCCAAGACCCTCAGTGGATGCTGACATCAGAAATACCATTGAACCCTGTGCGTGTGTGTGTGTGTGTGTGTGTGTGTGAGAAATGTTTTGTCCTATGTGTACATATCTCTGGTCAATTTTATATCATACATTAGGCACAGTAAGAAGGCAACAACAATAATCAATCAGACTGAACAAATATAATGATATATCATAATAAAAGTATATTCTCCTTTCTACTTAGTGGAATCATTTGAAACCTTCTTCGTGGCATATCCCAAGTGCCAGCATCAGCACTGTAGCCTTTGGGGGGTCATTAAGTAAAACAAAGTTTACTTGAACATAAGCACCGTCATCTTGCAAGAGCCAATGTGATAAACAAGACAGCTAAAAAGCGGCTACTGGGTGGGTAGCATACATTGAGCAGACACACTATTCATAGCCTGGATGGGACAGAATTGGACAGTGTACGATGCTGTCATGTTAGTCACAATGGTGCACACTTCAAATTCAGTCCCATGGACTCTAGAATTTTCCATCTCATGCTTCTGAACCACAACTGACTGCAAGTAACTGAAATTGCACAAGGCTAAGCTGTGGATAAGAAAACAAAGTTGTGCTTCCATGCTAAGTTGGGTTAAATTAAGGTCTCCTGGACCCCCCTCTAAAGCTTTAATTAGTTACCCATAGAGAGATGTTTCCAAGGCTCACCACAACCTGGCTTTGAAAGTAGTGCTACCTGTCCATCTCCCACAAAAAGCAGTTTGCAACATTTCAGCTGAGTAGGGATTTCCCCATTTTCCCAGTGTCCCAGGAAGCCAATGAGATGGCCAGGAAAGGATACTAGTATCCAGATGGCTTGAAAAGCAGGGACTTACCCAGATTCAGACAAATCTCACAGGCTTTGATGCAGAAACAAACTGCCTCCCAGATGGATATAGCACCCATGTTACTTAAGCCCAGTCCTGTTTTTCAAACTGGCCCAAACTGCTGCTAAACTGAACCTTTTGTCTGTGCACCAGCCTGTTCTGACTCTTCTTGGAAGTTTTTCTTTTATTTCATTCAAATCACCAGTGAATCTTAGGGCAGGAGCATTCTGACAGCCAAAGCTAATGTCTTGTCCATGGATCCACCTTAGCCAAACCAAAGTGCTTTTCCTTCCAGTGCTGTGGATCCACTGAGGTTGGGGTCATCACACTGCCCACTTATTCTTTCATTCACTCATCAAACAGTTAACTGGATCCCACTTTGGGCCAAGGCCTAGTACAGCCAGCCATAGAAAGCAAGGACAAGCTACATAGACATCAAACCTTCAGAGTTCCCCTCCCACAAATATTCTTCTGCAATAGGGCTGTATAAATAAGGTGGCTTTTAGTAAGCCCAATCTTTTCCTCACGCTTCATCTACATCAGGATAATTCCATGTCTCCAATTACAGAAATAGGCTCAGGGGAAAATCTCTGGCCTAGTGGATAAGATATCATTAGGATACCCAACTCCAACTCCTGACTCCAGCTTCTTGCTAACACAGACCCTAGAAGGCACTAATGATGGCTCAAGTGACTGAGTTCCTGTCATTCACAAGGGAGACCTGGATTTAGTGCCTGGCTCCCTGTTTTGATCCTAGACCAGCCTTGGCTATCACAGGTATTTGGAAAGTGAAACAGCAGCTAGGCCTCACTCTCCAAGTGTAAATAAACAATCATTCCACTTAGAAGCTGTAGCAAGAGCTTCTAGATTCCTCTAGCCTGTCAATGGTTTTCATATACAGAACTCTTAGGGAGCACCAGTGGGGAGGGGTAACCATGGGCTGACATATCGCATACTTTGTACTATAAATCTCAGATGTGATGACACGTGTGATCTCACACGGTCTTGGGACCAGCCCACAGATGGAGCATAAACACTCATTTTGAGATGACAGAACCGATGCTCATCCCAATGACCCATAGAAAGACAAGAAACACAGTCTCGCTCACAGAACCCCAGTGCAATCTGCACTATTAAAACGCATTCCAGTGTTTCAAAAAGAACATAGATTGATTGACTTGTTCATTCAAATAGCAGAGCAACAGAGAGAGAGCAAGACAGAGTCTTTTGTCCATCTGCTGGTTTACCCCCCAAATGGCCACAACATTCAGAGCTGAGCCAGCTGAAGGCAGGAGCCAAGAGCTTCATTTGGGTCTCCCATGTGGCATGGGTGCAGGGGCCCAAGGACTCGGGCCATTAACAGGAGATGGATCTGAAGTAGAGCAATCCAGGCCAGAACTGGCATCCACACAGAATGCCAGTGCCTCAGATGGTAGCTGAACCCACTATACCACAAGGCCAGCTCCTCTAACTGCCTTTTAAATCCTTCTTTCTCTGACCCAGAGCTTGGAGAAGGCTCTGGGGACCCTGATCACACTGAACACATAGATCAGCAGAGGGCCCAGCAAAGGGCCCAGTAGTGCCTGTGGGGAAAACCTGGGTGCAAGAACCAGCCTCCCAAGGCGGGAGGGGTCAAGAGACAGAAGACTGGTGCACAAATCCAGACTCACACAGAGGGTAACTTAGTGGGGACTCACAGACAGATATGGAGTATTGGGCATCTATGAGACAAGCAAATCTCTGCAATAAGAGCAAGGAACTAAGGAGTTGAGCAGACAGAGGTGACTGGGAGCTAATCAGAATGCAAACCCGAATTGGACCGAAGGCAGAGCAGCCGGGATAGAGCTGACTGTGACTTAACCCACTGTAGTACATTGCTGGCCCCTGATGTTCTTGTAGTACAATGGGAAGAAAGCCTAAGAGTGGCTAGTTCAGAATCTGCCTCTGTCCTGCCTGTGTCTTAAAGGGAACCATTAAGAGCAGCTGGGTGATGGAGAACAGAGGAACACAGGCAGAGGCCTTGAAGGAATGCCTGGGATTTCTGCCTGCAACATCGCAGAGGGTCTGGGACAGCAGGTAGGCAGGGGTAGATTCCTCTGATCTCCCCATGTTGTCCTATGTTAATACTATGAGAAAGCTGAACAACATGATTGTAGCAACAAAAATAAATCAATCTTTTTAATAAGCAAAGCATAAAAATAATGATAAAAATTACAGTTGTGACACCTTACGCAGGCCATTTGCAAGCTAGGTATAAGTTTCCTTCCTTGAAAACTCAGGGTGAAAACAATGCAAATTATCTATAGTTAGGACTGAATACAGCCCATATTATCTATGACTAGAGGTGGAGAAATAAATGGCAGGTGGTGGTACAATGGAGACCACTTAAAATGGACTACAGTGGAACAAGCATTACGGCTGCCATTCCTAATGGACTGCCATGCTCTGCTTCCTAATGGACTGTCATGTTCTGTTTCTAATCCTACAACCTGCTAACACACCTTGGAAAGCACGGTAAGATTGGCCCAAGTGCTTTGGCCCCTGCACCCACATGGGAAACCTGGATAGAGTTTCTGGCTCCTGATTTCAGCCTGGCCCAGCCCTGGCTATTGTAGCCATCTGGGGAGTGAACTGGTAGACAAAACATATCTTTCTCTCTTTTTCTCTTTCTGCTTTTCAAATAAATAAAAAATATATGTGTGAGAAAAATACAGAAAATTAGTATGGTGAAACAGCACATCTGAAAACACAGTAAAACCACTTATTACTTACAAATGCACACACATGAGGTAAAACACCAAACACTGGCCACACACATCCCAAGTACACAGGATGGCTGCTTCCAGGGGCGGAAAATCTGAAAACCAATTCCATCTGCACTGTGTTATTTCTTATAAATGGAAAGAGATCAGAAGAAAATATAAACCTCTTAACATTTATTAATTCTGAGAGTAAAAAGAGTTCATGGAAAAAAATAGAATTAAAAGATAAAGTTTATTTTGGTACCAAAATGCTTTGAAATCCATGCACAGGGGAGTATTCAACATCTTCATGGAAAAATTAGTAGTTGAAAAAAAAGTGGATGGATTTAAAATTTGTTTTACATCTAAACATCTTAAAAATTTTTAACTTTATTTACATTTGATTTTAAAGCCAGAGAGAGAATATTTTCCATCCTCTGATTCACTCCCTCAAATGCCAGCAGTAGCCACAGTGTGGCCACACTAAAGCTGGGAGCCAAGAATTCTACCCAGGTCTCCAATGTGGGTGGTGCAAACTCAGTGACTTGAGGCATCATTTACTGCCTCCTGGGGCGGGCATTAACAGGAAGCTAAATCAGAAGCAAAGCAGCCAAGCCTTGAACTAAGCACTCAAACATGGGACACAGGCAGCCCAGGCAGATTCTCAACCTCTGAGGCCAATGCCCACCCTTAAACTAACTCTTTCATTCCACAGTGGAATTTTTTTCTTTTTTTAAATATATATATATTTTATTTATTACATTGCATTATGTGACACAGTTTCATAGGCTCTGGGGATCCTCCAACCCCTATCTGTATCCTCCCCCCATGGTCCACAGTGGAATTACTTCCACTTTTTTTTCTTCCACTTTTACATCTTGCACTTTTTTTCTTCAGCTTCAAAGTATTCTATGAAAATGCTTTTTTAAAAAAGTCCAAAGAAGGTACAAGATTCTTTTATACGTTCAAGAAAAACTGACCACTAACAAATACTTGAGGTCCTTTATGATGTTCTAAGGACTTGCTGTATCTTGGGGACATAATACTGGATCAAACAACCTGGTCACAGTCCACATAAGGGTCTGTCACCTGCAGGGCAAAGGGTGATCCTTATGCAAATGAGGCATCAGCTGGGGATTTCTGCCTGATGTGCAGCTCAGGGAGGAACTACAAGCTAGAAAGGAGTATGATGCACAGCCAGGTTATAGCTCCAGCTCAGCCCCACCCATTGCAGGATGCTCCCAGAAGGCCTGACTTGGGAGAGTCTGCAGCAGAAGCACTCAACCCATCCTGGGAGGAATCTGACAAATGCCAGATACTCGCCCTTCCTCCCTTGTGCCTGTCCATGCTCAGGTGTGTCCCTGGAAAGCACCTTCACTTAAACCCTAGTTTGGGTTTGCAGCAGAGTTCATTACTTCTTAGTGCCAGCATGGACAGAACCACGCCTTATTTCTTCACCAGCTGATTAAACATAATAACAGGGAGCTGACATGTACAAACTCACCGGGAGACTGACATTTGCCCAGGAGGTCACCAGGATGGCGATGATGTTCTATAACAGGGCAGGTGGACACCTGGGCTAAGGAGCATTTCACAGCCCAGATCTACCAGATGGGAAGGGGAAGATCATTTCATGGAACTCAGAATGACTAAATGCAAAATGACTTGGACTCTTTCCAAGGAAGATAATGGTGATGATCCCAATTGCCCCATGGAACACACAAGGAAACAATGAAAAAGCACTGTATGGCGATGTCACAAAGGAAATACAGGGGCATGTCAGCTGCTAGGTCATGTGTATCCCTTGTGTTGGCAGTATACTATTAACTTACACTAGGAGCAGACAGCAGTGTACTGTTGCTCTCCAACATGGCACCTGCTCATTAATCCCTTAGTACTAATCCCATTTTTTGCAGTGTATTTGCAGATTTTCCAAATTATTTCATACTGATTTCTCCCTCCCAACAGCCCATGAAAAAAGGGCAGACCCATCCTGGGCTGAGCAGGGACAGGCACAAGGGAGAAAGTCACAGAAAGGTTCTTGGGTGTGCACAAAGGGCAAGGACACTGGAGCCACACTGCCACACACCTTATAGCTGGCTACATCTGGAAGCCTGAGTCAAGTCAAGGTGGGCAGCATTGGCCAGAGGTGCAGGACACAGGCCAACTTGGAGAGCTGCCTCTGGCAGCTGCCAGCAATGCTGTGACCCCATCTGCTGGGAGGAAAGACAACAGCTGCCCCCACTCCCTGCAGCTCCACAATAGCTCTACCCTCAACCTGGAAACTTCATGCCCACCTCCAGGCCCCAAAGATTGGCAGCCAAGTGGAGACGTGTAGACTCTGAGAGGGACACCCTTCTTTCTCTCTTCCCAAACACAAAGCAGGAAGTGAGTTGCTCGCTGCAGTGGACGAGGGAAGTGGGTCATGGACAGCAGAGATACTTTCTCAGCTGTATGACAATGAGCGTGTGTATCAGTCACCATAGCTACATAACAAACTGACCCCAGCTGGCAGTGCAGAACAGCCACAATTATCTGCTGTGTCTCTCCCCTGGTTTTCCCTTGGGCAGTTCTTACTTGAGGCTCACAAGCAGATGCAGTGGGTTCAGGGGAGTGGAGCTAGACTCTCTTGGGAGGTATCCTTGCCAACACTTCCAGCTGTGGCTGCTGGGTGATAGTAAGGACCTCAGCTAAGGCTAGTCACTGGAGCATCACCACAGGGGCTTCCTTCCAACATGGCAGGTGAGCCACAAGATTAAAATTAAACAAAACAAAACAGGTGGAATCTTGCTGTGGTTTGGATATGGTTTGTCCCTAGATGGTGCTGGGAAGTTGGGTCCCTCTATGTGGTGATGCTGGAGGGTAGTGGGGACCTCCAAGAAGAGGGGCTGCTTAAGTCACATGGAGGCACTGCCCTCAGGAGGCACTAGGAGATTCTAGTCTCTTTCAAGGTCTCTTCCTCACTCAGGCATGTCCACCACTGGGATACCAGCAGGCATGAAGCTCTGAAGGGCCTGCAACCTCCTAAACCATGAGCTACATCAGTTGCTTTTCTCTCTAAAGTTGGCCCACCATAGACAGCCCGTTACAGTGAGGAAAGGAGCTGACATAGAAGGCACACACTTTCAGTTGCACCTTCTGCATCAGACACCAGTTACAGAGGTCAGTTACACATTCAAGGGGAGGGGAATGGGAGGCAGCCATGGCCCAGGAGACGCACGCCAAAGTACTGGCAGGCAGACTATAAAGCATTGCAGGTTCACTCCTCCCACTCTCCCCACTACCTGTTAGGGACCAGCGCACCACCATGGGAATTCCCTCCTGTCAGACAAGTGGCTGATTGTGGAGTGAGCTGGCCCTGGAACTTCCTGAAGATAGGCGTAAAGAGACATTCTCGGCTGAGGGTCTGGCCAGTGTCTTCTAAGAGGTTAGAGATGCAGGTGTACTGGTATGTCAGAACTCACAATGACACACTCAACACTTGACATGCCACCATGCACAAATGTCAACCCAAACAGGGAACAACCAGGAAAGAACCCTAGCTATTACACACATGCCAAAGAACAAGAGACAGATGCCACTGGCTCCTGAAAACTATGGTGAAGTCCCGTGTAGCAGGATGGATACAAGGTTGGCTACGGCATGGATAAAATGGAGTCCCTGGAGTAAATTGCAGAATTGTAGGTACTGGGTCTAGATACTCACTGTATATTCTTTCTGTTTTCATCTGTTTGCAAGTGTTCATAGTAAAATGGTGAAAGAAAATGAGGAAAAACTGAAGGCCCTACAGGAGAGATTTTTGAAACTGAATGGGAGGAAGAGAGAGACAATACACATTTTTAACTAAGCAGCTTGTGAATGTTGTGGCATGGACAAGACAATAATTCCAGAGTCATAACAAATCATGAGAGCCACTATTCTCCTGGGAATTGCTAAGCGGAGCCACCAGGCACCAAGTTGTTTGGCCTGGGAACTTGTAGAGGAAACATCCTTTATATTTCTTTTTTCAGCTAGATACAATTTGAATCTGCCAAGAGGATGATATCCTGCATAAGCCAGTATCAATGGACTAAAAAAAAAAAAAAGGCCAACAGTGGAGGTGGTGCAGCTGTAGTACAAATTTCCTGCCTTTAAATTAAGTATTAAATAATTCAGTGCAATAAATCAGCCCAGTAGTTGTGATTAAAATAAAGCACGCAGTAGGGGAAACTTTGTAGTTCCGGAATATGAAGGGACATTGATTTTCTAAGATGCATTTACGTATTTATTTGAAATAGGACAACAGGAGAATATGAGAGAAAAACGGAGATAGAGGGAAAGAGATCTCCTATCTGCTGGTTCATTACCAAATGACCTCAACAGCCAGTGCTGTGCCATGTTGAAGCCAGGATCCCAAAACTCCATCCAGCTACGCACATGGGTGGCAGGGACTCAAGGGCATGGGCCATCGTATGCTGTTTTCCCAAAGACATTAGCAGGGAGGTAGATTGGAAGTGGAGCAGCCCAGGACTTGACTGGTACTAGTAAGAAATGCTAGTGACACAGGCTGTGGCTCAACTGTGTCACCCAGGATGCAAAACACTGGTTTTTGAGTCCATGGGACATAGGTTACCACTTTTTCGATGTGCTTATTGAATGCCAGTCCAAAGCACAACTCACACTTCTTAGTCGCAGAACGAAAGAGTACTACAGCCTGAAGGTCTATGTTCCCCAGACTCCAGAACTCTTTTGTTGAAATCCTCAATCCCCGAAAAAGGATCTTGGGGGGAGCCCCCAGCCTATAGCATTTTGTGATAATAGCCAGAGTGGACTAAGGCCAAGGAGGACAGAGGCCAGTGCAGAACAAACCTAGCTCCTTTTGTACCTGCTCATGGCCCCTCAACTCCTCTTTCCTCTGTGGTTATCTGTTCCTTGCAACCAGCCAGGCATTCTCTTAAGCCCATTGCCCCCTCAGGGATTTTTCCTATGGGTTTTCCCAGGACAAACCAACAATATCTCACCTGAGGCAGAATTTCAGTTTCCCCCGGATGAGATCCCAGCGGTTGATGATTCTGATACGGATTGGCTGGCTGTGCAGCCAGCTGGTATACTTTGACCACCAAGCCTGCTTTTACTTTATGCCTGTGTTTTGAGAATATTTGCACCTGTCAGATTCATTTTACTCCACTCCTATGATAGAAAATCCCCATGCCTTCAAAAGTATGTAAATAAAAGCCAAACTCTTTGAATCCAGCTCCCTGCTAATGCGCCTGGGAAAGTAGCAGAGGATAGCCCAAGTTCTTGGGCTCCTGAACTCATGTGGGAGACTCAGAGGAAGCTTGTGGCCCCTGTAACAACTCAGAATTAAGACGCCTGTTCATTGGACTTGCAAGGATTTGCTGATTATATGCTTAGGAAGTGAGCCCAGGGTCACAGACAGCAGTGGCCATGTACTACACACTTCACGTGTTCTGTTTGTTCTAGAAATGACTCCCGTTTCACAGGGCAAGAAATCAATGCTTTGAGGCACAGCTACAAGGTCGCCCCAAGACCCATGGCTTGGGGGTGTCAGAGTCAGGATTCCTCCCACATTCCTAACTCTACTCCAGGGTACTTTATAAGACGTGGGCACCAGTGGCGTTCAGGCAGGGGAAGGGGATTCTGCAGCACTTCTTCAGTCCCCAGAGTGAGAGATGCTTCCATGAGGGTAGCCCTGACATTGGAGTCCAGTCCTTAGCCCCCTCCAGGGCCTCTGCCCAACTGGTTTGCAGCCAGCTGCTGCCCTTCCTCAGGGCAGTGTTGCTGAAACCAGAGGCATGAGTGCTGGGTGAGTGCCTCCAAGGTGTGATTGCAGGGTCATAATACATGATGGATGTGACACTGGGCTGTGTCCAAATCCAATCTGTTCTCAGCTGGCTTCTAAAATAAGGCTCCTAATACTTCATTCAGGGTTTTGATTGTTCTATAACAGCAAGTTCAGCCAGATCAATGGCAGTGACCCTTTATCAGGGTCTCAGAAACACCAACATGATAACTCAGACATGCCCTTATTTCTTTATTTATTAAGATTGATTTATTTGAAAGAGTGAGTGAGTCAGAGAGAGACAGAGTGAGAGAGAAATGAGAAACAGATTGCTTGGTGTTGCTGCATAGTTGCAAAGCTGCTACCGGCAGTACAGGCAGCCCCTGCGGGTACTGATTCAAGTCCTGGCTGCTTCCTACTACTGTACCTGGGAAAGAAGCAGAGCACAGCTAAAGAGTTTGGGCCCTTGAATCCATATAGGAAATCTGGAAGATGCTCCTGGCTCCTGGCTTCAGCCTGGCCCAGCCCCTAGTGATTGTAGTCATTTGGGGAGTGGAGCAAGAGATAGAAGATCTCTGACTTTATAACTCTGTCTTTCAAATAAAGAAGATAAATGTTTTAAAGAGGCAGGGATGAAAGGAAAGAGAGAGAGAGAGATCCCTATCTACTTTCTCCCAGGTACACTAGCAGGGAGCTGGATTAGAAACACTAAACAGCAGAGACCTTAGGCACTCAAGCATGAGATGTGGGACCCCAAGTAGCAGCTTAGCCTTCTGCACCCCAGATATGTCACTGAAGATGAAACATGAGCCTTGTCATGGGCCTAGATGGGGTTGGTCCCAGGATATATATCTCAGGTGGCCGTGGGCCCACCGGCTAGGGGCAGCCCATGCTGGATGCTTCTGTCCAGTCATGCTCAGCATATCCTCTCACAGCACTTATCCAGGCCGTTCCTTGGAGCCTGCTGAGAGACACATTGGCCTGGAGAAGCCTCAGTGAGCCCCAGGGGAGGAAGGTAGGAGGCCTGGAGTGTCACATTCAGGGTCAGAGGTCACAGAGGCCATCATATCCCAAGGCCTTACTCTCAGTCCCATGGCTATTTCAGCAGGCTCCTGCTTCTGAGCTGGTGACAGAGACCAGGAGGCAAGATGAGATGCACAGACTGAACGAGGCACAACATCAATATATGTAGATTTTGCAGGGTATAGTAAGAGGGGAAAGAAAAGCTCAGAAAGCTTAGAAATACAGCCAAGGCTTCCTGGAATGGAGCAGATGAGTGAATGCCTGGCTGTCCAGTGAATGAGGGGGCAACAGGAAGGCAGCCCTAGAGTGCTGCAACTGGTAGATGCTGGTTCACTCCCCAAAAGGCCACACTGGGCTGAGCCAAGAAGAAACCAGGAGCCTTACTCAGGTCTTGCCTGTGAGTGGCAGGGGCCCAGGCCCTTGGGTCATCTTCTGGTGCTTTCCCAGGCCATAATCAGGGAGTTGGATCAGAGGCGGGGAAGCCAATGCGCAAATGGGATACAGTGTCACAGCTGGCAGCTTTACCCACCATTAAACAATGCTGGCCTATCATAAGCAAAATTTTAAACAGATCTCTAACCCATGGAACAAAGAAATGTTCATAGTTTTGATTGTGTGTCCAGGTTGGGGAGATGGGGAAGGGAAGAATATCTGAATCTCAAACCCTAAGTCCAGAAGTAGCACTAAAAATATTGACTCCAGCAATCTGGGAGGGGGATCAGAAAGAACAGAAGGGAAATTGCGGGCACTCTTCCTGCCTCAACCTCCCCTGCAAGCTCTAGGAGGTACCAGCCCCAGGACCTACAGCAAGAGAGCCGCAGAGTACATCCGTATGTGTACAGACCAAAGAAGGACTCTCAGTGAAAGAAGTGAATACATCCTAACAGTAAGATGATGGACGCTGACAACGAACTCCCTGCAGTCTGTGTTGCTATTGAACTCTGCAAAAGCAGTGGGTGTGTGCAGCTGCGTCCCAGTAAAAGTTTATTCACAACAGTTACCTGGCCCAGTTTGTGCGAGAGCTCCCTCAACAGGAACACGCTGCTTTGGAGAAAAAAGGATTCCAATACAACAAGAAGCCATAAGCTCAGCTCTGTTCATGTTTAGGATTCCCCACCCTCAACTCTATCTCAACTTGCCTTCATCTCAGGCTAACTGTTCCATCAACTTGGCACCCTCATCCGGCTGCGTCTGACCTTGAGTTATTCCTCCCAAGGGCCCAAACACATTTGAATGAGCTAATAAACGTGAAAGGGCTTTCAGCAGGACCCAGCAAATCCACCCAAAGGCTCCACAAGGAAGACCAAGTTTATCACCCTTTATCTGTGTTTCCTAGGCATTCCAGGCACCACCCATGGAGGCTGCCAAGGCTGATTTGAAAGAATAGGATTTACAAAGAATTCTTCAACAGAAAAAGAGTCTTAAAGGGACGTCAAACCTAGGAGGCATGAAGTCTGCAGTCTGAGACTTTTAAACTCTTCATTCATGTAAAGCAGAAAATCCTCAGCCCTCTCTTTCATCCTGGTTATCTACATAGCCGCCTCTTAGACCAGAAATCTTCGTTAATGAGAAACCTCTTGGTTAATGCTTCAGTGCATCCTCCTCGCTCAGCCCAGCCTACAAGAAGCCTGCCTTACTGCTGAACCGCACTGAATAATGTGCTCATACTCCACTTTGTGATGCTCACAAGCTTTTAAAGAAGGCATCCGAACGTGCATTTTGCAGAGGGTGGAGATGCGGACCACAGCATGTAACCAACTCACCTGGCAGTGCAGAAGGATTCCTGACTCCAGATCTCAAGTTCCTCCCACATGATTGTATAGATGATTTCATTTAAACAAAAGCATTCCTGATTTTTTCCCCTATGATGTTTGTTTTCCCAAAGAAAGGGACCATTTGCAAATGAGCACCACAGGACCCTACCAAGGTGAAAAGAGAAACTGGCCACTTGAGAGAAATGAAAGACAAGAGTTAAAGCCAGGATAGGAAGACTTTAGTGGGTTAGGATTTTTCAACAATGGCCATTGACTGCCTTTGGAATAGTGTAAACCTACAGGGAAAAAAGGGGGGAGCTGATGCTTTAAAATAAATAAATAAACGAATTTAAGGAAAATGAACACAGCAGGGACTACCCTGATGCACCAAACCTGCTTCCTCTTCCTTCTACATGGTGCTGTTGTGCATGTCCCCACATCCCCACAAACTGAGCCAAGTGTCATGGGACCCAGTTCTGGCCAATGGGAATGTGAAGCAGAAATGAGCCTTCACCCCCAAGCACCCTACAACTATCCATAAGCTCCCATGCGCCTTCCTTGCCCTGGGAAAAGGCAAGGCAGCCTGAGAAGCCAAGTCCAAGGATGGGAAAGCCTCGAGACCCAAGGATCTGGAGTGCCATGCCCATTTCCTGCCACAGGGCCAGCCACAAACCACAACTCCACATGAGAAACAAAGAAATGTCTCTCATGTTAAATCCCCAAATCTGTTACAGCAGCTACTATTACTCCATCACACTGATTCAGTAAAGAACTTGATACAAATTAAAAAGCATATGACATTAGTCTCTAATTTGTTCCACTTAAGAATGTCAACAGTTATTAGTTGAGTCATTATGAACATAACAACTTAAGAGAGAGGTTAGTGAAAGCTGTGTGAGCTGGTAAAACCATGTGTGCACTTTAAGACCTTACACTTCATTCTTTCCTCGATTCAAACCTAGTGACAACCACATCAAGGTGAGTGCACACTGTTACTTCTTTTATTTTGGAGGTGGATGGCTATGTATAATCTATAATTAAAATCAATTTCAGGGGTTGGAACCATGATGGCTAAGCCACTGCCTGCTACGTGCATCCCACATGGGTACCAGTTTGTGTCCTAGTTGCTCCACTTCCCATCCATCACTCTGCTTATGGCCTCGGAAAGCAGCAAAGAATGGACCAAGTCCCTTGGCGTCTTGCACACACGTGGGAAATCCCGGGGAGGCTCCTGGCTCCGGTATTCATATCGGCTCAACTCTGGTTAGGAAATGAACCAGCAGATGGAAGATACTTCTTTCTCTCTTTCCTCTGTGTAACGCTACCTTTCAAACTAAAAATAAGTCTTTTTTAAAAATCAATTTCATCTGTTTTCTTTTATTTTAACTATGTGGCTACTAGAAAATATAAACATACCTTTTAAGGACATTTAGCCTAGAGGTTAGGACACTGGGTAAGACCTATATCCCACACCAGGGTCCCTTGGTTTCGTATCTGGCTGCAGCTCCTGGCTTCCAGCTACTGTGGACCCCTATGAGGCAGTGATAATGGTCAAGTAAAATCCTTCAACCCACCTGGGACCCCTGGGTTGTATTTCTCAGTCCAGTCCTAATTGTTGAACACACTCTTACTCTTGGTATTTCAAATTACTACATTACACTTGTAGCTTGCATTGTTGCTGTTAGACACCGCTACTTTGGATTGTGTCAACATCACATCTTATATTCCATTATTAATAGGCACTGCTCTGTTATGCAGGAGTTGGGAGGTTGTTTATGCTCCAGATAAGCCCTGTCATCTGAGACAGGTGTTGTGTCTCGGCAGTTGAGGTTTCATGTAGTGGATGAACACTGGTTGGTCCATGGTTTACACAGAGGACCTGCTTAGTCCTGTGATTCTAAACCAGCCAACCACAATGTTACCGTTGAAACCCCCAAGCAGCAGGATCCTAATGCTTCCCTTGATCACACTCCACACTGTCAACGGATCTACCCTGTTTGCTGCTCTGTCTGGGCCATGATTCTTATTTATGGGACACACTAAACCTTAGAAGTTACATTCACATCGCTGCTTCCAAAGGCTCCCTGGCTTCTCTCCTATGCCGGAGCTCACGTGTAACTCCCAGACGATGTGGCTTCTGACCACTTCCATACAGCTGGTCTGCTCAACACTCCTGGCATACTCCCTTGAGGGCACAATCCCACAAGCCTCATCTTGTACTTGAAACATAGTCCCACCCTGTCTTCCTCACCTTCGGCAACCTGCACCCCAGCTCAGCAGGACAGTTAGCAGGAGATCCGCTTTAATCAAAAGGGGCTCAGAGGGACCTCACAGCCAAGTCCACACCACAGGCCATCATCAGCAATATATCGCTTCTTCCAAAGCCTATTTCAGAGAAGCACTTTGAAGAAAGACTCATTGCCTTACAACAGCAAAGAACCAAAATCCAAATGATGATGGATTTTCCTGGAGACAGTCAGCAAAGTATGTAAATAGATTCATGCAAAGTGTACACATAAATATTACAAAGAATTCATTTCTGCTGCAGTTGTCCACCGCCCTCAATATTACATTTAGCTAACTTAATTTTCCATGGATCAAATTTATTCAAAGTTAAATTTCTCTTAATAGGTCATTTGAGTAAACAGTTTCAAGTGTTATTTGCCAAGACAATGATGCATTTCCCGACTGCAGATGCAATTGGCAGTGTCAGGCTAAAAAAACAACCTTAAAAATTCACAGAGAGCTGGAATGATTGCAGAAATAAAAAATCGAAACCCTGGGTCAGTCTTTTTTTAGGTTATTTTGGAGGTTAAAAAAAAACTCACAAGTTTCTATCAAAATCAGTTTTTTTGAGTGGCAGAGAAAAAATACTATTTTTAAAAAACATCTTAAATGTATAAAGCAACATATCTTTAAAGTGACAGAAGCTATACAATGATCATGCCATGTCAAGGATATCATCAGTCACTAACAGCACAGAACCCAGTGCGGTAGCCTAGTGGCTAAAGTCCTCACCTTGCATGCACAGAGATCCCATATGGCAGCTGGCTCATGCCCCACTTCCCATCCAGCTCCCTGCTTGTGGCCTGGAAAAGCAGAAGACAAAGGCTCAAAGCCTTGGGATCCTGCACCAGTGTGGGAGACTGGAAGCAGCTCCTGGCTCCTAGATTCAGATTGGCTCAGCTCCAGCTGTTGTGGTCTCTTGGGGAGTGAACCATCAGACGGAGGTTCTTCCTTTCTTTTTCTCCTCCTCTCTCTGTATATCTGACTTTCCAACTAAAATACATAAATCTTCAAAAAAAAGAAAAAAAGAAAAAAGCACTGGCATTTTGCAACAGGATCTGATACCCTGAGCATCCCTGGCCCACAACCTGGGTACTGTGGTCTTTTTCCCCTTCCTCCTTTTCAGAAAGGAGAGGGGAAGGCAAGGTGGGAGAGGGATGGAGGGAGCAGAGGTGGATCTGAGGAATGGCATGGCATTTTGTAACATGAAGAAGTTCCTGAGCAAAGTGTCTGTCTCAGTGTAAAAGGTTTTGTGAGTCTGCATTCTTAGAATATCTAGGAATCAACAAGTTTGTGTAATAAAAGAGATGAACCAGGATTTTTTTTCCATTGGTCAAGGAATGAATATCTGAGAGCAAGCCAGCCCCTAATTCCCAGAGGAAACATAATTAGACTAGAGGCAATTCAATCTCCACTGCTTGAGTCAATGGCTTTACTCAAAGACTGCTAAACCCAGGGGTCCCAGGGACACCTTAGGAGTGACCTGTGACATCAGAGGTGGCCATGGGCGTTCCTGATGAGAGACATCAGGATCTGAATGCCAGGTCCCTTATGACTGCAACACCCACTGACACCCCAAACACTCCGGTTCCTGTGTAACCATTCCTTACCATCCCTCTAATAGAATCCCATTGGAGATGCTAATAGCGTCTTCACAAATAGGCAGGGAGTCTACATGGAAGACTTTTCAGGGCAGACACCTTTGCACCTGATCAGTACAAGCAATATACATGGACACTGCGCTTGCAAAGAAAACTGGGAGATGTCTGGTCAAGGTCCTGACCCCGGCTCACTCCAGCGCCATTCTCCCACCCAACACTAAATTACAGACAGAAAAGACAAATATTATCACAATTGCAGCCCTCAATCAGTGATCTGACTCACTGCTTTGATGTTGCATAAAGTATCACTTCCATCAAAGCTAAGAAGCAGATTCCTGACAGCACTGCAGGGAGGGCCATGTGGATCTGTGACAAGGTTTCCACTGCACTCTTTAGAAGCAGGTGACTTGAGCAGTGGCAAATACTGCTGCTTCTTATTGTTACTGCCATGTACCAGCTCTTCAAAGCCCGAGACTCCAATTCACTATGGAAACATGCTACAGAATGTATCCCTGAGAACTGTGCATGATGACCCACCCATAACCAGGAAACGTGGTCCCCAGCAGACAAGGCAAAATTCTTCAGTAGGCTCTTTCTACAGAGATACCAAACACAGGCTACTGTATTCTACTGTACGACATCATGGTCAATTCTCACAACAATCAGCAAAGGTCTGAAGAATGACTTCAATTGACAAAGAAGCAGACAGAGGCTTGGAGAGCCTGACGTTGCTTCTCTCAACTGGGATTCAAATCTGGTCAGCACGACTCCAAAACCCACTTAGAGAGGGGCTGAGATCATTGCATCCCTCCATAGCCCTGAGATGTTTGCAGTTAGGCTGGAAGGATATTTCTCCAACGACAACTTGAAGTTCAAGATCAGCCTGTGCAACAAACCTTTCTGTGTAACAGGAACTGTCCCACAATCTGTGTTGTCCAATCATAGTAACCACTAGTCCCCTGATGCTGTTGGCTACTTGACCTATGGCTAGTCCAATTAAAAATCTAAATTTTTAATTTTTAAGATTGACCTATTTATTTTAAAGGCAGAATTGGAGAGGGGGGAAATTCATACACATCCTCCAATTCTTTTCCTGAATGGCCACAATGGCTAGGGGCTGGACCAGGCCAAAGCCAGGGGCCTGGAACTCCATCTGGGTCTTCTATATGGTTACAGGGGCCCAAATACTCGGGCCATCTTATTCTTTCCCAGATGCATTATCAGGGAGCTGGATCATAAGCAGAGCAGCCAAGACCCAACAAGCACCTCTACAGGATGCCAGTGTCACAGGTGCAGGCTTAATCCAATGGGCCACAATGCCGGCTGCAGAATGTAATTTATAAATCACCATTGATTGATCATATCAGACAGCACCATTGGCAACATTTTACACCAATGATATTCAGAAAAGGGAATGGTCCCAGCATCCTGGGGTAGCCTCAGCAAGGCTTCAGGAAGGACATGAGCGTGAGCTAGCCCTTGCTGTGTTAGGAACAGACTGGGACTCTTCCTGTCTCCTATATGATCATCTTCAGGTTTCAGGACCAAGATCCCCAGAAATTAGCCTTGAGTCTCCAGGCGAAGAAATCTGGTTCCATATTTTTTCTGGGCCTGCTCTACATAGCTTGACTGGCCTCCCATCCTGGGGTCTCTCTGTCTCTCTGACTTTGTCTCTTCTCCTTCCCCACTCCCGCTAACCCCAGCAGGCACCTGGTTTGTGCCCATCTTTGCTATCTGTGAAGCTGAGTCATTTCCTCTCTTGGGATACTTTTTAATCCACTGGATGCTTTCACATCTGTCACTCTGCAAAAGGCATTTCCTCACCCACTGAGCACAGCTACTCACAGAGAGACCACCTCCTGTTCCCTCAAACCACAACCCTAACAACAGGACACAAAAGTCTCCCACTCCCATCCAACCCTGCATGTGATCAAAGCCAACACCATTTCTGATCCATCCTTTCCTATACAAAAGTGATAACTGGATTTTGGAATACTGTACTTCCCGTCTTCTAAGAAATTCCTGTCTTTTAACATCCCATCCACCAAAAATCGCTAAAATCTATTCACTGAAGGAAGACGTCAACTATGAGGCCAGATTAACCAACAGGGATCCTGCCAAAGATCCCCTGCCATCCCTGTTATGTCTCTTCAGATGACACACCTGACTCTACAGCCAGAGCTCAAGTACTGAAGCCCTTGTGGCCATTTTCATTTTGAGCTAACAGAGCTGCCCATGGCTTTCACTAGCCATCAAGAATGGGAGTGTTGAGCCTACGACTCTATGCAGCTCTCAGTCCTTTAAATAGAGGAGTACTGGGTTTGTAGGGATTTTTCAAGGGGTGGGGAAAACTATTTTTAACTCTGGAGTACTTTGCTTTTGGTGCTGATTGTTGAAGACCCTAGGTATGGCAGGGAAGGGCCCTTCTCCCTACCTTTCACCCCAAATGAGGAGATAATACCGAAACTCCTGAACTCCAAGGCCTGTGGTTCTTTGTCACTAGGATTGTTTATGTCCTTATATGGTAGCACTGCATGTGAGCGCAATACATCACTGATTCCCTGAAGGGGACTCCAGGAAATGCCCAAACCCAAGCCAGGCCCCAGGCCCAACACATCCCAAGTGTCTACACAGCCCATGAACTAGCAATGGTTTTTAAATTTTAAATGCACTGCATAGTTTAGTCATACACACTGAGATCATGTGAGAGTATTGAAAAAGTTCATGAACAAAATAGAACTACAAGTTGATTTGGGCATCAAAAACTTGATACCTATGCCTAAGTGTTTTTAATAATGTGTATTTTCCATGAACCCTTTGAAGAGCCCTCGTCCAGGGCCTACAAGGCTGGCCTCTCCCAAGACCCAGTGCCTTTCTTTCTGTTCCAACTCTCAGGAAACTCATCACAGCCCAGAAGGCTTCATGATCTGGGTTAGGACCATCCCTCATTCCCTTGACTTTGCTGTGTGTTGCCTTTCTCAGGAATTTTTGATGCAGAATGTTGCACATCTTTCTAAGGAAACACACAATATACAGCAAATACAACAAATGACAGACCAAAATTCACTTCTTCAAAGAACAGCAATGATTAGCGTGAAGACTTGGCCCAGCCTTGTGTCTCTACTGTGACAAAAACAAGGCTCCAGGCACGAAATCAGCCAGAGAGGACCTCAGGGTTCCAAACCAGCATGGCTACTGGATGTCCTCCTGACTCAGTTTCCCCCTTGCCAGCCCAGCGCCAGCCTCCGCGCTTGTACAGGTCCTGTGTTGGAAGAACACACTTCTTCTCAACAAGGCAAAGAAAACAGAAGCAGAAACATATCATCACCACCTCATGGGATCTCACCTTTCGTTTCTTAAACACCTGCCCTGGATAGTCCTCAAGACTCCTGAGATAAGAACTCGAATTAACATCAACAACAACAGAAATACAGCATTTGGCTCTTCCTCAGCCATACCCAGAGGAAAAGGCAGCAAATGCCCAGTGGCACAGCTGTCATCTTACCTGGTTCAGTGCAGTTCTTGCTGCTCAACAGCCCCGCATCTTCAGAAGTAAGAGTGTCATTCACTTGCATCAGCTTTCTCCCCACCATCCACTTTCTGTCTTCCCCAATGAGGTCCATGAGGTCAAATTCTGGAGAGAAACAGAGAATAACCACAGGTTACCAACCTTTGGATTTCAGCCGTGACTAGCACTGGATGCCAATGGACATTGGTCAGTCCTGCCTGGAGGGAGACCACCTGCCTCTCACTGCCTGAAGACTGCTCTGGCTGCTGGAGATGACTGCAGACCACAGAGCAGTCCTCAGTCAACAGCAGCTAGAAACTGTGCATTGGCACCTCAGTGCTTGAGTGGAATGGCTTGCCGGTGTGCATTCTTAACAAACTTACAGAGCTTTCTTCAGCGGGGTTCACCTCCAATTGTCTATAGTATAAGTCTCTTGGCAAAGCACATCATGTTAGTTCCTATCTCCAGTCTGTTCCCAACAACATGCTGAGAATTGTTTCACAACCAATTCCCCAGCTATGGGCCAATTTCCCTGGTGTCAATACCCCCTACTTCAAGCTACCAGAATGATGTCATTGAAAATAAGAGTTGGTGGGGCTGCACCATGGTGAAGTAGGCTAAGCCCCCACCTAAGGATGACTCAAGTCCTTGAGTCCCTGCACCCAAATGGGAAATCTAGAAGAATTCCCTGGCTCCTGGTTTTGGATCAACTCAATTCAGGACATTATGGCTATTTGGGGAGTGAATCAGAGAGTGGAAAATCAGTTCATGAATCTCAATCAATCTCTCTCTCTCTTTCTCTCTCTCCCTCTCTCTCTCTCTCTCTCACGCTCCCTCTGTGTGTGTGCATGTGTGTGTGTGTCCTCTCTGTAACTCTGCCTTTCAAATAAAAGTAAAATGAATGAGTTTTCAAAAATAAAATAGAGTTGGGAAGAGACAGGTATTATCAACTTCATTTAGAATGAGCTCACTTCAGCTCAGCAGCATCTACTCAAACCAGTGTTTCCTTGAATTACCTCCCAAAGAAACCACTTGCATTTGAACATTTTCTTGGGAATCTGTTTCTGAGAGATCTCCCAAGAAAAAGGCACTATTCCACCAGCCACAAAGCACAGGATAGAGAGGTCAACACAGTACACTTAACATACAAGAGACAAGGGCATGATTTAGGAGAAAGCAGACCCCAGAACACACATTAGAAGATGAGCATTTACCAGTGCCCAGGTCTCTAGATGACTGTGGAAGTGCTAGGAGAAAGAACAGAGGCTGAAGAACACTCTAGAGAGGGGAAGAGGATGCTGTCCATTCTGTTCAGGATGTGTGGCATTTGAAGGGCCTGCAGAGCATCCCAAGGGATGCATGAATGGAGGCCTCTCAGGGGAGAGAGCTATGCTGCAGAGTGTCAGGACAGGCACAAGAGAACAGGGAAGGGCATGTAACACATGTATGGGTGACCTCACTGAGAGTAGAAGGTGGAGACTAAAGAACCCAACCTCCCTCCCCCCCCCCCCCGCCCCAGAGAATAAGGAGATAAAGAAAGGCAGCAAAGGACTAAGACAGCCGGGAAAGAAGGAGGAAGCCTGATGTGACAGGTTTCCAGCAGAGAATTCAAGAAAGGACAGTTCATAGTCTGACCTTGGTGAATAAATCCAGCAAGACAAAAGGCAGAAGCATGGCAGGGCCTGAGGCCAGGTTCTGATAGAGGAGGAGAACAATCAAGATGCCTCCAGCTAAAGGCTGGGTACAACAGCAAGAAGAGGCAGCAAGCGATGGCTATCTCATGAGTATAAGGGATGCTAGAGTAAGATTATAGATTTAAACACAAGACAAGGGTCCAACTCACAGGCCCCATGGTTTTTCAGACTGTACCCACAAAGACATGTTGTTCTGAAGAGTCAAGGGTCATTCTACTCACTCTTCTATTTCTACGGTGATTGATGGTTTCTCAAGTTATTTCCCCTTTATTACTAAATCATGACACTAATCAATGCCTCCCTATAACACCAAGCACCACTGAGTCAGAATGAGTGCTGAATAAGCATTTTGAAAACATTACTCACATTCCACAACACAGAGTGAGTGAGACTCATGACAGCATTCAGAAATCACAATGCTTGTGGGCATCTTTTCCAACCAACCAAGACATACCTAATACCTATAGATCACACATCAAGGTCTTCCTCAAATATAGCCCCTGATACAACTGGGTGCAATTATCAAGATACAGAATTACAACTTCTAGATATGGCCAGGAAAGCCCTACAAAACAAAATTGACAAATGTAGAATATGGAGCCCAACTTGGATGAACAATAATTTCAGAGTCTGAAATACAAACACCTGTATGGCAGTCAGTGTCTTGGTATACTCCAAACTGTCAGGATTATCTAAGATACGTCAGGGCAAAAGCAACATTCTGGCTAACTTTGATGGCTGGCTGGTTCTTTGGGCTCCAGCAAGCAACCTAAAAAGTAAGTGTAACACTCTATTACCATAAAAGTGTGTAGAAGGCATCATCTGTGCCTCCAGCCAGCTTCCCCAGAAGCAGCCCCTGAGAGCAGGACTTGGGAAGCAGGGTTTCTGTGGAAGGAGATTCCAGGAAGAACCATTAGAGCCATGGTGCAATGAGACATGGAAGACGGGACAGCCCATAGAGCACATGAATAGGATGAATCGCCTGCAGCTTAAGCCCTCGGAAAGCTCAGGGATCAATGTGGGCATACATCAACCAGAGATGAGAGACAACGGACCAATGCTGACACACATCTAAGACACTCAAAGGATGATGGAGCATGGGTATTTATCCACCTGCTTTTGGTCTTCCACTGGCTGAAGGCTAACTATTCCCTGGAGTCTTCATTCCTTTGCATTCCCAATCTGCCATCCAATAATGCGTCCAATAATGAGATGCAGGTAATAGAAGCTGTACAATGCCAGTGTGTACTGTTGTGGCTGGAATAATGTGATGTGGGCAAAACATTATAACATCTGTCAGCCTGTATGGCAGCTAACAAGTTACATAAAGTTGGGCAAACTGGTTGCTCTATCTCTCTCATAATCTGAGTCCGAGAAAGGGACTTGTGGTAATAGGATACCAAGCTTCTCAGAGACGCTAAATATCTGCAAAGAAGCAAAGAGTAACCCTTCCAGTGACTTTGAAGCTTGGTGCATATGCCAAGTTTCCATGGATCTGTAATTCTAAGAGAAAAGCTGATATCAGTTAAGAGATACAAAAATAAAGCCAACTATTGTAGCAGAAAATCAGGATTTGTTAAACATAATAATTCAATATCTTCAGAAATCAGAAGTTATTAAGACAATACCTCCAAATTCCAAAACCCACAAACTTACCTCAACAAAAATATATCTGACCACTGTCCTTTGCTAGAACAGCCCAAACACCAGATTCTGGGAAAGCAAGGCTTTGCAGTCATTTCTCTGCCACCAAGAATCAAGTTTGACAGCACTGTTCTGTTCATTCGTCCTCACAACACTCCTGGGGAGGCAGGGGAGCAGCTAAGTCTGGCTGGGGTTAGCTTTCCTTTGGGGTGAATAAGTGAGTGCAAGTGATTAGCTCAACCTAAGGCTGGAGCCAATACACAACCAAGTCACTCACCCTTTAGCTGCCATGCCTTCCATATACTATGATGCGTGAAGGATTTTCCAATCTTCACCATACAGAAATATCAGCTCTCTCTCACAAATAAGGAAAGTGGAGCACAGACAGATTAAATCACTTGCCCAAGATCACATAACAAACAGATGGAAGGAAAGAAAGGTGACCCCAAAGGGTCAAGTTCTTCGTAGATCCTTGCATACATAGAATGAGATCCATCCTGATGATATGACACAGCTTACTAGAGTAGATCTGCAATACAGCCTGCACTTTATAATAGATTAGACAGGAAGACGGCCTCAATTGGACCTGTTGCAAAGATGGCTGTTTTGGCCCAGAAATGGCCAGAAATCACAGTCAAATGTGAGCACTCTACATGTGTATCATGTACATTCCCTCTGCTGTGTGTCAATTCCCTAGAGACAAAGCTGGTCCCACTGGTCATGACATGAATGACTGGTTATATCAGGGAATTTCCAAAAGTTCATGGAAAATGAAATTAAAAGGAAACTTCCTTCTGATGCAAAAATGCTTGAAATCTATGCCTGTTTTATTCTTTTAGCAGCAGGCACTATCTGTGAACTTTTATAGATGTTCCTGTTGTCTTTAGGGAGAAGGGGAAGAAGCGGGTGGGCTGTAGGGAAGGCCCAGGTCTGGAGAGCGGGCAAGTAAAGAACACAGCACAGAGAGGGGCCCACAACCTCACTGTGGTCACTGCTGTTTCCTCGCACACATCCTCAGCTTCCTTGAGCTTCTTTGCTACTGCGAAGAAGCTGCTCTACAGAGCTACACTCGAGCAATGTCAACAAAAACACTTGGCCCTCATCCACGGCATTCTTGGCTCTTCATCTTCCAGGCCCTGGAAGTTGCATGTTGGCCTAATTACTCAGGAGAGGCAGTCAGAGTGGTGGGGGGGAGAGAAGCGATGGGCAAGGGGTGGGGGTGGCAGTCAAGAGAGGAAGGCACCAGGCTCCCATGTCACATATCACCAGCAGAGGTGGTCCCCCTGGCTGCGAGGCTCTGAGATGGGGAAGAGGGGTGGGGTGGAGTGGAGCGGGCCAGGAGGCACAGGGCAGATAGTGCAGGCAGCTGCTAAAAGGGGTGGAAGCCCAGTTTTCCAGCCAAGGCTCAGGCTGCCTGGACCAAGAAAGGGAAGTAAGCGGGGGCTGTACGCCAAGTTTCCATTACAGAGCCCTTCTCGGCCTCTGCTGCTCCACCAAGCTCTCACCCTCTCTTCCTCACCCCAATCTTGCTCATGGTCTCCCCTCACTTCTTCCTCCTCCCCCAGACTGGGGCTAGCAGAGCCCAAGGATTTCTGGCACCAAGAGTGGATACTCCTGGGTGCTCATGACACACAGCCTCAGCTCACAGCCTTCAGTCTGGGGCTAGCCCAGTCTCCCACAGAGCTCCCAGCCTATCCCAAGTCCTGGTCCCAGACCCTATGGGGAGGGGGGCTGTCTACCCTGTGGAAGGGGCACTAAGTTATCCAGATTCCTGGTTGGACAGCAGGAGGAATTCAGCCCCATCAGCAGCAGTATTGTGAATGCACTCCCTGGGCCATCTTACCCCACACTCTCCTGAGGGCTGCTGGCCACTTTCCTGCTGCTGCTGGAATGAAGGATCTAATTTGCGGACTCCAAAGCCTATGGCTGTCATGCCACCCCAGCCTCAAGTCCAGGGGCTCTGGGTGACAGTCCAACAGGCCCAACAAGCTCCCCTACACCCTGCCCTCTCAAAGACAATTCTTTGTGAAAATCCTGGCTCACCTCCAGAAGCGTGGCATCAGTCTTGCTCCCCTTGGACAGATAAGCAAACTGAGTCTGCCTCAGGCAACACCAAACTGATGTCCAGAAAACTCAGTGAAGGGCATAAAAGGTTTAGCAGATGGCACCAGCTGCTAACTCCAGCTCTGCAGGCTGGCTCAGAGCTCCCCATGGCTGCTATAAATCCCCTCACCCTGCAGTTTACACAGCTGGCTCCACTCTACAGTCCTCAGGGTCTCCCTCTGGGGCTGGAGGTTGGAAATGCATGATTACCCAGGAGCAGCAGGCAGCACTCTACTACTGGCCCCTTCCTGCCCTGTCCCCTAAAGTCTCAGTAGGGGTGCATGCGAGTGATTCCCATCCTCTGCAGATGGAGCAGGGGCAAGGACACCCCAGACTTCTGACACACAACACGTTGGCCTTGCAGCTGCAAGCAGAGCTTCTGTTTGCATTGTCCAGGGTCCTTGTAAAAGGGCACACACCAATGGGGCTGTCCTATCCACACAAACTGATCCCCAACTTCTCAACCAATCCCCACTAAGGAAAGAGAAGTCAAGCGAACTGAGTGGACTACATATGGGTTCCCCACAACTTCCTCAATGCTTCCAGAAAGGCACAGTAGACAAGCATCAGAGAAGCAGGCTGGGGGCAGAACTCCAAGCCGAAGAGAGGTTCGATTCCTTCTCCTCTGGCTGTTTATATATCATTTCCAGAGAGCAAGGAGATGCTGGGAAAGTGACAGGCCAAGTCAGGTTTTCCCTCTGACATCTCCAACTCAGCCAAGGCCCTTGCAGGCAGTAGCTTTTCATTGCTCATGCCCCAAGCACCAAGTTTGTTGTAAGTGCCTCCTGCGTTATTTCTCTCTCTCTGGTTCTCCAGGCCTGTCCACACACTTAGTTGATTTGAAATGGGAGAGATGTGCAATAGCCACAGTATTTTACCATGTGGGGATGCCCAGAAGTAGGAAAAAGAGGAAAAGGAAAGCTCTGAATAGATCAGGAAAAATCAGCCACACCCTACAACCTGGGAATTTCCTTGGCAAATCCAAGCCAACATCCAGGTTATCTAAATGTTCCTGCACAAAAGTGTTCACGCAACAGCCAAGCATGTTTCTTGGTCCAAGGGCTTCAGCATTACCTGAGAGTGAGTAAAGAATGGGAAATGCAGGTGCCAGAATCAGAGAGAACTGTCATGCTGGGGGGACTCTGTGACACCACACTCAGATGCTGACTGCTCCTTAGTCCACACCTGTTGCTTGGGGCCTGCAAACTTCCCTGGACAGGGCTAGATCCCTCAAGTCCAACATCAGGGTCCTCCATGAGGACCCTAAGGTCCCCTGAGCCCCAGGAGGAGATACAGGTTTAGCATCCACACAGGGTCTGGCAAGCAGAGAACTTCCTCCCAGACTGGTTTCCATAGCTCCTTTAAGAAGTTGTTTTGAAAGCTGAAGGAAACCAAGTACCAGCCACCTGGATTCAGAGCTCTGTCTATTCAAAGAACTATGCAACAGAGATGATGGGATTACTACAGCCACCAATGGGGCTGAGTCCTTAAGTACTACCTGTTGCTTAAGCTCCTCAAATCTGTTCCCTTACACTAGCCAAGTTAAACCATATCTCAAACACCAATTCACACACTTGCACATAACCCAAAGACCCTGTGAAAAAGCGATTCCAAGCAAGTCAATCTGAAGTGAGCCCTGAGAATCTGTATTTTGAACAAGTTCCCACTGGATACCAGAACTGTCAGTCCAAGCCACACATGTAGTCATGAGGCTTTCCTGTATGTTTTAAGGGTATGCATGCCGGAGTTGGAGGCATATATGCAGATGTGCCTACATGCAACTGGGCTTTCAGAAAGGATGGCAAGATTCCAGACAATGTGTTCTACAGTGGTTCCAAGCACACCCACAGACCTCCAACTGGTGGGACTGAGCAGCCCAGTGGATCAGAACAGGTACCCTGGAAGGGGAGGGGAGGAAGAGGGAAGGGATGAAGAGCGAAGGGAGGAGGAGGGAGAAGAGGATGATGCCCTAAGTGGTCCTGTTTCTGTCTAACAAGAGAGAGGATGAAAGTGCGATGAGCTTACTGTTCTTCATGCAATAATGTTGCAGCCTACAATTAGCCCTCATTGAAAACAGGTACCTGCTGAGTCTCGGAGATTACTGGGGAGGACTCAAGAGCGAACACTAACCTATGTGCGCATTGCGCCTAGTGAGGGGACATGAACCACATGACACTTACATGGCAGTGGAGCACTGCTTCAGCCAATAACCTACCTCACCCACCCTGTTCCAAATGCACATCCAAGGGTTAGAAATCCATTAACGTCATCTTTGCTGAGACTAACACCTTGAGCCTCATGATGAAGACAGCCTTTAAGGGGTAATGGGGCTAGAAAGAAAGGCGATTAGGAGAAGAGATGGGAGAGATAGTCACAAATGCACCTGTGACTCAACAGTGTCTTGTGGATCCATGACTGTGAAACAGGAATCAGTTTTTTAGGTAGATGTCACTAGTTTAAATACTCTCTGTCATCCACCCTGGGCTGGGCTTTGACCATCTGTCTCCAACACCTAACCTGCCAAAGAAGTGTCGGAAATTAAATGGAGACACATCTGGCAGGTGGGTGGACAGCTGCCCCATTCTGAGATGTTAAACTACCCCCTAGGATATTTTCTCACATTGTAGCAAGCAGAAAACCCCCAGTGCAACTGTGATCAGTCTAGCCCTGTGCTGCCCAAAAGACCTCTGCGGACAGTGATGGATGGTTCCTACACCTGCCCTGTCCAGTATGGTAGCCATACTTTCAGTGTGGCTATAAAGCTGGGGACTTAATTTCCAATTTTGCTTCATCCTAATTAACACAAGTTTCAACAGCCACATGCGGCCCCTGTCTAGACAAAGGCTGGCACACTACAGAGGCAAAGAAAGGCAATGGAAAATGCAGAGGCCCATGGGCAGAGATGAGCAAACATTCTCACAGGGAAGAAAAAGCAGGATTTGCCTGACTCATTTTCTTTTGTTCTCTTTCCTGGGAAGCAGTAAGACAGCCACACCTGCTGGTAGAGAATCACTGGAAAGTGTCCACTAACATTAAAAGCTAGCCTTGCAGTGATCTGAACTTGAACTGATTCCTAAGTCATGCGGGATTCTAAATGCAAGTCACAGCTTATGGTCCTTGATACAACTGCAATGTTTAGGATGGAGGGCATAATGGGAGGTCCTCGCTGGGGCCAGGCTCTCTGAAGAAAATTCTCATGAGAAGGTTGTTACAAAAATTAGAAGTGTGGGTCTAGCCACCCAGTCCCCTTTCTCTCTGGCTTGAGATATAGCCAATCTTTGTACCAATGCCTTGTGCAGCCCTCACCAGAGGACAAATCAATGGGGTCACCTGATCTTAAACTTGAACCTTCACAACTATGAATTTTAGAAAATTTCACTGCCCCGGGGACCTCACTGTACCAACAACTGCCTAGTAGAAGTCCCAAGCCCTCTCAGAACTATAGTGATTCAGCTCTGTGATACAATAGCGTTGCCAAACCAGGATTTAAAGCAAAAACAAGGCAGGTTGACCAGGGAATTGTATGAGGGTTGCATGGGAAGGCAGCTTATGGTAACAAAAATTGCCATTTAGAGCGTCTGGTGACCTGGGATTCTGGTCCCAGATCTATCACTGGCTAGACTGTGCAAGACATTGGATCCTTTTCTCAGAGGCTGCAACTGAAGGTTGAAAGGCATGGACAGGCTGGCCTCTAACCCAGCTGGTGTCTGTAGTCTTTTTTTCAAGCTGGCATCCTATCATCTGACCACAGACTAACAGGGTTTCCAGCCTTTAGAAGTGCGGACTCCAGAGGGTCAGGCTACCTGAGTTACTGCACAGTGAAAACAGCAGAACACCCACGTCTATGTCACATGCCATAATTCTAACAGCACTTCTTAAAAACTTGTGTAAAATATGTGACATATAGGTTGACTATAGCCCTGGCAAAGAGCCCACCTATCCACACATCCTGCTGTTGATGCAACGGGAAGGGCAGCTGTTACCCACAATAGGTGAGGGGCTGAGGAGATGATGTCCTTGTGTTTTCTCAGGACTGCAACACGCAGCACCTTGTACAGGCTCAGGCGAGCAAAGCACCTAGATACTGGGGGTAAGGTCAGGAACTCTTTATACATGTCCACTATCTCTTAGCATTTTTAAAGCTACTGCTCTTAGGATGAGGTATGCATTTCTCTTATTAAACAACAACAACAACCAATTACTATAAACAAGCTAACCTTCTCTGGGAAGGCATCCGCCTCTCAGCTTGGTATGCACCTAACAGATATTTCAGAATATGAAACATCTACCTCCCCCAAGGCACACATACACACACAATCAGGAGTGTACGTACATGCACCCTTCCAGGTGACATTTTGCCAATCAGTGAAAAAATAACTACTTTTTCCAAAGAATTTATTCTACAGAGAAATCTGTTTTATTCAATAAAAAAAATTTCAGGAAATTGTGCTGCCCTCAAAAAGGACAAAAATTCAATAGACGCGAAAAACTTTTGTATGTTTCATCTTTAACTGGGAAGCAGAATTATGTAATCTGACTTAAAATATCTAAAACAAAGAATTTCAATCTCTTTTGAACCCATTTATTAAAGAATATACAAATGTAACAAATTCTGAAAAGTTATAAGATGAATCAGCTGAAGCCAGAAAAGATAGGGAGATTTTAACAGAAGCCTCCATACGACTGGTGGATGAAAATGAAAACCTATTTTCTTGATTCAGTCAGTATAGCTCATGGTACTTTTTCTCCACTTGGATCCAGGCATCTTGGCCAACGGTCTACTTTAGGTAGGAAGGCCATTAAACTTCAATAAAAATAAACTAAACCTCAAATTGAAACAAGCAGACCTATAAACAGCTGTGACTCAAAGTACAGAACTACTACACTCAGAAATGATCAAACATGCTCCATCAATAACACTCATAAATGGAAATATCAGTACTATAACACTTTAGTCGAAGCAAAACGTTTTGTTCTATTAAAATAGACATTTTTAGATAGCTCATTTCACCTTTAGTTTTTGTCTAATATGCTTCTTTACATAAAAATCTTGGGTGATCCAACTTATTTTTAAATATTTATGTATAAGAGGAATTTTGTACGAAAGGCACAGTAACAGAGAAAAGGGGGAGATGAGAAAGATAAGGGGAGGGAGAACTCTTCCATCTGTGCTCACTTCTCAAATGCTCAAAACAGTTGGGGCCAGGCCAGCCTGAAGCCAGGAGCTAGGAACTGCAATGGTGGAAGGGGCCTAAGGACTTGTATTATCCTCTGCTATTTCCGCAGGTGCATCAGCAGGGAGCTGGATGAGCAGTGGAGCAGCTGGGACTCAAGCCAGCTTGTGTACAATATGGGATGAAGGTTTCCTAAACAGTGGTTTATCCTGCTGCACTACCCACCCCTGATCATAGATTTGTTGAGGAGCATGAAGCTTGCATAATATTGGGGTCTTTTATGTGTAAAAGTCACACATACAAAATAAATCACTGCACATGTGTTGAATAATATACAGTTCAGTGTTAATGATGCTTCATTGTTAAATAGATACACATTCTTCTGAATAGTTTGGAGATGCAAGCTTCTTAGGACACTGGATATTTCAGCTACACAACATGTCACACTCCAGGCTCTGCTGGCCCGTTCCCCATGGCTCAATTTCCCACTCATCAAATGCACTTCACCCCGGTGGACCTGCCAAGTTTGTTCTTTCCGTTCTGTTAAAAATTTCCTTTCTCCCTTTCAACTGAGTAGAATTTGAGCAGAATTTGACCACATGCTTCCTCAACATCACTGCTATCACTTGTGCTCAGATAAATAGTCCGATTTATTCATACATATGTGTATACGACTGTCCAATCTACTGTGCCCAGGCTGCTGGGTCTCTATCCTTACAGAACAGGGCAAGCACCATCCCTCGCTGTGGGCTCTTCTTGATTCATGCCTGCGGTAAAAACACCTCCAGGAGTGGAGAAGAGGGAAGAGGGGAAATGCTGAGTGGTTTCTGCTCTGCAGCCCCAGCTGGGCCCCTCTCTGCAAAGGTGCCAGTTCCGGGAGACTCCAGGAGGGAAACAGAGACAGCAGAAGAAAAGACAAGGTGACTTGTCTTCTAACACAACACAGATCTCCAGGGTCCTGGCTTACTTTCTGCACTGGACTGGGAACTTCCCGATGATATCATTTCTTTTATTATTGCACACTGGCACTTGCAGAGAAGAGTTCAAAAAGCTTCCATGGGGAAATCAGAAATGCTAACTATATTCAACTCTTCTTCCATCATTTGAACCAGCCTTAGATTTTCAGAAGTGCCACCCACTCACTCCCAGGATACAGCCTGTCCTAAAGCCCTGGTTGATGTCCTTCCAGGCCATGATGATTGGTTCAGACATGTGTCCATTGCCAAGGTAGGCCAATCAAAGCAGAGTTCCTAGGGGGAGGCCTATCCACTTGTGCCTAGAGGCTTAAGAGTCCAAGAACACAGCCAGCACAGAAAGGTGAACAGAGCTATACCTGGAGACAGAAGACTGTCAGATCCTGATGATGTCACAATTCAGGTCTGAATACCAGAAGCCAGACTGCTCCTGGGCCCATCACTCATACCTTGCAGCTTTTTCTTTCCAGCTCCAGTCAGCCTGGGTTGATTTTCCCTAAATGGGGAACTGAGACCCTCATACCTGACCCTGCTTCTTACTTCTTTCCCCTACTTCATGTAAAGTGTAAGGACATCCAAAGCACAAATCCAGCAAAGTTCTTCCCTAAAGCTCACTACCTTCACCTCATGTTAATCACAGCATACCCTATTCCCTCATCCTACCATGAGCCAAAAGTCTTTCCACTGGCTGCTGTGAGTTCAATCATCTGTCTGGAGCCCTTGAGAAACAGCCTTCAAGGAGTGAGGACTGGTCCCTGATACTGCAGTGAGATAGTCCACAAAACACTCAGCCAGCCGGGCCAGATGAAACTGCCCCCTGTCAATCAAAAAGCCTCAAGTGCCATGTAATCTTGCTGATACTGTCTTGGATCACAATGCAAGGTTCGGAAATTTCCTGGGTTGAACTCCATGAACCCCCAAAACGTGTGTGCAACTTGTTTATCCTAGGAGCGGTGCAGAAAGAAGAAAAAGGGCAAGTGTTTAAGACAGCAAAAGGAACAATGTGTTTATGACCCATTATAGAAGTGGCACTGCTGGAAGCTCAGAGATGCATCCAGAATGTCTCCCCTCATTGCCCACCTGAAGGACCAGAGCTGTGGCCCTCATCCTTCACCCTTTTGGTTGCCTCCAAAATCACTAATGTCCCAAATTTCAGACTGCATTTTGATTGGGTCAAGTTGGCTCCCACCAAAGGCAGAAGATCTGGGCTAGGAAGTAGAAGGACACGCAACCAAAGCTTGAGCTGGCACCCTCAATGCAAGCAGAATCTGAGCTCACATAGTACTGCCCACATGCTGTGGCAGGCCGGAAGCCAAAGAGAACTGAGAGTGTCTGCAGAGACATCTAAGGATGTCCGTCACCAAAGGTAACCATGGCCTTGCCTTGAACACGTCTCTTGAAGCAAGTGATGCCAGGTCACGGACATGCAGATTTTTTTTTCTACTAACACTTTAACTGCTTCTCCCATTCACCATGAGACCCAATGCCAAGACTAAAACTTTCCTCCTGACACTTCACAATGAAGTTCATGCCTCAGAGAGACCAGCATGCAAACACAAAGCTACAGCATCCTGCTGGCTTTGTCCTATCTGAAGTTCGTTGCTTGAAGCTTTCCAAGCTGTCATGGAAATCATCAACATGAAGACCCACTGGCTCTTCATTTCAGCCTCAAGTCTGAGGTTGAGGAAAGGTGAGAGAGCAGGGAAGACTCAACAGAGCAGAAGGACAGGTGATTGCTGATGGGGTTCCTGTGCTACTGCATGTGGCCCGAGCAATGGGAAGACTTCCACTAACCAGGCTGCAGGCAGCATGGCCTTGCACAGGTACACAGCCACTATCCCTCAGTGTCTGGGGAGGACTGTTTCCAGGACCCAAAATCCACAGACGCTCAAGTCGCTGCCATAAAACAGCAGAGTATTTGCATAACCCAAGCACATCCTCCAGTATACTTTAAATCATCTGTAGATCACTTATAATGCCTGAGACTATGCAAATGCTGTGTAAACAGTTACTACCCTGTAACATTCAGGGAATAATACTGAGAAAGAACATCTGTATGTGTTCAGTATAGATGTAATTTTTTGTAGTATTTTTGACCTGCCATTGGTTGGATCTATAACTATGAAAACCTGTAAATACGAGGACCTACTGTACTTCTGCCTGGGGACTCAGGCTTCATTTACCTTCTGGAGCCCTGTGTATGAGCACTGACACCTAATGCAGATTTCCAGTGACTGACCCTTTGCAAGCAATAAGCAACTCTCAGCACTCAGGCTCCTTGACCCCTATCTGTAGCTAGGTCCCTTCTCTCAATCCATGTTGTATCTCCCAGAGACACTGTGACCCACGCCATTCTGAATGGCACCAGGAAATGTCACCCAGCACAGTAGCCAACCAGTCCAGGGCAGTAAGAACTGCATATAGGGATATAAGAACACAGGAAAGTCAGATGCCTTTTCATTGCCTCTCAAAGTGAAGGAGGCAGGGACAAGCAAAAGGGGCCACACACACACACACATACACACACACACACAGCTGAGGCAGGCAATGAAGCAAGGGATGCTGGGGACCATTCACATGCCCTCAGCATGACAGTTGAGTGGATGGTGACAAACATCACCAAAGCAGTCAGGATGAGTGTCTGTATAGGGACAGTATGGACAGTGGCCTTTCCTCCACACTGTGTAGCAGCAGGAGGTCACAGAGAAAGGGTTGTCTGACCCCAACTCAAAGCTGAGGTTGAGCCATCATTACATAATGCAAGTGGGAGAATGAGCCTATGGTACATCCTTGGCCAATGAATACAGCCTATGCCTTATCCCTGGCCAATGAGCACAGCCTATAGCTCATCCTTGGCCAATGAATACAGCCTATAGCTCATCCCTGGCCAATGAACACAGCCTATAGTTCATCCCTAGCCAATGAACATGGCCTATGCCTTTATGCCTTATCCCTGGCCAATGAGCACAGCCTATAGCTCATCCCTGGCCAATGAACACAGCCTATGTCGTTATGCATTATCCCTGACCAATGAGCACAGCTTATAGCTCATTCCTGGCCAATGAACACAGCCTATGTCTTTATGCATTATCCCTGACCAATGAGCACAGCCTATAGCTCATCCCTGGCCAATGAACACAGCCTATGTCTTTATGCATTATCCCTGACCAATGAGCACAGCCTATAGCTCATCCCTGGCCAATGAACACAGCCTATGCCTTATCCCTGGCTAATGAAAATGGTTCAGTGATGGCAAGTGGTCTCATCCAGGCCATTAACAAGACATGGGAAGGAAAGTTTGCTGGGGGCTTCTTCTCACTCACACTGTATGCTGCTCTCCTTTTGTGTGAGGAGAGGAAGCCTGGAACTATTGCAGCCATTTTGCCAGCATGTGGGAAGCCGGCTTTCAGATAAGGCTAACATAGAGAAACAAGAAGATGCACTTGGGTTTCTGATAACATCCTTGGTCCCTTGGTCATCTGAACCTTGATGCCCATGCTACCTGCAGAAAGATTTTCTGATAAGTGCCGCCAATATGCTGAAATATTTTTTAAAATATTTGTTGATTTTAACTTTTTGAAAGGTAGACAGAAAAAGACAGACACAGAGAGATCTTCTTATTCACTGATTTGCTCCCCAAACACCCACAACAGCCAGGGCAGAGCCAAGTCAAAACCAGGAGCCAGAAGCTTCATCCCAGTCTCCCATACAGGTGACAGACAACCAATCATTCAAGCCATGAGCTGCAGCTTCTCAGCGTGTGCATTAGCAGGAAGTCACAATGGGGAACCTAGACTTTCTGATATGGAATGTGAATGTCCAACCGCTCGGCCAAACACTGGTGCTACACTCCTATTTCTTGATATCACAAAGTATCATACCTGATGTAGGCCTTCTGTTGGAAGGATATACAGAAGTATTCTTGTGACTCCTGATCACAGTGCTGCTCTGACCCGTGTGATCCTCATCTATACAGAGGCTGGGCCACACACACATGGGAACCGTTCCATGTATCAGCTTCCCTGGACACATAGACTGTTAATAGGAACAGCAAACGCTCATCACAAAGCTCCCATTCCCTTCTCAAGGGGTTCAATGGGTCACATGAGGCTCAAGTGCAGAGTGGAAGAGAGCAAGGGCAGCCTAACAGCCAGCTCCAACCTGCAGCAGTGGAGGAGGGCAGGAAACAGCAAACAGTTCCCCAAATGAACATATATCTTCCCAGAAGGCCTGCTTGGGAGCAGTTCAAAGGCTTCTGGACAGTTTGGCTGGTACTGCCCTGATTTCCAAGGCAAGTGCTGAACCTCAGAAGAGGCAAGAGGCTCCCAAGGGTTCCTACTAAGCCTTCCTTGCCGCATTCTGCTCCCAGGGCCACCCTGACTCACTTTCCAGTTAGAAACCTGTAAACTCTGTAACTTAATGGCCTGCTCTTCAATGACGAGCTGTCCCTGCTGGACGACAAACAGGAAGTCATGGAGTCAAAGGAGTGTGTCTGTCCATGCCAAAGGGGTGCCTAATTTGGGAGGACAGAACCCACAAAGCCATGCCCTGTGCTACACATGATATCAGTGGCCATAAAGTCCCACAGGCCATGAACTGTGGAGGAGGACACAGGGCATATAATGAACCAGAAAACTCCCTGCAGGCAAATATGATAGCTCTTTTCACACACTCATGCAGTGAGTGTATGGATTGTAAACTGAAAATCATTTTCTAATTTCAGGTTCTTTTGTCTTTGCTTCAGGTTTAACTGTACAATGGCTGTGTTCTTGCAGCTACCATTATTGAAAACACAATCAACATCATCACTTCCGCAGTACTCACTGTCTATGAGGTTTGAGACTGGGTATTGTGCACAGGTATGCCCTCAAGCGTGCTTGCAGCTATACTATATGCCATGTGCTATGGTTTGGTACCTCTGTTGCATCTCATGACCTTATACTCATGTTGCACCGTCTTGTGAGCTGGGTGTTGTTATCCCCACTTCTCAAATAAAAATCAGACACCAGCACTGTGGCTTAATGCTTAAAGCTGCTACCTGCAACACCAGTATCCCACATGGACACCAGTTCAAGTCCTGGCTGCTCCTCTTCCAACTCAGCTCCTTGCTAATGCATCTGGAAAAGCAGCAGAGCAAAACTCAAGTGTTGAGGTCCCTGCATTTGCATGAGATACCTGGAAGAAGTTTCTGGCTTCAGACTGGCTCAGCTCCAACCACTGAAGAAAGATATTCATTCATTCTCTTTCTCATCTTTCTTCTCTCTTTCCTCTTTCCTTTGTAACTCTGCCTTTCAAATAAATAAATCTTTTAAAAGATAAAAATAAAAAGAAACTAAAACAAGGGATCTGCAACTCGGAGTCTGGTCTAGCCACCTGCAGAGGTCCTTCCTTGACATGCAGATTCCTGCCTCAGTTTTGCCAACAGGCTATCCAGCATGATCTTCCCTAAAGGGCCCCCAGCTGAGGGAGGAGCAGGCTATGGCTGGTTTTGTAGAAAGAAAACACAATGGGGATATCAAAAAGGGAGGAAAATGCTGTTAACACAGCAAAATGTTAGCAATGGATTCTGGTGGAGGGTGTCTGATAGCCCATTGTGTGGTTCTTTCAATGGTTCTGTGTGATTGAACGATTTTCACACAAAATACTGGGAAAAACAACAGTGCAGGAGTTTCAATGATCCCTAAACACTAATAACAGCCCCCTAGGTATCTAAGCGTACTTTTAAGAAAGACCAAAGCAGTGGCAAGGACTGTGGTCAAGCTCAGTATGTAACATGAACTCTTTCAGATGTGGCCCACCAGGCCACACGGTCACTGATTGGTCCCATCAGCCAACGGGTTCCAAAACACAGTAGGGCACAGGGCTCAGACAGCTCTGCCCCTGGGATTGTACCCAATACAGGATAGGCAGGCAGCTAGTTAGGGTTAGGGATGTGGACCTGAAGTCAGACTGGTACCAGCAAACCCCACCCCAGTTACACTCCTACTTGTTAATCAGAGTACCTGTCTTCCAAGGATGTCTCTGTTGCAACTGGGACCCTGATGCCTAAAAGATAAAAAGAGATGGAAGGCAGGACAGCACACTTTCCACTTTGGTCCTTGCTTGGAGCTACAACGCCCATACTTGTGAGCAGATAAATGTTGTTTTTGGTTCGTTGTTTCTCCCTAGTTTATGGGCAACTCTCTAGCCCACTGAAACTTTTCACAGGGTAGGGCAGCCTACACTCACAGGTGATGTATGTTTCTTCCCTCAATGCCAAATACATCTAGTTTTTGCACACAATGCCACTCCCTGCTTAGTATTTCTGCCTCTCCTGGAGACAAAGACTTGGACTAAAAATTAACAAACACGCTTCCCCCTCATGCCCTCTGTGCCTCAAGGGCCTCTGGAGCCCACGCCGTCCCCAGCAGGATGCCACAGTGTGGCAGCGATGGGAGCATCACAAACACTCAAGGCTGAGAAAACATCTGCAGGTGTCAGAGGGCAGAAGCAGCCAGTTCCAGAATCCATGTCTCCACCTGCGTGCCAGAAGCAGAAAGTCCCAGCACCTGCAGTTCTCTCATTGGCCCCTCTTTGCACCATGAGGGGTCTGGTGGGCTTCCCCAGGCAGAATCCCACCAGCTCAAGGTCCTCTTTGTGAAGACCATGGACTCAGCTCAGAAACCCACTATCTGAGCAGGCCTGTTTCCAAGCCCTCCTCAGGATAGCAATGTGAGTGGAAAACTCGTCTGACTAATTTTATGGTCAGACAGGGCCTATCACTTTGCTGGCGTTAAGCCGAAAATCTTCCAGTGAAGACAACTTGTTTCTCTGTAGAGCTGCTGCCAGAGGGAGAGCCAGCCTGGACGTGACTTCCCAATGCTCCAGCTTTGTCCCGTGCTTGCTCAACCCACGCTGGCCCGGCTCTGGCTTCTTCTGCTCTGGGGACCTCTGGAAAACTCACACTTAGCAGAAACACTACAGAAACTTAAATGCTCACTCTTCCATCTGCTTCACCATCACTGATTCTATTACTGGTCCTGCATGCAGCTAATATTCCTTCAAAAGAAAAAGAAAGAGAAAAAGACACACAGGACTCAAAGAACTTTGCTTTTGCCTGACTGCAGGACAAGCACTCAGGATGGCTTTTGAAGTCCTCCTTTCCCTGGGCCTCTGCTCAGACACTTAAATAGACAAGAACAGTTCATGCAGCAGGAAAGCGGTCAAGAGCCTAGCCAGCAGCTGGCTGGAGGGGAGAGGGACCTCTTACCCCATCTGCCAGACATACTGACATGAGAATAATTCAGAAGAGAAGCAAAATAGTGTAGGAGCATCACCAACAAATATGTGCAGCTGCAGAGGATGAAGAATGCAGAGGAGGGCCAGACTACTTAGTTGCAAGCTCAGACTCTGACGGTCCTGTAAGAAGCAGCTGGCAGGGCAAAGCAGAGAGACTCATCCTCACTTTGGATTCACAAGCATCATCCATGAGTTTGATGGGCTTACTTGTTCTGTTTGCGTGGACTCTGACACTCTCCAGAGCTTGCAGCAGTCAGACATGTACCTTGGACCTCTGTCTCTTCCCCACACAGGACCCCCAGCAAAGGCAGGAAACAGTGCAGGCCTCTGATAAACAATTTCTGCAAGAGACCTAACAACAAAATTGTTTTCCAGGATCATTATCCCCCCTCCGCAGGTGGAACCAGGGGCTAAGATTTGCATTTTGACATTGAGTCTCTGATGGGTTAAAACATCTTCCTTGGCTCTCTAGTGGGGCCACCTGGGAAGCAAGGCATCCAGGCATGTGTGGGCACAGCTCAGATCCAAGGAAACCCTCCTATCAACTTTCCAAGAGGAAGATCAAGTAAGGAAACCACTGTTCAGGCTCAGCCTAAATTTTTAACAACTGTCCTGGTGTGCAGCTACAGGTGGTTCAAGGTGGCTCATGGCGGCCGACAGACCAACAGTGACAGTCCCAGCCTCACCTGACACAACTCTGCTACTCCTTCCAGATTCCTCTTGAAAAACCTACTTCTGCAAATAGTTTTGAAAAAGATACAAAGGAATGAAAGTTATATTTTAGCCACGATTACTGTGAGGCATCAAGACTTCCAACTAGGGGGTCACTTTGTGCAAGAATCTAGTTTTGGAGCTAGGAGGGCCCTCAGAGAGGGTGATTGCAATGGTCCAGCAGAAATAAAAGTGTGAGCTGTGCAGGCAACACCCAATTTCCCAAAAGACATGTTCAAAAAGCAAAATCAAACAGTGACATAATTTTCACAACATATTTCCCTCAACTGAATACATCCCAAATATTATTTCAATATGGAAAGATCATAAACTGATTGTATCAACCTTATGAAGACATGACTTGGGTCATAAAGTATACTGATGTGAAAGGTATGATTAAGCAACTTTTAGTATATTTAGAAAGCTGTGCAAGCATGGGCATAAGCTAATTTTAGAATATTTCCATCACCCCCAGAAGACACTTGGCACCATTAGCATTCATCTTCCAGTACCCCCTGCCAAGCCAAAGCAGCTTCTAACAAGCTCTTGATTTTGGACACATCCTCTAAGTCCAATCACAACATGTGGTTTCTGGTGATTAGTTTAACTCAGGCTCTTCCATGCCATAGCACACATCAGCACACCATTCCTTTTTATTGCTAAATAACGTTCCGCTACCTGGATAAAAACACCAATGAACAGGTGTCTAGACTTGAAATGCCACAATGTATGTCATACTCACCATCTATCTCCCAATGCCCTGTGGTCACATGTGGCTCATGACCCCCAGTCTACAGAGCCACAGGTCTTTTCTTCAGGAACCCAGCCAAGCCCTGGAAGGAGAATTACTAGCCAGAAGTCATTTGTCAGTCGATGGCTACTGCTGAGCTAAACCCAGTGTCTCTTGACCATTCCAAATCTTTACCTATTTCCTTGTCTCCCAGGCTTTGCACCAAAGAGAAGGGCTAGAAATGCAAACCAATCTGGCTAAGCAGACCTGTGTGGAAGCCTACTCTTCACACTCTAAATCTCACGAATCAGCATTCTGCTCTCAACCAGAGGAGCGGTCCAGTGGGGCAAGGGGTGGGACCACCCTGCCACAGACACCCTCAGGGAAGCACCTGCCCTTCTTACAATAAGCAGCTAAGAGGCAACAAAAGACAAATTGATGAGTTGCTATCAGTAGGTCTCTCAGCCCCTTGGCAGAGGCACAGTACACCTACTCCCTGTTTTACAGGGTACCTTGAAGATGAGATGCAAATACACCTGGGTAGAAAATCCCATAGAGACACAAGCATCAATGAACCTGACTTTCTGCTAAGCCCCACCCAGTGAGTCCCACACACCAGCTGCTTCTGGGAAAAGGCAGGTATCCTCTCTCCCATACACGGTCCAGGAGTAACTGGTAGTCAGAGCCAAACAGGCAGACAGCAGCCAGGACACACCACATAGCCGCCCTCGGTGGGTTTCAGTTCTCGCAGCCCTGTACAAGAGCTACCATTATCCTTACTATTCCCTGCACTTGCAGAGGAAAAAATGCAGAACAAAGGAAACTTCCTCAAGGACACAGGGCTTGTAAGATGCAGACTCTGGAATTGAACCCAGACAGTGTGAGCTCTAATGCACAGCTCCCTGCCTTGAGAAGCCTGGGATAGGCAAAGGGCAGAGCCCTGTCCTCTGGAGCTGGAGCAGGGCCACAAGTGCTACAGAACTGCCACTCCTGTGCAGGCCCCCCACACTAGAGCCATGAGTCAGGAAGACAAAAAAAAATCAGGTTTCCTTCCTTTTGCTTGTGAGTTACAGCTCCTTGTCATCACGCTTGTTGTACAAGCCACAAGGCCCTGGCTTTGTTCAAGGCAGGAGAGCTGCTGAGTGCGCTGCCTGGGAATGACAGTCTCCACAGCCATGGGAGTCACCACTCATGCCCCCAGTATGTGCCCTTGTACTTCCTGCCAAGTGCAAGCTGCCTAGGAAGGCATGGTCTCCACAGTGAATGCCCTCATGGAAGGTGAGGGGCACCCCAGGGTGTCATGCTCTGGTGCTACTCTCAGGAGCAGGTGGATGTGTCCCCACTGAGATGGAATAGGTCAGAGGCCATAACCTGCCTGGACCTGGGCACAGACGAGTTTGATCTATTCACAGGACGTTGCCAAAGTTCACCAATGTCAGAAACAAAACCCACTGTTCAGCTTCTCGTAGAAAACAGGAAGACCTGACAACGCGGGTCAGAGTTCAAGCCACAGAAGCACTGAGTTGGAGTCCACCACGTGCTGGACAGGGAGGGCTCCTGTCTGACCACAGTCCTTGCTGTTCTCTACCATCCTCTTGTATAAGCATGGAGCATGCGCACGTGACCTGCCCATGGAATAGGATGGTAAGGCCCTGGCTCACCCCAAAACAAATGCTGCCCTAAGAAGCCACATCCATCCCACGGTTGGAGCCATCCCTTTTTATTTACTCAAGTGGCAGACAGAAAAAGAGAGAATATCTTCCATCTGCTAGGTCACTCCCCATATGGTCACAATGGTCAGGGCTGAGCCACAACCAAACCAGCAGCCTGGAACTCCATCGAGGTCTCCCAAGTGGGTAGCAGGGGCCCAAGCACCTGGGTCATCTTCTGCTGTTTTCCCAGACCTATTAGTAGGGAGCTGGTTGGCTGACAACTGGTGCAGCTGCGATTTGAACTGGTGCTTTCATATAGGATGCCAACACCACAAGCAGCAGTTTAACCCACTGCTGCACAACGCCAGCTCCTATGACCCGCCTTACCTGTGGCACCTTATCCCCTCTGTCTTGTTCTAAAGCCTCAGGCCTCTCCTTTCTGTCATTTCTGCTCTGAAATCAGCAATAACATTCACTTCCTTTAACCTTCTCTCCTATTAGGCCAGGCCAGCCAGTAGGCTCTCCATGAAGCCTGACAGCATGAGAAGGCATGCATGGCAGGGGGCAAGGAGGCTGAAGGCAACAGAACCCCCATGCTGTGCAGCTCCCAACCCACATCAAGCCCTCAGGAGGTCAGGAGGGTGTTCAGGGCTAGCTCCTCTAGGCTTCTACATGGATGACTCAAAATCAATAGCCATGAACCAATGGGAGCAGCATTGAGTGCCAGACAATACAGCAAATGTAGAGTAAGTCTTCAGGGTGCCAACTCGACTGCTCTGGAGGTTCAGGCCAGGGTGATGATGCCTGGCAAGGAAGTCATCCACATGTGCCCAGATGCATTCACCAGACCCAGTGGGTCAAAGTAATGGTGTGACTCTCCAGAAGACAAAACACCCTGGAAATGGGCAACTCCTGCAACCCAGCCTCATATGACATGCACACTCGGCATGGTGGCTCAGACGCTGCAATGCCCAGGCCGGGGCCTGCACCTTATGGAGGAGGTTGCTGAACAAATCCCCAGGGAACATGAAGCCCACAGCCTGTGCTCTGTTCCACCTGCTCCTTCAGGGAAAGGCAGAGAGCCCACGGTCAAGTGAGTCAGTGCCTAATAACTTTTGTAAGGACACCAATGCGCCCACTGCCTAGAGGGCCACCTTTGGAACAGTACTATTGCCTAACACTGTGGGAAGACCAGGCATCCAGGGATTGCATCACATTCTGCCACATGACCTTGCTTCCCTCCAAGATGCCAAGTCCCTATTGCATAACTACATAAGCCTAAATGTACACACAGCCCCTTCCATCACAGCTTCTCTACTCTTTTTTAGAAGGCAGAACAGAGCTGTCCACCAGGCCAACCTCTTCCACTTCCTGCAGGCTCTGTAGAAGTCAGGAATCCTAAGACTCAATTTACCAACAGCAGGGGCCAGGAAGGCTGGGGAGCCTTTCTCTACCAGCTCACACAGTGCAATGCAATGAAGCCACACACACAGACACACACCAAAGTGCCAAGACAGTGAGGGATGTCTCCAGTTCCAGTCCAAGGCATCACATTCTGCTCCAAGAAGAGAGGCAGGAAGGGAAGAATAGCTCAGAGGATCTGCTTATTGGAAACCATGAAACTGAACTACTCCATCAGCTTGCTGATTTCAACAGACAGCAGCAATGATGAAAATCAGCTGTCTGGGTGAATTAGAGCCTATTACCACAAGGATATCGTTACCCTGTCACCACCAAGGCTCAGTCTTCTTGCTCCAAGCTTCAGTGGCTGACATGTGGCTACCAGTACCCCAGAGACATCCTCCCTACTGCCAAAGCTGAGGGTCTCTGGCGAGCAAAGGTCGTTGGAGTTCACCCTGTTAGGCTGCATTTCACAGCTGGTGATTTTGATCCCAGCACCTCTTTAATCTTGCATCCATGATCATTCATTTTGGATGACATGGTCCCTCATGTCCTGGACAAAAAGCCTTGCTGCAGATGGTTGTAAAAGATAACGAAGACTTTTGTTAGGAGCAGCTACACACAGAGCTTGTGGACACAGTCACCGCTATCCATCTCTCCAAGCTAAGCACAGGGCTGCAACCACTGAGAAGGCAACCTGGCCACAAGGAATGACCATTTGGTGTCTGCACAGTGCCACGCCATGGGATGTTTGGAACATGCAACATCTGTGTGACTCTGCAGCTGAGAAAGCAGAATCAGTTGAGCTTTCTGCCAAGTCTAGGAACACCAGAACACAAAGGCAGCCAGAGACAATGGTCAGAGGGTAAGCTCCATCCTGGCCTTGCCCCTGAGGGTGGGGAGTGGCCTGGGTACCCTGCTTCACTCTCTGCCTATAGGCCTCCTGACTCCAGCCTCTCCTGCAGGTGTCCCTGCAACAGAGTATAAACCCTGGGGCAGAGGAACAGAGTGAGCAGCCCTCAACCAGTATGGGGTTGCATGTGATGGGGTCACCCCAGTTTCTGGCCTGCTCCATCCTGTCTTTTTAGGGATTGCCTCTGCTGCCCCATACTGTCTCATGTAATCTCCTCTTAGATGTCCTGAGCTACTACCTTGTCCTTGTCTGAGGGTGTGCTTTTAGGAAAACCCAAAACATGTCGCTGGCTAAATGGGCAGAAAGGCATGAAATGTCTAAGTTCTGATTTACCTTTCCTGTCTACGGCTCACATCAAGGGGATGCTTTAGATTCTGTTACTACCCTTAAAATAGAAAAGACATAGGGGTAGGTATTGTGTTGTGGTGTATGTGTGTGTAAAGCCACTACCTGTGATGTGGGCACCCCATATGGGCAGTGGTTCATGTCCCACATGCTCCACTTCCAAACCAACTCCCTACTTGTGGCCTGGGGAAGCAGTGGAGGATGACTCAATTCCTTGAGCCCCTGCCACCATGTGGGAGACCCGAATGAGGATCCTAGTTCTTGGCTTGGGCCAGCCCTGGCTGTTGAGACCATCTGGAGAGTGAACCAGCAGATGTAAGACCTTTCTGTGGTCTCTCTCTTTTTATTTCTCTCTCTCTCCAAACAGATGAAGAGAAGGGAAGAAGACAAGCTGCAGGGAGGGAGGGAAGGGGAAAGAGTGAGCATAAGACAATGTCTGAAAGAGAGTAGGCGCCTCTGACCCCACAGCAGTGAGCAGCTCAACTTGCTGGAAACTACCCACCAGCAGTTGGGCTCCTCTTGATGTCACATTCCCCAACCTCTTTGCTCATACGGTCTTTCACTGGGGAGGTGAGCAGAAGTTTTCCACTCTGAGCACCATTTAACATTGTCACGGACAGCAGCATGGTATAGAGAAGAGGAATAGACTATCGATTAGCGAAGCCTGTAAAGAGACCAGAAATGGACAGGGGTGGTCAGCATGCCAGGAATTTCCAATCACTCCTATGTGGAAAAGTTTAAAGATTTCAGAATCTGGGCCCAGCACAGTGGCCTAGCGGCTAAAGTCCTCGCCTTGAAAGCCCCGGGATCCCATATGGGCACCGGTTCTAATCCCAGCAGCTCCACTTCCCATCCAGCTCCCTGCTTGTGGCCTGGGAAAGCAGTTGAGGACGGCCCAATGCATTGGGACACTGCACCCGTGTGGGAGACCCGGAAGAGGTTCCAGGTTCCCGGCTTCGGATCGGCGCGCATCGGCCCGTTGCGGCTCACTTGGGGAGTGAATCATCGGACGGAGGATCTTCCTCTCTGTCTCTCTTCCTCTGTGTATATCTGGTTGTAATAAAAAATGAATAAATCTTTAAAAAAAAATTTCAGAATCTGACAAGCTAAAAAATTGAAAAATTTACAACTCTAACACTTACCAGACACCCCATCCTAGGCACCCTAATTTACCTGCATAACACGTTGGTTTCATCAACTGTGTCAATGCAGATAATGGTTCCTATCCCAGAAGGCCATCTTGAGCACTGTGAATGAAGACATTTGAAAGCTCCTAGCTTGATAAACACTTCGTTCCCTTTACCCTTGGCAGCCAGAAAGTTCTTTTATTAAAAGAAATATTTTGGATTTCTTAAACAGACACATTATTTGCCAAAACTATTTATGTATTTGATTGTAAAGAATTGCAAAAGGATTAAAAAAATTTTTTTAAGCTCTAAGATCATAAGCCTCTCCCAATGGCCACACCTCTCTTCTGGCTGAAGTGGTTTTTCAATGGAATTTAACCCTCTAGGCAAACATGTTGGATTCCACATAAACCATGGTGTACCCTTCAAAATTGGATGACCATAATTCACAGTGTAGGGAAAAGCAACCAAAGAAGACGCTGAGAAATGGACCAGCTATGATGAAACAGGCTTTAAATAATTAACCAGTAACTATGCAAGTTTAGACTGTGTCCATCAGTTGATTGTTGCATTTAGAAAAGAGACTGCCCCCTGTGGCATGGCAAGGTGTTACTAGCCTCCTGCTCAGAGGAACCTGATGCTTTAGGACAGTACACGATTCTCCCCCAGCCATCAGAAGAGCTGAAGCTTGTGCAAGCAAGAAGTAGCTTGAATAGCCCTGGGCCAATGGTCTAAGCAGCGGTTTGGAAAATATGCTGGAAAGTTCACTGGCCAAAACCAAAAATGAGAGCAATTTAAGGCACTTGGGGTTGCCAGCAAACATGCCAGAGCCTAGCACTGAGCTGAACACAGCCTGGATACCAAGCACATGGCTGTCAAATGACTTGATGACTGCTAGATCCTGCATGTCCCCCCCTGCACCCTGGGAATGCCTACCAGGGAGCACCTGCAGACTGCACACAGGCAAGGAAGCCTTGCAGATGAGACCAGGGATAAAGACCCAAAAGGTAAGTGTGACTCTCCCCGCAGGAATGGCCTTCACAGCTCGCCAAGTCCAAGCAGCCCTGGCTTTGCATTGTTCCTATGGACACTGATTTCCATCACAAACATACAGCTCACTATCAACAGGCACCCCAACCACACAATCCAAGTTCCAGTGACCATGATGTGTCAACTGCAAGTGACTACCAAAAGGACAAACATCACCCCTAATTGTTGAGTCCATTCATCACCTTGTAAATCAGGCATGCAAGAGTGACCTCTGTCCAACACCTGTGATCTTTTCAAACTCAGCCAAGACAGCTCACCTGGCACCAACACCCAATTACACAACAGAATGCAAAACAGTAAAGTTTTCCTGCCTCCCTGACTCCCAGGGATAACCCATGTGACCCTCGACAAGACAGATATTCCAAAGAAGGAGCTGGCCAACAGGCTAAAAAGGAGGAAAGGAGAGAAGCATGGGGATGCTGACAATCAAAAGTGATCAGGACAGCAACAGAGTTAAGGAAGACAAACCTGGCCAGGGCCATGGTGACAGGCCTTCAGAGCTGCTGGATCTGCAGCCACAGGAGTTACGGGAGACAAAATTACCAGCACAAATGAACAGATGATGCTCCAAAGGGACTTGTACGAGCAAAATGCATGACACTGAACATGCAAAGGATTAAACTCAGAAGAGAATACAGCAAGTGGCCACGGTGCAGAGGGAGCTTGCCACACATCACAAGCAGGGCTCAGGTGGCTTCTTCACAAAGAACCAAAACTCTCTGAGGTTTACTGTTTCAAATGAACTAAACACTGAGTTTACTATTTTCCATTTTATTTTATACTTACAACCAATATTAAGAGTATTTTTTTAAGATTTATTTTATTTTTATCGGAAAGTAACATTTACAGAGAGAAGGAGAGACAGAGAGGAAGATTTTCCAGTCACTGGTTTACTTCCCACATGGTCGCAAAGGCCAGATCTGAGCCGATCTGAAGCCAGGAGCCAGCAGCCAGTCATCTGGGTCTCCCACGCAGTTGCAGGATCCCAAGGCTTTGGGCCATCCTTGACTGCTTTCCCAGGCCACAAACAGGGAGCTGGATGGGAAGCAGGGCCTCTGGGACTTGAACTGGCGCCCATATGAGATCCCAGTGCATGCATGATAAGGACTTTAGCCATGAGGCTACCATGCCAGGCCCGTATTTTTTCATTTTAAAACAATTTCAAATACTACAGAAATGTGGAATGAAGAATTTAACATTTCTTCCTATTTTGCCATCTTTGCTTTAGATGTAAATACCAGACACATACATATTGCTCCTGAAAGTGGGATTATCACAGTCACAGAATGTGGAATTCCTGGCAAGAATCATTAAGCAAGGAAATGAGGGAGTATAATATATTATATAATGGATGTAATCCAGTGAAGAAAATGTTTACATCTATCTATTTGCCAAACACTATGATATCCATATCTTTTTATACTATGTATTTATTAACCTCTATTTATGGGAGATAATGTATACTTTGTCTTTCTGTATCTACCATATTTCTCTGAGTGTCAAGATGTCCAGTTTCATCCATTTTGGTTCTAAGAGTTTTTCATTTTGGAATGAGGTGCAGCTGCTTGATGGCTGGTACCTGCTTGCCAGGTTAACCAACACCACAAACAGTGCAGAAATGGAGGTTTTATGCCCTGCTTCACCCCGCCTCCCCACTCCTACCTCTCCCACCCCACCCCTGCTGCCTACCGTGCTACTTTAGATTAATCAACTACATGGAAACTTTGGGCTCTAGCAGTTGCATTCCTGCCTCCCACCACTGAGTTCACTGAACACATGGAAACTGTACTGTATGGTTCTCAATCTAATTGGAGCATGACAGCTTGACCCCTGCCTTTGGCAGTCCTGTGCAGTGGGCTCCTGAAGTGTAGCAGGAGCTGCTGCTCCCAGGCTTGGCCAATAAAGACTTCCTAGCATCACACACTTTGTCCCATGTGATCTCTCTTGCACTCTGCAACAATTTAAAATTCACAACACCAGTGTGATTTTTTATGGATTACTGAGTTTACGATGCACGGTGTCAGCTCACAAGCTCACAAGCTCACTGTGAGGATCCTGTGCTACCAGTACACAACTCCACACTCCCAATCTAATTCTCTCTATAAGTGGAACTGCCTAAGGAAGACGAGCAACCAGAGTTTGCCTATATGTGGATTCTGATTTCTAGCTCTAATGAGAAAGAAGCCAGCAACAATCCTCCAGACTCTGGGACCAGGCTGTGCTCTGAAGCAAAAATGGATGGAGAAGTAAGAAAGGCATCCAGTGCAGGTTGTACAAAGCTTTACCATGCACCCAGTTGTGTTTTCAAAGGCAAGTTTCCCCATGGCTTTGAACAATTGACCTGCTGCCTCGTTTTACAAAACAGAACTCTGAGCTGGGCCAAGACACAGCACGGTCCCAAGGGCAGACAAGCAAGAACCCGAAGACCTGGAGCAGCACTGCTCACCAAAGATGAAATGCCACAAAGGTAAGCCACAGGCACAGTAAAGCTTCCAGCATTTGCACTGCAAACATTTTTCCAGGAGAAATCCACTGCGATATTGCTGAGATTAACCCAGAAAAACCAAAATATTATCACTGCAACATGTAACCCATATGGAATCATTGTCCCTAAGTCTTCAAAACTTAGAGCTTCATCACCTGCATGTGCCAGCTGGTTACTGCACTGGACCAACCTGGGAACCGTCTTCTGCCCTCAGGAATGGGCTGTTTCAGTGGGTCTGAACCTCAGTGTTTTTTCTCCACAAAATTGTGACCTTGGGGTTCTACCCTTCCCTCCTCTGAGAGGCTTTCTGAGAAAGCCTTAGTGCACCATACAGCACCAAGGATATTTCAGAAAATAGATCTGAAGTGCTGGTTCTTCTTCCAGTCAGAAAGCTGAGAGAGGAAATCTGGCACAGCTGAGGCGGAAGTCACGCACATGCTGTGCACAGAATGGCTTCTGTGGTTCTCTCAGCAGGAAGTCGGTGGGCCAGAGAGGCCCTGCACATGGAGGCATACAGAAGGAGTTCTTCTCTGTAACGTAACTTATTCCATTTGCATAATTTCTTTTTAAACCTATAAACTGTATTTGTACATATAGTTACTTTCTGTGCTAAAATTCCTTCCTCTTCATTTTTTCTTGACGTATTTAATTAATTACAACCTCACACAAATCAATGGTTAGAAGGAATAACAGTGAACCTTCTTGCTGATTCCTAAATTCAAATGGCTTCTAGTGTTTCTTAAAGATATTGATTTTCAGGTTTTTGACAAACACTCTTTACCTCCCATCACTCCTGCTTTATAGAAAGAATAGGTGTGAGCTTTTTAACATTTTCTGCATCTGTTGAGATCATTGTATGTCCTTTTTCTCTGCATAAGATAAATTGCATCGATAAATTTAAACATCTTCATTCTATTAAATTTTTCTGAGACTGCACATCCCTTCAAATTTTCAATTTCTCCTTCAGCTATGTGTTTAATCTCCTTTCAGCTATGTGTTATATCTCTCTTTAAAACGTCAATTTGTTGAGGCTTCCTAGGCTAACAAAGAATCTTTCTATTTCTATCTCTGACACAGATCAGAGACTTACAATTTTCCAGCTCACTCGCCAGATGCTCACAACAGCCAGGGCTGGACCAGACCAACACGAGGAACCAGCAACACAACCTGGCAGAGCCCCAACCAAATCAGCCATCACTGCTGCTTCCCACGCCACGCGTTAGCAGGAACAGGAATATGAATGGAGTCAGACCAGGAATCCAGGCATTCCAATTTGGAATGCAGGCATCCTACGCCCATAAGAACTATGTCAAGTGCCCACCCCCTCACATGACCTACTCTTACTATTATAAGGAATATCCCATGGTTTTGAAAATATACTTTTAACCTAATCAAGTCCAATTTTGATCAATACAGCCACTCTTCTTTCATTCTTACCTTCTACCCAAGCTGACTACACTCACACAGTCATTATTCCTTTACATCATTTAAAATATTTAAGACAGAACTAATATAAAAGTCTGGACAGGAATACTATTAAAAGCATTTCAGAGGAAATTCAGATACATCCTTCTCCTAGAAATTCCAGGGTGATTTCCAGGGTGGGGCCCATTATTACATTAATTTCTTATCCCAGGGTCTCCAGGACCCAGAAAGCTATAGAAAAGCCAACTCTGAATCATCTGGAGCCGGTCCCTGGCAAGTTCCCTACTCCACTGACACACCCACCCCAGCCTTGCCCCTGTCGTCACATGGCCACCCAGAGATCCATCTCTGGAGTCCCAGAAGGGCAAATGACAGCTGGAAGGAGGAAGGAGTCAGCACCGCCTTGGAGTGCCCGGCTCTAGTCACAGCCCCCTCCTTGAAGGTTCAGCTCTGTGCGGTGACCTGTGCGGATCAGGTCTGACAGGTGCTCTAGGCTCCTGCACATCACCTAAGGCTCCTTGGCTCACACCATTCCCTTCCAGCTTAAAACACACAGCACCCTCTGTGGCCCTGAGGGCAGATTCTTGACCATTTACAGCAACTCAGCACCACCTGCTGCTGCTCCCCTCTTACCCCTGTCCCTGCTCCCCTCACCCCTACTTCCCACCAGCACCTGGATCTACCACATTCAGTCTTCGGTCGTGTCCAGTTGCCCACCATCCCTGCACACTCAGCAAACTCCTCCCTGCTGACCTTGCCTCCACCTATTCCCTGCCCACTTGTTCCTCAGACGCCCTCTCAGCAATCACTCGTTCGGACAAGTCTGCATTTCTAGACTAATTTAAGGTTCCCTCCTTCACATGCACACAGAATACTCATCCCAGCACTTATCTCGCTTAATGATTATACACCCAAAGCCTGAGCATCTTAGTAGTCTCTAGGCAATGGAACCCTGGCAGCTGGGTCAGCATCTGGTCAGCAACTAAAGGAATGCTGATCAAGTTCCTGCCCTCCCAAGGAAGGCACCAATCCTGGATTGTGGTGCAATAGTGGTTTGAAAAAAAAATCAGACAGGAGAAATAATGATTGACAGCATTTGCTAAATGCGTTGGTTGGCAAGTTTTTAAAGTAGCTACAGGGGCAGACATTTGATCCTATGGTTAAGATATGGGTTAAGAGACCTGCATCCCAGAGCAGAGTACCTAGAGATGGGACACCCACTCTGCCTTCTAGCTCCAGCTTCCTGCTAAGGCAAACCCTGACAGGCTGTAGGTGATAACTCGGGTAATTGGGTTCCGACTGCCCTCATGGAGACCTGAATTCGACTTCTCAGTTCCCAGGGCCTGGATTCAACCCCAGCCTAGCCACCTCCATTGCAGGCATGTGAAGGGTGAACCCACTCAGTTTTCTGCCAAAGCATCCTAGGAGACAACATATGATGGCTCAGGTGCTTGAGTTCTGCCACCCACATGAGAAACCTGAATGAAGTTGCCAGCTCCTGGCTTCAGGCTCTGTTGAAAACCAGCATATGGAAGGTTCTCATTCACTCATCCATTCTCATTCTCTCTCCCTCTCTCTTCCTCTCTTCCTCTCTTCCTTTCACTCCCTCCCTCTGTCTTTCAAATACATGAAAACAAATATTTCTCTAAGTGATTGAAATACACTGACAACACATTGCTAATACATTGTTAAAATGTCTTCATTGGGAGAAATGTAACCTATGACACCTCCATCACTTTAGATAGTGAAAATATTCAGTCAGTGAAGTGCAGTGCTCAAGGGAGAATGCTAACATCCTGCTCAGCAGGATCAGAACGCAGGTGGCCTCATCACCTGAGCCAAGGGGGCAGGACCTGAGATAAGGATGCAGCCTGCAGGTGGAGCAGCCATGAAGAGAAAGCCCAGGCTCCAGCAGCATCCTGGGAGCATCCTAAAGGCGGGCAAGGAGAACCACCTGGGAACAGAACCCAGGTCCAGGAAAGCAGGGCAGGGCTTCGCCCAGGAGACTAATGAAGGCTACCTATGGTCCAGAAGAAACATTTTCACAACAGGGGAATTCCTGTGGTTCAATCCAGCCACGAATTTCACGATGACTACACAATTCTTGGGGCGGGGGAGGGGGAAGGAATCAGATGGGCAGATAAGATCAAGGCATTGAGGAGATGGGTCATATTGAATTGTGAAAAATGACAGCCTCAATCTAATTACCCTGAAAATGTTAAAGGCATTACACACACAAGGACATTCCCAATCATGGGGGGAAGGGGATGCTGTGTGGTGGAACCATCCAGATGTTTCCAAATGTTCCTCTTACTTCTCGTCTCCCACCCCAATCAGCTGTGCTTTGAAATCATTCTGTGTTGGTTAGACATTTTCATAACTGGTTCACAGCTCCATGATTCCACTGCTATTCATTACTCAACATCTTATAAATCCCATACACACATCTTAGAAATCATACTTTCTTCTCATTAATATAGACCTTGTGAAACCACAAGAGGCAGGTTCAGTAATTACCTTACAAAATAGCTCTTTATGAGGAATAGCGCTAGGCTGCCACCGTGGCACAGCAGGTTGTAGGATGTAGCAGGATGCAGAGTCAGCATTCCATATGGGCACAGGTTCAAGTCCCAGTTGCTCTACTTCCAACTCAGCTCCCTGATAATGAGCTTGGGAAAGCAGCAGATGATGGCCCAAACCCTTGGGTCCCTGAACCCATATGGCTGTTCCACTTCCAACTCAGGTCTCTGATAATGTGCTTGGGAAAGCAGCAGATGATGGCCCAAATCTCTGGATGCCTGAACCCACGTGAGGGACTCAGAATAAGCTCCTGGTTCTTGGCTTCTGGACCAACTTGGCTCTAGCTGTTGTAGCTATTTGGAGAGTGAAGCAGTGGATGGAAGGCCTCTTTTTCCTCACCCAACCCTCTTTCTCTCTCTGTAACTCTGCCTTTAAAATGAATAATATTTAAAAAGAGTGCACCCAGCATGATGGCTCAATGGCTAAATCCTCATCTTGCAAACACCGGGATCTCATGTGGACAGCAGTTTATGTCCCACTTGCTCCACTTCCCTTCTAGCTCCCTGCTTATGGCCTGGGAAAGCAGTACATGGAAGCCCAAGGCCTTGGGACCCTGCATTCACATGGGAGATTGGGAGGAGGTTGCTGGCTGCTGGTTCCTGGCTTTGGATCGGCTCAGCTCCAGCCACTGCAGCCACTTGGAGAATAAAGCAAAAAAGGGAGGTTTTTCTGTTTCTCCCTCTCTCCATAAATCTGATCTGCCTTTGCAATAAAAATAAATAATTTTTTCAAAAAGAGTAATAGCACATCAATAATATAAAAACAAACATGAAACAACCCACAAAGGAAATAAAAAACTTCATTACTGCTATTTATATATCAAAAGGGAGACCAAAGTGCACGTTCTGAGCACACTTGATGCTACAAATCCTGGAACTCCTTAAGGACAGTAAAAGGAAAACTATGTCTCACATGAAGTCAAGTGTTGTCTCTAGCACACCCTAAAGATTATCTTGATTCCTGGGTCCGGCACAATGGCCTAGTGGCTGCATCCTCTCCTGGCATGCACTGGCACCCATATGGGATGCCAGTGCATGCCCTGGCTGCTCCACTTCCCTCCAGCTCCCTGCTTATGGTCTGGGAAAATAGAGAACAATGGCCCAAAGCCTTGGGACCCTGCAGCTACATGGGAGACCTAGAAGAAGCTCCTGGCTCCTGGTTTCTGATCAGCTCAGCAACAGCCATTATGCCACTTGGGGAGTGAGCCAGTGGATGGAAGAGCTTTCTCTCTCTCTGTATTTCCTTCTCTTTGTATATCTGCCTTTCCAATAAAAATAATCTTTAATAATAATACTAATCTTTAAGATCACCTTGATTTTTTTAAAAACAGGAGAATGGGTTCTTTTTATTTGCCTTTGTACCATTACTAATAATGTTTCTTTTTTTTTCTTCTATTTTGAAATTTTTTTCTTTCTGCTTTTTTTTTCTTTCTATTGTTTACATAATTGAGAGGGATGCACACACATGTGGGCCTCTGATTAGGGTCAGGAGGGTCAGGTAACGAGGAAAGTGAATAGGACACATGTTTTGGGTTTTCTCTTTCTCCTGTGTCCACTGGGGAGGAGGCTTCTCCTTGCTGTCAGCACATGGAGATGGGGGTGGTTATTTGATGACACCTTAGAGACCCTGATACTGGGAAGAGTGTTCCAAGGGTGTTACTTGAGTGGTTTTGATAGTTCTGAGAAGTCATTGCTTTTATTGTTCCAGGATTAAGAAAATCTTTCCAAGGTCTGTTGATTGACAAAATCCACGTTAGTGCATCCCCAAGTCCAGCAACATGCTGCACAGCTTGGCCAGGAGCATTGTCCAACCTGTCCTGCTTTCCATCCTCTAATGATGTCCCCTGCTGGCCTAGAGGAGCTGGACCCTCTCATGCCCCATGTGCATTTGGGCATGCCATGGACTGCACAAGCATCAGCAACCAAGGAGGCCCAGTCCTGACACATGCACTCCAAGGTGGGATCACATACCTAGTGATTCTCCTGTGGAAGTTATGGAGTCCCCCAAGAAACCTGGCCTGGGGTGATCTCAGACTTGACTCTTGTGTGCACCAGGTCAGGTTCAGCCTTCACCTGTACCAATCAAGGCACATACCAGTGGATGCAGCTGCACAGCCAGTTCTGCCCCAGCCCCACACTTCACGTAAACCAACAGGCATTGTGGCCCAGCCAGCCCATCACAAATTCACAGTTCTCACAAATACCAGACGGTGCTTCGGCCTAGTCAGGGCAACTCCCAATGACCCCCACTAGGCCCACCCCAGCCCCAGTTTCTGTATGTATCAGCTCCTGCTGTGGCCCAGCCCAGTCCATATCCCATCTGACTCTTGCGCATACCCATGGGTGCTGTGGATTAGCTCACCATAACCCACCCCCAGACTCAGTCCTCACACACAGCAACAGGTGCTACAATCCTGTCTAGCCTGGCCTGCCCCAGCCCTGGCTCTTGTGTTCACCCAAGAGAGATAGAGCCCAACAGGGGAGTGCCCACAGTTCCCCCTTCAAGGCATGCTCCCAATTCCAGATCCCATACCCACTAGGGAGCATTGCAGTCTAGTCTGACATGACCCATACCCAGTCCTGCACCTGCCAGCAGGCACAGCAACCCAGCCCAGCTGGCCTACACTCACTCCGGCCCTCTTCCACACCAGTGGGCACAGCAGCCCAGCCCAATCCAGCCCAATCCCAGATCAAGTCCAGATGTGGGATGATTAGTGCTACAGCCCCACCCTGGCTCCCCTCCTGGCTCATCCTCAGTCCCAGCTCTCACATTCACCTGTGGAAGCAGCAAGCAGCCCAACAGGCAAGTCCTACCAGGGTTCCCCTACCAGGCCCATTCCCAGCCCCGGGTTTTGCACATATTAGCAAGTGCTTTGACCCAACCTAGAATGGCCTGCCCACAGTCTAGCTCTCCCTGGTTGGTGTTGCAGCCCAGCCCAACCAGACATGGCCTACACCCTGTCCTGACTCTCCTGCATGTCAGCAGGTGCCTGGCTCTCTCCAGCCCTGACCCACACAAACGCTGGTGAGTGCTACAGCCCTGCCTGGCTTGGCCTGCCCCCAGCCCTAGCTACTGTGCTCCTCAAAGGGAACTGTGACTTAGCAGGAGAGTTCTCCAAGTTCTCCTACCAGGTCTGTTTCCGCTCCCAGTCACATCTGCTGGCATACACAGCAGTCTTGCTTGGCATGGCCTTCCCTCAGTTACAGCCTTTGCATGTGCCAGTGGGTACTGCAGCCTGCCCCCACCCAACCTAATTCCACCTCTAGCTCCCATAAGCATCGGGTAGGTTTCTGACAGATGAGTTATGTGGTCCAGCTTGGCTCATTCCATCACCAACCCCAACCTTCTGTGTAAGCCTGCAGGTGCTGAAGGTGCTGCAGTCCCACAGAAGTAAGCCCTCAAGTTCCCTGCAGAATCTTCCCCCAGATATGGTTCTCTTGCACTCTGCTGGGTGCTGTGGCCCATCCAGACATGGCCCACCCATTGCTCCAACACTCATGGGCAGTTACTGAGGCCTAGCCCAGCCAGGCATGACCCCCAGCTTTAGCATGCACCAGTAAGCAGCAAGTGCCTTGGACTGACCCAGACATGCCCTCCGGTGGCCTCCTTCACCTCAGCTCCTTCACCTACCTGTGAGTGCAGTGGCAAGGTCTGTAGAGGCCCTCATAAGTCATTCTTCCCCTACCAAACATGCTCTCAGCACTCCCATTCTAATATGTCCCCAGGGTAATCTGCAGCCTGGGGGCAGGAGTAACATGTTCAGCCTAGAGTCCCCACCTTCCCCACACATCTTCAAATTGAAAAAAAATGGGCAACTATGTTGGCACACTGGTATAGTTCACACAGATTTGGTTTTAACCAGGTCTAGGATGCCTGCCAGCTACTGGCTGCTTTTCTCCCAGCAGTGTAACACTTGCCTAGGGGCAAGGCAACCTAGGCAGTTGCCTACAGTGGAGGAGAGTATCTGATTCTAATTTTTCATTGCTGTTGAGCTGTTTACAGCTCCATAAATTAACCGTGATGCACAGTGTTTATTACCTATACATGCAAATTTTGAACAATAAGTTCACGTGACTTCTCTCCTTCTGGACGTCCCCATTTACATATTCATTTCAATATTCCCACATGTAAGACTATGCTCTGTATTCTCGTTTGATATATATGTAACATCTAACTACTTTCCTCATTTACAACAAGTGTGGTAAAATCCTGATTTTGTGTTTATTTTACATCTTCAGGGGTATCATGCTATACCACTCTTAACATTAATTTTCATAAGGTTTATTTATTTGAAACTTAAGGGAAAGAGACAGATAGACATCTTCCATCTGCTGGTTCACTCCCTTCTTGGCCATAACAGCTAGGGCTGAACCAGACTGAAGCCAGGAGCCAAGAGCCTGTTTCAGGTCTCCCATGTGGGTGGTAGGGTCCCAAGTACTTTTGGCCACTTTCTGTTGTCTTCCCAGGCACATTTTTTGGATCAAAAGTGGAGCAGTTTAGACTGGAACTGGCACCCATATGGGATAGTGGCATTGCAGGCAATGGGCTTCAACCCCCGTGCTATAATGCTGGCCCCTGAATATTTAACAGGGAGTAAGGAAACTTGACCCAAGAAAATAGAGAAACAATTGACAAGTGACCCTCATTTGCAAAGCTTTGCCATGTGTGGAAAACATCAGCTGCAATTCTAGCTGCTTTTGGTACATTCTTGGGAAAGAGCGAAGAATCACTTTTTCCAATGCCTTGTCCTCCTATTGTCCAAATCCCAATCTATATGGGACATCTCAGATGATGCAAACAGGCAAAACTGGCCTCATCTCACACCCTACGACTGACAGAATGAACCAGCCAACAAACAAGTGACTCATAAAAGGACGCTAAAACAGCTACAAAAAGCAGGTTTCTATTTCCTCTTTCCAGAGCTCTCGTAGACAAGCTGTGGGTTACGCTGACACCCTCCCTCCAAAGCATAATCATGCCCTCAGATCCAGGTTTCTAGTATGCCCTTCACAATCCCACACCTCACTTCACCTCCTCTGCCTTTTTCCAGGAAATGCTTTAAGTTATTATTCTCAAGAGCTGAAACTCCCTGTTGAGACTGGGGTCAGCAGTGGGATCTGATAGCATCAGGCCATGGCAAGACATGGCACAGCCAATGGTTTTTTCCAGAGCACCCGTCCAGGGACCCCGGAGGTATCATTGTGTCTGTCAAAGGGAGCCATTCAGACGTGCCGCCTGGGGGGAGTCAAGTTCACTTATTATTCAACATTTCTGCAACTGCTCCTTCATTTCCCAGCACTCTTTTAGAGACATAAAAAGCAGCCATTCTGCAGGAAAATGAGCTCCCTGTGAGAGCTGCATGTGCCAAAGCTTGCCAAAAGAAGGAGTATCTCCAGCTGAGACAAGACAGATAGAGCTGACGGCTGTGCTCACCATCAGCAAGCACCACTAACACAGCCATCCCGAACTTTATGAAGTTCCACCTGCACATTCTGCTTCCCTATGCAGCAGCAAGGTCACATGAGGGAGCCAGCCATGGGCACGTCCAAGAATCCCACTCATTACTCCTTTTCACTCTTACAGAATCTGCACGTGCCGCATGCATCTACGTTGGAGTAAGATGCAGGGAAAAGTTTCCCAACGAGCATCCCCATTTCCAGAAATGAGGAATGATGTGGCTTGAAAAGGAACTGAGCCATGGTGAGAAAAGAGGCCCTATCAGCTACATGAGTGGGAGAGCCAAGAGCTAAGGCCCTGGCTGCACCTGCAGATGCTGCCCAAATCCAGGTGGTTTCTGCCCAAATCCTGGTGCCCAAGCATGTATGGATGAGGCTTGGAAGACACACTGACCAAAGTCAGGCTTTGGCAGGTCTCCAGCAGCAAACTTCCCCCAGCAGCTGCGGCTGCAGAACCACCCTACCCCGCCAGCCCCAGCTCCACAGGGCAGCTGCGCCCACGTGTGTGCTCTTCCTGAATCCCCACATCTATATTGCAAGGTCCAAGCAGAGCGCATCCAAACAGCACAATCCAAGTCACAGGTCTCAGACAGTCATGTCCATAAGGACAGGACTGGGGAGTTGCAGGCCCAGGGCTGGTCAGGCACATGGGTGCACTGGCTCTGTTCTAATTCCTCTTCTCAAAGATCTCAGCTACCCTCATCTGCAGAGATGCTGCCAGGTGTGGGACATCACACGTATGATGTAGGCCCTGTACCTCATGCCAGAGGCTGGTGAGTGCCTAGTCAGGGGGTCATAAAACATGACCTCTGTGCACCAGGACAGGATTCTATGCAGAACCCACATAACCACAGCTTCTCCTGCTCCCCTCCTGATAAAACCCGCCTGCCCAGAACCAGGTTCTGCCAACTGCAGCTGTGAGCAGCCCAGAGAAGGGGGCTATGACTGCTTCTCAAAGGAGATCAGATGCTGTCATTCCCTTTGTGGGCTCCCCCTGCTCTCCCTAAACCCATCTGCATCCTGCAGAGTTTCACTGCCCCTGGAACTCCCAGCAATCTGGGAAACCATGCAAAGGAGCAGTCTACTTACATGGTGAAAAGGCACATTTCAGAGCCACTTGTCAGTCTAGCAGGAGGACAATGTGGCACTGGAACCTGCCTGTGATTTCAGACACAGAAACCTCTGATCTCTTTGGCTAAGACCTTGAAGGCTAAAGGAAAGACCACCAATCTCCACTCTCAGCTGTTGTTCCGCAGACTCAGGTGGCGGGCCAGTGAGTTCAGGGTGGCTGGAAGCCCCAAGTGATGGCTATGTGAGTTCACTATGATTTTCAGAGGACAAGGAAGTGATTAGTGCCTTATCAATAAGGCTTTATCAGTCAACAGCTTCTCACAAGAAGGAACAGAAGGAGGCACAGGAAACCATTACTTCTAAACCTGATCCTAACTGATGGTTAGGCCCTTGGGAGTGAGGGCAGCCAGAACAGACACAGGACAGTCGCCCAAAGACCATGGTGCCCCACACACTCCAAAGGCTGGGCTGAAGTTCAGGGGGGAGCCAAGGAGAGGGGAGAGGGGTCAGGGAATCATCAAAGATGACATACAACCCCATCCAGGCCACCTCTGCCACATGGCCTTGCTTTGGGCAGACTGGCACCACTGGTAGGCCCCTCTTTGGGTTCAGGACTGGTGTCAGGGCCACTGGCAGTGCCCTCAGCTGGTTCCAGGCAGCGTCTTCTCTTTATTAGCTTCCTACAGAGAAACCAGCAGGGACCCCGGGGCAGCAGCCATGAGCCTGGGAGGCTGGCTGGGGCCTCTGCAGGGATCCCTGGACATGAGAGCCCACACAGACAAAAGTCACCAAGAAACAGTGTCCCCAGCAAGTTGACACAGCTAAGAGGCACCCCTGGGAGGGCTACAGACAACAGCCAGAGGGCCTGAAAGCAGCTGGGATCTCAGCCCAGTCTCCTATTCCAGGCCCTTCAACCTCTGGCACATGGCAGTAACACGTGAGCAGGGAGCTGCTGTGGGCAGCAAACCTATGTGGAGGCACAGGCTGGTGCACCCCAATCCCTTTAGACATGCAGTCCCATGCCTGTTCACAACTCCTCTACCACTCCCAGCTGGATTAAAGGGAAGAGAGAAGGGACAGTCAATTGCTTTAGGGACACAGTCCTCCAATAGGCTGATGGCTCCTATATCCAGGATGTCCCCTTGCAGGGCCTCGGGAGGCAAGTCCTGTACCCCATCTCACAGCCCACCGCAGACCAAGAGCAGGAGGTGGAATTCCCGGGCACAGGTGGCAGGACTGGAAAAGCACGGTACTATTTAGAACACGCACTGCCCTGTTATTTTTATCTGAGGGTGCTGAGGATGCCTCTCCCACTCTGCTCAGTGCAGGCTTAGCACCTTTCAAACACCACACAGAGAGCACGGGAGAGGGGCCCAGACACAGTAATTTTGGAAAGTCTCATTCTTACGCTGTTGCTTTTACAAGCTTTTCTCCGCAGAGCTGCAGTGAGTGCGATCACACTTTCTGGGGTATAATTAACCTCTCTCCATGCTATAACTCCAGACTGCATCACTAGCTCTGTGGCTGGGCCTCCCACATGCAAGGTGGATGTGTGCAAGTGTGTGGACATATCTGAGTGTCGGTGATGGCATGTGTGCTTGCATGTGGAGTGTACATGAGTGCACTATGTGTATATCTGCATGTGTGCATGTGTCTGTGTAGGAATGTGCATTTGTGTGTGTGCATCTGCATGAGCCTGTATGGAGTACATATGTGTGTAAGTGGTTCTGTATGCACATGTATGAGTGTGTATGGCCATGTATCTATGTGAGTATATGTTTGAGTGTGCAAATAAGTATGTGAGTACACGTGTCTGTGTGTATATGTCTGTGTGAGTGTGCATGTGTGTGTGCATCTCTGTGTGGGTGTGGGCTGTGCCTGTGTGGGTCTGCATAAGTACGTATTTGTGTGTCTGTGTGCATGCATATGTCTCTGTGTTGCTGCATGTGAGTGTTCACATAGCTTGCATGTACATGCGTGAGTGTGTGACTGTGTGTGTATGTATGCACTTGAATGTGTATATGAGTGAGTACCCATGTGTGTCTGGTATACATCTGTGTGTTTCTCTGTGTGTGTTTATGTAAGGAATGGGAACAAGTCTTCTGGAACAAGACAAGAGGAATGAGGAAGAAATAGGAGGCGGAGGAAGATTAATTATAATTGCAATAGTCCTTGCTGTTTCTGTCCCAGAGGGCAGGCAGGTGTGCTGCACAGAGCTAACTCCCAGCAACTATGACTAGCCAGGACGTCAGCTGGAAACATCTGCCTCCCAAGGACCTGGCCTCCCTCCTGCCTATGGTTCGACCAAGTAGGCCTTGCAATCCAACAAAGGTGACTGAATTTCTACTTAGCTTCAAAATCCAGGTTCCACCCTCAGCAGGTGTATCCATCGTGGAGACCTGTTTCTTAGGATGAACTCAGAGCCAATCATAAGTTCCTCAAGGACTAGACCATTCCACCTCGGGGAAAGCAGAAAGCAGAAAACAGGCACACACGATCTTGGAACAAGAGTACTCAGAGCTCCTGGGAATCGGCCTGCGTCCACCAAGGCTCCCACTCAGACATAGAACAGCATCATTGGGGAATAAAACACAGTGGCCAGGAGAATGAGGACAAACCTAAGCATAACATTCACCAAAGGATATGAAGTCGGGTTACATCATAGTAAGAGTCACAGGCAGGACAAGTGGGGACAGCAGTGCCTCACAGCGAGGTGACCACCAAAAAAAATCACAGCACAGATCCCATTGCTCAGCTAGTGAAAATCCATCAAGCCATGCACTTGTGACGGACATGCTCTGTGGTACATATGCATACAATAAAATTCAAAAATGGCTTTAAATAAGGTAACAAAAATGAATCATATTCTCTCTGCACCAAAAGCTGCCTTATCATTTCCTATTCGGGTTGAAAAATGGAAATGGCAGAAGAAAAAAAAATGTTACACCGGGCTTGGGTGCTTGTAAAGGCCACTAAAAAGAGAAGCAGCTGAACCAAGTCACAGGCCCACACTTAAATCCAAAGGCAAGGGTCAGAGAGCAGGTGCAATCATCCAGCACCCTCGGTGTCCCTGGGGACTGGCTCCAAAGCTCCCCAGAAGGCACAAAAACTCAGGACTGCCTAACACCCCGTAAAACTAATGTAAACAGTTGTCATACTGCACCACTGAGCAAGTGATGATAAGACAAAAGCCTGTGCATCTATAGTAAAGAGCCAACCGTTTTTGGATCTCTCCATGGCCAGGTGAATCCACTGGTACAGCACCCAAGGATATGGAGGGCCAGCTTTTCAGCCCCAAGCTTCAGCTGGCCCTGCCAGTTTTCAGAGATCTCAGACACAAAGCAGGCACCCTGCAAAGTCAGCAGGTGATATGAGCAGATATCGCACCCCACACAGCACAGAGTTCCAAACCTTCAGAGAGAGCCCCTGCCATGTGTTCTCTGAAGGTATTTCAGGATGCAAAGTAGAAAAGGCAGGGAGCCCTGGTGGGAGAAGAGCAGGAGAGGAGAGTGCTGCTGGAGAACCCAACCCAGACCCACTGCCCTCTGGCCCTGCCATACTTGGCCAGCAGGTGATAGTTCTGCATGGTCTGTCACCAGCGTGAAGACAATGGCACTATGGGAGGAACAAGGAAAGCAACAGACATCTGCCTCCTGGAACTAGAAGTCATTCGAGCCAAAAGGCAAAGAATCCAGGCTTTCTGGCCCCTCCAGCTCCCTGGCTGCTCCCCACCGTGCAGGCCAAGCACAACACTTCCTAGGGCCTTTCCAAGTTAGGCACAGGATCTTGAAGGGTCTGGAGCCTGTGCACTTTTGGGGGGAACAGAAGCCCCAGGGGAGGTGGGAGGCAAGGCAGAGGAAGAAAACTGAAGCAGCTCAACTATTTTAAAACACCAGGGATTATACTGCTGCAGACACAACTATCAAAGGATGCACAACCCCAAGGGACATCTATTTCTTTCTACTGCCCAAGCATCCTTATCCTCCCCTGTGGGTCTCCTGCCAGCCATAAGCCCTTGGGCCCATTTCAAGTTTGTGTTTTCTGACCTAAAAGTGTTGAGGCATGGAGGACAGATGTACCCAACAGTCTAGGAACTGTTCGGTCAATCCCTGGGGAGGGATGGAGATTGTAGCTACTCAGAAAGGGACTGCCTGCCTCCCCAAGCCAGGCTACTTCATGGTGTTAACCCACATCACCCTCCAGTTACAGGAAGTCACAACACCCATCTGCACCATGATATACAACTGGTGTCTTCAGCACTAGCTCAGAAAAGCTAAGGATTCCTGCTGTTGACATTCGTACCAACCCTCACCAACCCTAACACCTGCACTCGTGTGGATATGGAACAAAGCAGGAGACTCTGGTTCTTGTACCTACTTCCCCAGGGCAGGGGACCCTCAAGGTAAGCAACTGTCAGCTAAGGCTGAGCAGGCTGTTGTGCAGGGCTGAAAGCCTATAGCCTGCTTCATGTGAGGTCAACTGATCATTCATTCTTATGCATTCCTTCACATGCACTCAACAGCTACTTTACTAAACGTCCCCCCTGCACAGCAACCTGCTATATCCTGCATGGATGTGGACGTCTGAGATCCAGAACCCACCTGGAAAAAACCTCCATGTGAAAAGGCAAGTAACAACTCACTGCAGGGTATCCCCTAAAGAAGCTTCATGCAGAAAGAGCTGTGTGCAGGAACAGCCAACTCCAGCACTACTTCTGATTGGAAAACCAATGAAAGCCACCATCAAATATCCAATATTTTTTAGCTTCAGGAAACCCAAAAAGCTATGCCAAAAGACCAGTATTTCAGATGGAGGGAGTTTAACACAGGGACTTTGCTTGACAAGTGACAGAATAGCTCCACTGGATGATGAGGCAAACCAGAGACTGCCAACTGCAGACAGCTGTGAGCACCCTTCAGGTGACAGGGTTTGGAGAAGGGGTGTCAGCACAGTTCAGGAGCCTCATGAGGCAGGGAAGGGCTGGCCCTGTGTACCTGGAGTCACAGCCCTGAAGTGGGGGGAGGGGGGGCGGGGTGGGGAGGAAGCACAAAACAATAGGGAGAAAAAAGCCATTCTCTTTCCCTCCTGTACTTCCTGAAGTTCAAGTTGACCTGGCAGCTAGAAGGTAAGCAAAGCAAGCTGGGGAGCATGGCTTCTGGGGACAAGAGCAGGGCAGCAGGAATGTGGAAGATGCATCAAAAAGTGCCCAGGACATCCTGGCAGACCATTCTGACATGAGGTAGGCATGAGCACTCAGCTCAGAGCTGAGACGCATTCCACATTGTATTGCCTGTATTCAACAACAGCCTCCAGCTCCTTGCTCATGCCTAATGGAGCAAGCAACTGGATTCCCACCTCCCGCACAGCACACCTAGATTGAGTTCCTGCCCAGCTCCAACCACTGCAGACATTTGGAGAATGAACCACAGGTGAGAGCCCTGTGTCTCTATCTCTACTTCTCAAATATTTTTTTAAAGGAGGTAGATCAATCTCTAACATGCACTGTTGAATGAGAATAAGCAAGATACAGAACACAAAGCATGGGTCAATAGCATCTGTGGACAATGAAATGGCTCAGGTTTACTATAAATTAATAGAGGTATGTCTACAAACCTGGACATGCTCCACTGATTTCAGTACGACTTCAGACAGGAGTGTGGATTCCAAGGACAGGGACAGGTGCTCCAGGAGGAATCAGCATCACCTGTGCTGTCTTCCATTTTCATAAGCAGGAAATAGTCCACAAATTCCTCAGAGGAAAGGTTTACTGAAAGTGCCAGCTTTCAGCTCTAAGATGAGTATGTCCTAGAAATCCATTGTACAGGACAGTAGCTACACTTAATAATACAGTATTCACTTAAAATTTGATAAGAGCAGATGTATCTCCATACACACCCTAGTAGTAATGATGATGGAGGTAGATGTGTTCATTACTATGACTGTAGTAATCCACGTATAATGTGTATCAAAACATCACATTGGGGCCAGCATTGTGGTGCAGTGGGCAAGTCACTGCTTGTGATGAGAGCAGCTCGTATCACAGTGCCAGTTCGAGGGCCAGCTACTCTGCTTCTGACCCAGCTCCCCGCTAAGAACCAGGGAAGCAATGAATGGCAGCCCAAGTGCTTGGATCCCTGCCACCAATGTGGGAGGCCTGGATGGAGCTGCTGGCTTCTAGCTTCAGCCGGGCTCAGTTTCTGGCTGTTGGGATCACTTGAGGATTAAGCCAGTGGATGGAAGAGCTCTCTCTCCCTCCTCCTCTCTCCCTGTCATTCTAAGTAAACAACTTTCAACTAAGTAAACAAACCTACAAATCGCATTATATTTTAATCTTCAATCTATACAACTTTTGTCTGCTGATTAAATCTTTTAAAGTAGAAAAATATTTAAAAGCAAATGTACAAGCTAGATCTACAACACAGAGTGATCATGGGACACCTAGGACACCCCAGAAACCTACAGCAGCATCCCTTCGCAGGCAGGATCCCAGCAGACCCAGTCAAGGTTTTCGTGGCTTGAGAAGGAGAGATGATGCACCTATCTCATGCAGAGCAGCTATCCAGACCTATCCTGGGTGGACACCCCAACCCCTCAGGCCCAGCCAACACTATGGGTTCACTGGGAGCCTGGGGATCCCCTACCCCTTCTCCACTGCTCTTGCAAAAATGGAGCCAGCAGCTAAAATTCTGTTTTTCTTTCCCATGCTGCAATCAAAGGAGCAGTCGCTGGGCAGGAAAACCACAGAAACTGTCAAGAAGCAAAGATAAGGAAAACAACACTTGTGTTGAAGAAAGGAAAGGTCACTGCATGATACATGTGCAGGCAATGCCCAGACTGAATGTGAAGTGCTCTCTCAAGGTTTTATCCAAGCTGGGAGCTGTTCTGGAACTTCTCTGGACCATACACACCTGCCTTTAGCTCTTCTCCAGTTTGGGTGAGCATGCTGGGAAGATCCGCTTTGGACAGCATGAGGGAGATGGGCAACATGAGGTTTGAGACAGAGGTGGGGACATCCAATGCATTCTTGAGGAATTAAGCAAAATTGCTTTTCAAACATACTAAAGTGGATGGCCCGATACACAGAGCTGGACACAGACATGCCATCTGTACCTAGCACGTCTGCACCTGCTCTGTACCAGCATGAGCTGCGGGCATGGTGAACAGCAGCCCTGCCAGCCAGGTCAGGCCAACTGCACTCTTTCGCACACAGTCACAGCTGCAGCCTTCAAGAGATGGACAGAGGTGTAGAATTACGCATAATAAGGTTTCCCAGATAACCTCTAAGACTCTAAATAGCCAACGATGAATAACAACGATCTATCTGACCTATGGAAGGTCAACACTGTGAGACAGTGATTGTTTTTTTTTTAAGCGAAATCATGAGAATGTAACACAAAACGGTCAAGTTCTAAGTCAAAACTGCAACATGCCACGCTGAGTTGATGTTATGAGTACTCTTCGACCTTCAGTGATGGGAGGGGCATTTGGTTTCTGAGTATCATTCACTACCCATTCAGAAAAACATTGTGCCTATGACCAAATACTGGCCATGAACACTGAAAATGAGCATTTTGATACTGGGAGATGGCATAATTCCAGCTTCCTTTTTTCTTTCTATTTCTGTAGCCACAGACATCATACTATTCTATCAAACATACAAACTAGGTTCAGTTTAGTGGCCACCATGCCACAGGAGCACAAAGTAGTAATTCAACAAGTAATTGTTGAGTTTTTGCTTCCTACCAGGCACTGGGCTCACATCCAGGAATGCACCTGACAAACTTCCTACTGCCATCGAATGGACAGTCCACATGGGGAAAGAGCAATGGCAAAGGAGTAAACAGTTATAGCCACCAAGTGATGGTGGACTAAGCTTCTTTAGGAATGCAGCCCACCCAGGCAAAACGGTAGAAGGATGGAGGTGAGCTCAAGAGAAAAGGAGGAGAGACAGAAAAAGCTCACAGAGACACAAACCAGGAAAGGAGATTTTCTTTAGAAGGGAGAACAAGGAAAAGTCATGCATTGCTTGAAACGAACAAAGCTCCATCTAAATAGTCAAATAACCAGGTGGCCAGCAGCAAGATCTGGGTCACCGCAGAAACATGAACACACACACACTGGGAAGCTGACCAAGGCACGCACACATACACACACACACACACACACACACACACACACACACACCCCAACCTGCCCCTCAACACGACATAAGGAGGCCAGGTGAGAGTGGTGGTAACGGTCTGTTCACAGGCGTGTCTGGACTGGGTTTTAAAGGTGAGTAACACACCTGTGAAAGTTCCATGTGACATAAGAAAAGAATACTATTCTCCTAGGAAGGGCTTACAAGAGGAAGCAGAAGTAAGTTCTGAAAGATTCTATTTGTAGCTTCTGTGATAGGCAAAGAAAGACGGCCCATATGGAGGAAAAATCAATAATTGCACAGCAAGGCTAAGATGCTAATGGGAGTTAGTGAACAGGGAGCAGGACAAGATTAGCAATGCTGAAAAGCACAGAAATGCAAGCACAAGATACAGAGGCAAAGAGAGCCAGTCTAGCAGTGCTGAAGAGAAGAATAACATGGTGACTCTTGCAGAACGAAGAGCAAAACGCAAAAAGATGAGGAAGACAAAAGAGAAGACGGCAGCTCAGTGAAAGCAGCTCACGTGCCAGGAAAAGCAGACACACACAACGCAAAGCACAGGCAGAGTCCTCCGTCGTATCTCACAAATACACACACAAAAGCATCCTGACAACTCAGAAATCTCAAGTCAGAAGAAATGGGCTCCAGTTCAAACACAGGCTGCTTCACTTGCATCCAATCCAGGTTCCTGCTTTGATACCCGGGAAAGCAGCAGAAGATGCTCCGAGTCCTTGGCCCCCGGCAGCCACAGGGGAGACCCAGCTGGGGTTCCTGGATCCTGGCTCCAGCCAGACCAGCCCTGATACTGCAGTCATCTGCAGAGTGAATCAATGGATGGAATATCTGTCTGTCTCCCTTTCTTCCTCTTTGGATAAATCATGCTTTCAAACAAGTAAAGTCTTAAATAATTTTTAAAATTCAGTCTCCCAAATAATTAATTGGAGGAAAAAAAACTATAAGATTTTAATTCATGTTAGAAAAAACACAAACGAAGATTGTAATCAATGGCTCGTAAAAAAGTGAGATAAAGGTTGGTGTAGAACTAGAGGAGATGGGACTTTAGGTTGGTGTAGAACTACAGGAGATGGGACTTTACAAATTAATAAAATAAATTAAATTGGTTTGATCACAGAAAAAAGAAATCCTATCTTTTAGTCCTGAAAAAAGAGTTATATAGCTTCTCTTACTAAACAAACAAGAAAAAGATATGCATTTATTTGTTTTTTCCATCTTAAGTTGACACTTCTCTGAGAAAACATAAATCAACTACACTGAAAAGCAGGGATGAAATGAATGGAAATTTGTACAAAATTACCTTCCATCAGAACCCAAGGCCAGACGGTCAGTATCACAAGTGCTCTTTCAGATTTTCAAGTCACACAGTTTCCAGTTTTCCTAAAATACTCCCAAGCATGGCAGTGCCTGGAGACCAACAATTCATCCTGCACAGCGACTGTCATCCTGACACCCAAGCCAGCCACTGGAACTCCATGCAGCACCTCTCATGACCATAGATGTCACAGCTCACGGCAAACATCAAGTCCAATGCCAGTCTCAAAACAGCCAGCGCACCACTGCTATCCAGGGTTTACTTCCACAGTGGCGACTGGGGCTATGCATCTACTGAAGTGTTCTATTCAAGGAAATATTAGATAAAGTGCTACATTTAACACTTCAGTAAGTGTTAACGAAGCATTTGACCACATTCAACATTCATGACTCATTAAAAAAAAAAAAACCACTTAGAAAATTAGAAAGGAAATTTTCCTACCATAATGAAAAGCAACTCAAGCCAAAACTACTCCCTGACAGCATGAATCTAAAATTCCGGGGCAGAAAATGATTACCAAATACGATGCCGCTAGTGTAATGCATCTATTTTCAACGTTATTTTGTTATTTAAAACTTTGAAGAATAAAAAATAAAGAAGTAAAAGTATTTAAGAAGAATACATTGGGGGCTGGTGTGGTTGTATAGCAAGCTAATCCACTGCCTGCTAGTATCAGCTGCTCCACCTTTGATCCAGCTCTCTGCTTAAGGTCTGGGAAGGCAAGGGAGGATGGCCCAAAGCCTGGGACTCCACACCCACATGGGAGACCTAGAAGATGCTCCTGGATCCCAGCTACAAATCAGCTAGGCTCCAGCGGTTTCAGCCATTTGAGGAGTGAACCATGGAAGAAAATCCTCTCTTCCTTCCTTTCCCTGTCTCTGAACTCTGAAATCTCTACTTGAAATCTGCCTTTGAAATAAAAATAAACAAATGAATGAATAAAAGGACCAAGCAAGGCACAAGGTAACAGCAATAGTAATAACTAGCAGAATACCTTTCACTAATAAAAGCTGGAGGAAATCCGGGAAACATTCATGAGTTGAGTCATATTTTAACAGCCTTGGTCAGATAAAGCAGCACACCATGAATGAGGAGAATCAACTCTGCCAGATGTCATTTTCCCACACGTTATTTATAGATTTGTTTCCCAACCTACAGGAACCTAGCAAAAATTTAACAGGGATTCTAAAATCTACCTGGGAAGATAAAGGAGTGAAAAGAACAAATAGTTTTTTTTTCCAAAACAAGAGGAAAGGAATCTTGTCCCACCACATAATTAACATGCCAATACACTACAATAATTAATTTATGGACTAAAATAGACATCACAGAAGCTGCCACTGGTACACAAGGGGATAGCAAGGAATAAAAGCCATACAAAAAGTGTGTGTAAGGGAGAGATTATTCAATAAACTTCACTAGAATCCCCTGCTAAATATGCTTCACTGCTTAAATCTTCATTTTATGCTAAACTAAACTCTGAGGGAAAGAGTTAAAAAAAATTAAACCACAATAATCCAGGGGAAAAGACATCAATGTACGTGTGTGACTTCGGATCTAGGAATCAAACAATGAAAACCTGAGAGGGAAAGAAGAGGTGGGATTTCAAAAAGTTCAAGGAAAATAGAATTAAAGCTTAGGTTTATTTTCATGCAAAAATATCTTTGAATCCTTGTATTGTTTTTTTCATAATCGTATCTTTCAGGAAATTATTGAAGGCTGCCTTACAGTCTGGCCTAGATAAAAACAAAACTGCATATCAAACAAAAAGAAAATTTAAAGACGAAGGAAGTTTATATGTGAAACATATTTAAAACTCTTAGAGGTAGGTAAGAAAAACACTCCATTGGGAGCAAAAGGAGAATGGAAATGAACAAACCCTTTCTTCCAGGAAAGAAATACACATGGCCAACACATAGTCGTAAAACCCACCCACTGGCCCACATCAAAGACAAATCAGAACAAGGAGAAGCATGTTTCTGAAAAGCGAAATACAAATACCTACAAGAATGATCATGCCAGTTCTGACCAGAGGACCTTGAGCTGAACACATTCTGACACGCTGCTGGCTACCAGCCTCTCAGATTCCTGGAAAGTGAGAGAGCAGAAGGTGCACCACTGGCCCTTCCAACAGCATCCTTTCCCACCCAAGAACCACAGACTCTCTGATCCCCCTTTCAGAGACGGCCAGAGATGCCTGTACCAGGACACCCATCACAGTGAGGACATCGAAAACACACCTCCACATCCCAAAGAGACGTCTGAAGAATTGAATTATGTGACATAATCAGAGGATGTGAGTATGGACTATGTAATCAGATGGCCCAGATTCAAACCCTACTTGACATGTGGAAACCTTGTGATCTTGAGTAGTTTAAATTCTTTGTGTCTACTTTCCTTTGTATGCCAAAGGGAGCTAAGAATGGTTCCTGAACTGCGCAGGGTTGCTGTGGGAATCCAAAGTGTCCATGCAGGGAGAACACACTGGAGCAGGATCTGAAGCAGCTGAGTGCTTTAAAAATATCATTTGCTGCAAATAACAAAAATACTGTAGCTTTTATTCCTACAATGCAGAATCAAAAATTATGTTCAAACTTACTGTCATGTTGAAAAATATGACAAGCTAAAACAGAACCCACCAATTTCGTACTGCTATTATCTTTTCTGAAAACAGAAGAGGAACAAATACTTTCCAACTTATTTTACGGGACCATCGTCCACTGCTAGCTGAAATAGACAAAGGAAATTATATGGAAAGAAAATTACAGATGATTGCCCTGTGTGAACACAGGTACAGAAATCCTCAACAAAATATGATCAAATCAAATTCAGGAAATATAAAATGGAAAACACATTGTGATCAAGGGTAACTTCTCTACTATGAACAGGGCTGACTCTATCAGTATATTAAAAAATCAATCCAGGACCTGGTGTTGTGGCACAAAAGGCTAATCCTGCCCCTGCTAATACTGGCAATCCACATGAGTGCCAGGTCAAGTTCCAGCTCCCTGCCTATGACCTGGGAAAGCAATGAAGGATAGCTCAAGTCCTTGGGACCATGCACTCATGTGAGAGACCAAAAAGAAGTTAGCTTCTGGCTCACGGCTTCATATCGGATCAGCTCTGGCCGCTGCAGCCATTTGGGGAGTGAACCAGTAGATGGAAGACCTCTCTGTGTCTCTCTTTTTCTCTCTGTAACTTTTTCAAGCTAAATAAATAAATAAATATTTTTTAAAATGTTCACAGCAGCATAATCTACAATAGCAAAGACACAGAAACAACCCAGATGCCCGTCAAAAGAGGAGTGAATAAAGAAACTGTGGTACATCTACTCAGCTATTAAAAAGAATGAAATTCCACCATTTACAACCAAATGGCCCCAACTATAGACCATTACGCTCAGTAAAACAAGTCAATCCCAAAAGGACAAATATCATATGCTCTCTCTGGCATGAGGCAACCTTCAAGAAAAATACGAAATCAATAGCCCTTTCAATATTGTCTTTGCTACATCTCAGGGGAGTTGATAATTTTTGTTTTTATTTCATTCATTCAAAAAAAGTTTTTTGATTTTCTTACTAATTTTCTTACTGATTCATAGGTCATACAATAGCATCATTTGCTTCAGGAGGGTCTTTGATTTTTCTTTTTCATTTCTTCAGTGACACATTGGCTATTCAGTAGCATGTTTTTTAGCTTCACGTTGGTGTAAATTTTCTACTTTTCTCTCTGTTGTTGATGCTAGACTCTTTGCCAGTGTCCATGCCTACAATATCAGGATACACTTAAATAGCAGAATGATGGACTTAACGACTGATTGGGAAGGACTACATTGTTGTAATGACATGGAGGGAACGGGGAAGGCAAAGATATGGGGAGAGGGGCAGAGAAATCCAGGAGCCTATGGAACATTATCACGGAATTAAAAAAAAAAAAAAGATAGCAGACTTTGCGACTCCATCTAATAATGTTTTCAAAAACTCAAACCATCACGACAGGAAAGAGAATAGGGATCAAAAACAGAATGACACTGTTCTGTCTCCTGATTGGCAGTTCGATTGCAGTTTTTAATCTGAAGTTTTTAGTTTTCAATTTCCAATATAGGATATACTATCAATCCCATTAAAGTATGTATTTTTAGTTTTTGAACTTATTATTTTGACACAACGTAAGACTTAAAAACTACCAAAAAAAAAACACTCAGAAAAATAGTTTAATGAATTCCTGTAATCCTTTCACCCAGGTTTTTCCAACGTGATTTTCCACGTAGGACACCACTTAGGCTCTCATCACTTCAGCTGAAATTTCCTAAAAGTTTTAAAAATAATCTGTTATCAGTGCTGAGCATCAGGAGACTACATGGATGTGACACTACTGAGGAATCTTAAACAATTTAAAAGTAGGATACAAGATATTTCGCAGAGTCTGATATCAAGGTTGGCACATCAGGAGAGGAGAACAGTGGAAGTGGCCAGTTCCCAGGTCAGTGTTATTTATATTAGGAACACTGGGTTTTCTTTCTGCCCACAGTCCCCACTCCCAAATCCCTGGGCATACAAGGGAACAAGCCGGGGGTCCAGGCACCCAAGACTTGACTGCTTTTTAGAAACAGATTGAATACTTTTGAAAGGTAGAGCTGTAGGGAAACGGGGAAGGAAGACAGTTCCTAGAATTGCGACAATAGAAATGAAAAAAAGTAGCAAACTTGTAAGCTCAGACACCCCAAGGGCCATTGGTTTTCAAAGGGGCTAATCACTGTCATCAGGGACTACCCCAGTGAGAGCTGACCCACACTCTTCTGGAGCATGCTAGGAAGCGTCTGAACAGCTGGTGTTTCTGACTACACAGAGCATTCACTTGGCTACAAGTCACTCAGGCACTGCCCACACTAAAGGCCAAACGTTCCCAGAGAGACTACAGCACTCTGGAAACTTCCAGAATATGAAGTAAGTCTACCTGGAGCTCATTGGCTTTGCATACATTCCGAAGCCTTAACGTTCTGCTGGTTGGTTTGTTTTGCTTGGGTGTTTATTGAGTGAGACATGAGAAAGCCTGGGTACTGGGGTTTGAGTGTCAGTTCTCTGTGAGGTCACTCTCTGCCAACATTAAACACTATGTTAAGACTCCACGGTCCCCCAGAACTGCTCCACTGACATCTCTAACAGCGACCAATGGGAGCCACATTACATGGGCCCAAAGCAACGACATCTACCTAAATAAACTGTTCTCACGAATCATTCATTCAGGAATATTGTGCAAACAACAGAAAAAAAGAAAGAACAACCTCATGAAAGAAACTGCAAACAAGTCATGTGTGGCCTGCATCTGCACTTAGCTCCGGCCGCCTAGCGTACCTGAGACACAAGAGCCACAGTGACTTGAGAAAGCGCTTCAGGATCCTGCGTGCTGCTCACTGCCCTGCCCCCAGCTTACAGGCAATTCTCTGAGTCCAGTACAATAGTCCCTTAATTCTTAAAGACACTGTTGTTGGGGTAGGTTATGCAAGTAACTGACTGTTCTTTTGGAAAAAAAAATAAACAGATAATCAGTTTTGAAAGGCAGAGCAACAGAGAAAGAAAGATCTTCCAACGTCTGATCACTCCCCCAAATGGCCCCAATAGCCGGGGCTAAAGCCAGGAGTTCAGAATGCCATCAGGGTCACCCACAAGGGTGGCACAGAAGCACACACTGGAGCCACGTTTTGCTTTCCCAGGAGAACGAGCAGGGAGCTAGATTAGAAGCAGAACCACCAGTGAACTGGAACCAGAGTTTCAGCATCACAACACCGGCTCCTTGACCATTCAGTGGTAGTTATCACTGTTGTTTTGTACCAAGAGGTACCTGGGGTATCCTGGATCTGTGCAGTGTTGTGACTGTGGACTATACAAACCTACACAAGTAATAAAATTGTCTAGAATTTAGAACACGCTCGCACACACACACACACACAAGAAATATGATTAGGACTGGTGGATTGTTTCCAACTCACTACTCCAGTGACGATATTGTTCAATGTGTTTCAAATGTTTCAAAGTGTTACCACTGGAGGCAAGTGGAGAAACCGTGCTTCTTACATCTGCCTATGAATTTGCAATCCTTACAACAAAAATTCCAACTGCAACAAAAGTAGGTCGTGACAATTGAGCCTCCCTCTTCCCTCTTACCCCCAACACTCAGTTCCTCTGGAAGATTCTAACCCTTCTCAGTCTCCTGGGTACAGAAAGCCATAGAAGACAGGACAGCGTGTAGGCAGAAAGTCAGACTTTGTTGAGTTGGTTCTGTCACACAAGCACAGAAGGGATTCAACTCCTTCTCAACCAGCACTCTGAAGACCAAACACCGGAGTGCAGGAAGATCACCAGGGCCGGACACATCCCACTGCAACCTCAACTCCTTCTTCTCACTTTGGATTCCCAGAGGCTGCAGGTCTTTCCCCTTAAGACAGGACCTTTCTGTGGCAAATCTGACCAACCCCTGATAAACAGAGCACACAACAGGCATGGCCCAATGAGATTCCTCTAGTCACTCACTAACATCTCATCTCACAACTCTCATCCGTGCTTCCCCTAAAGAAGACAGGCCACCCATGATCCTGATGCCTGCACAAAGTCAGATGCATAGCAGAACATAAATGGGCAACAGCAAACTGGAGACAAAGAGCCCACACAGGGAACAGAAAGCATCAAAGGTTACTTGGAATATTCTTAGGTCCATAAAAAAAAGTTATTCTACATCAAGCATTGGATGCCATTAAATGGAAAGTACTCTTGGAAAATAAAAAATATGGACAGTGGTAGTTTAATCATGGTAGAGGGCTAAAGATAGGATTAGGCAAACCCACAGAAATCAGAACAAGCAAGTGAGAGAAATGGAAGAGAAGAGAAACTGAGAAGACCAATCCAGAAGTCAAGTATCTAAATAGATGAGAGATAGAAAGAATTGAGGGCATGGAGGAAAGCATACAAGGAAATTTCTCCGACTTTAAGGACACAAGCTTCCAGACGGAAGGAAGCCTGGTGAAAAAATGCAGGGTGGTGGATGACCACAGACGCCATGGCCACGTAACAGTGACCCAGCCGGACGCCAGCACCCCCAGCACCTGACGAGCACAGTGAGGGACACACCACGGCTCTTTAGGAAGTTTTCACAAACTTGCCCTATTACCAGAACAACACTCATGGCCTTCCAAAGTATGCTACTTCAAAATCAACCTGTCGCCTAATTCCATTCTTCCACAGGGCTCTCTGAAGTACCTCCATCCATGCTCTTAGAGGGAGGCATCAGGTTCCAAAATAAACTAAAAACTAGGACAGCTTCAGGCTGCTCAGAGGCAAAACCGGAAGGTGGAAAACATCCAAGTTACGCCTTCAAGATTCTAAGCACAGTGTTTTCCAACCTACATTCTTGCACCCTTGTAAGTGGAGAAGCAGAAGGAATCTATGTCCAAACACACAGTCTCAAACCTTCCTTCCAAGGGACCCTATTCCAGAGGTCCCTGCAATTGTGATTCCCCAAAAAACACAGCCTGCAGATGCAGGGAAAATGCAAATAAGGCACACAGACATGGGTGCTGCAATGGAGGGCTTCCGCTGTCATGGAGAGATGACAGGCAGAAGCAGCATGGAGCTGATGGGACGACAGCCAGCCAAGAATTAACAACCTGCCCAACACACAAAGCGCAGGCCGTAAGAATAGGACAAAGATTGCATCTAAAAACAAACTTGGAAGAATACTTACCACCACCATACCCACGAAGAGCTGTCTGAGACAGCAGGAGGCAAGCATGGGCTTCACATGGTGATAAAGGTTTGGAAAATTAAGCAGATAATATTAATTATGTTCAAGACAAGAAAGTGAAGCATAGTGGATGTCCCACCTCAGCTATGAAAAGCATTTATGGGACTATGATCTAACCCAGTGGTACTTGACCATGGTTGCACCATGGTACCATCTGCATCTTCCTAGAACAAAATACCCATGCGGGTGGCACAGTGGCACAGCAGGCTAATCTTTTGTCCTGTTTACTCAGCATTCCATACAGGCACCCATCCTAGTCCCAGGTGCCCTACTTCTAATCCAGCTATCTGCTTATGGCTTGGGCAGGCAGCACAGGATGACCAAGTGCTTGGGACCTTGTACCCACATCTGAGACCCGGAAGAGGATCCTGGCTCCTGGCTTCACATCAGCTCATTTGGAGAGTAAATCAGAAGATGGAAGATCTTCTCTATCTCCTTTCCTCTCTGTAAAATCTTTCACATAAAAATAAATTTTAAAAAAAACAGGCCACATCCTAGGTCATATCAGGTGGGACTCAGACAGCCTCTAGACTAATGACAGTTCCCCAGATGATTATAATGTAGGAAGAAAAGTAAGAATCAAGCAGGTAACCAGACACAATTTTCTTCCTCATGCACGCATAGCACTTACAAATCACCTCTGGCTACAAACAATTACAGCCTTGATTTGAATTGTCAGCCACCGTCATACACTGGATACCACATCATGTCAATGGCAAAATATCCAAAATTGAATGCCACCATGGAAGGTGGCCTTCGTGACTTCCTGATGGCCATGTGTGACACCCTACCCCTTCCCCTGGAAGCTCTTGCTAAGGCATGAGTATGGCTTGTCCCCTTCGAAAATCACTTTGAAATTATTAATGTGTCATGGCCAATTAGGCCACTGCTTGCGACTCCCATATCCCTTATTGGGGTGCTTGGGATCCAGTTTCTGCTAATGCAACAGAGGCAGTGGGTAATGACCCAGTACTTAGGTTCCTGCTACATAAGCAGAGTTCTTGGCCCCTGGCACCAGCTGTTGCAGACATTCGGAAAGTGAACAAACAGAAGGAAGATACTCTTTCTTTCCCTCTCTCACTCTTTTTCTTTTGAAAATAGTTTTTTAAAAAGTCAGTTTGGGACCCGGCATGGTAGCCTAGTGGCCAAAGTTCTCACCTTGCATGTGCCAGGATCCTATACAGGTGCCAGGGGAGCAATGAGGAAAGGGGCTGCACATGTGGAACTCCCCACATGAGCTGAGCTTCTGTGTGCACTTTCACCAAGAGAGAAATGACCATGGACAAGCATGGATACCTGTTTAAGCAAGCAATTCTGATTGGCTCAGGAATGACTGTGGCATTTTCCCAGTGCCCTGGGCTCCCGTCTACACTCTGAAAGCTGCCATTAGAAGAGTCTCAGCCCACACACTGCATGGTCCACAAGTGACTGGGGACAAGTACAGGCAAGTCTCAAATACACCTGTATCATCATTCCAACCCCACCTGCTGCCTTGCTCTACATCCATCTCACTGAACGGCTAAAGCTGCAGGTAGGGCTCATACTTAAAAGCCGCTCACCTTCCGCATGCCCCCACTGGTGGGCACTAACTTCTGTTCTCATATGACATGAACAAGCGACGCTCGCTCTCTCCTTCATCTTTACCAACACTTGAGAACAGCATAAGCTGTAACTTCTGGTGTTAAATGGCACTTCATTATAGGTGGGTTTCCCTATTGACAATTAAGCTTTTTTTTTAAAGGACTTACTTATTTTTATTGGAAATGCAGATTTACACAGAGAAGGAAAGACAGAAAGATCTTCTGTCCACTGGTTCACTCCCCAAGTGGCCGCAGCGGCCAGAACTCAGTTGATCTGAGCTTCTTCCTGGTCTCCCACACGGGTGCAGGGTCCCAAGGCTTTGGGCTGCCCTTTATTGCTTTCCCACGCCACAGGCAGGGAGCTGGATGAGAAGTGGAGCATCTGGGACACAAACCATATGTGGGATCCCAGTGCATGCAAGGCAAGGACTTTAGTCAACACTGGGCTAGCCAACACTGAAAGCTTTTATATGTGTCCATAAGCCACTTGCTGTTACCTTTTGGCTTGTTGCCTGCCTCTGTCTTCTGCCCACTTGCTTCTAAGTTTACCCTTTTCTCTCTTACTATTGACCAATCTGGTTCCCTTTGTCATCAGATTCCCCTGAACATCACCACTTTCAACACACCGTGCTCGAGGCTTCTCATTGGGATCTCCCATGATGCTTGAGAATCCGATGCCCATTGCTTTCTCAGGGAAGTCAGGCCACCCTGATGACTGATGGATATCTTGCGTATGCCACATGCAAGTCACCCCACCAACAGGCACACTCACCGCCACGGGCTTAGCAACCAGGTGACCAGCGCTCCTGTGTCTTAACAACATCATGATCTAGGCAGGAACTCCATCCACTGAGCAATTTCATAAAGGGGCAGAGCAGGACTGGGGCAAGCCCACAGGAATGGTGGTGGCCCCAGAGGTAGCAACGATGACAAGCATCGCCACCCGCTGGCCGGAAGAGGAATGACAAGAGAACACAAGTTGAACCCTACGAGGCCCAGAGTTCATCATGGCATGTTCACCAACCTTCCACCTAATCCTCACCATCTCAAATTCTTAAATTCTCTATGCTAAAATCATGTTCGGACTCATGGAAGGTAATAAGTAAGCAACTGCCATGCAAGCTCCACAAAAACGGGAAAGAAGAAATGGGCCAGAAAATTTCATATTCCTTTCCCAGTAGCACATTCAGGGGCATTTTCTGTACACTCCCCCATCTCAGCTTCCCCACCATGACAGGGTGTCAGCCATCATTCCCCTCCAAGAATCTTGTTCTCAAGAGAAAGGAAATGTCCTTACAGAAAAACAAGAGTTGCCAAACCCCATCCTCTTCGCCAACTTCCACCAGGCCTTGGAATTCTCAGCAAATAGCTAGTTTTGCAATTCTTTTGGCTTTGCCAACCCTCCAGGGCAGAAAAACCTTCCCACAAGGATTTGAGGCTTGCAAGTGGAGGAAATCTTTGAGAAAAATCTGGGTTGATGAGGAGCTAAGAAAAGCCAGGAGGAAGAGCCACATCTATATATGTGTTTATGCAGAAAATAGAAAAGGTTGCAAAGCAATGTGTCTCTAAAATACAGCTTCTATGAAACCAACCTTCTGTCACTCCTTCACTCCCCCGTAGGCTGGAAAAGGCAGGGGGATTCCCATTCCTTACTCATGTTCCGCTGAGCTGACGCTGGAGAACGCTGCAGCAGACAGCACCCACAAAGGGTGGGCTAGGGTTCAAATCCCATCACCTGCCCCAGCCCTTCCTCCAGTTCAACACCTAATTTGCTGGTGCTGCTTTGCCGTTAGTTTTTAATCACAGGCCGTGCAGTCCAGGACTCCAAACAGAGTCTTCGTTTAACAACAGATATCACAGGTAGGAAATGGTAAGATGCAAAACCTATGCATGCATTTCCAAAAACATTCATCCGCATGAAACTAAGCTTCTTTTATCTGCATTCCTCCATGAACTTCCTGCTGAACCTTACAGCATTCCCTTGGGCTCCTCCTTTGGGATGGGACTCCCATGTGACAACAGTAAGGAAGTTCACAGGGACCCTGACCTCCAGTCTGAAGCTACGTAGGGACCAAAGAAATACAAACTTGCCAACAAAGGATCCGAGAGCACAGTGGGGGCGGGACCTGAAGTCCAGCAGTGACTAGCCATGGCGGACAGGGAGAGCTGGACAGTGGAGGAGAAAGCCAGAGAGTCCAGCCAGGCCTTGCTCCCACTCAGGGCTGCACCTGCAGCACTCTGAGGATTGGGAAACCACGAAGACACAAAGGCCAGGGTGAGCTCTCACACCTGCAGCTACAATTTTGCACCCCACGTACCTGCTACAGCCCTCTTGCTAGACACCACTCGGGACCCCCAACCACCACCACCAGGCCAGAGAGCAGCACTGTCTCCATGGCTAGAAGGGACATCAGAGACAACACACCTACACATATCTGCAGGAATCCGTGCATCATCATCCAGGAGCACCTGCTGATGCTCCCGTGAGAGCCTGGCTTTCCCGGAATCTCTCCCTGCACTCACACTCCTTACACTGTGAGCCCACAGGCTCTCTCCATGACATGTCACCACCCGGCCCCGCCAAGAACAGAAGTGCCACAGCGTGACCCCTGAGGCCAGGACATCATAATGCCAGGAGCTCTCTCAGGCACCCAGCTGGCCACGTTCTCAGGAAGTTCAAACTCAGCTGCATGGTGAGCCTGCACATGTAGCCTCGATCCCGGGTGCTCCGGCTGACAGCCCACTCGGGCTCTAGCACCAGCTGCACCCACCCCCACTCCCAGCAGCCACACTGCCCCCCAGAATGCCACATCCAACCGTCACAGTGCCTGGCCTCAAACACCTTTCCAAAGGGGACCCAGACATGGCGTGGCAGACCAGCCAGGCCCACTCTTCCCTGTCCAAATGCCTGCCCAAAACATCCAAGAGCAACAACATAAAATGACATTAAATTTAGGGACGAGCTATGTGTGGCGACAGTGACTGGGACAGAAATGAACCCAAAGTTTTGCTTCAAAAAAAAACAAAGTTCAATGAAAATAAATTGAAAAGATAGTCATTTTGCTGCAAAAAAATGTTAAAATCCACGCATGGAGAAGTGTTCAGAAAATCTATGTGAAAAATCCACATGGATTTCAAAAAACACACCAAAATGAATCACCTTTGAGCTCCTTTTTCTAGACATTTTGAGTGTGTGTGTGTATGTGTTTGACTACACTGTGTGTGAACACATTGTATGCTTACAAATGTAGGTGTGTGTGACTATGTGTGAGCATATCATGCGTAGGTATATTGTTTGTGAGTGAATGCATGAGTGGGTGTGTATGTGTGAGAGGAGAATGTGAGTGTGTTTAAGAGACTGTGTGTGCCTTTTTCTTAATCATGCTTCACTTTTTCGAGAACATTCTAGAAAAAATACCTGTGATTACTTCTGAGCTACAACCCCTGGGATTCATCCATACCACTTCTGCAGGAAAAGAGAGAGAGTGAGCACCAGGCGGTTTATGCAAAAGAAAAATTAAACACTTTGAAACCACTCAAAATATACCAAAGTAATCCATCATTACTGCAAAAAAATAAAAGAAAGCACTTGCAAATCTAACACTTTATTTCAACTGGCTTTGAAAACAGAGATCAAACATGAGATCTTCATCTGCAGCTGCTAAATTGGGCACCAGGGGCTCCTCCACGCTTCCCCCGACTGCTGAAGACGCACACGCCGGAAAGCGGCATTTGTACATCAGGCAGAGCCACGCACAGAAGGTGCACTCGGCACCCCAGCCTGCCTCCGGCCCCCAAGAGCCCAGGGGACGCTGGCAGCCATCTGGGCTTCTGCTGCTGTTCCAAGGAACATTCTCCTGAGTTCTGGTGTGTCCTGACCTAAGTAAGCCCTCAGGTTGGGTATAAGCAGAGAAGACCAAGAGCGTATTCCTTTTGCAACCAGACCCATACACTGCATGCCAGGCCTCCCTGGGGTGGAAAGTGAAACTTTTCTGGATGCAGTCCGATCTAGGATGGATGTCAAGAGGGGAGCCTGGATTCCATAGGGTCAGAAACGCTCTATAGTGTTCTATAACATCGCTGCCACACGGGGGAAGGAAAGTATTTAGAAAAAGGATCAATACAGGTCAGAACATGAGAAGTCACATCCAGCTACCGCCACGCTGGTTCCAGGGTCAGTCAGTACAAACCACCCGGATCGTGAGGGAGGCCCTGCCGCAGGATAACAGACATCAGCACGGGACACCCAGGTACGGCCTGCACAGTGAACAAGGGGCTGGGTCATCTCAGGCTGGGTGGCTCCTCTCCCTTCCCCCTGCCCCACTGCTGTGTGACCCTAAGCTGGCCACCTGGCCTCTCAGAGTCAGGATGTCCTGAAAACAAGGCAAAACCCCCAACTGTGTCCGCACCAAAGGACCACAAAGCAGGGTGGTCCCCAAGGCTCTCCAAATGTTGACGTCAGCCGAATCACTCTCCAAGCACCATCGCGTGCCAATTCACATGCACTGATTAATCAGAATTATCTCCAAACCCCCGCTCCTGGCAAAATGCGGTTAGTTCACTAGGCAAGAAGATCATTTATGCAGAATGGAAGAAAAGCGGACTGGCGATGGCAACTAACAGCACAGCTTTGGGGGGCCACAGGGTCTGCCTGCCATCTTCTTTGGCTGTCTCCACGGGAAGAGCTAGGGGTTCTCAAGCCTCATGCCCGTGGGAACGAGCGAAGCAAGCATGGCAGGAAGAAGGATCCACACCTGAGGTGACGGCTGAACACGAATGCCACTGCCAGAGAAACCACTGCAGAATAACCCTCTGGTTCCCAGGTGTCCACTTGGTAGAGTGTCCTCGCTGTCCACCGCAAACCGTAACTCTCCCGATGGGGGCTGCGGGGGGCAAGCAGGCATCCCCCAGCTGCTCTGCTGCTGGTCAACTCAACTGTCCAACGTACATTCGCCATCCGCGGGAACAAATCCGTTACGTCGGCAAAATGACAGCAACCCTGTGACTCAGAGTTCTTGCATGGAGGCAAGTCAGGCGGGCACCCTAAGTGACTTGGCACAGTCATGGCCAAAGGCGGCATGAACTCTACCAGCTGCCTGTGGAGTCTTTACCCACTGAGGCCTGCAAGCCCCGGGTGGGTGGGAGGGAAAGAGGAGAGAAATCGTGCCTCCACAGCCCCCTTCCCGATGCCAATGGCCGCTTTCCCTGAAGCCCCAGCCGGCCTCTGTCCCTCTTACCATATATGATGAAGTCCTTGCAGGGGTTTGCTGAGACCTCAGGCCCGTCTTGGCTCAGCAGCCAGCCCCAGCCCAGCCACAGTTAGTAAGCACAGCAGACGGGTGAGGAACCCCTTGTGAAATTGAGGATGGCCTTTGCAACTGTTAGCACCGCCAGCAAAATGCCTTTAGAGTGTGTGCCCCCACACCTCCTGTGCTGGAGCTGAGTCGGGTAGCCTAACAGGTACAGCATAGGTCAGCCACTGTTTTTGTGTTGTTGTGCTTGTTGCTTGTTTGTTTGTTTGCTCATGAACATTTCCACAGCTGTCTCCCCTCCAACCGTGCCGACTGGGGGTGACCCCTCCTCATTGCACACCACTTCTCCCTGCAAGCCGGCTGCCTCTGCACCCCACCCCCACCTCAGAGTTAGCACCAGACAACTGTTCCCAGAACATCTGGCCCACAAGGGCCATTGCAATGGACAGGGACAAAGAGAAAAGTTGTGGCTAAGGGACGGACCTGGCATGAGGAAGGCAGAGGACAGAGTGCGGGGCACAGTCCCAGGGCTTGCATCATCTCTCCCACAGCAACAGGGGTGCAACCCCCACTCTCCACCCCGGCCAGGACCAGGACCACCGTGAAGCCCCCGGCTGGGTGATCAAGACATTTTTTTCCAACCCCTATGCCAATTTTCCGGCACCTGTTCTGGAAAGGCGGCTCGGGAGCTTCCAGCTGAAGCATGCCGCCTCTTCCACCACAGAACATTCAGAGCCGAGCTTTCCCACAGCCGACCGCCCCCTTCGGTCCTCGGAGGGAGCCGGCGCGCACAGGTGGTTACTGCACAGGTGCCTAGTCTTAATCCGCACAACTTTACGGCTGGCCGCGGGGGGCCCTTACTTGGGGCGGGGAGACGGGTCCTCCACCCCGCCGCGCTGCCCAGACTCTCCCGCCTGAGGGAAAGGCAGGCAGGGGCGAGGGGCGCAGGTAAAAGCAGCAAGGACGCCGGCCGCTCGCCACTGCTCTGGGCTCCTGGCTCTGCGGGCCGCCGCCTCCCGAGCCCGCGGCCAGGGGCAAGGGGGCGTCCTCGGAGGACCCGGCACCCCGCTCCGTCAGCCGAGCACGGCGAACCCCGCGCCCCAGCGGCCGCCACACAGCCGCGGGAGCCGCAGCGCCCACTCGGGGCAGGCGGCGTCCACTCACCCTTCTGCTCTCGTAGGCTCGACAGCGACCAGAGCAGCAGCGCCACCGACGCCAGGAAGCAGAGCTGGCTCAGCAGAAGGTCCCTCCGGCGGCGACGCCGGCGGCGGCGGCGCGCTCGGTCCTCGTCGGCGGCCGGCGGCATCTTCGGGCGGCGACGGCGGCCCCGGCCGCTCCTGAGGTGGGCGGCCGCGGCGGGGACGGCGGCGGGAGGCAGCCCTGCGCGCAGCAGCCGCGCGTCCTCGCTGCGCGCCCGGCCGGCCACCGCCTCCTCCTCCTCCTCCGCCTGCTCTTCCTCCTCCGCGCCGCTGCCCGGCTCCTCCTGGCCGTCGCCCTCGTCGTCGCTATCGCTCAGTCCCTCCTCCCCACTCCCCTCCACCTCCTCCTCCTCCTCCTCGCCGCTCGCCCGCGCCGCCACCGCCTCCCAGCACTCGGGGTCCCGCTCCTCCTCCTCCTCGCGCGCCATGGCTCCCACGCTCCGCGCCCGCGCTCGGCCTGGGGAGGCGACGCAGCGGGGGCGGCCTGGAGGCGGGGGCGGCCGAGGAGGTGGAGGAGGAAGAACGGGAAAGACCGATGGAAGGAGGGCCCCGCTGCTGCTGGCCAATTCGGTCGGCGGCCTCGCCGGCTGCAGGGGCGCGTCCCGGGGACCGCCCTCCTCACTCCTTGGGCCGCGCGCTGGGAGCCTCGAGGCAGCGGGGCGCACGGGCGGACGCGGCTCTCCGCAGCCGGCGGTTGCGCCGCCGACCCTGCTGAGGTGGGCGGCTGCTGTAGGTGCGGTAGGGGCAAGAGCAGCGCACGGGCCGGGAGGCGGGAGGGGACTGAGCAGGGACCTCGCCGGGGCGCAGTCCTCAGCTGGTCCGAGCCCTATGGCCTAACCACTGCTGCCAGGAGCTGTTTCTGCACCGCCGAACTTGGGGAGAAACTAAGGGTCTTTTCAGCTCCGTCTCCACTCGTGCAGCTCAAAGCGGGGACACCCGGAGTGCGCCCGAGGGCCCTGACCCGGCAGCTGGGCTTACCGCCGCCTCCCGCGGGCCTCCCGGGTTTCCTTCTGCCCTCTTGCGGGGATTCCCCCTACGAGCGGGGCTTGGCTGGTGAGCAGGCCTCCCCAGCGGCTCGCTAGGGGCGGCATGCCCTGGCTCCACTGCCTGGCTGCCTGGGGAGCACACTTAGCTCGTCTCCTGTGTTGGACCCAGTGCTTTAGTTGGCTGAGAGAATGGGGCAGCTGTGGCATTCCTGAGAGAAGCTGGCAGTGGAGGGGGAGGCTCTGTGAACTTGTGTAGGGAGAAGGGGCGAATCAGTCTGTCCCGAAGCCCTGAATAGATTGCAGTGGGTTTCCAGTCCTCTACCTGCTCCTAATGGATGGTGTTCTCTGGCCAGCAGCCGGCAAGGCCATAGCTCTGTGGGAGGAGAGAGACCCCCAAGGGGTGCTCCTCTACCCTGCACAGCCCACTCCTTCCTCCCCCTGCCTCTGCAGTGCTGTGGAATAGGCTGAGACTCCCGACACTCTGGAAGCTGCACCTTTGTAATGGAGACTAGGAACAACTCAGCTCTTTAAAAAGATCACCTGGTCAGCAGGTGTCTTTCTGGGTGCTCCTGTGGAGTATCGTCAGATTAGGGAATCTGGCTGCAAATTCTGGGGAGGGGGACCCTCTATTCAGGGACCCTAGGTCCAGCTTTCCCTACCCCTAGATAAAGAGGCATGCACTGAGTGTGAGCTGTGTGCAACCCACAGCCTTCCAGGGTGGGCCTGGACAGCCGGGGACACAGAATCACACCAAGGGACACAGGAGGCCATCACGGATGGTTTGCTCTGCACCACGGGGTCCTGCACCCCCACACTGTGGATGCACTCCTGTGCTTCCCAGGGTTACAGGCACCACAGTGGCCAGTGCAGTGTTGCTCCCAGGTAACCAGGGCACTGTCCCTCCCAGGCCACCAGCACACTATCTTTGTCCTGTGCTTGCATTTGCAGGCCCTGAGGAGGACTGTACAGCGCCCAGGGAGGAGCATGTTGAGCTAGATATGGGGGAAAAAAAAAAAAGCTCAGAGCACCTCAGCCACCAGGACACTCTTGCTGCATGTGCTGGGGAAAACGGGGAAAAATCCAAGGTGTGTGGGAGAATCTACATTGAATTGTATTGGGGTGAGCGTTCACTTAAAAGGGGAACTACCCCTCCAACCCGGGCTGGGGTTCCCCAGTGTGCACTGGGGAGCAGAAGGGACAGGGACACCTCAGGGGGCTCCCCACCCCAGAATGCTGTCTCTGCTGCCCCCTGCTCCTTGTCCCCAGCCCTTGGCAACCTCTGCAGTGAGAGCAGGGATACCATTCTGTCTGTCACTCAGGACCCATGTCAGCTCTGCGGTGGCTTGCATCTGCTGTGTCTTTATCCATTCACTTTTGAGCTCACACTTGCTGTGGGTGTCCGTAAGGAGAGAATGTCGAACTCCTGACTTGAGTCTGTTGGAGCTGTCTAGCTTAGAAAGACAAACATCTGCACCCCCAAGATGTATAAAGGGTCTTCACTCTTCCAGGACTGACAGGTGTGTTTTCAGAGGACACCCCCACCCACACTGGATGCCAGGGTCCCCATCTGGACTCCCAGGAGTACTTCTCTCTTCTCATGTTTCTGCCTTTAGAACGAAGATGAAAGTGCCTTCTCCATAGTCACATTGGCTTGACTCTCTGCCCAGGACAGTCTTCCATCAGCCCATGAGCAGGGCTTGCCCACACCTAGACCAGGCCCATCACCCGTGTCCGCCACACTGCTAGTGCCCAGAGTTGGCAGAGCAGTGGCCACAACAAAAGCCTGGCTGTGTTTCTCCATAGATGACCCAAGACCATGCCAGTTGTGTCAAGCCACTAGCTTGGAAGGGAGGAGAAGAGGAGAGGAGAAATTCAGAGAAGCTCTGCTTGGCCATGTGTCAGGACGCAGAGACGCAATCCGTTTCCCCATGTGAGTGGCAGGAGCCAATCACTCAAGCTTTCATTGTCCATGAGCAGGAAGCTGGATGGAGCAGAAAATGCGACACAGGTCGCCAGTGTTAATAACACAGGCTTAAGTCACCGTTTGTGTTGCTGGGATCTCATAACAGGGAGCTAATTCAAGTTCCGGCTGCACCACTTACTGTCCAGCTCCCTGCAAACGTGCCTGGGAAAGCAGCAGAAATTGGCCCAAGTGCTTGGGCCCCTGCACCCCTGTGGGAGACTCAGAGGGAGTTCCAGGTTCCTGGTTTTGGGCCATTTGAGGAATAAAATGGCAGATGAAGGCTGTGTGTGTGTGTGTGTGTGTGTGTGTGTGTGACCGAGAGAGAGAGAGAGAATCCAGCACAGGCGTTGTGATATGGGTGGGATATGAGGTCCTAACCAGTGCCCTAAGCAATTGGCCAATCAATGCCTGCCCCTGTCTTAAAGCTTGAAACCTGCAGTTCCAAGAGACAAGAAGAGTTTGGTGTCTTTGGAGAAGATTCCAGGCAGGAATCTGACCAAGAGAAACTCGTTTCCCAGTCAGCATTTGCAGTATTTCTCATCGATTTACTCTGGTGCTTGTAAGACATGAAGGCTGAGAGTGCACGGATATACCCCCTTCAGCTGTATATACTTCTCTTCCTGCTTCACACGAGTCAAAAATGACTCCTTCGAAAATAGCTCAGAACCAGAGAAATAATAGGGAGATTAAAAATTGAAGTTCTCACAGGATAAAAATTAAATATTCACAATTTGAGGAATTTACTTATCCCATCAAGATTTTTAAGTTTACACAGCATGTGTGACCTTGGGCAGACAAGGTACAGAGTGTGGCAGAGGAGCCCAGGGAAGGCTGTGAGGACTTCTTTTGTTAATAGCAAATATTTGCTTGGAAGCCCTATTTTGCTTAAAGATTTATTTTTATTTATTTTGAATGACAGAGAGAAGGCTGAAGAGGTTTTCCATCCATTAGCTCATTCCTTCCAAGTGGTCGCAGTAGCCAGAGATGATGGATTTCAACATGTTTTGCACCAAAGCAAATCTCTCCTGATTCCGTATTCCCTAAGCTTTGGAAGGACCCTGCAGGATTCAGAACAACTTTTCACTTGCTATTTTACACTCTTACACGGTTTCAAAATTGCTTTTCTCCATCAAGATGTTCGTTCTTTTAGTTGAGAAAATGAAGAAAAGATAAAAGGATCAGTTCATAGGTGAACAGTTAAGGCAATTTGCTTTACATGCCAGGAGCTGGCATGGGCTGCACTTGGCAGCGTAGAGCAGAGGGCTGGGACTGCTGCTGCTTCTAGCAGCCTTGAATGCCGAGGTTGGTTTGTGCAAGGCCCTGAGCCAGTGGTCAATGGGCAGTCCACCAGGTGGTGAGCGGCCCTGGGCAGCCAGGAATTGTCCCCTGGCCACAAATCCCAGTCTGTGTCTAAGCTGTACCTAAGCTTCCTTGCTGATAATCAGAAAAATTATCACAGCCCTTCCTCAGAAGCATTCTGAAATGACAAAAACATGCAAAGGTAGACGTGCTGAAGGCCCAGTTATCCTGATGGGGCATGGCCACAGCACACCACTCCTGGGCACTGCACCTGCTTCAGTTCAAAGGCAGCAAACCCGTCAAGCGTGACCGCCTAAAGCAACACGCTATCCTCCCCTCTCCCTGTAAGTCCCCAGTGTCAGAGGCCCAAGGTCAGAGTGCAGGCCCCTTATTGCCCAGAGCTCTCTCTGTACCCGATTACTTTTTGATTAGGTCCAGCTGCTGCCAGCCTGGAAAAGCTGTGGTGGTGCGCCCCCTAGTGGCTGTGGTAAACATCCTGCACTGGGGTTTCTGTCCACCGTAGACCCCACCTGCCCTGGACCACAGAATTTGGCAGGATTTCATCACGTTTTCTTCAATCCTTCTGCTTTTGGGTGCTTACACACAAGGACACTTCCAAAATTGCATGGGAAATGGAGTAACAGGAGCAGTTAATTTTTGTGCAAAAACATTTGAAATCCAAATAGAGAATATTCAAGAAGTTCATGAAATGTGTATTATGCAAAAGCTATGTAAGGATTTCAAATGTTTTTGCACCAAAAATGAACTCTTTTTGTTCCACTTGTCATGCATTTTTTGGAAAGTGTTCTTGTATTTTATTTGTTTAAAAGTAAGTCCTTTTCTTTGGAGAGTTATACTACTCAAAACATCATCTTGGGTCTGGCCATTGGTGGTGTCAGCTAGGAGGAGCTTGTTAGCACACTGAATCTTGGGCCTAGGCGGGGAATCTGCTGTGCAAGAACTTGGCATTGTCATAAAATGCGCAGAGAATCCCTGCACATCAGAGATCTAATAGTGTGGGCCTGGTTCCTGCTTTCTCGTAGAGATGACACCAGGATGTCACAGGAAATCCTATGTTTGACTCACTGCACCTGATCAGACTCAGTGATGTCCACCATCTTATCTTGTTCAGCTTTCCATCTGTTTGGAAATTTGGAAAATGAGCAAAAACCAATCAAAGAGCTTAAGCATTTGACACAACCAACAACAAGAGATGCAAAAATCCCCAAGGAATAAGAATTCCAGCTACAGCCTCCAGCATCTACTTAACTGTGAGCAGCAGCAGGGTCCTCCCTTGCAAACAATAGTCAAAAGAAGAATCCTGAGTTAATCCCTCCTCTGTTGTCAACTCTGTTAGTGCAACACCACCAGCAGCTATCCTGCATTTGAAATACAAAACAAGGTAAAACTTAAACTTGAGAAGTGACCGTGAGAATCTGTGATTCTGACTTGCCATAATCCTTTTGTTTTTTTCTAAAAGTCCTAGTGCCTCTTGTGTGCCTGAGTCATACTCCCATTCAAACCCTGTGTTCAACAATAGCAAGATTGTTAGGTGAAAACTTATTAATGGAAAAAGGAAAATCTGAGATGTTAAAATTAGATGTAATGGTTTATGTTTAGTGTTTCATTTTTGAGCTGATTTTTAGACTTACAGAAATTGTAGAGTCCATATAGGACCCTCATGGATTAATATATATATATATATATATATATATACACACACACACATATATATTTACTTAAATATATTTGAAGATATTTAATGGTATGTCATATATTTAAATATGTAATTAACAAAATTTTTACTTTAAATATACTATATTGAATGTATATATTATACCATATATGTGTGTGTGTGTGTGTGTGTGTGTGTGTGTGTGTGTCTATGCCGGTAATGGAAGAAAGTGGAAAAGTGAGAATGGAGAGAGAGAGAGAGAGCTTGCCTCTCTGTCCACTAGTTCCCTACTCAAATGGCAACAAGAACCATGGCTGGGTCGGGGGAAGCCAGGATCATGGAACTCCAGCAGGGTCTCCCGTATGGAGCAGGGGACCTAACACTCGAACCATCTTCTCCTGCCTTCGTGGGTGCGTTAGGAGGGAGCTGTATTGGAGATGGAGTGACTGTGACTCCAGCTGGTGCTCATGTGGCATGCTGCATCACAGGCGGTAGTTTAACCCAATGCTCCACAACACTGCCTCCACCCTGCACTGGACATCCAGCATACTGTAGTCAGAGCTGCAGGATTAGCACAGGTACAGTACCATTAACTGAGCCATGGATCTTATTCAGATTTCATCACTTTTTCCTCGAATTTCCTTTACCTGCTCCAGTAGTCTATAGAGGATCCCACAATGAATTTAGCTATTATTTTTCCTTCTCCAATTTGTAACAGTTCTTTAGCCTTTCCTTTCATGATTTTTGACACTTTGGAGGAACACTGAGAGTTTGTTTTGTAGACCGTCCCTCAATCCAGGCCCACCTAATATTTTCCTCGTGATGAGCATGAGGTCATGCATTTTTCACAATGTCCTTGTCATTGCACCACAGCCAGGGACCCGCATGTCATCATGGGAATGTTAGTTTTGATCACTTGGAATGCTTGCAAGATGGCTTGTTGAAGTTAGGTGCATCTTCTTAGAATTTCACCTGTTCAAATGGAGGAATCAAAGCATCAACCAAGAAAAGATGGAAGATGGAGTAGATCAATCAACCACCTCAGCTATATGCTTCCAGCGGAAAACTGGACAAGGGGAAACTCTAAGATGGACTATGTCAATCAGTGGACTCTGCACCAGCCTCATCATACCTGGACTGTTGCTGATGGTATGTTGGAGCTTCTAATTGATCGAGGTGACGCTCTGCTGGCTCTGCCTTCAAACCTGAGAGGGCCTCCCTAAGAGGCCGTTGAACTTGAACTGGACAAGTGGGATGCTGGACTCTGTATGGTGTGAACTTTTAACTAGGGAATCTCAACGGAACTTGAGCTGTGGTTATGCATTAAGGTGAAGGAATTCACCATGGGGGAAGGGTTTGGGGTGAAAGGGGGGGGGAATCCCAGTACCTATGAAATTGTGTCATATAATACAATGTAATTAATGAATAAATGAATATATATATAAAAAAAGAAAGCTATGGTTCATCTATCTACTCCATGGAATACTACTCAGCTATTAAAAAAAACAAAATGTTGGGGAGGGGTGGGGAGAATCCCAGTACCTATGAAACTGTGACACATAATACAATGTAATTAATGAATTAAAAAAAATGCAGTTCTTTGTGGCCAAATGGGCCAAACTGGAAACCATAATGCTAAGGGAAATGAACCAATCCCAAAAGGTTAAATACCACATGTTTGCCTTAATTTAAGATGATATGATGATATGATGTTAAGCATAACATGTTATGTTATGGATGTTATGTCATATGTCATATATAAACTAAAATTGAACTGTGAATGAGGGGTCACAGAAAGTGGTTAAGAAATAGCATTTATTTTTAACATGTAGACCGCTCAATACCATGTCAATTAATTCCATAACGATGTTAATTGTTGCAGATGGTATGTTAGTGCTTTTATTTGACGGGGATGATACTCTGCTGTCTCTGCCCTCAGACCAGAGAGGATCTACCCAATAAGTAGTTGGACCTGACTGGACTATAAGATGTTGGACTCTATGCTTGGCATATACTTGCAAAGAGGGAATTTCAACTGAACTGGAACTATGGTTATGCAACAAGGTGGAGGAACCCACCATGGGGGGAGGGTGGGGGGAGAATCCCAGATTCTATGTAATTACAACACAATGTAATTAATGAATAAATTTAATTTTAAAAAAAAAGAATTTCACCTGTTCGCTTTAGCATCCTTAGACCGATTTTGCCTGCAAGGATAGTGACTGTGGTCTCCAACTCAGATGTCGCTTTGCCGTCTGCAAGCACTGGGAGGGGCTGGAGAGCTGGGTGCAGGTGGGTGGGCGGGGAACCTGTGGGAGGAAGCAAGATAGCGAGAGTGGAAGACTGGAGTGGTCCTCTGTAGGTTGTGTTTTCTTGCTGTCTCAGAACCTCAGGGAACTGCTTTGGAGAGTGCAGCACCAAACTTTCAGAGCTCCTCGCACAAGGTCTTCCTGTCTCCCACGCGTGGGGCTTCCTATGCACAGAGAAGATGCCGCTAGTCAAGAACACAAAGCCTGGAAGTCTTTGAGTAAGAATGCCGTCAGGGACCTGGCGCAGTGCCCTAGCGGCTGAAGTCTTGGACTTGAACACGCCAGAATCCCATCCAGCTCCCTGCTTGTGGCCTGGGAAAGCAGTCAAGGACGGCCCAAAGCCTTGGGACCCTGCACCCACCTGGGAGACCCAAAAACGGCGCTGGGCTTCGGATTAGTGCAGCTCCTGCCATTCAAAGCCTGCTGTTCAAAGCCATGGGCGTGTCCAGAACTCCTTACTTCGGTCACAGGGGTGAGAACGCTGGGGAGACGGGCAGTCTCAGCATTGTTTTTTCAGAACTCTGAAAATTAGTCCAATATCTTTGACAACCTGGAAAGCCTTTATCTGAGGGGAGAAGGGGTAGGAGATTGAAACTAAGTAAAAACAGTGAGATTGGTAGCACTTGGCTTGCCTTATTCCCATTCTCATATGCTAACTCTAAGGTAGCCTTGACAACCAATAACCTGCAACCACAGTGCAAAACTGTCCCTCTAGCAGCCAGTGGGAGAAGCAGATTGACATTATTAAACCTCGCTGATGGAACCAGCAGTGATCCTGCTTTATCTGACCCTAGAGCTGACTCCGTGAAAATAGCCTTTTGCCAGTGGGAATTTGTTGAAAACAATCACCAGTTGTTTGCTATCATGCTTAAGGCAGAAAACCAGCACAGGAGACTAGCCCAAAAGCTTGACAGTAAAGGGGAAAATAATGTGTCTTTACTATTTATGAAACTACAGAAAGGAAACACATCTATACGGCTTTGCGCATGTGCGGGGATGTGCACCTGCTGAGGAAGACCTCTGAAGGCCCTAATCTCTCAGGAAGTTAAAATAATCTGTTGCAGCAACGTGTCTTGTGTCCTACATCTGTTCCCTTTCCATTCTTCAGCCCAATGCTCCCTGCATGAGCTTCAGCACATCCGGTCAGCAGCTCTCCAACCTCGCTCTCATGAACACCTTAACATCCTGCACCTTTGAGTTTGAACTTTCGACTACCATATTGTGCTAAATGTACATCCAGTCATGGAGAGTTTATGCCAATGGGTTAATGACCCAAAATCCAAACAGGTTTAGAAGTTGAAGTACAGATGCAAGTTTTCAGTGGGGGAAGGATGTTTAGGGAGAAGCAGTCTTTAAGCAATCAGTTCGTTCCAGCTCTGTTGGCCAGTTTTACGTCTGCGTGACAATGAACACAAGATAACCAGGACTCATGACACAGCCTCACTTTGCTCATCCTCTTGAGGCCCAGGAAATGGAAAGCCACATATCTGGTCAAAGGTAGTGTGACTAAATGCCGGGTCAGTATTTGGCTAAAACTAAGTTAAAAATCAAAATGTCCTCCTCATTGCAAATTTCATCTTATAAAAATAAACCTGAGTTGGTATCAAAAAGAAATTCACTTGTCACTGCAGACTCACCAGCTAGCATCCTGAATGGTCACAGGTGATTGTGTTGGCAACCTGCCTGCCTAAGAGTACAGTGCTTGCTGGGCCCCTCGATTAAGGATGCTGTGACGTTTGATGCTCACTGTTAATTGGTAACCAAAGTTAAGGCTGGACCAGCCACTCATTTTTTAAAAAAAGATTTATTTATTTATATTGGAAAGTTAGATAGAGGAGGAGAGACTGAGAGGAAGAATTTCCATCCGATGATTCACTCCCCAAGTGACTGCAACAGCCGGTGCTGCACCAATCCGAAGCCAGGAGCCACGAGCCAGGAACCTCCTCCAGGTCTCCCACAGGGGTGCAGGATCCCAAAGCTATGGGCCGTCCTTGACTGCTCTACCAGGCCACAAGTAGGAAACTGGATGGGAAGTGGAGCTGCTGCGATTAGAACCAGTGCCCATATGGGATCCCGCAGCGTTCAGGGAGAGGACTTTAGCCACTAGGCCAACGGCACCAGGCCCTGGATCAGCCACTCATTATGATATTGCCATCAAGATATTCAGCTTCCTTAAAAGTGTAACCTTGAGAGCTCCATCTATGGTGACAAAAATATTACTAAAACCATCTAAGCATAATTTTTGTTTGCATTAAAAAAACACAATAGATAATACAGAGAGAAATTGAATCCAGCACCTCTATCCAGAAGCGGGGAAAGGATCATATATCCGTGCTTAGCAGTCTTTTTAAATACAGCTGCAACATCTCACAAGTACTTGTGAGATGTTTGTCCTTTAGCATACATGGTGTCATAATTGCCTTTTAGGTAAACAAAAAGTGTCTCTAACTTTCATCAGCAGCACCTTCTATTCCAAAGTGTCATTCAGTTGAAATAATGTGGGATTGGGTCTCAGGCAAAGCAAGTAAATCACCAGATGTCCACATACTGTATCAGAGACCCTGGTTCAGGTCCTGACTACTTCACTTCCCACACAGCTTCCTGCTAACGTGCACCCTGGCTGGCAGCAGATGAGGACGCAAGCATTGTGTGCCTGCCACCATCAGGGAGACCCCGATTGGGTTTTATGTTCCTGGCTTCAAGCTGGCCCAACCCTGGCTGTTGTGGACATTTGAGGAGTGAACCAGTACATGGAAGATCTCTTTCCATTTCTTTTGCCACCTCTCTCTTTTCTTTCAAGTAAAAATAAAAAAACAAATAAATAAAATGCTCAGAATAATATGAAAACCTCTACAAAAATGTATCACTTTAAAAAAATTACACTTTCAAGATGAATCACATGATGTCTTCAGCATTCTTATGGTTTGGGTGTCTCCTTCCAAAGCTGGGTTGGAAACCTAACCCCCAAGACATAGATCAATGGGATTTGGAGAAGGGGCCTTTTGGGGGCGGTGAGGAATGGATGAACGTGTGATAGCACAGCCTCCGTGATGGCATTCGTGGTTTTCTAACCAGAGGAGGAGAGACCCAAGCTAGCAGCTGGCGTTCTCTCCAGGCGACATTCTCCATTGTGTTGGGATGCAGCCAGAAGGCCCTCATCCCAGGCTGGGCAGCTGCCAGGGCCAGGCTGTCAAATGTTCACACCTCCAGATCCATGAGCCAAGTAAACTTCTATTCTTTAGAAATGACTCAGATTCAGGTATTTTGTTATAGCAACAAAAAATAGACCATGATAAGCAGTTCCTAGCAAATGAATTATTTTCTCTGCAAGTAACCCCTGTTGCTAGTAATTCCTTCTATGTTCGTTTTATTTTCAGCAAAACACAGTGTTAAACTCTTTGTTTTTCTACTCAAGTAGCCCTTTAAACATGTAACAGCTGTTCTGTATCTAGTGTGAATGTCTTGTGCAACCATCTGACAAGACACGTCTGAAATCTTTTGCTTGTTTTTTGTTCTGCCGCTGGCTGAAGAACTAGTAACATGGCTCAAACATTTTTTAATAGTAAATATATTTTTATTTATTCATCTTCCTTACATGAATGGCAGAAAGACGGAGGAAGAGAAAGAGACATCTTCCCTCCACCCCCTGAAATACCTGCCGGAGCCAGAACTAAGCCAGGCGGAGACCTTGAGTGAGGAACTCCATCTGGCTCCTCCTCATGAGTGGCAAGGACCAAAGTCGTTGGGCTGCCACCTGCTGCCTCCCAGAGTGTGTACACGCCGGAAGCTGCAATCGGAAGGGCTCATCTGCGGGATGTGAGAGTCCCAAGCCACAGCTAAACCACTAGACCAAGCACCCACCCGGAGTCTCTTTGTCTCCCTTTGGCCAGTGATTTTTCTTTTATTATCCTGTTACTTTCAGAGCACACACCTGGAAAATTCGCATGAATTGTGGCAGCTTGTAAGCAGACATACCTTCCCAATGCCCAAGTATATTTTGTGGTCAGTTGCTTGTCTTTCCTCTGCTTAATTTCTGTTCTAGGAAAACATGTTAATCAGATGTATACATTGTTAGCTAAGAGAAAAGCACTGATCTTCTAGTGACTGAACCTCCTACCATGTTTGCAAAGGTAGAAAAGACTGTGGGCTATTTTACATATTCAAATGCCTCACCCAATTTATGGAAGCAAATAATATATTTCAAATAATACATTTCCCCTATAAATAAAATTATCCCCTTTAGCATAGTGGTGTATAGTTCAGTTAAATATTTTTATAAAGATATTAAAAAAAGAGCCACATCTTCATAGAAACCCACCAAGAATGATTACAACCTCAAAAAAGTTATTTTTATGCATTTTTATTTAAAACTTAAACACTTGTTAAAATGACAAAGAATTCTCTTCTAAGAAGACTTGGAAGTTTGTCATTTTGTATTTTTATTAGTAAGAACAAAATGTTTGTTCTCTCCCAGTTTTCAAGTATTTCTTCTTTTTTTAAAGCTGCATTTGGATTGGAGCTGTTTTACTGCAGCATTTTTGGACTTCTTTCCTCCCTGTGGAATCCTGAGATGGTAAAGTTGAAGTTCTAATTTGTCGTCATCAGATATGAAAATATCCTGCATAGTACGTATTTTTAAAGGGCTTATGAATGCAAAGAAGTTAAATCACTAAAAAAATGGCACGGTTCTTAAGTGTTATCTAATGCTGTGGATGCCAGTAATAATATTAACATAGTAACATGATAAAAGTGTTACCTTATATTATTGTTGTGGATCAAATTGTGTTTCGCCCAAATTAAATGTTGCAGCCCTGACCCCCCAGTGCAGCTAAATTTGAAGATGAGAGATAATTAAAATGGCATGTGAGCTTAAGGGATGGGCCCCCCCTCTCTAGTAACCCTGGGGTTCCTGTACACAGCGGGGTGTGGGGAGCCGGGGCATGAAAGGACACAGAGCAAGTGGCCGCTTGCACACCAGGAGGACAGGCCTCCCCAGAAACCAACTCTCATGGAACCTTGATATTAGACTTTGCAACCCTAGAGCTGTGAGAAAATAATTCCCTGTTGGGTTAGTCATGATGTCCACAGTGTCCAAGGATGGCAGCTTGAGCAGACAACTGCAAATACTATTCAGATCTTCACTTCCGTGAGTTTGCTCAGCAAAGACAAGATGATTGGTCTTATCGAAGTTCTTTAGCTACTATCTATCTCTCTTCTAAAATTCATGATCATTACCCATCTCTTTCCCTGTTAAAAATAGTTGACAATGCCACTTACTTTCCTACATAAATGTGAGGACTCACACGATCACCAATTAGTACAACATTCCCCATGTCTCCTGATAAATAGGGATTTATCTTAAAATAAAATTGCAGCATTTGGAGACTTCTCCCTGTGAGTATTGTCTAGAATGCTTCTCTGTATTTCAAAATATTCAGATGTTAAAAAGAAATCTTAAGACTCCTCTTTATTCTTGTCACAACCATTGTTTCTGGTTAGATGTGTGTTATGCACGTAGCTATATGATTGTTGATCAAATGTGACACAGCTCTGCGAAACAGGGTGGTGAGCTAGGCTGTTTGGATTTCCAAAGTCTAGGCTCAGGCAAAGGCAGAAGGCAGCTGAAAGGGCAATACTGGGGGCAAAGTGAACTGCTGCACTCCTAAATTTGAGGCCAGCACTTGGTGTAAGCCCCATCACACTCAGAATGCCTCAGTGAACACTAGCAAACCAGATACCTAGGTCTCGTTTGGGAATGCAGGGTCAGTTTTTGAGTCATTTTAATTTACAATTTGGAAACTTGCAGCTTTTTCAAGTGTCTATCATCAAAAGCAGACAATATCCGAACACGCTGTACGAGATGACTCTGATGAGGAAGTTTTGCTGCTCCATGACACATTGTTCTCTGTGTCTTTCAGTCACAGTGTGCCTGCCCGCAGACTCGGCTAGGCCCCAGGGTGGCCTGGACAGCTCAGGCTCCAGCTCAGCTTTCCAGGGAGGGAATCAAATTCTTACACTTGGATTTGATAACAAGGTTCACTGAAGAAGAACCTTCGGTCCCAGCAGAGCACAAAAATAACCCTGCCATAGCCTGACTTCACGCATGTGTCAGGGAAGAACATGTTTCTTTTGGTTTGCTGGATTTCCTTTTTCATTTATCTGAAACTATTTGCAAATTGCTTTTCTTTGACCCATATGTTCTTTAGAAGTGCATGTCTAAAACCTGATTATTATAGGATTTTCCAGCTACTTTTGCTTTACAGTTTAGTACCCCTGTGGTCCAGGGACATGTTTGTTAAGGTGTATTTTATAAGATCCAGAATGTGGTTAACCTTGGCCAAAGTGTTGATTCAGTTTGAGGAGAATATGTATTCTGCTTTTGTTGGGTGGAGTAGTTGGTAAATGTTGATTGATACCATTGCTAAGATAAACTATATCCTTTCTTATTTTCTACTTTATCTACCAGTCACTGAAAGAGAGGTACTGGACTGTGCGTAATGATGCAATTGGCCAGTCCTCACCCTTCAAACACTGGGATCCCATATGGGTACCAGTTGATGTCCCAGCCTCTCTACTTCCCATCAAGCTCCCCACTTGTGACCTGGGAAAGCAGTAGAAGATGGCCCAATGCCTTGAGACCTGCAACCACTTGGGAAACCTGGAAGAAGCTCCTGGCTCCTGGCTTCAGATTGGCAGTTACGGCTGCTTGGGGAGTGAACCAGCAGATGGACGACCTATCTCCCTGTCGTTCCTCATCTATAAATCTGCCTCTCCAAAAAAAAAAAAAGTAAAATCTTTAAAATTAAAAAGACCAAAAGGTACTGAATTCACCAGCTATATTAGTGATTTTGTCTATTTCTCCTCTCGACTCTGTTTTTGCCTTGGATATGTTGGTGCTATGTTTTTAGGAGCGCACATGCTTGGGATTGTTGTTTTCTTAGAAAATCCATGCTTTGATTGTTTTGTAATTATTCTTATTTCATAATTGTTCTTATCTTGAAATCAGTTTGTTTGAAATTCCTATAAGAGCTTCAGTTTTCTCTATTAGTGCTAGCATGGTCTGTCTGTGTTTCTCCATCCCTCTGTTTTAACCCATATGAGTCTTTGTATTTAAAGAGACTTTCTGGTAGAAAAATGATGTCGCTCTTGTGTTTCTCATTCATTATACTTGGCTGCAAGATTTCTGATGAGGTCCTCTGTGATTGTTGCCATTGTTCCTCTCTAGACGAGGTTTTGGTTTTGGTTTTGTTTTTACCTTTTGTCTTCTTCTGTGACTTTTTGGGGAGTTCTGCCGTTTGCAGTGTGACTGTGATAGCAGGTCTACTTGGAGACTTTTGGGGTTCTTTAGCTTGGTGTTCTCTGAGCTTCCTGGACCTGTGGTTTTATGCCTGTCATTCCTGTTGAAACATTCACTGCCGTTGTTGCATCAAACATTTCCTCAGTTCCTTTGTTTGCTTTGTCTTCCTGGTATAATTATGGACATGTTAGAGTTTTGGAAAAAATTCCCGTAGTCTCAGAATACTTGGTTCTGCTTTTCTGAAACTCTTGTGTGGGTGGCTCCTGGACAATCAGTGTGGGAGACACCTCAGGGCACGTCTCAGACTTTCCATGATGATGAGCCCGTCAGGTGCCTTCTTCATCTCTGATACAGTGGTGTTTGGGTTTGTAGACTTTCCTTTTGGTTGCTTCATAGAGTCCCCATCTCTGCTTATGTTACATCTGATCTACTTTTTCCATATTAGTCATAGTTATTTTTAACTCCCCATCTAGTCATTTAAAATTTTGTCATATTGGAGTCTCCTTCTAATGTTTCCTTTTTGTCTTCAGGCTGTTTTTTCTTTCCTTGGAGCATGTCTTGTAAGTTTTTCTTGAAAACTAGGTATGCTGTATTAGATAACAAGAATTGAGGTTGGTGCCTTTCATGTGAGGTTTCGTATTCAATCATCCAGGAGTTGGGCTGTGTCTCTGTAAGTGGAAGTCAAAGGCTTCCTATTTGTCTAATGTGCATTGTTACGCTCTGTATTTGTGCCTGTTGCCCTCGGGCTCCTGGAGTGGAATCTATGCCTTTCATCTCTCTGAGCTCTAACTCAGTATTGTTATCCTAGAGATCAACTGAGATCCCCGTAAGGTGTGAGGGAGAGGAGGCTTTCTAGAACCACCAGTCTCAGGTTTTATTAAGCCGATGTTCTTGGGCTTTTTCCTGGTGTCCCCTCTCTCACTTGCCTTAGGATCTGAGACTCAGCATTTGCTAAAGAGAACTCTCTAGATACATAATGATTGTTTTTAAAAAATATTTATTTATTTTTATTGCAAATCAGATATACAGAGAGGAAGATCAAGTGACTGCAACGGCTGGAGCTGAGCCAATCTGAAGCCAGGAGCCATGAGCTTCTTCTGGGTCTCCATGTGAGTGCAGGGTCCCAAGGCCTTGGGCCATCCTCGACTGCTTTCCTAGGTCACAAGCAGGGAGCTTGATGGGAAGCAGAGCTGCTGGGATTAGAATTGGCACCCTTATGGGATCCCAGCGCACACAAGGTGAGGACTTTAGCCATTAAGCTATCCCGCTGAGCCCCACAATGATTGTTTTTCTCCAGAGCTGTGAGAGTATCTTTCTGAAATAGTCACCATAGACTAACTTGATGGCATTCTTGAAAGTAAACCCATGGATTAAACATCTGAAGAGTTTTCCACACACAAGCTAGTCCACCACCATCCTCCTGAAGTTCACTGCCATTTAAGTGTTGCTGTTCATTTACGCTTCTAGCAACTCCCTCCAGGTAATTAGATTGCCTGTGTTCATCCATCTCTCCAGATTATGTATTGGCCACTTGCCGTCTTCTCTCAAATTCTTGATAGATCTAACAAAATGAATTTTCTTTTGCTTTGCTCAATAGAAGTCTTCCATCTGTATTTTTGATAAAATAGATGATCTAAGCCACTTTGTTCTAAGTGGTAAGAGAATTTCTCTATTCATGCAATTGGGGTGATTTTGTGGCTAGCTTAAGGACTTAATGTTGGGTTAGGGTTGCTGAATTTTGGTATCATTTAACAATAAGTCTTCTCCCATGTTTCCCAGGCTGTCTTCAGCAAGCTGTGGATGTCATCTGGGTTTACATGCATGCTTGCAGGTTAGATGAGAGGTGACTGATTTTGGCTGGGGTAGACTAGGTGTCCCACTTCAACCTAGGGAGGCTGGATTCCTTATGCCTTTCATTCTCCTAAGATTGAAGATTGGCTGATGATATTCTTCTCACAGAAATGAAAGGCATGCTCCTGGATGTAACATCTAAACAAAAGATCAATCATTGACGTAAAGGAAGTGAACAACACCACAACTGAACAAGATGTGTGGAGAATACCCTATGAAGCCACAGCCAAACATGTTATTCTTTCCAACAGCGTGTTGAACAATGTCCAACACAGAAAATGCTACAACAACAAAACAATCTCAAAAGATTTTAAAGGATTGAAATCGTACAAGGTACTTCCTCATTAGAATTCTGCTAGAAACCAATCATAACAGGAACATGGGAAAGTCAACAAATATTGCCATACTTTCGAAAGTTTATGAAGGTGGAAATAAAAGACGCTTATTCGTATAAAAAATTGAAATCATATATAGTTTTTCAGAATGTGTGTTTTTCACAAACTTTCCGAAAACTCCTCACATGCATGAATTTCAAAATAAATTTACCCTCTCATTCCATTCCCATGACCTTTTGGAAGGGATCTTGTACGTGAAAATTAAACAACATTCTTTTTTTTTTTTTTTTATTAATTATTATGCATTATGTGACAGTTTCATATGCTCTGGGAATTCCCCCACCCCTCCCTACACCCCTCCCCCCTGGTGGATTCCTCCACCTTGATGCAGTATTACAGTTCAAATTCCATCAAGATTCTTTCCTTGCAAACATATACCCAGCATAGAGTCCAGCTACTCATTGTCCAGATGGGTTGAACAGTTTGTTGGGGAGACCATTTCTGGTCCAAAGTCAGAGCTGGTAGAATATCATCCCAGTTAATTAAGAGTCTCAATATAACATTAACAGCAATTTGTAACATTATGGAATTGACAAGGTTTTGCGTAACCAGTATGTTAAAAAAAACAAAACAAAACAATACAAAACAAAAAAGAAGCAAGTTCTTAACCACAACCTATGATTAGCTCATTGACATTTCAATTTTAGTTCATATACAGGACCAGCTGCTATATACCTTAAAATGGCTATAAGGTACCATTCAGCTGTCTCGTGTCTGTTTCATTTTAGTATTTAGCCATTTGTTGTGTTGTGCAGGGAAGCCTTTCAGGACCATAAACAACATTCTTATATGACAAATCAGTCAAAGAAAGAAGTGCACAAGGAAACTGAAAACCTCACAGACAAGAATAAAGTTCGATATGAGAAGACAGGGTATAGTGAGAGCAACACAGACAGTTTGCTTGAAGGAAAACAAGCAGTTTTCCGTGCTTCTGTTGTAAAGGCAGAACGATTTCAAATAATAACCTAGGTTTCTACCTTGAGGAACACAACAAAGTCAGATCCAGGAGGAGAGCAGACAATTGGCATGGCCCTTGGCAAGCTTGCATCCCATATTAGCATTCAATTCCCAGCTCTGGCTTTCAGTTCAGTTTTCTGCCAGTGTAGACCCTAAGAGGCAGCAGTTGATGACTTAAGCAGTGGGTCCTGTCTCTTGGCTTCAGACCCTATCCTGGCCACCGTGAGCATTTAGGGAGCGAACCAGTGTTTGGGAGCTCATTGTTCTCTTTCTCTCTGTTTTCCTCTCAAATATATATAGATATTATATAAAATTATATAATTATAATTTATAATTATAATATAAATTAAATATAAATATTTAATTTTATAAATATTTATTATAATATATTTATATTTAATTTTAGGAACATTAAGAGAAGACATTAAGTAAAAAAGGTTAAAAATAACTAAAAGAATAAAAGTGTGCAGAATCAGTGCAGTCAATGATTGATCCCTGAAAAGATCAACAAAATCGACATTCCTTTAGCTGGAGTGACAAGATAAGAGATAAGTTGCAAATTACCATAGGAAGAAATGAAAATGAGGACATTATTATCAATTTTACAAAAAGAAGTTATAACAATTGTACACAAATAATCTGAATAACCTAGTTGGAATTCCATGAAACACACAAATTATATGAACTGACTCATTTTAAAAAAAGAAAATTTCAATAGACATATAACAAGAGATTAATCAATGACCTAAAAATTACAGCAAAGAAAAAATCCAGGACCAAACAGCTTCACTAATAGATTCTACCAAAATGTTTAAAGAATTAATGCCAATAATTCTCAAACACTTCTAAAAATATAAGAAGAGTAGTACTTTTATTTTTAAAGAAATATTTATTTTTATTTTTATTGGAAAGGCAGATTTACAGAGAGAAAGAGAGATAGATAAATCTTCCATCCGTTGGTGCCATCCCCAAGTGGCTGTAATGTTGGAGCTGAGCCAATCAGAATCTGGGAGCCAGGAGCTTCTTACAGGTGCACAGGTGTAGTGTCCCAATGCTTTGGGCCATCCTCTGCTGTTTTTCTAGACAATAAGCAGGGAGCTGGATGAGAAGTGGAGCAGCCAGGACATGAACCTGTGCCCATTTGCAACCCTGGTGCATGCAAGATGAGGATTTAGCGACCGAGCCAGTGCGCTGCACCCTGGAGTAGTAGTACTTCTTAAACATCCTAGGTAGCTAGAACTATCCTGATAACAAAATCAAGAAAAGGCATCATAGGATAGAGAAGTTAGATTCCTTATGAATATAGATTAAAAATTCTCTACAAAAATTAGCAAACTGAATTTAATAGTCCATGAAAATAATTATACATCATTTCCAATTGAAATTTATCTGAGGAATACAAGGGTGGCTGGACACCCTTGATGGAAAAATCAATACGTGGAATGCATCACGCTTGAAGAGTGAAGGGGAAAAGTCACAGCATTGTCTTGATCGGTGCAGATGAGACATTTGTCAAAATCCAATTCTTTCAAGATGAAAAGTTTCAGAAAACTCCAAGTAAAACGGAATTCCCACATGTTATAGGACATTTATGATAATTCTTTAGCTAATATCCACTCAATAACAGAAGACTAGAAGCATTTCCTCTTCAATCAGTTTCAAGACAAAGAGACCACTTTCACTTCTCTACATCATTGGGAAAAAAATAGTTATCTCTCCTAGCAAATGTCATGAATTAGCAAATAGAAAATCCCAAAGAACCTGCAGGAAAACTCCGAGTGCTAATAAATTAATTCATCAAAGTTGGAGAGTGCAAGATCAACATGCTTGCCTATGTTCTCCGTGAACAAGTCAAAGAAGAAATTAGAAAGCGACTCAATTTATAACAGCTTCTAATGCAGCAATAGTGCTACAATAAATTCAACTAAAGGCATCAACTATTGCACAGGGGAGGTTAAAAAACGCTGCCTATGTAAATTTGAAAGACATTCCTAGTTCATGAAAAGGAAGACTCAATTAAAGCAGTAACTCAAAGCCACAGTGATCACAGCCAACACACATGACCTTTTCAGACAATGCTTTCTTTCATATTGAGTTATGTTTTGGTTCAGTTACTTATTGTTTAAGTGACATGTCTAAAACAGAAATGTCAGTAACTTTAAAAAGAGAGGGGAGGGCTTGCAGCAGGCAAATAGTAACCCACAAAGCTATTTAGGTGCACAACTGTTAAGCAAAATGTACTTAGAGCTCAAGATCACCTGAGGATCCCTGATTACCAGAAAAATATAACAGCTTGAAGCATGTAATCACCTAAGACATTACTTAAGATTGAATGCTTTTAATATCATTCTATACACTATTAGATTTTAACGAGTCTTTCCTAGTAATCCACGTTGTACATTCTAATATGAAAATCAGAAATCCACAATGCTCCAAAACACAAAACTTCAGTGTTGACACAGTACCGTAAGTTGAAAAGTCCCACACTTGACTTCATATGATGGGTACCAGTCAAAACAAAGGTGCAGCAGTACTCTTGTAAAATTGCCTTCAGCCTACTGCAAGAGGTGTGTATGAAACATCAATGAATTTCATGTTTACACTTGACTTCCAGCCCAAGGTATCTTTCTCATGCCTTTTATATACATACATAGATAGATATAATACAAATATTAGATAAATACATAATTGCTCATATGAAATATATATAAATATGTAGGTACATACATAAATATAAATTCACACCTATATATTATTTATATATGCAATATATATCTATATCTCCATGGGTGTACTTGTATGTATTCATGTATACATGCATGTATATACACTCATAAATGCATATATGTGAAAATATTCCCGATTTTTTTAACATCTGAATTTGGGTTCCAAGCATTTCAGATGAATGATGCTCAACTTGCATTACCTCAGTAAGTGATAAAATGAGATATCTGAGCAAATCAATGATTACATTTGATCTATGCATAACTTGTATATGAGTCAAAGAAAAAACAAAAATTAGAAGATATTTTAAACAGAAATAAAGTTTGAGTAGTACTGTTTATTAAAACTTTGGGCAACTGCAAGAGAGAAGGGGCCAGTTTAAATTTATATTGTTAAAAACATACTTCTTAAGAAGCAGGGCTAACAACAATGAACAGAGTACCTAATTTGGGAAAGAGAGAAACAAATACTCAAGAGCAAAAATGATTGGCATGTAGAACCAAGAAACGGTCAAGACAGCCAAGCATGCCAGAAGTCGGTGTATCAAGCAGAGTAAAAGATTCATAAACCTCTGCCAAGATGGGTCAGAAGAAAACATTTAAAAAGGGTAGTAAGGGTAGGGAGAAATAATGAAGGATGGAGGACAGGGACCAATGAATGACTCATATCAGGAATGGGGGAAGGCATCCGGCTGCTTGAAGGAATAAATGAATATTGTGATTAAGCCCAAACAATGGGGAGGACATGGGTAAATTCTTAGAAAGACATCGACCTGGTGACATGATGTAATAATCACTAATGAAACACAACCACTACTTTAAAATATTCCAAAAATAAAATACAAGGTGACATCAATTGTGCAATTGATGTCACCTTCAGGTTCAGGAATACGTAGTTCTGTCCCCACACAAACTCTCTCAGGGCCAAAGCTAGGTCCAACCATACCGCCTCATTAATAAACAGTGAAATCAGATGAGGACAGAGAGGGAGGATGACAAATAACCTCGGTCAGACGTGGAGCTGCACAAACCTTCAAGAATACTAGCACGCTGAATTCAGACGTGAATGTGACATATGATCTCTGTAAAAGATAACTAAGGTGGATTGATTCCTGAAACACCAGGGCAGATCAACATTAAAAAACCCATTCATGAAATTACTCTAAAGAGCCCAAGCTGATACAGACCTTCATAGCACACAAAAGCTCATATTAATGATGGTGGGCATTTAGTTAAAACTCTTTTGGAAAAATGACTTGGAAAGAATATCTCTCTCTCATACATACACACACATACACTTACACAAATGTACAGACATATTTGCCCTAGAAAACAGAAAGCTGCACCTCATAAAAAGTACAGAATTTTTCACATCACTACTTTTGCTAGCTAATTATCTAGAAATAATCTCACTGCCTATTGAAAGTAAGCAGGGCCAATAAATGTGGTGTGTGCCATAATGAAGCAGGAAGTATATGAGAGAACTAAGACTAGATCATCAATGGGGATACATTTCAAAACTAACACTGGATGCAAAAAGAAATCCTAAGGCACAGTTCCATCCACAGAGAGTCCAGAACCAGTCATAGATTGTTCAGTAATACAAAAGTATCTGGTACAACCAGAAAGGAAGAGCAAGGAAGAGACAGATTTGTACCAAGGGAGATGGGGAGTGCATTTGAGGAAGTGCCCACAGGAGGCTCCACAGTTCAAAGGCAGGTATTTGGCTCTCACAAAGAAGTCACCAGTATTCTTTATAATGTATGTTCACCTTCTATACCTTGTGCTGAATGCTATATTTGTGGGTTCTTTTCAAAGGTCTCTTAGGGATTCTGGGTCTATAGATTCTCCATCCAGCATCCGGAGAAATTGAAGTTCCCATAGTCCAAAATCTACTTTCTGTCCTAGATTCCCACATTGAAGCACTCTATTGTGTTGAAACACAGGATGAGGGCATGATAGTAAACCACAGTTAGGGACAAGTGTTGTGATGTATTGACCTAAGCCTCCTCTTGGCATGCCTTCATCCAATACTGAAGAACTGGCTGCAGTTCCTGGGACTTCCACATTTCCAATTCAGTTTCCTGATATTGAGTCTGGGAGGCAGCAGATGATGGTTCAAGTTCTTGGCTTCCTGCCACTCATGTGGAAAGCCTGAATAAAGTTCCTGGCTCCTAGCAGCAGCCTGGCCCAGCCCTGTCTGTCACTCTGTCTTTCAAATAAGTAAATAAGTCATCTTCCAAAAAATAAATCATTTAGTTGTGAATGTGGGCAAGAGAAAGGGAAGAGAGAAGTCTTCAGATTACCTAGAAGTTGACCTCAGGTTTGGGCTGAGTTCTCTTCAAATACTTTTTTTGAATAATCTTCAGATAATTTTACTTTTTTTAATGTGGAAAACGTAGCAGAAGTGGATCCAAATGCTCTTGGCAAGTGAGAGACGCGGGCCAAGTGAAGCACTATCCTTTGTCCTGCTCACTCAGCTTCCTTGGGCTGGAGTTTGGGCCAGTTTGGCCACAGTAGGCATTGGCAGAAGATGAGACATGGAAGGGAGAGAGGACAGGATATCTGCTCACAGTGTGAAGTGGGCCCTGGTGGCCTCTTGCCAGAGTGGATGTGTCTAGGTCCTCCCAGAGCTCCCTCCCCTGATCAAACAGACCCACCCCACTGCACTGTATGACTCCCTCAACCTGTCAATGGCTGGAAGAAGGGTGAGAAGGGAATGGTAGGGTGGAATGAGGAGAATAGAAACCATCAGAGTCCTAATGAGTAAGAAATAGTCAACACAAGAAAGTAACGGGTGTTCGGACAGCCATGAGACTCTAGCCAAAGAACAATGAAAGTCTGCCCCCTTGGCAAGAACACTTGGACTTAGAAGATGCGGGTTGGAGGCCCAGAGGCAGCCATGAATGTGGGACTCAGCTATTATTAGCCTCAGGGTTTTCATCAACAAAAATAAAGACACTGGAAACAATAACGCAGCCTCAGGGGGGCTGCTGAGACAATTGTCCAGCACGGAGCCCTTTTCAAGCTGTTTTCTTCATAAATAGTGAATGAAGGTTTGACTGGGTCTTAGGTGTTTAGATGTGTATGTCTAAGACTCATTTGTGTCTTCTCATAGCATCAGAGAGAGTCCAGTGTCTGAATGTGATGCAATCAGCTTATGTACCCATTGGTTTTAGTTACTTTCAATTTTTAATCATTATGAATAAAGCAACTATAAAGATTCATGTGCATAGCTTTGAGTAGCTTTCAGTTCACACCCAGCTGCAGAGATGCATCCGTCCACACCCAGCCTCTAGAACTTCATCAATGACATTTTAGGTTTTCCTAGCCCAGTCCTCATCCTGCGGTGTTTTTGTTCTTGGGCTTCTGTTGTGATCCCCTGTAGCTGCCTGTTGTCTCCACAGTTTCAGAGGCGAGGGCTTTTTCCGTGCCCTCCATACGCTGATAAAGCTGTGAAGAGTTGCTGATTTTTTCATTTGTTCAGCTTTTGTCTTGTAATGAGGACGGGAATTAGAGCTTGAAAACTTCTTCCATGCCAGATTAGAAATTAGTAGCCTCGCCAGGAGCATTTTAAAAAAGCACCTGCCAAGGATGGGCATTTGATTTCGTGGTTAAGACATTATCTAAACATCCGTGAACCTGTCTCCTGCTTCCTTGTGGACCCTGGCAACAGCAGTTGATGGCTCAAGTAACTGGGCTTCTGTCACAATTATTAGGGAACCCAGACTGAATTCCTGGGCATAGCTTTAACTCCCTCACTGTTATGGTCACTTAGAGAATGAATTAGAAGAATAAGAGCTCTCTGTTTTGAAGTATATGTATAATATATATATATATATATATATATATATATATTTTTTTTTTTTTTTTTTTTTTTTTTACTTGTAAGACAGATTTTTACAGAAAGAAGCAGAGACAGAGATGGAGATCTTAATTCCACTAGACTACTCCCCAAATGGTTGCAATGGCTGGAGCTGGGACTCTCTGAAGCCAAGAGCCAGAAGTGGGTACAGGGCCCCAAGTACATAAGTCACCCTCCACTGCTTTCTCAGATCATAATCAGGAAGCTGGAGGGGAAGTGGAGCAGCTGGAACTTGAACTGCCAGTGCTGCAGGTAGAGAATTAGCTTATGCCATCATGCCAGCCCCTCAAAGTAATAACAATAACAATAATAAAACAACTACGCATATCAATCTCATATCTTAGTGGGATTGAAAGTCCCCCGTACAATAGCTACATCCTATTCACAACATGATAGTGTCGAGTGCTTATTATGAACCAATGTACACATTACATTTATTGTATTTTGAACCAACAATATACTAGCCAGACATTATGAGAAAAGCTTCCCAGACTTATTTTGCTTAATTCTTAAATAAATAAAGCAAGGCCACATAAAACAAATAAATAAAAGCTGGGAGGTAAGACTCTTGTTGTGGAGGCGGTATAATTGACCAAACTCCCACAGCTGGTGCTGCTGGCACAGGCTCCTAACCCAAACGCTCTGGCTAAAACCTATACTTCAAATCCCCATGTTACACCACCCCTAGGTGGACTTTTATCCACATACCACAAGGTGTCATTTGTATGATAATCTCCAAAACTATCTTGAGAGAGTAATTCTTTAGAACAAAATAAAGGTGTTTTTATAATTTTTTAACAGTGCTAATTAATATAAGCATACCCCTGGGACCGGTGTTAAACCTAAGAGTTCTTCTACCACCAGGAAATAGAATCTGAGTGTGTGATATGACTCATGAAACCAGCTACCACCAGGAATAAAAGAATAGGAATGGGTATGATTCATACCTTCCCTGATCTTAGCCAAAAGGCCAAGAAGTGACGGTTCACACCTGCAAATAGATCATGGTCACACTGAACATCCAGAGAACAATAGTTTTCTTGAATACAGATGAATGGAAATAAATATAATAAAACACACACACAATAGCAGGCAATAGAGAAGACTAACTTATTTGGGTTTGGACATTATTTCTGCCACGAATGTCGTTAAGTATTGAGAACATTTTTTTAATAACCTTTAGACTTGGTTTTCTGAACCATCTAAGGCATATGGTAACCATCTACCTCGTAAGACCCGCAGGAAATAATGCATTGAAAGAATCTGAAACTGGATAAATAAATGTGTTCTTGCTTTTATAGACATATGCTGTCATTTGGGAGCTTCCACCTTGTGGTGGTAAACATACGCTGTCCAGCAAGATGGACAAATATTGGTTTAGATCCAGATATTATATCAGTTCACTGACATGATTTCTGCATTTGACCGATGCTTACTGAGCCTCTACTGTATTTTGACACCGAGTGAGGCCAAAGAGTTAAGACTGGCACAATCCCCCTCCAGGGCTTACAACACATGTGGGTCTCAAGTACAGTCACATCCTCCTTGAAAATGCTAAAGGATAAAGACACTTTACAAAGCACACTGTTAGAATATGGTAGTTCAATTCAGCCCATGAATGAATGACAAAAGGGGCCAAATTAAGGGGCTTGGGATTTTTTGGAGCCTGGATGCCCATAGTACAATAATCCCAAATCCAGAATGCTCCCAAACCTGCAGCTTTTTAATTGCTGACATGATACTACAAGTGGAAAATCCCACACCTCATAGCCTGTGATGGATGTGGGGGAAAAAAACCACAATTGCCCAAAAAACATTGCATAAAATGACCTTCAGGCCATGTGTATGAGTTTATATAAAATATAAATGAACGCTATGCTTAAATTTTGCTTAAATTCCCTGTTCCCAAGAAATTCCATTGCTTATGTGCAAATATGGCCCGAATCCAAGGAGTTTTAGATAAGGGATGTTTAATTTGTAATTGTTCTCTGTTGCTTCAGGGGCAAATGTCTGTAAACACAGCTGCAAGATAACACACATTTTTATCTTATAGTTCCGTAAGACAAAATTCTGATGTATATCTCCCTGGGTTATGGTCCAGATGTTAGCAGGGCTGGGTTTCTTTCTGGAGCTTCAATGAGAAAACCCATTTTCTTGCCTTGTTCAGCTTCCAGAAACCACTGGTATCCCTTGACTCATCGCTCCCTCCTGCAGTTTCCACACCAGCAATGTCTCATGTTCCAGACCATGGCTGGGAAGGATAGTCTTGAGCATTTGCACAAACAGATAAGGCATACTCGGATACCATGGTCATCACGTCAAGATTCAAGGACATCCATTTAAAGTTAGGGCATGGGCTGTTTGGCAGAGCATCTGAGACATGCATGGGAAGACTGAGAGTTAACTAGTGTATGTTCAATTAATCTATATAGTAGCTTCTCTCCTACAGAGAACATGCTGCTCATCAGAAGGAAAGGAAGTAGTCTGGCCAGAAATTTCTCTAGATACGGTTTCGTAGAATGTGTTCCCCAAATATCTCATTGCTAACACTTATTTTCCAGTTTCTTCTCTGTAGTCTACCTTTGATTCTTTTCTTTGGCAAAATATTGTAAGAAAAAAAATCCAGCTTCACCTCTTCCTCTTTTATGTCATGAACTAAAAACATTAATTTTTGCGATGGTTTCCTAATGTCACAGGGGGTCCCCGAGAGCCCTAGGATTTTGTACAATCATGTAACTAGATGGTGTCAAGCCCTTCCTGGACTCTTCACTGTCCTTTGGCATCCCCATGCAATGGCTCAGCTCCTAATCCATGTGTGGTGGGCATTTCAAGAATTCTCCTGGAACCCTGAGCAGTCCACAGAAACAGAACAGTAAACTTCCTTCGGGACTAGGGAGAGGAGCTTTCTCTGGTCCTTACATAGTTCCAACTTTGGATCCCCACCCTCTCTTGCAAGGACCATCAGGGCCGCTCCAGAGCATCCCCCCACCACACACACACACTCACACACACACACACACACACACACACACACACACACACATATTAGAATAGATAGGCAGAGAACAATAAGGAAAGCTTAGAACCAGACAGGAAAAGGTCAGCATGGACTCACACATACCTAACTAGGTAAGACACAAATATTAATTACTCCTCACTAAGGTATTGAAGATTTCTCTGCACACCCCTCCTAAAACTGTTCTGCACCTCAGTTGTTGACATATGCCTTGTTAGAGTTGTAACCCAGTTTAGACTATCCTAAAATCTGCCAAGTACAGCAAAATTATGCTTCAACACTATAAACTGCTAAATACTAAAATGAAAATAGACATGAGACAGCTGAATAGTACCCTATAGCCATTTTAAGGTGCATAGAAGCCGGTTCTGTGCATAAACTAAAATTGAAATGTCAATGAAGTAGTCACAGGATGTGGTTAAGAACTTGCATTTTCTTTAACATATTGGTTACTCAATACTATGTCAATTAATTCCATAATGCTGTAAATTGTCATGATGTTATATTGTGGCTTTAAATTGATCAGGATGATACTCTGCCAGCTCTGCCTTCAGACCAGAGATGGTCTCCCCAAGAAAGTGTTGAATTGGGGCTGGCGGCACAGTGGCCTAGCGGCTAAAGTCCTTGCCTTGAATGCACCAGGATCCCATATGGGTGCCGGTTCTAATCCCGGCAGCTCCACTTCCCATCCAACTCCCTGCTTGTGGCCTGGGAAAGCAGTATAGGACAGCCCAAAAGCTTTGGGACCCTGCACCCGTGTGAGAGACCCAGAAGAGGTTCCTGGCTCGTGGCTCCGGATTGGAGCAGCACCGGCCGTTGCGGTCGCTTGGGGAGTGAATCATCAGATGGAAGATCTTCCTCTCAGTCTCTCCTCCTCTCTGTATATTTGACTTTGTAATAAAAATAAATAAATCTTTAAAAAAAAAGAAACTGTTGAATTTACCTGGACAATAAGATGCTATCTATGCTTGGTATACTCTTGCAATGAAAGAATCTTGACTGAATTTGAAATGTAATACAGCAACAAGGTGAAGGTATCCACCATGGGGGGAGGGTACGGGGAAGGGTTGGGGGATCCCCAGAGCCTATGAAACTGTGTCACGTGATGCAATGTAATTAATAAATATATACATATATATTTTTTGAAGGAATATATGGAGAACAAAATATTCCATATGTTCTTTTATTAAAGATTTAAATGAGTCCTAAAATATAAAATCAAATAAAATAGATAAAGGAAAAAAAGAATTCTCCTGGAAGACATATATCCTGCCTGAATTATCTCTCACCTTCTTTACCAAGTTATCTGCCAAAGAAACTCAGAAATGTTTCATTTTTAAAAATTATCCATAGCTGTAAGATTTTTAAAAATCTACCCATCGGGACTGTTTTCCAGGACTGTTTTTCCTTTGATATCAAGCACACTGTATGCATTTTCTGTGACTGCTTGGAGGGAGGTGCGAAACAACAAACAGATCGCCTCTGGCAGTTCCAAAAAAGCTAGCAATGCAGCCTCGGATGTCAGCTCCTTCCACACCTCTCCCAGCTGCCAGGGCTTTCCAGGAAGCCTTGGCAATCTTTGGTTTGCAGAATTATAACTCTAGTCTTTGCCTCCATCATCATGCTGTTGTTAAAAAGTATTAAAAAATAGAAGAAAACCACATATAACAAGTTTTTTTTTTTTTTAAGGCTTAAGTACTTTTTACTTGAAAGTCAGAGTTACAGAGACAGAGATTTTCCATCCACTGACGTTCACTCTCCAAATGGCCATAATGGTCTGAGCTGGGCCAATCAGAAGCTAAGAGCCAAGAGCTTCTTCTGGGTCTCCCATGACGGTATAGGGGTCCAAAGCCTTGAGCCATCTTCCACTTCTTTCCCAGGCCATTAGCAGGGAGTTGAATTGGAAGTGGAGCAGGCAGGACTAGGACTGGTACTCATATGCAATGCTGGTGCCACAGATATAGAATTAGTCTGCCTCAGAAGTAGCATTTTCATTTCACTGTTATGAGAAAATCAACATAGTGTCCTTTGAACTTGAATCAAGAGCCCACACAGTATTTCAAGGAGGGGGTCACTGATAACTCAAGTGCTGACCTTGGGATTAAGTGCACTCCAGGGCAATGTAAAACTGGAGCAAACCATGTTTTAGCTGGAAGACTGCTATACACTATAAACCACTATGATGGGTGGAATCCATTGCATAGGATGAACAGCTAAGCGTTTTTGCTTTCTGTGCCATTTGGATGTTTGCTGAAACCTGAAAGCTTAACAGGTTTGAATACTTTTCCATTGGTGATAAATGAGCTGAACCAGACAGGTTTGCAGCAAGGCATGGAAACACCCATCAGAACCCCCAAGGATGGCCATATGTTGGGGCCAGATGTCCTTGGTCAAGGACACATGAAGGATTATAATTTTAATTCATTCAGTCTCGCCTGTCCCTCCTTTACCTCTAAATGCTCATCTTGAGAGTCATGGCTCCCTGGGTCGCAAAGAGAACTTAATTTCAAAAGCTGGGATGTAGTTATTCATGAAGTCAAAAAGTAAAAGGTAGCCATGAATGTGTCATCAGGGGTAGCAGCCACAGGAAGCAATGACCACCCTTAGGACTGGAAGATCCCTGGGAAGAGGTGGGAAGCATTATGTTGCAGGTGCTTAAGGAGGGATCTGGAGCTGGAGAAGCTCATCACACTGAGCAGCAGACAATCAGGAAGCTGGTGCTGATGTCTCCAGGCTCTGATAACGGGGGTCCCTCTAGGGTTGGATAGAGACCTTTGAGGATGGGCACTTACCAGCAGGTGCTGGTGTCTGAGGAGGGTAGGATGTCATAGGCTGGTGTTGTGAGTGATGGGAGAACTCTATTTAGCTGCCACTCCAGGAACAAATTTATTGCCGGTGTGTACAAAGTAAGGAGCTGGATTACAGGAGCCAGAAGCAACTGGTAGAGCAGGCCCTCTCCCCACTCGGCTTGCTGGTCTTCCTCTCATCTGTCTGCTGGGAGAAACCAACACAGCAAAGTTAACGGGGGGAAACCAGGCATAGCCTCAGCCAATGAAGCAGAATGGAAGGGTGAGCTAGAAGCCGGAGACCAAGAGCTTCGTGTCTGGCCCAGCCCACCTTTTTGGCTGCCCTGCACCCACAGCCATGCTTGTCCACACGTGGCAGCATCATTGCACAATTCCATGTCTCTCTAGGTAGAGAGACCAGAAACTTGAAATCAGAGACCTTCAGCCTTGAGAGGTCTTGTATCCATCCTTGAGTTGTTTCCAGCCAGAACCCTGACAGCCTCAGTATTCAAGACCACCTGGGTGGGGAAGATGAACACCGGTATGTGCCAAGTGGCCTCCTGGATCTAGAACATGTTGGTGTTTTCCTTGGAGACTCCCTTTCTGCTTTTCATTGAATTCTGGGGTCAACAGTGAACAGCTGAATAGTACCTATAGGAAGTCTCACAGCCCATGCCTCACAGTGAATGAAAATGCCAGTCTGAAATTTCAAACTGTAAACTCACGTTTATGTGCAAAGTCCTGGTGGAACTGATAATACAGATCAAATTACTCTCATCCAAAATGCCTGAGTCTGGAAGTATTTATTTCCAATTTGGGATAATTTTTTCTATTTTAGGTTTTGCAATATTTGAACATGCACAATGAGATACCCTGGTGAAGACTCCCAAGTCTAAACACCAAACTCATTTACATGCCCTATACACATAGCCCAAAGATAATTTTATATAATATTTTAGACGATTTTGTGCATGAAACAAAGTTTCATGGTGTGAAAATTTTTCACTTGTGGCATACAGGAGTACTCCTCCAAAATTTTGGATTTGGAGGATTTTAGATTTCATAAAGGTGCTCAACTTTTACTTTGTTTATCTCCTGAAGATAACAAACCTGGGGTTCTTCTGATACCCCACCCATTGGAGCTTCAAAATGGCTCATTAATTAAAGAGCAAATGTTAATGTTACATACCCCTGAGGATGAGTGTTATTCCCCAGAAGGGAATAGAATAAAGGCACAGCACTAAAAGAAGAGCAAAAGCCCAACGGGGTTTAAAATGTGACTCCAATTGCACCAAGTCCCACAGCAGGCCGGACTATAGCCCAAGGGGGTTCACAATGTGACTTCAATTACGCCATCCCTACACCAGATTGAAATAAGCCACCGAGCGGATGCTTATAGTCCTGGGGTGGGGTGGAGTGGGAATTTTTTGCCAAGACACATGTGATGATGAAAATTTTGCTATCTTGATAGGGGCTCAAGTTGCTCAAAGGGATGCAGCTGCCCCAAATCAAAGATCTGCAGGTGGTATTGGGTATAAATTATGTCTCAGTGCCTTTAAGAGCCAAGGCTGAGTGTGACAGAGACCCGTCTCAAATTGGTTTTTCACTGCACCAGCTTCCTGTCCAATCTGCCATCTAAGGCAGGAGGAGGTGGTGTTCCATTTCTGGCTATGGGATGGATTCAAACTATATCCATACTGGGGCAATGCCTTGTGGTGGTGCTCACTACACTCCTTGTCAATTTGTGAATCCTGTGATGGTGTGGCAGGGACTGCAACTTGGTTGAAACCCAAAGCTGTGATTGGGTTAACGCCGCCGGCCTCACTGCACTCGAGTCGCATGAGTCACACCAGTGGCCACAGCCAGTGTCCTGGCCTCTCCAGCAGTCTGTTCAACAAACAGTTGGGTGTGACACTCAAGGTCACACACAGGCTCTTACATCCTTCAAAACCAAGGGTCCCTGTGCCCTTAACATGCTTAGCCATCTTCCATAAGCAGTACAGAAAGATTCCGAGTCTGCTTGCTTGGGCCTCAAAGCACATGCCTTTGTCTTCAGCTGAAAAGCTAGTACCAACAGTCAAAAGCTGATAAAATTGTTGTTAAAGAGGAACAGTTTTGTCATTCATCCTGGATTACTCCCCACAGGTCGTCCTGTCCACGAAGACTGTGTGCCAGGCACAGCTGGTGCCCCACTGGTGATGGCGCTGTCAGAGCTGGCAGGAGGCTGGCTGGCTGGCCTGGCAGGGCGCTTCTTCCCCCCTCCACCTCCTCAGGCCAGCATGAATGTATTACCTCTGAGTGAAGACCAATTCTCTGCATTTCAAGTTCCACTTCTCTTTCAAAGAAGGAACATGGCAGTTCACTGTTTCAGAGGGAGAACTGAAGAGGATCAAGGGACACTGAGAGTTTTTTTTCTTTGAGGGGAGGGGAGAGGAGAGGTAGCCCAAAAAGTGAAACTTACAGTTCAAAGGGAACAAGCACAAAACAGGTGAAAAGCAATGGAAGATGTGGACATCAGGACAAACTGGAGAGTTAGGAATGCAGTTAGGGAATTAGAGATTCAAGGGCTCACCTTCCGTAAACATCAGTTCGAGCAATCACATTACCTATTTGTGAAAACAGATGCAGGGGAGGTTGGAGCCTGGGTGAATGCTGACGGCTCCTGAGTGGAACCACAAGGCAAAGGGGATACACAAATGGGGGTAGGTTTTGACATTGCCCAGGCCACCCATTCCCCAAGCCCACCCCTGTTGACTTCATCCTGACCTCAGCACCAGGCCTTCCCTGGAGAAGCCACACACAGGCCCATGCTCACAGACCAGTTGCTGGCACTGCCTGTGGACACAGCCTCTAGTTCATCCTGGCGCTTGCAAGGTGAGGACTTAAGCTGCTAGGCTACTGCGCCGGGCCCCAGAGCTCCTCTTCCAATCCAACTTCCTACTAATGCATGTGGGAAAGTACCAGAACATGGTCCAAGTCCTTGAGCTCCTGCCACACATGTTGAAGACCTATATATAAGAAGCTCCTGGCTGATGCCTTCAACCTGACCCAGCCCCAGCCAACACAAACAGATGAAAGACACATCCCCCCCTCTATTATCTCTTCATTTCAAATAAACAAATGAAATTTTAAAGTAGTATGGATCCCTGAATGTGCATCTCCGTCTTCAGACACAACTAGTGTTAAGCTATGCTTAAGAAAATATTGACTTTTCCTCTCAAGAAAACTTCAATTCTATTATTTATCAGAGCCAAGCACTGAAGTGCCTCCATAGTGCTTTGCTTTGATTCTGAATCTTTTCCCCCTTAGACGTGAACACGATCCAATCTGGGAGAAAGTTCATCTAAAATTTAAGAATGTCTGTGCCAAAAAACAGTTTATATAAAGCATATACTGAGCTTCAGTGACTTCTAAGTTAAATGCCCTCATTCATGCTAAACAGTTCCTTCACCGTAAATGAAGTAGAAAATAAAGACATAAAAAGTGCTAAATTTCCCTGAATAACAAGCTAAGGAAATTTTGGAGCTACTGGTCAGAGCAGGGAAGGTAACAGAAGATGAGGGGAGGAGCTGGAAGCTGAGCTCCACACGGGCAGAAACAGCCAGGGACCTATGTAGCAAAACAAGGAGTCCAGGCATTCATTTCAGTGAGTATTAATCTGTCTTCATGTTAGGATAGCACTTGACTTCAAGAACAATATTTCTGTCTTTTTTTTTTATCACGTTCCTGTTTTCATTAAGGTCATAAAGTGGCTATCATATCTCCAAGTGTCACATTCTGGATAGAAAGAAGACGGAAGAAAATGTGTCTTAATCAGGCAAGCAAAGCCTCAGCCTGTTAGCTAGAAGTGTGTCACACGACTAGCCACAAGAAAACATGAGCCGATCATATTGCCCTCATAAACAAACTTGGAATTCTGAAATGTACCAAAAAAGTAGAATGGCTTTTGGGGGCAGAATGGCTGTTGGTAGCTGTTGGTAGTATGATTCTGGATGGTGTGTGGCAAACTGCAATGCTCACCTGCCAGAAACCAGACAGTGAAACCAAGATCTTGCAAAGATTACTCCACAGCATAAGGTGGTCACAACATGATGTCAAGTTTAACCCTATCCAACCTGCAGCCTCCTTACACCCTCATTGTAAGACGTTAACAAAGGAAAAACCATTTCCCCCTAGGCCATGCCGATTTACAATGGCTGTAACAATCTGAAGAAGCAACCCTACAAAGGTGAACACAGGTGAGTCCCTGGTCCCTGGGTATAGCAGCCTTTTTCTCAGAAATTAACTGAATATTCTACCCAAGTAATAACACGTGTTAATCCAATCACATAACTCCAGGTCTTTGCCACTTTCTCCGTTAAGACTCACCTCCAAATTTCATGGCTTATGATTGAGTTCTAGTCTCTACTAAAGCCAAGAACCTGCCCATGGCTGAGATGTGCCCCTGCCCAGTCTCAAGGAGGGGGATCTGTCACAGTATTGCTACACTGTAGACCCCTAAGCCTCCCAGAACCTGCAGTGAACTCTGCACCCAGCGGCCATGCGTGAGTGGTTGGGGCTTGGGGACTCAGGTAAAGGGATGGAATCCCGTGTCTACACTGCTGGAGAGCAGACGAAGGGATGGGAAATGAGGTCAAAGGGATCAAACTTCTCTCAGCAGCAGATGTGGAGACAGCACTACAAAGCCAGAGGGAGATGATCAGGAAATCGTTGGCTGATCATGGCTCGGCTGTTACAATAACAGTGCTGCTGGTGGAGACGATGACACGCGTACATCTGTGGGTATATCTATTAACCACTGAATAGGTACTGCATGATACCTTTTCTATTTTATCCTGCTTAATCCAGCCCCCCCCCCCAAAAAAAGTAAAAAAGCAATGTAACTGAGTTCAAGTTTATAAATAGATGTATGGCAGCTGGTAAAGGCTATTTTCCTGTTTAATAACCTACATAATTCTCAGTGCCATTTGCACATGCACTGCCCAGGTGAGAGCTGTAAATTGTCTGCCCACCTTGCCCTTGGCCTAGTGTTAAGCTCCTGCCTTCTTCTACCAGCCAGCGGGCAGCCGCCCACCACTGCACTCTGACTTCAGCTGACATGCCCCTTGAGTCCACCATGAGGCCAACCTCCCTCCCTTCCTCTGAACATTGAATCCGTGCTACACGAAACCTCACCACAACATTTGCATGTGGTTTCTTCACACGCATTCTTCAATTCACCCTAAGAACTACCCCCAAAGGGGTGGGAAGAGGATTAGGCCAGAGAACTTGAGTGTGCTGGCTCCCAGCCATCCTGCTCTGTCTTTCTCCCTAACCCACCAAAATATTTTATTAGGTACTCACAATGATGTGCTCTGGCTGACTGGCAATATTCTTAAGTCATCAACTTTTCCCGTGGGAGAAAGTCCTGACTGATCTGCCGTCTAAGAAACTGGACGTATCAGGAAAGCCACAGGGAATGTACGGTACTCGGTGGCAGAGACATTCCATCAAATTCCCCCAAGGGGGGGGCCTGAGCAACAGTGCTGATTGCTAGGCAATGGGATCACTGCGAGTGTTCCAGCCAATCAGAAAGGGATCACTCACCAACTCTCATGCTTTGGGCCTTTCATGGGAATGGATGGAATTTCCTCCATCCCATTGCCACCTGAACAGGCTTCAGTTTCCTTAATCATGGCATGGAAAATTTGTGATTCTGATGCAGTATTCATACAGTTTAGACAGACCGCTAACTCGGGGTCATGAGTTGGAAGCAGCATCTCCCCCTCCCCTGCCCTGCCCACCTGCTTGTAATCTTTCCTGTCCACCTGTGACTCAAATGATGCTTACCTGTCATTACCTGAAACCCGAGGCTGGGAGGTGTTACATTGTTGCATAATCACTCCCCTCTTAAGCCCCTTAAAGCCTGTGCTGGGGAGGGGTTCACTCTCTGTCGGCTCTCTCAGACACGTTCTTCATTGCTCTCACTTCCACTTTCACACACTCCAGTTCTTGGCCTCCCACCTAACTGCTTGCCTTGCAGGCAGAAGATCTCAGACACAACATAAAAATGTAAAAACCTTTGCCAAATCCACAAAGAAGTATCTCTGAGTTCTGACGCTATGCTTCCATGAATCCTGCTTCAGTTTCACTGGTCATAACGAGTTAATGTTGACGTATGGTTTTCACAGCTTTGGCGTGCTTCCAGAGCCACCTGGAACATTCAGCTTCCTAAAGGATCAGGAACACAGTGTGTAGGAGATAGTGTAGCACCAAGCCCTGTAGCAGGAGTTCCCTGTGACCTGCCACCATTCATGCTCTCTTTCTGTCCCAGGGTCAGGCCCCCAGGACAAAATTGTAGGGAAGATATAGTAGGTGCCTACTGGTCGGGAAAGGCATGATGATGGCAGTGGATGCTTTGGACACCTGGTGTAAACCCCAAGTCTTCCAATGACAAGTACTGGTGTACCGAGCCAATGATCTTCTCTGGTCCCTACAGCCTGCTCTACCTGAACACTTGGAGACTGAAAATATCAAGGTAGCATTATCCAGGAGTAGTTTGAAGCCTACAGCCTTTAACCAACAGCAAATAGCATTAAACCAACACAAAATGATGTTAAACTGGTAGCAAATGGTATCAGTGGAGAAATGCCCCCGCACCTTCACTCCTTGTGTAGGGTTAGGGTTAGCACTCCTTCCCTCTCTCTCGATCTCCCTCTGTCTTTGAGGTCTCAGTGGGAGGAAGCCCCAGGTGCCCGAGCAGCATGCTCACCTGCACAAGCATTGTTCCCTTCCTTCCACTTCCTGTCTCATTTCCCTATTGGGTGCTTCCCAGGATCACTTCACAGCGAAACTGCTGCCTTCTGCTGGGTTCCAGCCAAGGAGTCCATTCAGTGTAGCAAGCAGGCAACACATGCTCAAACGTGTGTACAGACGCTGACATCCATGGGTTTACCCAAGACCTTTCCCCATAGGGTTGAAGAAATTCCTCAATTATATAGTGAGTCTTTTACACAAATTCAGTATCATGGAAACAAAAGATGCAGTTTTTTTTTTAAAGGAAATGACAGCCTTGTATTACATCTAATTTTGTCTGTAACTTATTTCCTTTACTAATGCTGATGGTGACATTTAATGCAGAAAATTTGGAAATGGTAACTAAGAAAACAGGATGAAAACTCACATCAACAGTAGTTGTGATCTCAGGCTGTGCTGCCACTGGCATCTTGATCAGCATCTTTCCAAATAAGACATGCAGGTGTGCATGTGTGTGTGTGTGTGTGTGTGTGTGTGTGTGTGTGTGTGTGCCTGCTCATAAATGGTATCACAACATGAACTCTGTTTGGAACTCACTGTTTTCACTACAGCATGTCTTCAGCATCTCATTACATAAATATTCTGCCATGACTGCATCTTGATAGTGGAGCAGCGTTCCTTTGAACAGTTCTTTCATAATGTATTTAATCAGCTGTCTATCATTGGACACTCAGGCTGACAGTTCACATTTAAAGCACCTTTACAGATGCTGGCTCTTTTGATCCCCTCCAAGAAGAAGTTGTTGGAGATTGCAGATCAACTAGAAATCGCTTGACAGATGGGCCAACAGGGACCCATCTCATAAATGATCTGAGATTCATTTATACAAAGTATCACAAGGATGATTAAGTGTTATGCTTTGTGACTCTAAATATAAATCACACTAAGATGCCAATTTGTCCCTCATCCTACACATATACCTTTAATAAGGCCTCCATTTGTGCACCCAGATGAAGCGGCATCACTCCATGTTACACCACTTAACCTTGTGTCTCACTGTTGATGCAGCCATGGTGGACACTTGTTCCAACAAAGAGAATCTATCCATTGCTTGCCCAGCTTCTGCTTTACGTGTGCTGGTTTAAAAGGATAATCTTGGCCAACCAGAGCCTATCTTGGGAATTAGAACCAAGACATAGAGAGGAAAATTTTTGATCAGCTGGGCTGCCACTGGGCACTGAGAACTGAGGGTAGGGGAGCCATTGGGACCCCCTTTGCAAAACAAAGCAAGTAAAGCCCAAACAATGAATGCTGGGAGGGGACAGATTGGACAAAAGCTAAAGGGAAAAGTCAAGAAGGATGGATAGATAGATAGATGATAGAGATAAAATGAGGATGATAGCTTGGAGATTGGCAGGGCAGGTGCCAGCCCCATTTTAGACTTACCAGTTTATCATTATCCTAAATCCTAGTCTTTCAGCCATACCCAGACCTTTACGTATTCTTCAGCAAGTTTTCCACGCACTACCCTCATTTTTTAAAAATTGAACTCACCCCAAGATCCGTCTATTCTTTATAAATGGAAGGTCCCTGACTTGGGCATCAGGCTACAGACATGCCTGCATGGGAAGACGGAGATACTGAGTCTGTGCTGGAATATTTGGGGGGATAGTCACGGAGATATGCAGGATTTTGATAATGGTTGTGAGCAGGAACAGGAGTAGGATGGTGAGCTCAGCTTGGTGGGATGCAGAGAGGATCCTGCCACAGGGGAGGGGGAGGAGCCTTGAGGAACACCAAGGCATATTTTGTAATCCCTAAACAGCAGCTATGAATGCAGATGAGAAAGAAACAAAAATACCCCAGTGAAGGTTTGTCTGTCTCACCACTGCCTCTCCGGGTCTGAGAGCTAAGCTTGGAGGACACTCGTATCTCCAAGGTGAGTCCTGGGAAATACCTGGAACCCTCCCATGCTGTGGCACACCCCTCAGTTTCCTCACCTGACCAACAGGACTTTCCCTTCAGTCATCACCCGGAGCCCTTCTACTGCTTACACATCAGCTCTGTTAGAGCCCCAACCTGAAGTGGAGGAAACAACTGCTAGAATTGCTGAAGGATCAGAGACAGAGCCAAGAGGGTGCTGCCTTACTAGCCCCACTCTGTCCTTCAGAGTATTGTAGATGCAAAGGTTTTGATTAGCAGTAATATCATGATGAAAGATTTCCAGTGCAAGCCAAGTAGTCCATGATGCTTGTGAACAGGCATTGGTAGAAGAGGTGAAGCCTTCCAACTCCTTCAGTGTGTCAGGGCATACTGAGAATGCAGAGAACATGCTCGCCCAAGAAAACCAAAGTACGAGCCTTCATCCTCAAAATTAGATGTGGTCTCCAGAACCTTGTTCCCATATGGCACAGCACAACAACATATTTCTAAGGTGGAAGTGGGGCCAGGGGATGGTGGAGACGCCTTCCAGGGCTAACCCAGATTTCTCCGGATCAGCTCCTGAGTGGTGTGCTAGGTCCTGGTGCAAGTGAATTTTAGCTGTTAGAGGAAACCTGTTCTTCTCCTTGCATTCCCAAGGGGACTTATACTCACCAGCCCACAGAGGGCAGCGTTGGCAAGCAGGCAGTTGACTCTCCTCGCCAATTCAGCTGCAGCGTTAATGAGATGCATGCAGTATTTTACTCCTTCCATTGTGTTCCAGCCAAACTCCTCACTACAACGTTCCCAAATGACACATCTGCATGGTGGCCTTTCCTCCTGGTCCCTGAACCCTCTGCCACACTCAATTTCATCTCCCTCAGACACATGAAACTCAGATCAGCCTCTAGGATCTATTCTAAGATCCTCACAGGTTCATACGACTCAGCCCTTCTAGACCAAAATCTATGTATTATCAAAAGTTGTTTTGCTATGAAAATCATGCAGCAAAAACAAAGCACAGAACTGACCAATGGGAAATACAGCACTCAAGAGCATTGCCAGGGACACATTGGCAGAAAAGATTAAAATCTGCTAAAAATGTTAGCAAAGCTTCAACCAGGTAAATGGAAAATAACTAGACACATGGGACAACAAATGTTCCACTCAGCCCTGAAAAAGGCTAGATGTCCACATGTGGAAGCGGGCCTGGTAAAGCTTGCACCCTGTGAATCGCTGTGAAGGGGAGACAAGGAAGTTACCTGGCATCAGACAGAAGTTGTATTCCTGCGGTGAGCGTTGTGGCATAGTAGGCTAAGCCTCTTCCTATGGCACCATTCTGTATGGATGCCAGTTCAAGTCCCAATTGTTCCACTTCCAATCCAGCTTCCCGCTTATCACCAGGAAAAGCAGCAGAGGATGGCCCAAAGCCTTGGGACCAAGCACCTATGTGGGAGACGCAGAAGATTTTCCTGGCTCCTGGATTCTGACCAGCCCAGCTTTGGCTGTTTAGGCCATTTGGCAAATGAACCACTGTATGAAAGATCTCTCTCTCTCTCTCTTCTTCTCTCTCTCTCTCTCAATCTTCCTTCTCTCCAGAACTCTGCTTTTCAACTAAAAATAAATAAACATTTAAAAATTAAAACTCCTATCACTGTGTATGCACGTGGTAAGATGAAGCAGTGGGTAGAGGCGTGGGACCATGCACGCGCCTCTCGCATCTGTCTAAATGTTTTACTTCTTGGGCATAGAGCTGTGTTTACCTTGTGTTCCTGGCGATGAGGTGGTGCATAAGCAAATGGCAAATGCGTCTCCTAATATAGCCACCACATGGTAGCATACACTGCTGATAAATCCTCCGACAAAGGGTAGCAGTTCTGAAGCACCTACTGCAACAAACTGGTGTTTCTTGTCTTAGCAGAACAGTGAACAGGAAATTGGATGGCTTATTTCATCAGTATAGAATCTTAGAGTGTGGGAGTTTATTTGGAAGACCTATTGACTTGAACTATAAATGCAATTGAAAGAATGAACTTGAACAGAGTTCACAAAAGTGCATCTAAAATTTGACCCTATGTCCAAGAATATTTGTTCTACAATTGTTCAGTGTCCAATTTTTCTTCTGTGTAGAAATACTTTCTTCTCTCCACCCCCAACTGGCTTATTAATTCTTAATGCATCTAATGTTCTCATAAAACATTAATCTCTTAAGTGGGAAGATGACACATTAACGTCTTTGGTCTTGGAGTTGGTAGAGTGTCCTTACTAAGTACATGATAAAATGGCAGACCATTTCCTAGCTCAAGCTAGGCTAAGTGTCTATGGCTAAGTGTTGGGGAATATTCCCATAGAATCAAGGACCAAGAAGTCTAATAGTCTAATTCTACATCACCATTCCTATAGCCCTGAAACAGAGGGCCTTGAGTGTGCAAAGCTTACATCCCCTCAACACACACACACTACACTTGGCAGCTTAGAAACCAGCATTGTGGCATAGCCTGTTAAGCCATTGCCTACAATGTCAGCATCCCACATAGTGTTGGTTCAAGACCTAGCTGCCCCGCTTTCTGATCCAGCTCCCTGCTCAAGTGCCTGGAAAAGCAGAAGAAGATGCCCCAAGTACTTGGGTGCCTGCACTCATGTGGGAAACTCTGACGAAACTCCTAGTTCCTGGCTTGATGTAGCCCACGCTGACCGTTGCAACCATTGGAAAAGTGAACCAGTAAATGGAAAAGTATCTCTCTCTCTCTCTCTCTCTCCACCCAACTCTCCTTCTCTTTCAAATAAGTACAATAAATCTTTATTTAAAAAGACACAGTGGGGCCCAGCACAGTGGCCTAGTGGCTGAAGTCCTCACCTTGAACATGCTGGGATCCCATATGGATGCTGGTTCTAATCCCTGCAGCCCCATTTCCCATCCAGCTCCCTGTTTGTGGCCTGGGGAAGCAGTTGAGGATGGCCCAAGGCCTTGGGACCCTGCACCCATTTGGGAGACCAGGAAGAGGCTCCAAGCTCCTGGCTTCGGTATGGTGCAGCTCTGGCCATTGCGGCCACTTGGGGAGTGAATCAACGGATGGAAGATCTTCCTCTCTGTTTCTCCTCCTCTCTCTCTATATATATATCTGACTTCACAATAAAAATTAAATAGATCTTTAAAAATAAAATAAAAGACACAATGGAGAGTTGCTCTTCCAAAACCACACACAGGTTGTCTGGACACCTGAGCCTAGAGGATCGCATCTTTGGTCAGGCAGTTGGGAACATGATCTGGGCTTCTCAACAGGGAGTTGAGCTGAAAGAAACACTTGGCACTGGGGCTCCACCTGAGTCCCCAGGGAATCCCCAGGCTAGACCTGGTATTCAGCTAATAATAGGACTCAGAGAAAAAAATTTAAAAATAAACTAATGAGTAGGATTGTCTATCATTAGGATTTCCTCTTAGCAATGGTTCTTCAGCCCGTGATGCATGCCAAGCATCTGTAAACTGGGATTGAGTGTAAGGCGATGCTGGCAGCAGCACGAGGGCATTAAGCCATCTTTATACTAGAATTTCCTATGCCCATCCTGAAGAAGTTTGAGAATCAGTGATGGGGCAGAAACACTTGACTTGCAAGTTACACTGACACTTAGCACTCTGAAACGGCCTAGTTCACGGGATAGTTGAGTCACTTCTCCAGGTCTGGCCCAGCCCATGAAGAGCCCTGCCTCCTGGGAAGATTTGGGCAGGAGGTAAGCATTTTGGCTTCAGTAAGTGGAAGATGATTAGCGAAAGCTCTGTTCAAGAACTGAGAGACTGGGTTTCGCACTTAGTTCTGCCTGTGACTAGCTCAGGAGGTCTGGACAAACTGTCGAACTGTGTCTCCTCCTTTTCCTCTCCATCATTGTTTTACAATATCGCCTCGACGGGGAATGACCAGGGACAGAAGCTACATAATCTGGAATGGAAAAGGGCACATCTCATTTGTAAGTTTTATGCACTTAAATAGTTAATAGTTTTCATGAAAATATTTTTGGATGAACTTGTTTCCATTACATGCAGAAAAGTAAACTTTTAATAAATTCTTGCTTGGGTATACCTAAAATGTTTAAGTTTAGCAAAGTACCAAATTTGGGGGGCCAGCCCAGTGGCACAGCAAGCTAATTCTCTACCCATATAGGTGCTAGTTCATGTCCCAGCTGCTTCATTTCCCACCCAGCTCCCTACTTATGCCCTGGGAAACAGGTGGATGATGGCTCAAGTCCTTGGGCTCCTGTATCCACATGGGAGACCTGGAAGAAGCTTCTGGCTTCCAGCTTTGGCTATTGCATCCTTGTGGGTGTAAACCAGTAGACAGAAGATTTCTCTTTGTCTCTCTCTCTCCCTCCCTCCCTCTCTGTAACTCTGACTTTCAAGTAAAATAAATCAATTTTTTAAAGTGAAAGAATAATAGCATTTTCAGCCCATCCATTTTTAATGTTTTTTCTTATGTAAATACTTTGGTGCTCTGGAAAAATAATATTCTAGAAAAAAAAGGTCAGGAACCATAGCATTTTCTTTTACTTCAAACTACAGATGTCTCACATTGATTTCTAGATCAAGCGGCAGTCTTTACTAAGAGTTCAGATATTTTTGCCATAGGTAACTTTGCACTAGTTTTCATTCACAAATATATTTCTACTGAGGCCAGTGTTGTGGTGTAGTGGGTAAAACCACTGTCTGACACACCGGCATCCTGTGTGAGTGTCTGTTCATGTCCCAGCTGCTCCACTTCTGATCCAGACCCCTGCTAATGATCTAGGACACATAGTGGAAGATAACTCAAGTGTTTGGGCCCCTGTTACCCTTGTGCAAGATCTGCAATATGTTCCTGGCTTCAGCCTAGCCCTGGCCATTGCGGTCATCTAGGGAGTGAACCAAAGGATGGAGAATCTATTTTTCTCTCTATTTTTGTCTCTCCCTCTCTATATCAATAATTCTGACTGTTAAATAAGTAAATATTTTTAAATTGATTCTATTAAAACATGATTTATCTTAATTATTGAGCATTTGAGGTTCTTCCTTAATGTTATGCCCAGATTTTTCTCCTACCTCAATTTTTATTCATAATCATGTTACTTCAAACACCATGTCTGGGAATTTCTGAAACTGATGAAGAAAACCAAGCCAGAGGAAAAAATTCCCAGGAGCATTAATAACAAGAAAACCATACACAATGGGAAAGTGGCAGAAGTATCAGAGGCGCCAAGAAGGAAAGCAAACCACCCAGGAAGAAAACACAGATCACCTGTCAAAGATTAGACTGGTGTGTAAGTTCACGTTATCAACCACATGAGCCAACAAAACTATGAGAAACACTTTAGAAGTGCAAAGAAAATATGTCAGCCCAGAAATGTGCGGAGAATGAAACCATGCTCAAGACTAAGGTCAAACTATGGACCAATGTCATGGCATAGTGGGTTGAGCTACCACCTGCACCATCCGCATCCCGTACAGATACTGGTTGATGTCCTGGATGCTCCACTTCCCATCCAGCTCCCTGCTAATGCTGGGGAAAGCAGCAGAAAATGACCCAAGTGTTTGAGTTCCTGCTGCTCATTTGGCAGATCCAGATGAAACTCCTGGCTCCTGGTTTTGATCTGGCCCAACCTTGATCAGGATAGCAATCTAGGGAATGAACCAGCAGATACAAGGTTCTTTCTCTGTTTCACTACCCTGCCCCCCTACTGCCACCCTCTGTAACTCTGACCTTCAAATAAACAGATAAGTATTAAAAAAAAAGGTGGGGGAGTAAGAGGGCAGTGCTATGGCATAGTTGGTTAACTTGCTATTTGTGGTACCAACATTCCTGGCTGTTTCACTTCTATCTGTCTCCCTGCTAACGCACCTGTAAAAGCAGCAACGCATGGCTCAAGGGCTCAGAACCCTGTGCCCACATGGGAGATAAGAGAGAAACTGTGAGCTCCTGGCTTCAGGAACTGCAGAGACAAGAATCCACACTCCCAGCCTGAGGGGATGTGTCCATTTCTGTCCAACCCTGCCTCCATCCAGTTTGGTGATCAACACACTAACCATATCCTTACTAACTATCAATGAACTATCAAATCATGCTGCCATGAAGTGATGAGTACTCTTCATGCAAATGATTCTTCTGCAGCCCTGAATTCAAAGGCTAGGACATCGCAACCCCAAGTCCAGCTGCCTGACCTGAGCTCACATTTGTGCATGGGTATCTGCCTACTCCATATAGAGACAGGAAAGTTTTCCAGTCTGGTATATTGTAAAGTCCTGCTGCTTAGCCTCTCTTGTCCCCTCTTTAAGGAGCTGCAGCCCAGGTGTGCTGTGAATCTGTCAAGTCTAGCTCCTGTTAGTTGAAGTATTATCTCCTGATTCACAAACCCAATCTACCACAGTTGGCATGGGGCAAGGAGACATGCCAAAACACGAGTTGCTTTTAGTCCACCATACAGGCATAGAGTAAGGGTCCCTGCAAGCTCCTGCTCAACAGAGAACATCAAATACCAGGTCCTGGATTCCCCAGCAGAACCTGTCTCCCACAGTGGGAGGAAGCGGTGACTGTCCAGACGACCTGATCCCTAGCAACCGCAGGAGGGAGACAGACGTTTAATCTTGCCGTGAGAGGACCCCTTCCCTCAGCACTCGGGATTCATCCTGCTTGGGAAAGTGCTGACTTCACACCTGCTCAGAAAATGGTTGTGCTGCCTCCTCGACCCCAGGAACACCCTGAGCATGAAAACAAGAGTGTTCCTTCCATGCAGCACCACAGTGTAAACCTCAGCATGGTGGAGCCGACCTAACTCCTCCCTAATCCGCATTCCAAGGCCCCACCATGAGGTCACCTTCAACTCAACCATGTGGGACTTCGCAAAGGGCTCACAGGGGGAAAAAAAAATGCATATTAGGAAAAAGACTATGCTCACATTTCAAATCCTTTGGCACCAAAATCATTTTCCCTGAGAACTCGTTGAAGACTGCACAACACCGTGGGACTTTTTCTTCCAGAGAGCTGCACGTTAAAGATTTATCAGCACAGCATTGCTCCTTCTTGTACTGCTTGTGACCTAAGCAGTTTAATTTGTTTAATGGAAGAAATGCATGGTACTTCACATCGAGAAAATCAATCTCTCCCTCTCACACAGCATTAAAGGAAATCATGTAGCTTGTCCAATCCTATTATCAGAACATACTTGGACCAAAAGAAGCAGCACAATTAGCCTGATGCATACAGCTTTTCAGGACACTTTGGGGACAAGTGCAAAAATTCAAGATAACCTCATGCCTAGAGCATTGTCTCTGTGGAAGTTACCAGTCTGCAGAGATCGGCCTAGGACAACACAGGGCCTTGACTCCAGAGAGCTCATGATGAAAGGCACATCATAAAGTCACCCTCTCATGTGTCCTGGCCCCTTCCACAGACAGCCAACTCTAGCTATGCATCCCATTTGAGAAAAGCAAGGTCTGCAGACAACAGCACCACAGCGAGGTGCCTGAGTTCAACTGGCAGCCCAAAGTAGAAGCAGAAATGACCTCCTCACACTCAAGGCAGACCTACAACCAGTCAGCTGTGTAGGAGAGGGCATCATGGCCCCAATTTTCCACCCTGAGTGGATTTTTGACCTTTGTTTTTGCTGCGTGGCCTCACTCTCTTTCCCCCAAAAGGCGAACACCTCCCTGGCCCCTTGATTTCTATGGAAATTAATAAGCAAAATTGGAACGCTCAAGCAAGAACAGAAAAATGGAGAAGGCAACATGCAATATCACAGTGAGGGGAGCCGCATAGCTGCATAGTTAAAGTGCTGCATAGCCCAAAGATCCAATACATAGAGCTGTAGAAGGGCCAAGCTGTGTAAATTCGCACATTATTGACTTCCAATTGTGCAGAGACCCTTAAGTGGTGTTCCAGCCAGTACCACCCTCGAGGATTGTCACATCTAACAGAAAATGTAAGGAATCACACAGATGCTAGCGGGAGAGAGGTCAGTCCTGAAAGAACAGCATCAATCTCAAATTGAGTACAGGTGGAGAGCAAAGGTATGGAGAGAGAGGGCATCTCTTGGCTATTTTGTTGTGTGGTTCCAGTTAAGTGACTTCATTCAATCATTCGCTGACTCCCTCACTCATCCTTTCAAGTATTTCTTGAGCACCTGCTATGTGTCACCCAAGCCTCTTAAAATATGTTGAAGTTGTATTGAAATGGATGTTGAATTAGTAGTTAAGATGCTACTCTGGAGTCCCCGGTGCCGGACTCTAGCATTCTGTTAATGCAGATCCTGGGAGGCAGTAGGTTAGCACAAGTAATTGTGCACTTGCTACCTATGGCGGAGGCGTAGATTACATTCCTGGCTCTTGGCTCCTTGCCCTGACCCTGGCTTATCCTAAAATGTTGTGGGGTTGTGAGGGGAGTGAACTGGCAGATGGGGAAAAAATCTCCTTGTGAAGTAAATTTTACAAGTTAAATAAAAAAACTACATAAAGTTGCATGGTTCTAGGCTAGCAGCCAAGTTTGCAAATGTGACATCAGGTTGAGCTCCCCAAGCCCAAGAGACAGCCCTGAGGGTCCTGTGTCATCAAAGTAGAATGCCAATGATGCCTCCCTGGAGCTGTCCAGCTGTGCGGTCCTGACCAGCCTGCCACTCAAGGTCAACTGTAATACCTCATGCCCCCGGGATGCTACCCAAAGATGTTTGAGATCTATCCAGGTTTTGCTTCTAGTTATGTTCAGAACTGGACACAAGCTGAACATTTAAGAGCCTATTCTTTGGGAAGGAAAAATAGAGTTGGGAGTGGTAATTGAACTAGAAATTATTCTAGTGTTCCCAAAAAGATTCTCCTGGTGAAGAGAACACGTCAGATTTGCCCAGTGGGATGACTCAGCAATTGCTCATCTTCCACTTGCTTCCCTCCATCCCCAGAGTTTGGACCTTCTTTCCCTGTGCCTGGTCAGCTAGCAAGTAGGCCAACTTGCATCGTCTGTTCTGCTAGGCTCAAGGTCTCTTAACAGTGGCACTAACGGCATTGTTGTGGCAATGTGGTGTGCTTTGTAGGGTCTTTTTTTTTTTTAAAGATTTATTTATTCTATTACAAAGCCAGATATACAGAGAGGAGGAGAGACAGAGAGGAAGATTCTCCGTCCGATGATTCACTCCCCAAGTGAGCCGCAACGGCCGGTGCACCGATCCAAAGCCGGGAACCTGGAACCTCTTCCGGGTCTCCCACGTGGATGCAGGGTCCCAATGCATTGGGCCGTCCTGGACTGCTTTCCCAGGCCACAATCAGGGAGCTGGATGGGAAGTGGAGCTGCCGGGACTAGAACCGGCACCCACATGGGATCCCGGGGCGTTCAAGGCGAGGACTTCAGCCGCTAGGCCACTGTGCCGGGCCCTGTAGGGTCTTGATTAGTATCCCTGGTCTCTATCCACAGGATCCCAGTAGCATCATCCAAGTGTGACAACCAAAAATGTCCCCAGACATTTCTATATCATCTAACAGGTGACAAAAATCACTCCCAGTTGGAAAACACTGGTTTAGTGAAGTACAAAGGAATCAAGGACATATGTGGAGTTTAATAGGTTGTGATAAATTATGAGTTTCCAGGGAAGATGGTTGGCCTGGCATTTAACATAACATCCTGTATTTTGAGTACCTGATTTTGAGTCCTGGTCTTAGCTCCTGGCTTTTATTACCTGCCAGTGCAGATCCTGGTTGGCATCAGTGATAATTCAAGTCATTGTGTTCCTGCTGCCTATGTGGGAGACCTGGATTTGAGTTCCAGGTTCCTGGCTTTGGTCTGGCCCAGCCCTGGCCAATGCAGGCATTTAGGGAGTGAATTCAAGGATATAAGTATACTCACTGTATATATGTTTCTCCAAAGGAAATAAAGAAACATTTTTTAAATGGGGCTAGCATTGTGATGCAGTGGGCTAAGTTCTGTCTGGTGGGACTACCATCCAATGTCACAGTGCCAATTCAGCTCCTGCAAGGTGTCTCCCAGGTCTGAGAGTTCTAAAGGGTCCAACATGGGGACCATGGACTTGGTTTTCATTTTATTTTAAATTCCAGTAATGCCGGGAGACACTGCCCTGGGATGGTCAGCTTTCAGGGAAGCTGCTGTTCATGACATTCTCTGAGCACTAGGACACCTACACATTAGCTGGGACTCAAATCTGGCACTCCAACAAGCAGTGACTTAACCTGCTTAAACCTGCAGAACCTGGGGGCCAGCACGGTGGTGCAGCATGATAATCCTCTGCTTACAACTGCTAACATTCCATACGAGCACAGGTTCATGTCCTGGCTGCTCCACTTCCCATTCAGCTCCCTGCTTATGGACTGGGAAGGCAGTGGAGGATGGTTTGAGTCCTTGGGCCCCTACAGCATGAAGCTCCTGGCTCCTGGCTTTGGATCAGCTCAGCTTCAGCCATTGAAAGATCTTTCTTTCTCTCTTTCTCTCTGTAAATAGATGTTTTAAAACCTACTTTATCACAACACCTGCCCTAGTTTCTCTCCTTTTATACAAATCTTTTCCTCCATGCAGGTACCCAGTGCAGTAAGGAAAAGTTTGAGATTAAAAAAAAATGATTTAATGGGAAAATCACATGTAGGTGGGAGGCCCCTGTGGGAAGTTGAGGGTTATGCGCGTCTTCCAGGACAGCTCTGACCACACCCCTTGGCATTCGGGGTCCTTGGGCAGTTGACAGCCACTGCAGAAGTGGCTTCAGCATCCCTTTACTGGCAGTTAAATTTCAGTCCTCACAACAGAGGCACAATGGAAAATGGCCATGGAAAATGGAATTAAAAGGTAAGCTTATTTGGATGCAAACATTGTAAAATCTATTTTTGGGGAATTCTTCAAAAAATCCTTGGGAAATACATGTCGAGATTTCAAAAGTTTTCCTCTCCAGAATTAACCTGGGTTTTATACAGCTTTATGAGGCACCTTTGTAGTATCCCCTGAGGTTCTCCTTAGAACGTTAAAATGCCAAGTTCCATGGTCCATGGGCTCATCGGAAGGTGACTTCCTGAAACACATTCCTACCAAACATGGCAGAGAGACCAGAGGTATGATTGGAGAGAAGTGTGTCAGGAGTCGTAGAGACAGCCTCAGACTCAGTCGCACAGGAGACCTCAGGTGAGGCCCCAGGCTGTCCAGCTTAGAGGAACTGCGAGCTGAGGTGTGACAGCTGGAACAACTGGACCTTCACACTGAACAGCCACTGGGTAGGAACAGCCCCTGCAGGAGTTAAATCAAGCACTTCTAGGTCTCTACATGCCTTTGACGGCCTGGTCTACCAGGTGACTGCCGCAGGCGCAAGCTGCTGAAGTGGGTGAGAATTGGGTAAAGCCCTATTGTATGCTGCCCTGGGCTGGGCCCAGCCCAACTGAACTTGAGCTAAACCTAAAGACCCACCAAGGAGATTTCTACAGAATTAGCTTGAATTTCCTTGCCATGAGGCTCCCCTTTGGAATAGCTGTGTTGCCTGTAAGATCCAGTGGCAGCCATAGACACTAGCTACAACTCAGAATGAAATGACAACAGCTGCCCAAGCCTACACAAATGTCTCTGCTTGTAGATTAAACAGGAAGCACTCTCTACAGGTTCCACAATCCACAGGTCATTGCTGATGATCATTTCTGTTTGACTATTTGCATGCACGTGGGTTCTCACCTTGGTACAGGAGGAGAGAGAGTGGGTCACAACCTACTTCCTTTTCCCGTGGCTAAAGGACAACACTCAGGCTATGCAACATGATGGAGCCTGGCACCAACAGAGCCTGGCGTGTGATTCAGAAAGGTGGAGCTGGAACGTGGGACTGGCCCTTGGCTCCCTGGCCATCTCCCAGGTGGACATTTGGATGAAAATAAACTCTAGCATGCTCCTCCTTCCCCATTATCATCTCACTTGTCTCCCTAGTTCTCGAAGGCAGCATATGATTCTTGCTTGAATAGACACCTAGACAATGAGTAACTCTAAGGAGAGGGGAATGGAGCAGCCTGGGCCATAGATGAATTCTACAATACATTCACTAAGACATTCATTGAGTGCCAGAGTGGTGTACTCACTGGGATAGACGAACCACAGATAACTGGAGACCACCAGTGCACCTCTTCTAGCTGCTCCAGATGACTAACTACTTGGGGGAGGGCAGCAGGGAAGGTGTCCCCTCAATGACCTGGGTTTGAGTTTGCTCACATCTCTGCCCAGCTAGGAGTCCAGGGCCAAGGATTTCTTGTTTAATACGTCAAACCTTGCGGTTGGGAAGGGATCCAAGTGCAACTTTCTCTGGGATCGACTGTCTAGAGCAGAAGACATATAACCTGGAGTTTAGGCTAAGCTATGATTTAAAAAAAAAGAAAGAGAAAAATTAGGGAGGAAAAATAAACACATTATGTTCAAGTTCAAGAAATTGTGTTTATTACTACCAGGTGCAGTGTATGGAAGAGAATACAAAGTGTAAGACATGCCCAGTCTCAGGTGTTTGTGATTCCAGTGGGAAAAGGGCTTGGAAGTAAGATGAGGAGGGGCATATTGGGGAGCTCAAACTCAGTTTCAGTCACTCAGTTCCTGATGGGGTCCCTGCAGTGGGCACCTTGAGGCCTGCAACAGGAAGCAGTCCAGAACAAGACACCTAACAGGAAGAAGCAAAACTTCTGCAGCATCTCTTCCATGCCCGCTAGCAAGGATGCTCCCCCTGCCAGCTCAGGTCACCCACGCAACAGCACGCCAGGAGGGCGCTGCCATCATGTGCACTTCATGAATGAAGGGAGGCCCAAAGAGCAGAAGCAGAATGCTCTGCTGGCCTGAGTAGAGCTTCCCCAGGACGGCCTCTCACCTCTGTTGGCACCTGCCATGGCTCTTCCTGCAGCAAGTCATGATGGGTCACACCCTGGCATTCAGCTCAGAGCCCCATCAGCCTCCCAGTGCGACCAAGACACAACCGCATCACGGGGGCTCTGAGAGGCCCGACTCAGGCTCTACCCTTCTGGACTCCACATCCACTCCCGCGGACGAAGCTGGATGCCAGCTCAACTCACATCCGCAGTGGAATGCCCATGTGCTAAGAGGCACAAATGACAGATCAACTTTAAGGATAGATTCAAAATTGTGACTAAGGAGCATGCTTCTTGATCTTTTTTTTTTAATATTCTTTTCTGATCATGAAAGTAGCTCATCTGAAAATACAATGAAGATAAAGCATGTTTATGTGTGTGTGTTTCTTTCCAACTTATTTTATCTGCAAATAAATAATTTTTAGGAAAATGATACTACCATTTTGGTTTATGTGGTTTTGTATCAACATTCTACCATGAACATCCACCATTGTCACTAAAAATTGTTGGAGCCATTATTTTTTAAAGGCTACATAACATGCTGGTGCATGCCCATGCCGTAATTTATCTTCCTATTTTACTGTCATTGCATATTTATGTTTTACCCTATTTTACTCTTATAAACAATACTGGATTATTTATCTACTGGGACCTATTTTTTTTCTTTAGATCTCGCACTGAATCTGCCTTCTATAAATGGTTCAGCGTTTGTTCGATGTTACACAGTAGTTAATTAAACTACATTCATCCTGCTTATTTTGACATTACAGCCTGAGGAGACGCCGCCTTGTCTAAATTACCAACTCATAGCCCATCCTCCCAGGCCACCTGGAGCGCGAGGAAACTTCTGCTTACCTTCCTGGCCTTCTTGTCAGGTCCATTTGGGAGATCCAGAGCCATTTCTGTGCCATCTTGCCACTTCTGTTCTGCCATACAATATCCTTGGCCTGTCTCACAGATGGTTCACTTAGTTATTCCACATGTGTCAACTGAGCACCTGCTATGGCACCAGGTATTATTTTTAGACAACAAAATGTCAACCATGGGACCCCAGCGCGGTAGCCTAGTGGTTAAAGTCCTTGCCTTGCATACACCAAGATCCCATATGGCACTGCTTCGAGCCCTGGCTACTCCACTTCTCATTTAGCTCTCTTCTTTTGGCCTGAGAAAGCAGTAGAGGCTGGCCCAAGGCCTTGAGACCCTGCATCTGCGTGGGAGAGCTGGAAGAAGCTCCGCACTCCTGGTTTCAGATCGGCTCAGCTTTGGCCATTGCAGTCAGTTAGGGAGTGAACTAGCAGATGGATGATCTTCCTCTCTGTCTCTCCTTCTCTGTAAATCTGACTTTCCAATAGAAGTAAATAAATTGTTAGAGAGAGACAGACTCCTTGGGCAAATAGGGCACTAAGAATTTCCTGTGTGGGCCCGGCATTATAGCATAGCAGTTAAAGTCCTCGCCTTGAATGCTCCAGGATCCCATATGGGCACCGGTTCTAATCCCAGCAGCTCCACTTCCCATCCAGCTCCCTGCCTGTGGCCTGGGAAAGCAGTATAGGACAGCCCAAGGCTTTGGGACCCTGCACCCACGTGGGAGACCCAGAAGAGGCTCCTGGCTTTGGATTGGCTCAGCTCCAGCCATTGCAGCCACTTGGGGAGTGAACCACCAGACGGAAAATCTTTCTCTCTGTCTCTTCTCCTCTCTATATATCTGCATTTCCAACAAAAATTAATAAATCTTAAAAAAAAGGAATTTCCTGTGTGTAATGGGAAACTCAGAAAGGCACAGTGCTGAACTGTAAAAAGAAAAGACTTTTAAATTAACCGTGGGAGCCAGTGCAGTGGCATGTAGGTTAAGCCTTCACCTGCAATGCATTCTCTTGATTAAAGAATTCTAAGTAACAATACTTGACTTGGCAAGAAGCCTTGACTGGTGGTTTAAACTGAAGTGTTTTAGCATTTCAAGTGGACAACACATTAAAACCATCCAGCAATCTGCTACTTGAGTTTGTAACTTTATAACCTCCCATCAAGTGTATTTTTATATATCCCTGCCACTGTCACTCTTTTTTTCAAATAAATAAATATATCTTTAAAACATTTAATGGTGCTATTTGGGAAAGAAAAATAACAAAGAACAGTTTCACCTCAGCTTAAAACTGTCTTCACTGTAGCTGGTGAGGAATGCATCGCTAATGCTGTGTGTATGTGGGACTGGCTGGGTCAGGGAGACAGGGCAATATACATGTTCTTAAATAAGTGAGTTTAATCGTCTGGCTAGAAAAATCCAAGCTGAGAAGTGGCCAAAGAAGACAGAGCCATGGGGGCAGGGGGTGGGTATTGAAAGCAACGCGCCATCGCCCCCTTTCATTGTGAAGCAAGGCAGTTGGAGGGGTGAAGCAGTACCCCATGGAGAGCCCTGCTGAACGTGGGGCTGAGTGACAGTGCAGCACCCCGCTGAACCCCAATGCCTGTCCCTGCTCAGCTGCCAGAAGGCCGGAAACCCTCTGTTCCCCACCCAGGCCTCCAAGTCATGAGCCATTCTCTCCCATTTGCCTCCTGAAATGCTTCGCTAGCCACAGCATAGCACACCCAGGACTGTGGATGACGGCACCACCGGCTGGGCCGCTTTTCTTTCTGATTTACTTTTTAAAGATTTGTTTTGATCAGAAATACAGAGTTACAGAGCAAAACAAGAGAGAGAGAGAGATCTTCCAGCCACTGGCTCACTGCCCAAATGGCCACAATGGCTGAAGCTGAGCTGATCTGAAGCCAGGAGCCAGGAGCTTTTTCCAGTGGCCCCCATGAATGCAGGGGGCCAAGCACTGTCTTTTGCTGCTTTCCCAGGTGCATTCACAGGGAGCTGGATAGGAAACAGAACAGCTGAACTTGAGCTAGCGCTTATATGGGATACCAGCGCTGCAGATGGAGGCTTCACCACAGTGCCAGCCCCCAGACCTGTTTCTAAGTACTCACTTAAACCTCAGGAATCCATGTCAGGACCCTGCTCATCTCCAACCTTCCTTACACATGCAGCAACAACAGACAGGACCACCCACCGTTCTTCGAGAAACCTGGCTTCCCTAGGCTTCCACCATAGAGCTCCCTCCTGGCTGCTCCTTCCTAGAGTTCCTCCCCATCTCCCTAATTTTCCAAACATTGTATCACAGACCTAGTGCCTTAGACCACAAGGATTGGTTTTCTTGGAGACCCCGAGGGCGGAAGTCCAAGCTCATGGTCAGGTTCTGTTTGGGGTGGAAGGTTGCTCACTTAGCTGTGTCTGAGTGGCAGAAAGAGCTACAGAGCTCTCTGGGGGTGTTTCAACAAAGGCACGGATCCCTTCCCTGCAGGTTGCACCTCAGAGACCCACCTGTAACATGGTCATCTCATCACCTAGCAGGGGTTAGGATCTCACTGCAACGCCAGGGTGGTCAGTTCCCATCAGGCTCCTGCTGGTGACTTCCAACGGAACTCCACAAGTCCTGCAGCATTACAGTCATCGGCCATCCTGCATGCTCCCTGCTGGACACCTCGCAGACAAGGCAGATCAACCTCGATGTCTACTTTCTTCCAAAACCTGATGGTCTCTAGTGCTCCCCACGTGGTCACCGGCATCCCCTACCAATAGTGCACTGACCTCCATGGACTTTTTAGTTTTGTGCTTTTTTTCTAAAGGTTTACCTATTCAGAGTCACACAAAGAGAATTAGAGATCTTCCATTCATCTACTGGTTCAATCCCCAAATGGCTGCAATGGCAAGGACTCGGACAGACGTAACTCAGGAGCCCAGAGCTTCATTCCAGTTCCCCACAAGGGTGACAGGGACCTGAGTGCTTGGGCCCTCTTCTGCTCTTCCAGGTGAGTAAACAGGGAGTTAGATCTGAAGTGGAGCAGCTGGAACTCGAACTCACTGTGCCACCGTGCCAGCCCCAAGAGTTTAACACATATGTCTTTCAAGAAGGAAATGATGAGGACCACTGTGGCTCAATGCAAATGCTCTCTTCTCCCTCTGTACACCACCAGAGGATGTCAACAAAGGTGATGTGAGCTCTGCTCAATCCTGAGAGCTGTGAGAAATGAAGCCACGCGCAGGGAGAAGACCTTGAACGATCCGACTACAGCAAGTGACATCACCCCACAGCAGAAGGCACAACTGCCCTCAAGGCTTTCAAGGACTGCGTCTGAAACAGATGCACCTGCGATTTAACTTCACAGAAATGCAGGCAGTAGAACGACCTCCCAACCACTCCTGGGACCAATGAAGGCCAAATAAGGTCAGCAGAGGTTAGAAGAGAGCAACTTAGGAGAGTGTCCTTTCGATTTCTTTCTCTTATAAACTTGTCATGAACTAGTTATGTCCGATGGAATCAGCAGACAGGGCTGACCTAGCAACAGAGGCTAATGACGACTTGATGGTTTCTCGGGACCCAGGCTTTATGCAGCAGGAAAGTGTTCGTGATAGTCCTGGCAGCTCCCACCGGTCTGCGTGAGGGTCGAGTAGGAAGTGGGCAGGTTTAGGCTGGGCTGCAACATTCATCGGTTTGCGTGGAAGACGGGGCTGGAAACAGAACTGACCCAGCAATTGCAACGACCAGCATGTGCATAAGCTGATTGGGGCGACGGATGGTGCTGGACCCTGTACTGGCAAGCACACATAAGAATCAGGACTGGGATCATCTCAGATGAAGTTTCTTTGGGGATCCCTCCAACTGAACTGCTGATCTCAGGACCCCAACCATGAAGAGACTATGTCAGTCAGTGGATTCTGAATAGGTTTCATCGTGCCTGGAACGGCGAGATTGGCAGCAATTCAGACCTGTTGAACTATCAAAACTGCTTGAGCAGGACGCTCGGAGCGTGCCTCACATCAGGGACCTGGGATGGGTGGGAGGCTGGGTGGGGCTTCTCCCTTTGTTTCTCCGCTGACCCCAGATACAGGGGGGAAAATGATATTACTATGGAAAAAAAAAGATTTTCTCACATGCTGAAGACTTGTGTTTGAGTGAGTCCTGGTAGCTGTTACCACACCTGGGAGCCAGTGTAAGCCATTCTCAGTTGGCCATGGTACATTCTGGCTCCTTCTCAAGCTTGAATATGCTCTCTCTCTCCTGGCACCTCTGCTGCCAGCTTGCTCGGTGCAAATGGTCTGAGATGTCTGCATTCTGTGTCGGATTCAAGTTGAAAGGAAAGGAAAAAAAACATGATTATATTTTTAGCAGCTGGAAGAGACAGCCTGGATAAGAGGAGAGTGAAAGCAAATTCCAGCACCCGGGCAAACACATGCCTTTCTTCAATGCAAATATTCTACCAGACCACGGGAAAGTCGTGCCCTGTTTGAGAAGGGATTGCGACAGGCATACTGAGCCGCCATCTCTTTTCTTCCTATTTCTGAGCCAATTTGAAATACTAAGTGATAGAATCTTCAAGTTCTTGATTAATTCAGAGCTAGTCTTTTGGGGGGTTCAGGAGCTGCTTGGGGTCAAGGAGACAAAGCAGACACCTGCCTCACGAGGGAATAACCATGGTGGCGATGGTGCGAATCTTTGTTGCAAAATCCATACAACCTCAATGATGTGGAAGACAAATGTTTATGGTGCAAATAATTTGCCACCTACTCTCTCAGCTTCTTGTTTCAAGATCAAACAATGGAATTTTTTTAAAGTCACTGAATTCGTCGTACATACAAATGCCCTGCCACAGTCTACGAAAATTCCTGTTCACCAAAGAAGCTCCCGTGACTAAAGAAGCATTGCCATCACCAAGATAACTAAAGTCCTGCAGACAGATGTCGGGCCCATGGAAGTGCCAGGGGTGGGAACTGTGAGATGTGACGTCAAGTGCATTGGGCTTGGCACTCAAAGACAAACAAACATGAGAACCAAAGACAAGGGCTAAAGAAGCTGGAACTCAGCCCAGGTCCTCTAGGAGGGAATGGCAGGGTAACTCCTAGGGCCTGCAGGTACAGGCTGCTCCAGCTCAGCCAAACCTGCAAGTTCAGTGGCCTCACGGGATGCAGCCACCCTTGGCGGGCAGGAGTGGTGGCTTCTCCGACGGGCCATAACTCCCACTAGGCCACACTCTGAGGGGTACCTCTATCATCCTCCTTTCAGCCTCAATGCTTCCCGGACCCTTTCCACCTGTGGAGGTGTCAGAAAGCAGTATGTGCAGTGCTTCAATTCTGATCAACTTCTGATTGATACATTTTTCATTGCAAAGGAAAATAAGAAGGCGTATTTGGAGACTGGCTCCTACTCTGCCACGGTGGCTGCACATCCACATTTTGGGGGAACAGAGACCACATCCATGTAATTCTGAGCACAGCATCCAGGCATCTCTGTTGGCCACTCTGCACAGAAGTTACAGTTGGAGAGTACAGGGCTTGTTGAGGTGACACTCAGCGTTGAGCACACCCACAGATTCACCTGCCATTGCTCGTCATCCATCACTGGCTGGGATGCTCCTCAGGCCAGCGGGTCAGCCAGAGCTCCATCAGACTTAGCAGACACTGGCCCCAGGCCCCCAGTGGAACCTGGCTTTGTGTTTCATTCCTTCTGTAACCCAGGAGAAAAGTAGCTCAGCTGCCTGGAGCATTCTCCTTCAAGGAGGCTGCATCACAAAGACAGTGATGTCTGACTCCTGGGGTTCCTCTCCATACAACATAAACCATCCCCCTCCCCCTGAGTTTCTTAGTTCTTCACACAGATGTTTTACTGGCACAGTGACACAGTGGTTATTTTGTGCCCTTAAACTGACACAGTGTTTTAAGATGTTTTCCAAAGTGATGCCCTCGGAGGCCAGGCCGAGTACTCTGAGGTCACCCACCCCCAACCGGAGCTCCCGCTAGGGATGGAAGAAGTCCAAACACTACCGTGCAGAAACCAACGTCATCAGAAAGACAACCAGAAGCCCTGAGCGGTCCGCAGAAACAGAAGAACAATAAACGTCCTTCGGGACCAGGGAGGAGAGCTTTCTCTGGACCGAGCCTGGCTCCACCTCTGGACCCCCACCCTCCCTTGCAATGACCATCAGGATCGCTCCGAAAACCCCTCATAGCAAACAAACAATCATACAAACTAAAAAAACCTAAAATAAATAGACAAACAACAAAAAGTAGAGCTTGGAATCTGACAGGAAAGAGCTGGCATGGATTGGCTCATGCCTCGCTGGGTAGGACACGAAGATTAGTCACTCCTCACCATGGTGTTGGGGATTTCCCTGCACACCCCCCCCCAAAAAAAAACGTTCTGCACCTTAATTGTTGACAAATGTCTTGTTAGAATTACAAGCCAGTCTAGATTATCCTAAAATCTGCCAAGATCAGCAAAATTATACTTCAACACAACAAATGGCTAAATACTAAAATGAAATAGACACGAGACAGCTGAATGGTACCTTATAGCCATTTTAAGGTATATAGCAGCCGGTCCTGTGTACAAACTAAAATTGAAATGTCAATGAGCAAATCATAGGTTGTGGTTAAGAACTTGTTTTTTTGTTTTTTTTGTTTTTTAACATACTGGTTACGCAAAACCATGTCAATTCCATAATGTTACAAATTGCTGTTGATGTTATATTGGGACTCTTAATTGACTGGGATGATATTCTACCAGCTCTAACTTTGGACCAGAAATGGTCTCCCCAAGAAACTGTTCAACCCATCTGGACAATAAGTAGCTGGACTCTATGCTTGGTATATGTTTGCAAGGAAAGAATCTTGATGGAATTTGAACTGTAATACTGCATCAAGGTGGAGGAATCCACCAGGGGGGAGGGGCGTGGGGAGGGGTGGTGGGATTCCCAGAGCCTATGAAACTGTCACATAATGCATAATAATTAATAAAAAAAAAGATGTTTTCCAAAGTGAAGGAACCATGCACCTTAGGGGTTAAGATGGGTACTTGTCAGTAATGTGAACAGATATGATCAATGAAATACCTTGCTCACTCCTAAGATAGCTGCAACAGCCTGAGCTGAACTGGCCTGAAGCCAGGACCCAGGAGCTTTCTGTGGGCCTCCCACATGGGTGCAGAGGTCCAAGGGCTTGGACCATTCTCTGCTGATTTTCCAGGCCATGAGCAGGGAGCTGGATCGGAGCTGGGACTTGAAGTGGTACCCACTTGGGATGCTGGCACCACAGGCAGTGGCTTCACTTGATATACCACAGACCTGGTCCTTCAGTGATTATTTGTTTAAGCTTAAATCCTCTTCAACTGGCATTGCAGGGAATTGAACTCTAAAGACCCAAAGCATCTACTGAGTGTGACAGCCTAGCTTCTCCTTGTGCGCCTGAAACGGTCTTAGCTGGCAAGGCATCTCCCTTGTAAAAACATCAGCCACATTTCTAGCTGCAGGGTTTAGTTCAGCTAAGAATGGCAGAGGGAAACCACCACACTGAGTAAGACATGTTTGGCAAGTCACCAAGAGAAAGGTGCCAACATTGACTTTTCTTCAATGATCCTTAAAGTCCCTCTATTTGGGACTTCACAAAACTTTCAAAACCATTAAAAAAAAAAATCTATGAGTGGACTAAAGGTCCATCAGCCAAGGAAAATCCTTGTCTTCTCTCAACAAGAAAAAATGGTTTAAAGTGGACTGAAAACTGTGCAGTCACACATTGCCCTGCTCCCCATTTCACCATCAGGCACCCCTGGAATACTTGCAAAAAATACCATGGTGAAGAGAATCTAAACAGATCCAGCGCAGAGTCTCTAACAAGTTTGAGCTCCTGTGATTGGTTTCAATAATGAAATTCACAAGGAAGCACTTTTAGTGAGTCACTGTTATAAAGATATGCAGAAGAAAGATACAGTCTTACACCATTGCCTTCTTTATTCAACACAAGGTCTGAGGAGATGGAAAGGGAATTCTGGCTATGGCAGTCAAGGCAGTATTATCCAGGAAGTGTGCTTGCATGCTGCGTCATTCAGCAGCAAGGCAGGATGGTAGCGTGTCCTCGAGGTTGGAAATTTGGTAAGACTGAGACTTTTGACATCAAGTAGAACCTTGTTCCTAATAAATGGGGCCAGAGGAAGATTTGTATGTGCTCTCATGGCCAAGTGCTTAATAAAAGACCTGTCACACTGTAAGATGAGTTAGAGACTTTTCTTCAACCGAAAGGATGAGTGTTTCAAATCTACTGACTTTTCTTGCAGTGACAAGAGCTGTCACTGTTAGCAATGTCACATTTTCTTTTCCAAAGAAATACCCCACCTGTTCATGCAAGCCAAAGATGACGTTGAGTGGAAAGAAGCTGTTTTTTGTTTGTTTGTTTGTTTTACCCCCAGAGAAATGTGTTATGAAGACAGCATGTTAGAAAAGGATGCTTGGGAATGTTATCAATGTAAGTGGGTTCCTGTGCTCCCAAACTGCATGTGCTTTACCTGTTAAAATGCTGCTGGTGCCACACTTTTTAAAAAGATGGGAACATCTTCTAACTATCGGACAATTTTCCAAATGAAGCCTTTCGGTGGTTTAGAAATAAATTGCTCACAATGCACAAGCACGAAACCTTCCAGTTGATTCTCAAAAGCCACTAATGATCACAAAGGAGGAATGCAATTTTCTGGGAAAAATGCCGATAATTTTTTTTAAAAGATGATGGAGAGATTGAAAAATGTATATACTGATTTGGTAGTATGGTTCTGTATTTATTCTATTTTATTTCAGTTCAATATAAATGTGTTGCTGTTAAGCCAGTTTGGGGGAAATTCATGTATTTATTTGAAAAGAGAAGTTGTGGAGAGGGAAAGACAGGGTGGGGGGCCTCCATCAGCTGGTTCACTCTGCAGAACAGTTGCTATATACATATATATATATAAAATTTTTTTTACAGATTTATCTGTTTTTATTGGAAAGTCAGATATATAGACAGGAGGAGAGACAGAGAGAAAGATCTTCTTTCCACTGATTCATTCCCCAAATGGCCACAATGCTTAGAGCTGAGCCAATGTGAAGCTAGGAGCCCAGAGATTCTTCCGGGTCTCCCACATGGGTGCAGGATCCCAAGGCTTTGGGCCATCCTTGACTGCTTTCTCAGGTCACAAGCAGGGAGCTGGATGGGAAGCAGGGTTGCCAGGATAGGAACTGGTGCCCATATGGGATCCCGGGGCATTCAAGGCAGGGACTTTGAGAATTTTCTTGGTTTAAAAGCAAACGACTCCTGAGCCCGGCACAGTGGCCTAGCAGCTAAAGTCCTTGCCTTGAATGCCCCGGGATCCCATATGGGCGCCGGTTATAATCCCGGCAGTCCCACTTCCCATCCAGCTCCCTGCTTGTGGCCTGGGAAAGCAGTCCAGGACGGCCCAAAAGCTTTGGGACCCTGCACCCGCGTGGGAGACCCGGAAGAGGTTTCTGGTTCCCGGCTTCGGATTGGCACGCACCGGCCGTTGCGGCTCACTTGGGGAGTGAATCATCGGATGGAAGATCTTCCTCTCTGTCTCTCCTCCTCTCTGTATATCCGGCTTTCCAATAATAATAAATAAATCTTTAAAAAAAAAAAAGCAAATGACTCCTTTGGAAGGTCAAGTGGAAGAAGTATCTTAAAAATAATGTGGGCTAAGAGAAAAGATCCAGGATATCTGAAAGCAAATGCTAAAAGTTTCCTAGGAAGGGAAAAGGGACACATGGAGATACCATGATTAAGGAAATCTTAAAAGAACATTGGTCTTACAGAAAAAAGTTCTGAATCTTCAGGTTAAAATATAACATCAGAGGGGCTGGTGTTGTGGCTTAGCAAATCAACTCACCACCTGGGACACTGGAATCCCATTTGAGCACTAGTTGGAATTCTGGCTTTTCCACTTCACCCAGTTCCCAAATGTCCTTGGAAAAGCAGCAGAAAATGGCCCAAGTGCTTGGGCCTCTGCACCAGGTGGGAGACCCCGGGGGAGCGCCTCGTTCCTGCTTCAGTCCAGTCCAGAGCTGCGTCCTGGCTACCCGAGGAGTCAACCAGAGGATGGGAGCGATTTCTGCCTCTCCTTCTCTCTGCGTAACTCTTCCAAAATGGTGATGATAATAATAATAATAAAAGGAGCAACAAAGCACTAAGTATGGTTAATCATAATTTTTTAAGTTCTTAGATCCCCAGTAATTTTTCTTTATGAAATTCCTGGATTCCAATTACAGAAAATATTATGCTTATAGTAAGAAATGACAGATTACTTACTATGGAAAAAGAGTAGGTGAACATCAGACACCTCGCCTTCAATCTTGGAAGTAAGAGTGTGGAAAAATGTGTAGAAAACTTGCATGGGGGTATAAAGGAACATGCATCCCTGCTTCCAAATGAAAGACGGATTCCCAATGACACTGTTAGACATGTGTAGACGATGGGATGCTGGACTGTCTGACATTGTCTGTACCAACAATGTCAGGGTACACCTAAATAAGAGACTGCTAGAATTATAATTACTTATAAAAGACTACACCATCGTGTAAAAGGGGGAAAATTTGTCAGGGGGTGGGAGTTTGGGGGGGGGGGAATCCCAGCCTATAGGAAATTGTACCACATAATAGAAAATTCAAAATTAAAATATATTTTGAAAATTGCATTCCAAGAATATTATGCCCAGCCATGATATGAATCACCTGTCAAGGCAAAAGGGAGATATTTTTAGACATGCAGAGACTTCACAAGTCTACAGGAAAATACAGAAAATTCCAGTATCAAATTTTCTCAGATTGGTGAAAAAGAAAACTTTTCAAATCCATTCATTCAAGTTCACTTAATTCTATGAGAAAAATTCTACATATATGTGAACAAGACATACAAAAACAAATAAACAAATAATCATAAACTAAGCTAACTTCATGAACATAGACATACCTATAAATGAAACATTGGCAAATTGAATCTAGTGCTGTATTAAAAAGATAATACATAATGATTATGGAAAGTTGAATTCCCAAATGAAAAAAACTTCTTCATAAGTTGGTATTTTCAGAATTTAGGCAATTTAAGTCATAATTCAAAAAGAATTTTTGGGTATATTTGGTCAAGCTGATGCTAATGTTTATATAGAGAAAAGCAAAAGAACTAGAAAGAATCAAGATGATTTTTTGGAGAAGCATGAAATTTAAAAATCACATGACCGATTTTAGTTTACACTTTCGGTAAGATACATTGACCACATTTTTTTTTTGTAGTGGTGTACACAAAATAGAATGTTAATAGTTCGGGGAAAATATTTTCTGTTATAATTTTTTACCACCTAATATAATCAAAATTATAACTTTAATAAGGGTTGAACATGATTTTTTTTTACAAAGATCCATTTGAAAGGCAGAGTCCCAGGAAGGAGAGCCAAAGAGAAAGAGAGGAATCTCGTATCTACTGATCCACTCCCCAATGGTCTCAACAGCAGGAGTTGTGCTAATCTGAAGCCAGGAGTCAGGAGCTTCCTCCAGGTCTCCCAGGTGGTTCCTGGGACCCAAGGACTTGGGCCATCCTCCTCTGCTTTCCCAGACCTTAAACAGGGAGCTGGATCAGAAATGGAGCAGATGGGACTAAAACTGTGTCTATAAGGACTGCTGGTGTCACAGGCAGAGGCTTGCCTCCCTATGCCACAGCATCGACCCCAACATGGAATTTTGTAAAATGCCTTTTCACATTTGCTAAATGTGATTTACTGTAATCATATCTTTTTCTCCTATGCAGTGTTCACCGAATAAGTTACATTAAACATGCTAGAATATTGAATTGTCTCATATTACCGCTGTGATTCAATTTTGCCTTGGATTCTTTTTGTAATATTGTAAGACAAAATACTCAGCATTAATATTAATGGTGAAGAGGGAAAATTAATTTCACTTGGAGATTACATGCTTGTATACTTAGGAAGAAACAAAAACCTCTACTTAAAAAAAAACCTACTCCATTTAACAAGAAAATTGAGTAAAGCAGTAATATAAATGATACATTTATGTTTCTGGAAGATAATTTTTTAATATGCTGGGTGAAGTATAAGCATAAATGTATTTTTATTTAGTTTGGGCTTTAATAGTATTTTGCTAAATTGTTGTTTCCTATCTGTTTAATTGGGTAACAATCTGGTTTTTGGTTTCTTCTCAGGAAAAAAAAAACGCATTCTGATCTAGTTAAGTGTTAAAATTACACAGTAATAGGTAAGGCACCCATCAGCCTATTATAAACATTTCTGAATGTTCCTACACAGAGTCGAAATATTCATTTGAAACAATTACGTTCCATAACACAATATTTACGTGCCATAATTGAATGAAATGTTCCCTAGTTTGAAGACTTCGGGATTGTGGCCAACGTCTGGTTATTAGGCATCCTTCTTTAATGCAATTTCATCTTTGGGGTTTTTCCTAAACATAAATTCCTGCGTATGTAGGACTGCTTTAATATTTGTTTTCCATAGAATCCTGTTTTGAGAAGGCTGTGCAATTTGCGTTGCTATTAATTTAGTGAACATGGGTTAACTCCTACCTGTCTGACTGCCTGTATGACTATGATCTTAGCGTCTACATGAAAAATGGGGACAGTGTGCAGTGGCCAACAAGACCTCTAATGCTGATGTGGTGTTCATTATATAATCCTCGTGGAGTCACCGTTTGGTGCAGGACCTTGTCTGACAAATGATTGTTGCAGAAGGACCTGGAACTTGTGTTCCATGCAGAACAAATGAGCTTCTTGGGGCTGACCTCACGTTCAGCTGGACTTGATCAGAGCCGTGTGCTAGAATTTACTAATTTGGGAGATGCCTCAGGAGCAGTGTGAGGAGAGAAGTGGCCCAAAGTCTTTGCCAGTGATGAGAGAGAGATGACAGCAACCCCAAGAGGCTTAAAGAGGACCCAGGAGAAGCTGTGGTGCGGGCTGTGCTGGGATGAGCACACTCCAGCCCCTGCCGTACCTGAACAGAATGCATGAGGCCTCTATTGAAGGATTCCAGAAGGTAGAGAGTAGCAGGAAGACTCATGAGTCAACTCCCAATGTCATTGACCTGGCAGAGCCATTTTCTTTTCCCAGCATATCCCCTCGCCTGAACTCCACACAGCCTAAAATCTGGTTGTGGACACTGGGGTGCCTAGAGACAGCTCCAGGAGAAGCTCTCTATCTGACTTGTAGAGAACTGTCCAATTGCACAGCCAAAGAGTAGAAATCCTCTGCTCACATTGGAGCTTTCAAGCTATCCTAAAACAGCAATGAGTGATTGGCAGTGTCTAAAACTCCTGTGAAGAGAACTTTCCCCACCACTGGGGAGCCCCGGTCCTACATGGGAACAGAAAGCCTCTTGTTTTTTCTCTACTGCCCCCACCACAACCAGACAGAGACGTGCTTAGAAGCAGAAATGTGGGGCCCGGCGGCGTGGCCTAGCAGCTAAAGTCCTTGCCTTGAACGCCCTGGGATCCCATATGGGCTCCGGTTCTAATCCCGGCAGCTCCACTTCCCATCCAGCTCCCTACCTGTGGCCTGGGAAAGCAGTCCAGGACGGCCCAAAGGTTTGGGACCCTGCACTCGCGTGGGAGACCTGGAAGAGGTTCCTGGTTCCCAGCTTCGGATCGGCGCGCACCGGCCGTTGCAGCTCACTTGGGGAGTGAAACATCAGATGGAAGATCTTCCTCTCTGTCTCTCCTCCTCTCTGTATATCTGACTTTGTACTAAAATAAATTTAAAAAAACAAACAAAAAAAAGAAGCAGATATGTGGCAGAGCAGAATAAAAAAAAAGTGGCAGGTTCTATCAGGAGGACTAAAAAGGGAGCCCAAGGAAATCACAGAAAGTGAAACTTGGGAAAAACAACCACCTAAATTGGTTATGATTTTGGCCCCCATCACAATTTGCACACGCATTATTTTGATCCTGAAAAGCACATCCCAAACTGGGAGAACTCAATCTTGGGACAAACCTCCGCACAGATACCAGATAAGACTGGAAGAGATACATGTGGATCTGATCCAGATAGCACTGTAAGAATCAGATGGTGTATCAGACATTGAAATCATAGCCTGAAAAAAAAACTAATTATCTAGTGAAACAAAAAATCACTATCCTGCATATGATTATAGCAAAGTCCAGAATTTTGCAATGAAAATATTCAAAATGTCCCATATATAGTTGGAGATTATTTGACATATGACCAAAAGCCAAGGGAATCATACTTCTACTAGCAGAAATAAACAGATAAAGGCTTAACAGGTTCTATAAAAAAATGGCTCAAAATAAATACAAAGATAAGAAATCTCAACACAGGAGACAATCCAAAGAGATAGAGAAAAAAATTCACAGTTAGCCTCATATGCAATGGTGAGAGATTGAAAAATACCCTTTAAGAAAAAGAAGAGCCCTTCCTAAACTACAAAGATAATCAAAACAATATGGCACTGGCAAAGGGGTAGACATATTGAACAACAGACTAGAATTATACATCCAGAAATGCCGATAGAGCCATGGGAAATTGATTTGGGGCAAGAATGTCATGAGCATTCAGTAGAGAGAAGAAGCAGTCCTCGGCGTTCAGTTCTGAAACAACAGGACATTAACATGCAACAGAAGGGAGCTGGGACCTTACATCACAGTATGTACAAAAATTAATTCAAAATGGATAAAAGATGGAATCGACCAGATAAAAACGTAACACTTTGAAGAAAACATAGGGACACAACACAGCTGTATAGCTTGGAGTTAGCAATATTTAAGATTTATTTGTTTTACTTGAAAGGCAAATTTACAAAGAGAAGGATAGAGGGAGAAAGATTCCTCAACCTAGGGTTCACTCCCCAAATAATCACAGCAGCTAAAGCTGAGCTGATCTGAAGCCAGGGCCAGGAGCTTCTTCTGGGTCTCTCATGTGGGCACAGGGTCCCAAGGTCTTGGGCTGCCCTCCACTGCTTTCCCAGGCCACAAGCAGGGAGCAACATCGGAAGTAAAGCAGCTTGATCATGAAACTTGTATGGGATGCTGGTGCCTGCACTTGGAAGATTAACTTGTTGAGCCACCACACCAGCCCCAGTTTCTTTCCTTCCTTCCTTTTTTCCTTTCTTTTCCTTCCTTCCTTCTTTCTTTCCTTTCTTCTTTGTTAAGGATTTATTTTAGTTGAAAGAACTACAGAGAAAGAGAGGAAGAGTCAGAGAGATCTTCCATGTTCTGGTTCACTTCCCAAATGGCCACAAAAGCCAGAGCTGGGAGGCAGGAGCTTCTTGTGGATCTCCCAAATGGGTGCAGAGGTCCAAGGCCCCAGGCCATGAGCAGGGAGCTGGTTCAGAAATGCAGTAGTATGGATCAGAATTGGTATTGATAGGGTATGCTGGCATTACAAGCAGAAGAATAACCTGCCATGCCATTGCACCAACCCCAGTGGCAGTCTGCTCATTTGACCCTAAAAATCTTGGCAGCAAAAATTAAAGAATAGGATTTTATCAGAATGAAAAATCTAGGTACATTCAAAAAATTCCAAGAAAGTGCAAAAGCCATCCATGGAATGGAAGAAAATATTGGCAAATCATGTACAGCTGATGAGAAACTTGCACTCAGCATCATAAGTGCCTTACACCTTGACATGCTAAATAATCTAATTTTAAAACAGACATTTCTTAAAGAGACACTGATGGGCAACAAACACAAGAAAATATACTCAATATCATGAGCCATCAAGGAAATGCGAATCAAAAATACAATGACATACACATACAAATTCCTGTGCACAAAGATGATAACCAAAAGTGTTGGTGAGGACCTAAAGAATTGAATCACACAAAATTCATCACACTTTGTAAAATGATTGGTAATTCATCGAATGTTTGAAAATATGGTTAACTTATGACCCAACCATCTCACTCTTCAGTTTAGATCCAAGAGGAATAAAAACATGCATGTTCACAACCTCATCATTCACAATTGCCAAAAAGTGGATACAACCCAACTATTTATCAACAAGTGAATAGATACATAAATTGTGGTATAGCCGTACAATGGATGATTATCTGACCATGAAGAGGAATTAAGTTACTTGTTGAAAATACTAAATTTTGCTTTCCCGGCAAAGGCAGGCATCCCAGGAGGCTACAACGCTGGGGGCTCGTCCTCCCCTGTGCACCTCCCACCACCCAGTCTGCTCCCCAGGTGAAGTGGCTATGGGGTGGAGGTGGGTGCACAAAAGCTCAGCCCCCTTGCTTTCTCCCAATATGCCCTGGGGCCCTGGGGCCATCCTTGATCAATGTGAAGCTCCATTCCCCATTTGCTCAGCTCCACACCCCACAGAGGCTATCCTGAGGGCATGCCAAGTGTCCTTGGCTCTGGCTGTGGTAGGGTAGGCAGCCAGTTCAGGACCACGAGCTTGGAAGTCACTCCTCCACCACCACTTAGGTGTTCCCTCTTGACCACCTGTGATGCTCACCTATCATTACCTGGAACCAGAGGGGGTGTGGTATTGCATTGGTGTGTAACCACTCTCCTTACAGACCCCCACAAAGACCCATGATAGGGAGGGGCTCTCTCTCGATCGCATGCTTCTGTCACTATTGCACTCCGACTCTTGGCATCCACAGTACCTGCTTCCTCTCTGACTTCCCAAGGACAGACTGAGGACAGGTATCCCCTGAGCATGGCCCCTGTGTGTCTGTATTCCTCCCTCTCTTCACTGCGTGGGTGGGACAGTAAAAATAGTCATGCTAAGATGCTTTGTATTTCTAATTTGTGTACTTTCAAGAGTTCCAGCAGAGGTGAGGCCTACCAGTAGCAGAATGTGGGCAGAGAAGACAGGGAGAGGTGAGTATCTGAAGCTTCAAGTGTACCCAGCTTGTTCACTGCATGTCTCTTAAGATAACTTTTATTGCTAAGGAAGCTGGGACATAGGTCTTCAGTTTAATGGATGAACTTCAAGGTAATGATCATTTGTTCCTCTTGGGGGTTTGTTTGACTGTATTGCTATATAGATTTGTGGTTTACTGTTTCTAGTGGACCCTGTAATCACCAAGTTTGGTTAATAAAAGACTCCTTCATCAACCCTAGACTTGTCTGGCATGATCTCGCTCGCACCCCACAACACTGGCCCCAGTCATGCAGTAGACAGCCCCTCTCTGAGTGGGGCTGGGGAGCAGGCAGGCCTCCTGTTGATGTGAAATTACCTTGTTTCTTGTCTCACAGGAAAGAATTTCATGCCAACAATTTTAGTGTGCAAAGTAAGATTTATTTAAGAGGGAGTGAGAGAGATGTCTCCTGGCAAAGCAACAGGAGGGGGGCTCCAAGAGAGGAAAGACCCGAGGAAATGGTGGCAGCAGTGTCTTGTATGCACCATCTCAGGCAGGGGGACACGTGAGTCAAAGGGGAGAGAGAGGAGCTCCCAACAGGCAGCCTGGTTCCTGGTAGAAGGTGTGACCAGCTGCCTCTCCTCCCATCCTCATGATAAATTGAAATCTCAAGCCCCATCTCTTTGCTTCCTTGTGACAAAAAAATTAAAGAGATACAAGGTGGCATTTTAATTGGGTCAAAGATCAATGGGACTTCCTGACCCTTTTTAGATTTCAGATAAAACTGGAACTTCCAGAGGTGGAATTCATATCCCAACAGGAGCTCCACCTGCACCCTGTCACTATTCTGATGGTAAAACCACAAGCCAAAGCAGGCAAAAACAGCGGGAAAGCAAAATTTAGTATTTTCAAAAAGTAACTTTAGCAGGAAGCACAGGCCCCAACTGTGAGGGGTCAGATGGGCTAACAGGCAGTTAGGGTCCCTGGCCCCTGGTGAGGGTACTTTTGTAAAATGTGAAATCTTGTTTCTCCCCATTACTTACCCTTCCAAGAGCACGTTCTCCCCTTGTGGGAGAGCAAAGGGACAGATTCCATCTATCAATTCCAATGGCTTAGTAGCTCATCATCAGAATGGGAGGAGAAAGCCACCAATCCCACCTTTCTGATGTCCTTTGGTTCTGGACAAGGTGCTACATCACTGCCAATTGTAAATTAATTTTTTTTCTGCCCTTTGAGTGATTCATTTGAACCCCACTCCCTGAGATGGTGCATAAAAGACACCGCTTCCGCCATTTCCTCGGTGTTTTCCTTCCTTGGAGCCCCCTCCTGTCACTACAGCAAGAGCCCTCTTCCTTCCTTCCCTAAACAATAAATCATGCTTTGCAAACTGCAGCTGACCACATGAAAATTTTTATTTCATGTGAGATAAGAAACTAGGTTGCTGCTCTGTTTAGTGTCAAATTCCCAACAACACCCTCACACTGTCACCAGGCAGGGTTTGCCCTCTAACCTTGAGCCTGGTATCAATCTTTAGAGTGGCAGATCCATACCCAGAATGGGAGACCTTCCCCGAGACATGGTGTGGCAGGGACACAGAGCCTTCTGTGATCAGGCATTCACATTTGAGGCCTGGGACAGTCAGGGACAATGGACTTGGACAGCTGGTCAATCTACCTGTTCCCCACCCTTTCACATGCGTGTCCCCAAGAGGCCTCAGGGCCACTGCCCCTTGCTCTGCCCTACCCTCGCCCGCTCCACCCCAGTTAAGCCTCACTTATGGGCAAGGAGACAAGAGAGAGACAAAGATCTGTCCCAGGGACGTGGCAGAGATGGCTGGCAGCTCTGAAGGGAGGTCTGTGCCACATGATGGAAAATATTACTCAGTTGAGACTTTAAATAGCTGATGTGCCTGGGGCTGGACAGCCGCCCAGGGAAGCGGCCAGAGCAGCAGCCTACAAGCGTGGTGGCTCAAGAAGGACTCAAGTCACAGTGAGGTCAGCCTCCCAGGGCCCTGGCAGCCTCCTCGGGGAGCTCCAGGTTTTGTTTAGGGCTTGGCAAGAAACCACGGCTGCTTCCCTGCTGGCTCCTGCACCTGCATGGGGATGACTTCAGTGCGCAAAGCAAGATTTAAAGACCCGAGGAACTCTCAGAGAGAAACAAAGAGATCTCCTGCCGTAGTGACAGGAGGGGCTCCAAGGCAGAAAAGATCTGAGGAAATGGCGGAAGCGGAGTCTTTTATGCACCATCTCAGGGAGAGGGTTCACACAAGTCACTCAAAGGGCAGAAAGGAAGGAAAGAAAAAAACGCTTCATTTGCAATGGGCAGTGATGTCTATTAGCTTGTCCAAAACCAAAGGACATCAGAAGGGCGTGACTGGTGGCGGCCTCCTCCCATTTTGATAATAAGCTGAAAAGTCAGACACTGTATCTTTGGTGATAACTCCGAGATGAGGCTTGGTACAGCTGTGTCCCTTGCTTTAGTCACGTCAAGAACTCCAAGTGATGGGAATTGATATTCATTCTGGTTTTGTCCCTAGGTCCTCCCTCTAGCGAAGAATGTGCTCTTGGAAGGGTAAGAATTGGGGAGAAACAAGAGTGATTGTGGAAAATAGAGTTAAATATAATCAGCTTGTTGAATTTTTTAAAACCTTTATTTCTTTGGAAGGCAGTGTGACAGAGAAAGGAAGAAATAGATACAGAGCGAAAAAGAGCTCTTTCGTCTACTGGTTCACTCTGCAAATGGCTGCAGTGGTCACGGGTGAGCCAGGCTGAAGCCCAACTAGGAACTGCATCCATCCGGGTCTCCAGATGGGAGGTAGAGGCCCAAGCACTTAGGCCATTTTCTGCTGCTTCTGTAGGTGTATCAGCAGGGAGCAGGACAAGAAGCAGAGAAGCGGGCACTCCATTTGATACTCTAAGCTGGGATGCTGGTATATTTTGGTGCAGAAAACTTTTGAAATCACATATACAAAAAAAAAATTAATGGAAAATTATGGGAAAAAAACCTTTTGCCTGCATTTCAGAATTTGCACCACATTAAACTTTATCTTCATTCCATTTTCCCATGCACTTTTTGCAGCAGCTGGTTATATCTGACTGCAGACCCTCTCTGGGAGCCAGCATCCAGACTGACAAAGAAGAAACAGCTCCTGGCCTGGCACCAGTCTAGGGGACACTTTGAGGGCACCCCTGACATCTTCTGTGTCCCTAAGAAGTCTCTACAGGGGCACCATGAAAGCGCCAGCATCCTGGCAGGAGCTGACCACAAGGGTACGATGGCTGCTCTGGGTCTGCTTCTGCCAGCAGGGCATGGAGCAGAGTCCCAGCACTGTGTCTGCTGCCCCTGAGGCCCATCCACCAATCCATCTCTCCCTAAGCCAGCACTAGGGCATTGTTCCCCCTCCTGGGCAGTTCTGGGGATGACAGCAAATGGCAAGATGAGTGTGTGAGAAACCCCTGGACCTGACATGGCTGCAAGACCCACACCTGTGATCCTACAGTTTACAAACAGGGGTTTTGATCCTGGCAAAGAAGGGCAGGGCTCTGGGGCAGCAGGTGGCAAGTCTCCAGAATATGAGACACCCCCCCCCCCACCACCACCACCACCACACACAGAGGCAGCTGCCACAGCTCTGTGTATCTCTGGAGTTCCTACATTCCATGCTGTGCCTGTGTCCCCAGGAAGGATCGGGCCCAGCTGGCCAGGAACTCCTAGAGATCTCAGATCACACCTGTCACTTCTATCTCCTCTCTTGCCAGCTGCCTTCCTAGAGGCCCTTGGGCAAGTTTGAGGCCCCAGACCTGGCATCTTTGGCAATAGATGGCCGGCAGCACCATGGCAACCAGAATCACCATGGAGATGGTCACAGGAAACCTGGCCTGAACACCTTGAGGAGAGTTCCAGGAGCCACCTCCCCCTCACTGGCCACTGCTGGGAGCTGCAGCTGGAAGCTGGAGACTGGAGGCTGGGGAGTAAGGAAAGCAGTGGGAGGCAAGAAGCAAGAGCTGGCTGGATTGGCAAGATTCACAATGGGCTAATGCCATTCGTGTGTGGGTGGGGGAGAGCAGGCTATTTTGCTTCAGTTCCTGTTGAACAAATTTCCCAACCGTGAATGTCCACTTCCGGCCTTTAATTGGCCTGGGTAACACTGCACTCATCACTTTGGCTTTTCTCTGGCACTTGAGCACTTCTCCATATTCCCACTCGAGGCTCGAACCTGCCCAGTTCCTACCCAGAGGCTCCCAGGGTTCCATGGATGGAGCAGTAAGCTCCTGCTGTGTGAGAAAGTACCTCTACCCGCCTTCTGGATTCAGGGTCTGCCACCACTGGCCGGTACAGAACCAGGTGGGATGCTGGGGGTCATGTTTCAGACAGGGATCAGTGGAGAGAGCGCGTCTGTGTCCCACGTGCTGTTGGTCATAGTCTCATTCATGTGTTCTAATCTCCCACCACCCACCAGTCCCATCCCTCAAAACGCAACCCCAGGGATTTGTTGGATGCAAAAGTCCAAACCCACTAGCGGCCAGGAAACAGCCTTGGTACAGGTGACAGACACAATGGAAGTTTCAGCTGGAAGGACCAAGTGCTGGGGCCGGAGAGGCTGTTACAGCCTGAACAGGTGTTCTCAGTGTAGCACAGAGCCAGCAGGAAAAATCATACTGGAGGGCAGCACCCCAAGCATCACAAGCCCCAGGAGATGAGTTGGTGGAGGAGGCAGATCCTGGGGGTGGGGCTGGGGAGGGCAGTTTGGAGGTGACTCCAGCTGCTTCTTTGAAAACAGAGGTGATGTGCTGTCTTCCTGACCTCCCTTCCCCTGGGAGGATGCCTGCAGAAAACATCGCCTAGTCCCTGCAAGTGGGACCAGTGGGCATTTCCCCATCCTCACTCAGAGACCCCACAGATCCCTGCTTGGGTCTGCATCTCTGTCTCTCCCCACAACTGCCCTGCTCCCATTCCAAGCCTCTGCCCCATACTGGCCCCTAAGCGCTTCACTCAAGCTCACCTGAGATTCCCCCTTTGCTGCCTTCCAGAACCTGAAATCCAGCCTCCGTGAGGCCTCCTGACTCCCATCCTCCCCACGCAGCCTGGGCCTTGCAGTTCCCTGTGGCAGACCCTGGCACTTCCAAAGGCGAGAGTGCAGAACATGGGGAGTGCAGATCCTGCTTTTTGCTGGCCTCCCTCCTCTGCCTGACCCACCCTGGAGAAGCCATGCCTGGAGAAGAGAGTGCCCCCTGGTGCTTGTACCTGGTAATGCCACTTTTGTATTCCTAGGTCCAGCTCAGGGAGCACCAGGCCTTTGAAACAGAAAATGACCCAGGACTTGGCAGAATGCCCCCTAGGCTACCTCCATAAGACCCTGTTTGCCCATAGCAGTGCAAGGTCAAGTGTGGACAGCACGAGCCCCCTGTGACTGTTACACACTTGGAATGCAACCAGCCTAAGCAGAGATATACTACCAAGTACAAAATGTACCACATTTCAGTGACTTTATAATGAAAAGAAATTAAAAAATAGCTCACTAACAGCCTCTCTGTTGTTTACATGAGGAAATGATAATATTTTGAATATCCTCAATTAGATAAAATAGATCATTTCACTTGTCTCTTTTACCACTGTTAATATAACTAGTAGAAAATTTACAACTGCTCATGTGTTTATTTCTGTTGGACTTTGCTGGTCTGGTCATGTAGACTGTGTTCCCAGAACCCTTGGCTTTTTTTTCTAAGTTTTTTTTTTTAAGTTTTATTTATCTGTTTATTTGAGAGTAAGAGTTATGGGGGTTGGGGAAGAGACAGAGAGATCTTTGGTCTGCTGGTTCACTTCCAAATTGGAATAAACCAGAGATAGGCCTGTTTACAGCCAGGAGCCAGGAGCTTTTTCTGGGTGCTCCACGTGAGTGCAGGGGTCCAAGGACTTGGACCATCTTCTGTTGCTTTCCCAGGCACATTAGCAGGCAGCTGAATTGGAAGTGAAGCAGCTGGAACCCCTATGTCACAGCACTGGCTCGCCTGAGCCCCAGAACACTTCTTGACTCTTGGTAATCTAGAGCAAATGATTTAACTTGCCCCAAACTCAGTTCCCTTCTCTCTGCAAAATGTGAATGTTGATACCTGTCTTTTCAGAATACAGTAAGAAAGAACAACCAGCTCCATATTATAAGACCTCTGTCAGCGTTAACTACAGCAGTCATCAGTCATACAGAACCAAGGGGTGGCTATCATGTCCTGCCACCACACCATTTAGAGCCCGCTGAACTTACCTACTGCCTGGGATGCTGGCCCAGTGGAAGCTCTGCTTGCCTATTGAGAGGTGGGGTCTCTCTAGGTGGGTTTCCTGCTCACTCCTAATTGAGAGTACAGTATGGTTTAACAGTGACATCCGCTGACTTCCAATGCAGCATCCATGATTACCTGCAGGAAGCGCACTTGATTTTGAACCCTGAACCACGGACTGGACTGCTAAGGCCCCAAAGCCAACCCAAGCCATCCTCACTGTGTCCTTGTAAATTCTTGAGCCCCAGGCCAGTGGGCATGAGAAGATGGTTGTCTTACCTGCTCAGCTGTAGAATACAACAATGCTACAGAGCCTTGGAATCCTCGTCTGGGAAAATGAAGAAGCTGAGAGTGACTCAACGACTGTGACTGGAGTTATCTGGGGATCTCCACTCCCCCTCCCAGAGGACCTCTGCTGGGTTGTCAGCCAGGGCATCTTCTTGTAGGCTCGCCAGGGGTCCTGGACTTCCAGGCAAGATGGCAGTCTTGGCAACTCCCTGGCCTGGATGGGGTTGGATGTGGCTGATGACGGCATTAAGAACTAAAGTGCGGGCCCGCCACAGTGGCCTAGTGGCTAAAGTCCTCGCCTTGAATGCCCCGGGATCCCATATGGGCGCCGGTTCTAATCCCAGCAGTTCCACTTCCCATCCAGCTCCCTGCCTGTGGTCTGGGAAAGCAGTTGAGGACGGCCCAATGCTTTGGGACACTGTACCCGCGTGGGAGACCTGGAAGAGGTTCCTGGTTCCCGGCTTCGGATCGGCGCGCACTGGCTGTTGCGGTTCGCTTGGGGAGTGAATCATCGGATGGAAGATCTTCCTCTCTGTCTCTTCTCCTCTCTGTATATCTGACTTTGTAACAAAATAAATAAATCTTTAAAAAAAAAAAAAAGAACCAAAGTGCGCCAGGTCACACATGCCCTGAGGGCAGGGCAGGGGTCTTTGTTTTATCACCAGCAGCACCGAAGGATCTAGATGGATTCTTTCCATATGTATATATGGTGCAAAAAGTTTAAAGTCTTGCACTAATACCTATTTTCCAAGAGCTTTTGGAAAATTCTGTGTGTATGTATCTTGTGTATATTGAATAAATGAATGAATGAACAAATGAAGTCAATGAATAAACAACAATATGCCACAGTCTTGGCTGAGCTGGGTAGACAAGATGGATGGCACTGCAGGACAGGACTCAGGAATGTGGGTACCCCAGCTAATTTCAAGAAAAATCTCTGAATGTGACATGAGCCAAGTGCCAAGAAACAGATTGATTCCCCCAAAGAAGATGGGAGTAACTGAGCTCAGAAGATGAGAGGCTGGACATGGATCCACTTCGTCTCTGCAAAGTTGCTGCCCTCTGGATTCACAAAACTACCACCCACTACCATCTCTGGCTGCACCCTGGGTTTATTCCAGCCTCTTCCTAGGAAGTCATACCCATGACTCTAATCCAGCCCTTCTTCCAGTGTGATGGTATTGTACATGACAGGTGTCATAAGGATTTCCTATCATGCACCAGCTCATCACGGACACCTTGGAGCAGCATTTTCTCCCAGTAGAGATGACAACAGCCCATGTCTATTCCACCTACACATGGGACACCCACCCTGCTCTGCCAGGAGCTGCCTACCAAATCTGGAGGAAGACAGCAACACTGTTTGCCCCCACTTCTACGTTCCTCTGTATCTTACCCAATTTCCCCCCACCCTACTTCCTTGGGCTTCTTCCTCCTCCTCACATCCTCTCCTCCTTACCCGCAACCTCCCTTCCATTCCCCATGCCAGAGACCTCTCCTCTACTGAGCAAAGCCTTCAGCTATCTATACTCCATTTCCTCCCAGAATAAATAAGACCAAGTGCAGATGTGTCCTTGGACAACTCATCAGGGAGCAGGGAGGAGACTCAACTAGAAGAAAGGAGAGTGGCTTGCCTTGATTACTCCCTGGAGAAACTTTAGCACTGGGGCCATTTCCAGTTGATATGAGAGAGCTGTCCACAAGGTCTGCTGCAGCTATTTCAGGGCCAGCTCTTGGTCCCCATCACAGGAAACGCCTGCTGGAGAACTCTGATCGTTTTCCCATGTTGCAAGTGTAAGGGCTGCCCAAGCTCGTGGGGACACGGAGCACACCAAAGCTGGTGTCACCCTGCCTTTAAAATACCAGTATTAGCCACAGTAGCTGCTGCTGAACAATCTATGAATGAGATTACCACATCCCAAGAAGCCATGACAGGTCTGGGTAGCCCTCAGACCTGATGGCCAGCAGATCAAGAACTCTAGTAGTGGTATGTCAGGCACCATTTTGTACACTGTGGCAAAAGCTTTAGGACTACAGGGGACAACAGTGAACTGCGCATGTGCTGAGCTCACGAGAACTCACTGAGTTCAATGGATTGCACTGGTCCCACAGGAAAATAATACTGATTATGGCATCGTATGGGTCAAAATAGGTCCGTTTGGCACCCTGACCTAACATCCAACAGGTTCTGGCAAGATCAGCGTCACCAACAACCTAGCTATATAGGACACCTGGTGTCTCCCTAATCCTGGGACCTGCTCCAACTGCAAGTGGGAGAAAGACTGTACAGACAACAGTGCAACCTCAGCATGGTATCACAGGAGGTGGAGATTGGTGAGCCAGGGGTTGGGACTACAGAGTTCTTGGTGGAACTCTAACATAAGAACTCAGACCTGGAACTTGCTGAAGAGAGTCACACAACTGGCTGCAAGCAAAGAGTTGTATATCAACTACAATAAGTAAAATCAAACTGTAGACCTGTGGGTGACACAGCTTAGAAACCTGACACAAGGAGAAGACTTTGCTAACCAGAAGTACAATGACCAAGAGCAAAAGAAGAGACAAAGGCACAATGAATATTACTGAAAACTCCTCTGCAAAGGAGCAAAACCCTATGCCAACCTCAGAGTTAACTGAGGAAGACATCAAGAAAATGGGGGACACAGAATTCAAAAAACTCATCTTAAAGCTTCTGATCAACAATGAGAAGCACATACAAGAGTTCAAAGAATTTAAGGAATATTTTACACAAGCAATAGCAGCAATAAAGCAAATCAAGGTTGATATATCAAAAATTAAGAACACAGTAGAGCAAATTAAAAGTGCAGTGGAGAGTCTCCAAAACAGAATGAAGCAAGCAGAAGAAAGAATCTCAGAACTGGAAGATATTTTCTGTCATCAGGGGGAAGCAAACAAAAAGCTGGAGCTGGATCTGGCCAAAAAAAGTATTCAAGAATTGAAAGACACTGCTAAGAGGCCTAATATAAGAGTTATGGGAGTCCCAGAAGGTGCAGAAAGAAAAACTGGTTTTACAAATATATTTAATGAAATAATCAAGGAAATTTGCCCTGATCTGGAGAAAGAATTGGGAAACAAGATCCAGGAGGGGCACAGAACTCCCAACAGGCCTGATCAAAAGCGATCTTCACCAAGACACATGATCATCAAGCTCTCTTCAATTGAACATAAGGAAAAGATCGTTAAATGTGCACGTGAAAAAAATCAATTGACATATAAAGGAATGCCAATTAAACTCACAGGAGATCTCTCACAGGAAACTCTACAGGCAAGAAGAGAATGGAGTGACATATTCCAGATTCTAAAAGAAAAAAAAATTGTTGGCGTAGGATAACATATCCAGCAAAGCTTTCTTTTGTCTTTGAAAATGAAATAAAATTTTTCCACAGGAAAGAAAAGTTAAAAAAAATGCCTCTTCCAAACCTGCCCTACAAATGATACTTCAATATGTTCTCCTGACAAAGAGGAATAGCACTAAACAAAACCAAAGGCAAATGGGAAGAACATCCCAGTAAAATGACAACAGAAGACTAAATCAATGAACAACCCATTCCTAAAATGACAGAATCAAAGTACCACCCATATATATTAACCCTGAATGTAAATGGCTTAAGCTCAATCCAACATCATAGATTAGTAGACTGGATTAAAAAACAAAACCCATCTATTTGCTATCTAGAAGAGACACTTTTCACCAACAAAAATCAGCGGAAACTATATCGCATGGGTTTTGATGTTTTCTGTTGGTTGCATCTCTTCAAAACACTTTCTTCTGATTAAATTCTTCAATGACTTGTAGATCATACAGTAGCATCATTTTCTGCAAGAAGGTTCTTGATTTTCATTTCTTCAGGTATATGTTAGTCATTTAGTAGCATGTTATTTAACTTCATCGTGTTGTTAATTTCTTTTTTCTTCCTGATGTTGATTTTGTTTTGTGGCTTTTCATTTAAGCGGATGTATAGTAACTGTGTAATGGAGACTGTCATATCTAGTAACATGTTATTTAACTTCAGAACAAAAAGAAGAAAGAAAGATGAGAAGATGAGTTAGGAGGGAGAAAGAGAAAGGAGAAGCCCATGTATAAACCATAAGTTACCATTTGATCAAGGACCTATGTTTGACAAACCAGTGACTCTCAGTGTGGACCCTAGAGTGGCAGAAACGAAAAGTCCCAGTCTCCATCTGACCCTAAACTTTTCCAAATCAGAGGTTCTTGGAGTAGAGCCCAGCAATCCAGAAGATTCTGCAGCATGCCAGCATTTGCAGATGGATGACTTGTGCTAATTTCGCACTCACCCTTTGCTCGCAGAGTTAAGAGTTGGGAGAAGACACATTGCTTTTCCACAGGGGCTTGTGAGGCTGCAGAAGGGCAAAGCAACAGGTTGGGAATGTGGCAAAACATGGTCCAAGTGCTCGGGCCCTTGTCACCCGTGTAGGAAAGCTGACTAGAGCTCCTGATGTCAGCGTGGCCCAGATCTGCCTGTTTGTGGCCATGTGTGGAATGAACCAGTTAAGAGGCTCTTTCTCTCTCTCCACCTCTCTCTGCCTTCCCTTATCAGCCGCTCTTTCAAAGAAATAATCTTTCAAAAAAGAAAATTATTTTGTGCAGTGCTTGGATTATGTAAACATGCATATGTACTTCAAAACGTTCATAAAAACAAAACAAAAAATGATTTTTTTTCTGGAAAAAAAGCTGTTTAAAACCCATGCAGTTTTTGTACTATGCATTTTCCTGGAATTGTCTGAAGTGTGTGTGTGTGTGTGTGTGTGTGTGTGTGTGTGTGTGTGTGTGAAATTTTAAGGAAATTCTAATAGTGTAAGTCACTTTCCAAAGTGAACAGTACACATATAGAAGTTTGAATTCTAGGAATGTGAGGCCAGCTGTGCTTACTGCCTGGGCCACACAATGTAAGTTGGCACACAAGAAGGAAATATTAGGCCAGAATGGAAAGAATGCTGGTAAGGCGGATGGGGCAGCTGGATTCCTGCTTTGAGCACGACGCTGAGTCTACGCATCGCTGCCTGGGTGGCCCAACGCAAGCTGTGTCCTTATCTGTGAGAAATTCAAACACAGGGGCTCCTCACACACCTTTCCAAGCACACACCCTAAGATGCCAAGACCATCCAGGCCTGCTGAGGTCTTGGCCACACCTTCAGGTGGGTGGCACAAGCATCGCCCACCCATTTCCTAACCGATCAAGAGACCACCAGTGGGGAACATTTTACCTGTTGGTTCCCAACAACAAGGACGGGGTCAGGAAAGGCTTAAAAACCCTAGATCCTTCCTCAAACCTTTGGTATCTTCCCCCACTCCTTTCATGAGGCACCCTACTTCCTGGAAGGTGCTTTCCCCTTCCTTCTTTCCCCATTCACTTGGTCCCTTTGCAAATACACTTTTCTGTCTGCAACTGGTTCCTGGCTTTTTATTTCTATACTAGGCTGAGGAAAGAACCCACCAGACTTTTCTGGTACTACTAATAACCAATCATCTTATCTGCTTCTAAGAAGACACCATTTCCTGGTTAGGGTGAACCCATTCAGCCACTTGTCCAATCACTTACTAAATGACCACGTTCTTCTAGGCTTTCACAGTGGGTGGGATTCCGCAGGAAAGTGAAGATGTGGAGACATGACTTGAAGCATCAAGAGGTCTCATAGAAAGAAGATAGTGGGACATGGTAGAAACATGACCTTGTCTGCCACTGGTCAGCTGTCTTATCTTTTAAACAGAAATTTAAACACAGACTTGACCCCAAAGGACAGACTAAAAGCCCATCAACCAAGCATCAGGCCCCAGATGATCAATTCCTTGGATACATTTCAAAAGATTCGAAGAGGTCTTGGAATCTATCTTCTTAAACTATACCAGTCTTCCTTCCCAACTCAAATATTCTTGCTTTTAGGAGATAGCTGGTTTTGCATAATAATCCAAAAATTCCAGATGGAGGAGACTACCTTAGCATACATAGTTGTCTAGGTTTCTTCGATCCCAGACTTAGCCTCCTTTAAACATCAAGAGTGAACACTGAGGCCAAAATTAAGTGTCACAGGTTATTTCCTTCTTCTGTTTTCTAAGCTAGATCCTATCCCCACACCCACAAGATTGTTTCTTGGAACAGATTTGTGATGGGGGTATATGAGACCCAAGGACTTTAAGCAAAATGTCTCTGTAAAAAAATCTGCTGGAGCACCCAGACCCAGCCATTCCACTACCCACTCTCTGCCAGTAGCAGTGTGGGCAGGCAGCAGAGGCCTCTGCATAGTAAGGGGGTTACTGATTCATCACCCAGGGATAACCTTAGCAGCTCAATCATCCCACCAGATAGAAATTTCAGATGAAGGAAGCACTAAGGGAATTCAGCACCTGCTCCTTGTCAAAACCACAGGGGAGAAGCAGGATGATAAACGGAGCTGCAGCCATGTGGCAGTGGTTACAATCTTACTTCTTAACAAAACACATTGAATTTCAGCAGTGTAAAG